>NC_135391.1:8352500-9552500 GCF_051989625.1 Stigmatopora argus | reverse complement strand
TTTCACACACAGATGGATGAACAGTCACACTCGTGTGAGAACTATGAAGGGTCAAAAAGAGTATGAAACATTTAAATAAGTGCGCCAGACACAGGCTGGCAACTCACACTGCACCACTGCTTGGCAAGTAGACCGTGCAGTTTTTCCTCGTGTGTCATGCCACAAATTTGAGTGCCAAGAATTTGGTTTCTCAACAAGTTGCAATGAATCATTTGTTCCGTATAGAAAAATTTAAAACTGAAAAAAAATCTAAATCCCAGTCCACTCAGGTTTCCCATTGGGGGATTGGCGGTTGTTCCTCCACACAGCAGCTGGAGAAACAGTTAGAGGAAAATAAATGAGTCTTTCCAAAATTGGAGTACATTTCCTTTTCTGCAGCACATTCATCCATAATAGGTCATAAACTATTAAATGCTTGATTACAGTTTACAGCGCAATGGTAAAATTTTAGGAAGTCGATCATGCAGTAAAGATAAATCGCACGCAGGTTGCAATATCTTTCCGAATAAGTCATGGTCAAATTTTCTGGAATATATACATTATAAAACTACTTTGAGAGTTAATCTGAAGAAAAATCCAGAAATCACATTGCATGTTTTTGTTTTTTGTTTTTTCAATTTGGTGTCCGGTGTCTTTATGCAGCTAACGACCTCAAACAGGTGGATCTGATTTCGGATAATACATGGTGTAAACGTGGACTAAGAGGGTCAAATTTCTAGCTGAGAGACAGGTGGTCAAATAATGTATTTGCAGCTGTATTACACCAATAAATCATTTTAAAAAATCAAACATTATGATTGGGACCTAAAAATGTCATCCAACTCTGAAATGACCCGAATTATATACAATTTTCATCAATCCCCCCTCTTTTGATTTAGATCGGGCTTCGTAACAAGACCATTTACTCAAAAAAATGTGTGTTTTGGTATTTTGCATGTGGATTACTTCAAATCTGAAAAGTGGAACGTAAATGTCTTCCAATTCTGGAATGGTATAGAATTTTCATATGAACTCCTTCCACAGAATGAGGAGGTCCTGAAGAAATGTGCTCAGGAATATCTGGCTAGAGTCAAGCAGGAGGAACAGAGATACCAGACACTCAAAGTCCATGCAGAGGAGAAGTTGGACAAGTAAGACTCTCCTGAAACCATAGTATGTCCCCTGTCCAACTTAGAAATCCTCCTGCAGAAAAAAAAAGACTGCTTTCCCCCCGCAGGGCCAACGAGGAGATCGCTCAAGTGCGTACAAAGGCCGGCTCCGAGAGCCTGGCGTTGAACGCCGGCCTGAGAAAGGAGCAAATGAAGAACGAGTCCCTGGAACAAGCTTTGCAGCAGAAGGCGAGCAACCACCGAGCGGGCCTGACTGTCAGGTTTATTCAATCAAGCGATTTTCACTCTGTCTCTTTTGTGCTACAGAATCAAGAGATTGAAGAGCTCACAAAGATCTGCGACGAGCTCATTGCCAAAATGGGAAAAGTAGACTGAGACAGACCGACTCGGCTGCAGTTCCAGCGCGACTTCTGGTGTCTCCCATTGCTTCCCGTCTCCGACGTCATGCTAAAAGAGACTCGCCCCTTGTAGTCATGTTTTGATTGCATTTCGTGGACCCCGATGTGCTTGTGGCTTCAAAGAAATTCCTTGCTGCTAAACGGCGTAATTTTCATGCAACTCCAAGTGACATTCACATTTAAGGCGAACTGACGTCGCTTTTGAGTCATGCCCGCATAGACTTCCAGTGCTGTTTTGTGTTAAAGCAACATCCGGAATAATTTATTCCCCCATAATGTAACAAGGGTTCAGCGTGCTAGTAGATGGCTGCCTAAGCTCCACAACCGTGGGAAAACTGTCAAAAATACTACAACTTGCACATCTAGCATCAAAGACACATATTCAGTATCAAAGACACATTCTTTTATCAGAAAAATAAAAACAGACAATCAATAATCACTTCTATGATCGGAATAAGACATTTACATTCCCTATCAGACACTACAACATCAATTTCACTGTCGCCAATCAATCCTCATTTGGATCAGCCCCAAATTTCCACCATCAGAGATATCTACCCACATTTGGGTTCCCTCATAGAAATGAAGGCAAAAATCTACAAAACTAGAACAGTTCCTTTGGAGCTGAAAGAACAAATATTAACACTGTGGCCACTAACAACACTGCAGGAAAAAAACAATCATGGGTGCCATCAGTTTTTTTAATTTTTACTGTGTGACAGTCCCATTTTAATCGGCTTACTGTTGTTTGTTCTGTAAACCTTCACCTTAAGATGGCACTCACCATGATTTGTTTTAAATCATAATGTTGATTTCTTCACTCCTTTTTTGTTTTAATGTAAACAAAAAGCATGGAAATATATTTGTTGAAATAAAACGGCTATGAGACTTAAGGCAGTCCTGAAAGTTTATTCATGGGAGGGAAAAACTGAGGAAAAAAAAGAAACATGTGACTTCCAATTTTGGCAGAATTGATAATAAATATAGCATTAGTTCTACAATTGCCCTAATACAGTAGCCTATTATCACATTTAAAAAAAAAACTGTTACACTACAGTTTATCAGAGATATAACCATTACACTGAAATTTTTTGAATGCAAACCTTTCATTTCTTATCTCAGAAAGACATTATTTCATCAATGACGTGTCCGCGTCATGCTACAGCTGTTCTTTTGATTCCCATTTTGAGATTTGTCATATGTACAATACGTCACTACTTTGACCTACGGACCAATGACGTTACCTTCCGTTAATCGTGACCCACACCCCCTTGCACGCACCCCACCTGAAGCATGAGAAGCGTGTCTTTGAAGAAACAAAAAGACACAACTGAGTTCATGTCTCTTCTGTTAAGTCAATTAGCATGGTCTTCTGGCTGTGCAGCATATATTGAGATTAGAGAGATTAGATTTTAATGCCATCAGGCGGCTTCCAACATCTAAAACTTCCACCCTGGTCGCCGTGCCCTTCCCATCGCTTCGTCTTAGCCACTCGCACTCTGGGCCCAACGTTCGCTGCCATGAAGGTTATTTTTGCCCTGCTGCTTGTCCTCTCTCTGGCCGGCTACAGTAAGTTTTTATCACACATGTGAGGGTGAAACTCAATGATGCTCTTTAAGGGGCCGGGGATTTTTTATTTTATTTTTTTAAAAGGGAAAATGTGCTTTCTAAGGGTCTCTGGATAATATTCACTGAGGCTAAAGTGAGTTGCATTTTTATAAATATGATAGTTATCATGCCGATAAATATCACTAAACTTCTTTCTTTATCTTTGAATGGGACTTTTCCTGGTAAAATGTCTGCTCTTGGCTACGGAACTGGATTTTATTGTTAGTGTTTTGGCAATGTTTGGGTAGATTTAGCATCTTCACAGAGTTCCTTTTATTTTCATTTTTTTTTGCACAAGGTACCATATTCAGCTTCCAGTTAAACACAGTTATAATAATTTAGTACATTATAGTAAAGACTAGCATGACAAGGGATGGCAAAATACCGAATTGGAACCACAGTTGTTGCTACGTGATGCCATTCAAGTCTTTATATATATTCCTGTTAAACACTGGCCATTCAGATGGTCTACATCACATGTGTCAAAGTGGCGGCCCGGGGTCCAAATCTGGCCCGCCGCATCATTTTGTGTGGCCCGGGAAAGTAAATCATGAGTGCCGACTTTCTGTTTTAGGATCAAATTAAAATGAAGAGTAGAGATGTATATTAAATTTCCTGATTTTCCCCCTTTTAAATCAATAATTGTAATTTTTTAATCATTTTTTCTGTGTTTTTAGCTCAAAAATCATTTTGTAAAATCAAAAAATATTAAAAAAGCTAAAATAAACATTGTTTTAGATCTATAAAAAACGGAATATTCAGGGCTTTTAATCCAGTTCTTTTAATCCATTTATAAAAAAAAATCTAAATATTATATCCAAAATGGTCCGGCCCACATGAAATCGAGTTGACGTTAATGCGGCCCGCGAACCAACCCGAGTCTGACACCCCTGCTCTACATGTACTACTTAAGGTAGAGAGAAGGAAGTCAAATCATTGTTACAATATGTTCATGCTGTGTGTTTAATATTGAAGTCGGTTGCCATGGTAGGGTGATGAACTAAAACATCAGAGTCTGCAAGGCTACCAAACGAAGCGTCCTGTGAACATTCATGCTTAATTTCAAGTCAGGTGTTCTGCCCTGTTCTGTCTGCAAAGGTGACGCCCTGAAATGCCACACGTGTGCAGCATCCAGCGAGGATGACTGCAACAAACAAGGCTCCGCCTCCTGCCCACAGTACGCCGATGCCTGCGCCACCATCACCGGACCCCGTCAGTAAATACAGCACTGACACAATAATTGATAATTGAGTCCCACTTTAGGCCCAAGTTCCAAAATCCCAGACAGAAGTCCAATGGCGCTTGTGCACTTCTCTTTCAGACACAGTCCTCAAGTCGTGCACCTACAAGGCTTTCTGCGACAAAGCTCACGGGAGCAACTCTGGGGCCAAGATGGAGTGTTGCTATGGCGACAACTGTAACGGCCCGCACAGGAGCCACAGCCAAGGAGACAAGCACCACAGCGGCACGGCGGCTCTGTCCTGCAGCCCCGCGTTGCTTCTCAGTGTCGTCCTCTTACGTTTTAACCTTTAGTCACATGTAGTAAAACACTCCGACACTGCAACTGTATGATTATTGTTCTTACCTAAAGTTCTTTTTTTCACTCGAGCCGTCCATTCTTTGGACCATTCATTCTTATTAATCCACAGTTGTTTATTTCTGGCACTTTAACAAATACAGAATTTTGCCATGACGCGCATTGTTATTTAGATATGAGCACAATTTTTCTTAAATAGGACAGAGGTCTCAAACTTGCAGCTCAGGGGCCAATTGTCCCCCACGGGATGATACTCTGTGTAACAGCGAACATTGGCAGAGATTTAGAGACGTAGAATGGTGCATATTTGTTTTCTTTGGTAAATCATTGTATAAATTTATGAATAAAATGTTGTCATGCCTGTGAATATTTTCACTCATCCAAGTCATTTCAGTAAAGAATTAACATACAAATACAATAGTAATATGATTTTTTTACATTTTATTTTGACAGAGTGCATCAAACAGGTACTCTTATAGTAATTCTCAGTTTCAAAACAGTTGGTTATCCCAGTTGTAAACAAACTATTAAAAAAATTACAAATCCAATTATATTACAAATTGGGCCATATCAATGTCAAACCACAGACATTCAATTATTATTTTTTATCTGTTACCTTCAGGCAAAAGCATTAAATTGTGAAATGAAGATTATTTTTTATCATCAAAAGAAAATTGCCCCTTGCCTTCAATATTAAATATATTGCAGTGTTTTAATAGTTCATATTTGTATTAAACTGTATAACATGAATAAAGGAATAACTTTAGTAATTAAAGGCCTCAAGAAAGGATCCTAGGCATAAACTTGAAGCGTGAAATCAGTGATGTGTACTTAATCGGGTCATATGATGTGCCACCACTTCCTCTTCTGGTTGCAGAAGGCGAACATGTGAAAGACAACTCATAGTTATGAAGTGAAAAGTGTAGCTCACATGAAGATTGCACACTTGGCTGAAGACATTATTCAATACAAAGATCCATCTGCCATCAGGTTTTCATCACCTGACTGAAATTTTCATCACCAGGGGGCCTCATGTCGGGGCGGCCCGGCAGATGAGATGTTAGCGTGTCGGCCTCACAGTGGGGGACCTGGGTTCAAATCCAGGTTGGTCCACCTGTGTGGAGTTTGCATGTTCTCACCGGGCCCGCGTGGGTTTTTTCCAGGTACTCCGGTTTCCTCCCACATCCCCAAAACATTCAAGGTATCCAGGTTGAACACTCAAAATTGCCCTGACGTATGAGTGTGAGCGTGATTGGTTGTTTGTCTCCTTGTGCCCTGTGATTGGCTGCCAGGAGTTGGCTTGCCATGGATATGACTCAGCACCCCCCGCGATCCTTGTGAGGATAAATTCAGAAAATGAATCAGTGAAAGACGGAAAAGTGTCAAGCTTTTCCACTAGATGGCAGAGCTCTTACATTATTTGTGCCTCTACACTACTTTTTTTCCAAATATTATTGTGTGTCAAGGGATTTTTTTTTACCCCATCCGACTTAAAATATGTGGCTTTGCTCAATAAATGTTGGGAAACACTTGTGTGCTTGTGCTTGACCTACTTGACCGCCATCCAAAGCAGATAACAAAGCTGTGAGCACATTCTGCACACTTGCCGAGGACGTACCACAACAAAAACGGCAAACTGCGGTGGCTAATCCAAAAACTTGTGGCGAGAAAAGACGCGATTTGTGTCTGCTAGTTCCTCATATAGGCAGGCAGAAAAGGAGGAGGGGACGGAGGATCATATCCGGGGTTGGTTTTATTCTAATAACGAAACGTGCAACCCGGAAAGAAGAAGCAGGCAGAAGACGCCTGTCGTGTTATCCGCCCAACGCGATTTCATTGGCGGGGAGGACAGGCCGGTTCACGGCGGTTGAGGGGGCCTCCGGTGCTCGCCGAAAAGTTTCTTTTGGAGCACACTAGCTAGTTTTTTGTCATGGTGCTCTGCTGTCCCAAGTGTGCCCAGTAGCGGTTTGGTTGGGACAGGACTGCGAGGCGGGTGAGTCCACACGGTTAAACTTCATAAGTGTGCGTGAGTGTGTGCGTGCGTGCGTGAGTGTGCGTGTGTGTGCGTGCGTGTGCGTGCGTGTGCTTGTGGGTGCGTGCGTGTGCGTGAGTGTGTGTGTGTGCGCGAGTGTGCGTGAGCGTGCGTGAGTGTGCGTGAGAGTGAGTGTGTGTGTGTGTGTGTGTGTGCGTGCGTGCGTGAGTGTGCGTGAGTGTGTGCGTGTGCATGACTGTGCGTGAGCGTGCGTGAGTGTGTGTCTGCGTGAGTGTGTGAATGTGTTGACTTTGGTCGACAAGAACATGTCAGGTGCAGTCAACTTCTATCTAGTCTTCATCATCATGAGCCAACTTGTACTTCCTGTTAGTACACTGAATTATTAGCATCATTAGTTTAGTGTCAATCAAATTTGAAAATGAACAAATTGAGATGACTGTCTTATTGATGTGTACCCTATGGGGAATCTCGTTGTACTTGTATAATGACAATACTAAAGGTATACAATTCCATTCTTATTTCAAATGGATTGGACGTCTATAGTCGTCAATGGTAGCTGATTGGTTAATTTTGCATCGGTTGTAGGGGAATTAGAAGTAGCCTTATGGTTACTGCATAAAAAGTATGTTAATCGTGGATTTCTTGGAATGATGATAATGCGGAAAATAGTGTATAATGGCCCTAAGAAATGATAAACCTGTCAATACATTGAATATAAATCCACTAATGTAATTTTACATGAACAGAAAATGAATTAGACAATGAGTAGGCAGGACAATCTGAAATATGCTTTGTACAGTACTGGCGTTTAAAAAATGATTTTCATGTCCTACCTTGCCTACTTACTGGAAATATTGACTTTTATTGATAATTTTTGTTTGATTTGTTAAAATAGTACTGGCGCTTAGTTTTTTTTTATAGGGCCTACTTTGCCCACTTCCTGGAAAATTTACTTTTCTTGATAATTTTATGCATCAGAAACATGAAATTCAAATTTATTTTTCTTTAAATGGTTAACAAGAATCTTTACATTGGGAAACCTTGTCTTGTACTTTATATATAGACGCGTTCGCATTGGTTGGAACACTTTGGTGTAAAGTCATTTTCTACTCTGGTGTCCCAATACATTTGTCTGTATGGGCTATCATTCGGTGACTAGAAATTATTCAAGTAGAGGAAAAGATTCACTTTAGCTAACAAATCAGTCCTGACTCAGTGAAGTTGATGAAAGTGAAGCTTCATTTTAGCACATCACCACCACCACAACCTCCATTGCATCATTTTTTTAACCTTCCTGTCATTCTTCTGATTAGTCCCAGACATTTTGATGAAATCACGTGCTTCAGTCAGTGGTCTTCCAAAAAAAAATCTCAGGATAGAAGAGCTTGAAAAACTCCATAAGTACCACAGATGTGCTATTATCAGTGTTTGGATGAAATACATGTGTGTCATTCTCCCACATTGACCAAAAATGCCACAACTTCTTCCCTGCTTCTCCTCTTAATGGTTGAACCAGATGTTTTATGATCCTGAAATGTTGTGTGTATTTGTGTGGCATGTGTGCCAGAGTGAGTAGTGCAATGCTATCATTTTCCTTTTTTGGGCTGGAGTTTCTGCACATGGGTTTTAGTCATCTATTTGAGTGACATATCTTTTATTTTATTTTTTTCATTTGAATATCAACTATTTTTACCAATTGAATTTAGGCATAAGTTATCTTTTTTTAAATGTTTATTTTTTTTTTTTTTTACAATTTAGTGCTCAAACATCTTCGACTCTTGTGAGGATTAGCAGTATCAAAAGTTAAAGCCTCCTATAAGCGCCTATTTATACAGTATGACATCAGTAAATTTCTGCAGATGAATATTTTCAATACAGTTGTATTTTCTTATGTTATAACTTCTCACCCAGTTCTCCATCTTTCTGAAATGTCAGGAATTTCATTTCTGATTGTGTAATGTTAACGTTCTTTTTATCTATCGTGTTTGGAAGAAAAGTCTATGTATGCATTCTCCTTGAGTTAGTGCTTCGAGAATGTTTGACTTGAGGCAGGGATTGCAGGAGGATGACAACATGAGTAAAGAAATCAACTTGCCACTCATGTGCTTGGCTCCAGAAAAATGTGTGTTTTTGCGTGCGTGTGGATGACACCGAACATCTTCAGCATACCAAAGTCACCGAGTGACTGTCTGATTCACACGCACGGCATGGTCTTAATGAATACATTTCGCCATCTTCATGCAGCCACCTCCTCCATTACCAACCGTCTGGTGTCTGGCCAGTGGAAATGTGTGCAGATCTTGAGTGCACTCTGTAATTTTTGGCTTTGGTGGAGGCCCGAGCTCGCCTCAGGCTTTAGCTGCTGCTCAGCCTCAATCATGTCACATGAAAAACTGCTGAGTGTGAGATGCTCTTGCTCTCTCACTTCCTGTGTGCACGCACATGTGTATTGAAGTCTGTCCCACTTGAGCATACTAACATGAGTTTTTTTGTGTTCCAGTGATATGTGATAGAGGCGGCAGGATGCCGTACGTGGACCGTCTGAACCGCGTGTGTGGCTTCTTGGACATCGAGGAGAAAGAGAACAGCAGTCGTTTCCAGAGGCGTTACTTCATCCTGGACACGCAGGGAAATACTTTGCTTTGGTACATGGACAACCCTCAGGTGCGTCGCACTGTATGACACAACACGCTGGAACAAACTGTAAAAGGAAGTGACCAATACGAGCCAGGGTAACCTTGGACTGTGACTCTGTGACACATTTGTGTGTGACTGTGTGTGTGTGTGTGTTTGTCATGCAGAACCTGCCCAGTGGAGCAAGTTTTGTTGGCAACCTGAGACTAACTTATATCTCCAAGGTAACCTTCCTATTAGTTTTTGAATTGTTTTTTCAACTATGAGAATTTAAAGTTGTTCACATTTGTGCATATGGAACAGTATTTGAAATGTTCAAATAGTGGATTTAATTGTGATAAGGTTAAAGAGTTATTGATTCGTTTGGGTATAATTGTTAATGGAATTCACAAGGGTGTAACGGTTAACGGATTTGAATTTTTACATCCATTAGTTAAGCTGGGAAACAATCCAATTGATTGAAACGCCACAGTTTGATCAACCAACTATTAGAACACATAATTTTTTTCATAGTTTCATTTGCATTTTCTTGCAACTTTAGTGCTAAATCTTGCAGGAAGTGGTGAATCGTTTTTTTATGTGAATTGGGGGATAGCAGGCTTATTCTAACTTCTGCCCCCCAACTTGTCTGAAGAAAACAAAATATGAGAGTTCAAAATAGTCCCCATCAAGCCAAAAATATATTGATAATTTTCCCCGTTGTAAACTGATTGGTCACCATTGATTTAATACAGTTAGATTAGTCCAGATTTATCAAAGAATTTGACAGAAACTTTACTCTTCAAATTCCCCACTTCTCCCAAACTGGCTCGTAACTTTTTTTCCAGTGATTATCTTCACATCTGCTGACTTTTGGTTCCACCTCATAGATAATCTATATTCTCTTTGTAAAGAGAAAATATTTTCTGCCGGTTCGTGCATTTGATGTCTTTTTGGAATGTGCTGGTGTACCGAACGATGGGGCCAGTGGGCGTGCGGAGGTGGCTTTGGTGCAGTCCAAAAGATAGAAAGAATCTGATCTATCTGCAGCTGAAGCTAATGGTCACATGCAGAGTTGAGCTGCAAAAGAGCTGCTTACGACTTCCAGATGTTGACTTGAGCAGATCACATCTGGCTTCAATGCTGACAACTTCTCTCAGGACAGTTGAAATCAAAGATATGAACTTATAATTCCACAGTCGGCTCTTTTGTTTTTTTAAACCTGTAAAAATATTGTTGTTTGCTGATATTTTGCCGATATTAATCTGATGCCGATCCGATACCTATATTTTTAGACCAGTAAAAATAATGCTACAAAACAAACAGTAAATGACAAATCTTATTTTTTATGTATTAAATCAAGCAATTCTGGCACCTCCTCGAAAAAAAATTATATTTACAAATATTACACGATGCTCTCTCACTATCAGTAGTCTGACTCAACCGGCATTTTTTTCCCAGTGGTTTGATTTACTGTTACTAGATTTGTTATCGTAACCAAAACCAAAACTGTCCGATGCTCCCAAAATAGTTTTTACTGCAAACTCAGTCATGTTTGACTTTAACTCTGTTCTACTGTCAGGTAAATGAAGCTACAGGGAAGCAGAAGCCAAAGACAGAGTTCTGCTTTGGTAGGTCCTCGGGGAAACCAAGTCACAGTCACATACTACTGTAAAAGAAAATTATTTTTATACATGTGCTAGACTGCTAAACTATTGATGTTGTTTTTTTTCTTCCTCACAGTCATCAACGCGGTTTCCCGAAGGTACTTCCTCCAAGCCAACGACGTGACTGACATGAGGGACTGGGTCACTGCTCTCAATCAGGCCAGCAAGATTACTGTAAGCATAGCACACACCAAAACAATTCATTTGTTTGAGAATATTTTATTGGATTGGATTGGATTGGATAACTTTATTCATCCTGTATTCGGGAAATTTCATTGTCACAGTAGCAAGAGGGTGAGAATGCAGATACAGAAAAGGCATTTTAGACATAAATAGATGGGTAATAAGTAAGTAAATATATAAGTAAATAAATAAATACATAAATAAATTAATGTGTTGCTGAAATATATATATATATTTGTATATTTGTATTTTATTTATTTATTTATTTATTAATTTTATTTATTTATTTATTTATATTTAAATTATTTTTTATTTATTCATTTATTTATTTTTTATGTTTATTTTATTTATTTTTTTATTTTATTTTTATTTTTTTATGGGGATTATCCCAAAAATTTAGGAATTTACTCCATTTGTTGACAACCCTTTGTCATTTTAAATAAAATATTTTCCTTTACCAATCGCTGATAGCTTCATGTACAATAGACTTTGTAGGAATATGAAAATATTGGACTGTTTTTTGCCTAGGTATTATTCCTTTGTTCACGTAAATAGGGAAATGCAAACAAATGTTACATACCTGTTTGAATGTTTTGTTTTATGCAAACTTGTCTCGTTTTAATGAGAAAGTGAGACTACATCTGCCTTTTTATATTGCCACATGATATTGTTGTGCTTTACAACATAGTGTATCATCTCTTCTTTTATGTACTTGTCTTGAAATGAGTGGTTATATCATGTGCCTCTATCATCTTAAACCAGTTTGGCCATTTTCTGACAAGTCTGCCATTAACAAGGCATTTCAAGTGCTGTTTTTCTATTGCGCTGCCAATGTTCTGACATCTTTACAAATGCTTAACAACATTGTTTAGCTCTTGTTTACTGCAATGAGAGCCTAAAATCGCAAGTCAACTGTTGATTTTCTATCGCACTGCCAATTCTCTCCACATCTAAATTGGAGTTTTCTGTCAAATGCAATGGGGTCCTAAAATCTAATTTTGTCATATTGTGTGTAACTTGATTATTGCTAATAATGTGACGAGTGACTAGAAAAATCTCTCAAAGGGGCATTGTTTTAAATTATGGTTGAACAGATTAATGGCCGTTACCAACACAATCTAGTCTTATTTTGTCTGTACTGAGAGTGCATTTCTCCTTTCATAGTGAAATGAAGTTACCCAAAGTAGTCATTTGATTTGTCCTATGGAAAATTTAGGAGAATTATATAATTACAGGTCAAATGACGCCAAAAAGGCTTTTATTGACATTTGAGACAATTTGTAAGAAGCAGTTTGACATTTTTGACTTTCATACTTGTAAAAACCATAATAACATAAGTGCTAATTCCAGTTCATTGGCCATCAAAGGCAGTGGATGTGGTAAAAATAATTGCACAGTCCTTGATTTAATCATAAAAAAAATGTCACAAATATAATTTACTTCACTGGCCATAATTTCGAGACTCACTTAATATTGACACAAGTGTTTAAAGTGCTCTACCGTACTGTAGCACTAGTAATAGTAAAAAAAAAGTCAAATGTATTATGATGCTTAGGTTTTCCTGCCTTGAATGCACCTATGTAACAATTTCTAGGAGAAAATTCATCTTGTTGTCTCCATAATGATTATAAATAGTCCATTTCTTTTGATGCTCACTTAATTGAGATCTTTTGCATCACTCAGTATGTCATAGTTTGAACTCAATGTTGTATTGTTCACTACTCAGGTTCCTAAATCTGGTCCCGCACCCCCAAGATCGGATGTGGCCGCATTTATCAGCGATATTTATGGAGGTGGGAAGCAGCATGCGTACAAGACGGAGATCCACGGAGGTGTGGTGGTGCACACACCCATTCTGGTAAACACAACGCTACCCATAATTTAAAACATTTATGCTAGCAAATGTTACTTTTGCGGTGATCATGCACAAGTCAAACATATTATCAAACATGTATGCAGCTGAGGTTTTGTTGACTTTTAGTGGTGCAATAAAGAGATTATAATTTTACAGAACGAGGGCAGCAAGCCTGGCGTGCTGCGGTTCGGCTACTGTGTCAAACAAGGCAATGTTGTGAGTGTGCGTCCCCATTTTAAAGTGTTTTAATGAAGGAGTTACATGAGGAACTGAAATGTCACGCAATGTTTGTTTCAGAGAAAAAGCTGGAAGAGACGCTTTTTCACCCTGGATAACAATGCAGTTAGCTACTACAAGTCCGAGATGGTGAGGCGACGTCTTCGGCAGATCTTTATCGGGGTTTTGCTTCGTCCGTTCACCCCTCTTGCGCATGTGTGTGTATCAGGACAAAGAGCCTCTGCGAGCCATTCCCCTCAGGGACATTCAGAAAGTTCATGAATGCCTCGTCAAATCAGGGTGAGTCAATGAGACCGCAGAGTCCAACATGCTCTCTCACCACCTCTCTCATTCCCTGGTAATTGATTATAAACACATGCAGTCAGTATGTGCTCAGCCAGATAATGTTCTGTGTCAACTTTTCAAGAATTGGTACTATAAACACAGTAGAACAGTGTTTTGTTATAGTTCTTCAGTCCTTATTTGGCAAACGTCTTAAGTTTAAACTTTACAACTCCCCCGTAAACAAAAATAAAAACAATAGGAGTCGTAAGAAACGGCGTGTAATACTGTGTAAAAATTTGTTTCCATTAGAGAGCTCCTGCAGAGAGACAATCTGTTTGAGATCATCACCGGATCTCGAACATTCTACATACAGGTAAGCCTATGATCTCATATTGTTCCAAATGTAGGTTTCACCCAATGGGATTGCAGTATATATAAGATTTATGCCACATATGTGCTAGTGCCCTTATGCAATAACGGATAAGTCACGGAGATGTCAATCTGTGAGGCAGTAAGCAGGTGCGTGTGTGTTTTGAGTTGTTTTCTTGAAATGCTCCGCTGCCAAAGTGTAGCACAAAACTCCGTTTTGAGCGTTGTTTTTCTGAAGCAACCACAGACATCTGTTACCATAACAATAATAACATCCTGTTGATTCCTTCCCATGGGAGGACAGCTGAGCGAAATGGCAAGCATAAGCACATTTGTTTTTGTGCTAGATAGGGGAAGCCTGGTCGGTACTCTGTAAACTGAATGGAAAATTATTGTCTATGCCAAATGATTGAAATACAATTGAACCTTTTTACAGAGATAAACAGTTAAGACTTTGCGCACGCCATCTTAACTTGATTCCATGTTGTATTTACGCAGTCATGGTATAATAAGGGATTCAAATAAATATTACTCAATTCGATGTGTTTCTGCAGTTTAATTTAAATTTAAAGTAGTAGTTATTTTACAACGGTGAAGTGGTTCAGGCAGTGGCAGTCCGTGCATTTTCTCGTAGCGCCTTCAACGAATCAATCCAACCCTCAAAAACTATTTTATGGCTATAAAACCTCTACTGCAGCTATAGCTGCGACACATAAAAATAATCAATAAATCAATGCACAAAAATGGGGTAAAATCCACTTCCTAGCAGCATTTCATGATTAAATACAAATACTGGAGCTTTTCAGACATTAAAACCAGGCCAGGGGGGCGATTTTCCCGGGAAAAGACAGCGATGAACGTCAATGGCGTACCGGCAAACATTGCCCGAAAATGGGGTAAAATCCAGCCAAAAACAGCATTTATTGATTAAATACAAATACTGGAGTCTTATCAACGCTTATTTAATGCAGCAGAGCCTGCAGAACTAATTGTGAAGGCCTTGAGGCAGATTTCTGACCCTGGCAACAAATAATGGCTGAAATGTGATTGGTTAAATGCTTCAATATGAAAAGACACATCTGGAAGCAGTGCAACCAGGGGGAAAAGCAATGAAAGGAAGCTAACAGACAATTTGATATTATTTAATAAGTATTGATGGACAAACTATAATATATGATTCAGATATTTCTTAGGCCAGCAGAGAAGGCTTTGAAGGCCCTGACGGCCCGCCACTGGGTTCAGGCATTGTATTGGAGGTGCCACACATTTATCTTTTTGTTGGTGGGGTTACAAAAAACCCAAAGGAATACTGACATATTTTTTAATTGTTAATGTTGTCATGTTTGGTCACATCTGTCCATAGACAGACTCTCCAGAGGACATGCATGGCTGGATCAGGGACATCGAAATGAAGATTCAAGACTTTCGAGGTCCTACCAAGGTATTCTGCCACTCTCCCCAACACCAGCATTACCAATTGCAAGGAAGTCTTTTTTGTTGTTGTTGCATAATCAGGTTTGTCCATCAATGGGTGTTATTCACGAGCTGCAATGTCCTCTCTTTTAAAGAGTGGGAAAGTGACCAAGCTACTCGATAATGCAATGTTTTTGATTACTGAACATGTTTTTTTTGTCCGCGGATTTCCTCTTTCATCTCGAATTGGTCGCATTCTTTTGCGTAATGCTCGCTCGAAACTGATGTCTTTTCCTTGGTATGAGTTTCAAATGTGCCACTACAAACAGTGCATATGCTACGATCGTCACATATATACTGAACCAGTCTCAAACTGGTTCAGTGTACATGGGACGTCCTTCTGAATGGTTGGTTCTCTTGCCACCTCCTCCTGCCTTTTCAAACAAACTGGTTCTGACAGGATCTCATCTCAGGCAAATATGTCCATCTGATTTTTATTCGGAAATGTCCCCAGTCAACCTAAAAGCAGTGACGTTGACTTTGTCTTTGACTACAAAAATGAGAGCTATTGCCTGGATTCGTTTGTAAATAGAATCTATCCACAGTCATAAGCCATAGTGATGTTTTTTTTTCTCTTGTCATTTTTCGCTGAAGGGATTTTCATTCAAACGAGGCTCCCCGCTCTATCGAAGTCACAATGCTTCTTCGAGTCGAAGTCAGCAGATGGTGGAAAAGCGCCCGACTCTTGTAAAATCGTGCTCCATCGCACCGGGCTGGCAGCCGTGGACACCTATGCCTGCAAATGAGCCTTCTATTTTGCACGCAGAGGACAATGACAGAAGTGCTTTTAGCAACGTTCCTACGATGGCCTCACTGTCTTCCTCTCCCAACTCTTCCTCCACGTCCTCCTCCTCCAACTCGCTCTCGACCCTATCCTCTTGCCCCGGCGTCCCCAGTAGCGGCTTGGGCATCCTCACGTCCTCGGGGGACGTGGCGTGCGGCCGTCGGAGGCACCGCTCGCAGCCTCAGCCCCCCACGGGCTGCATGTTCCCGTTCAACTTGGATGACGAAAGCATCCGTACCACTGATGTCTAGATTCTGCGCTTCTGTGTGGTTCTTGTTACCTACGTTGACATGAATGGGACTGCTTATTGTGGTTTTCTTAACCCTTACTAATAAGGTCACCCTGCGTCAATGACATGACAAGCGGCGAGAGCCCCCCTGATGATCGTCTTACAGATGAAGTGGGGACCAAAGTAGTATTGGATCGTCAGTGCGGTTAGAAAATAAGATGAAGCATTTTATTGAGGGTTTATTTGTGTGTGCGTGTGTGTGTGTGTGTGCAGCTTCCACTAAAAACTTGAATTATGATGTGAATCGATCTTGCAGGGTTACAAATGATTGCACATGCTTTTAACCCTTTGTCTTCTATTAGATATGTTCTCTGCATAACAACTTCTATTTTTAGAGCCCTCTCTTTTAGCATTCTGTCCATGAAAGACATCTGACGCAAAGTCCTGGCAGTGACCTTCATTAACATTCGACATGCGTTTCCTGGTCACAAACAAGACCAGTAAAAGTGTTCCTCTGCCAACTTCAAGTTAAGTCTAAAGATTGAAGCATCAGCGCTTGTTGCACACCAAACAGTGTTGCGACTATAAATAAAATGACCACTATACGGTACTCGATGAAGGATATAAAGTAATGCTCCTGTGAGGGTTTATATGTGTTGAAATGTGATAACCACCCCATTCACCCTGCATTATTTTGGTGGTGTACACGCTGCCACTTCTGGTAATTTATTTGCATTTTTTTTGCACTTATTTTATTTTCCCAAGTTTTTATATTCATCACTGTCATAACTTGAAGTAGTTTGTGTACGGCTTCAACTGCTTTGTTCACGTTTCTGCCTGCTTTTATAATAAATTCTGTTTCTTTTTTTAGTTGGTTGGTCATATTAAATGGTAACGGATGACTGAATTTGGTCATTAATTTTAAAGTTAATGTCATGGGGCTTGTATGTTTGTCCTTAAGGTCTCAGTATATAAACTATGAATATAGTTTGGTCAGTTTATCAAAGCGGCCTTTTGAGCAATGATCTTGACACCCTTCTCGGTGGATTCAGTTGTTTTTTTTTCCTTGGTCTGAAGAAGTCACTTGTATAGCATACAAGTTCCATAGAATAAATCTCATTGATTTAAATTAAAACATGTTTTTACTAATCATTTACAATTTCTAGAGCACTCCATACTTCATTGGGTGTCAATAACAGTGCTAAACTTTCATTCTTTTTGTCTGAGAGAGGCAGGCAGCGATTAGATGTCTATTATTGTCCTTTGCAGGTAAGGTCTCACCTCATCTCATTTCCTGAACCACTTTATCCTCATTAGGGTTGCAGGGGTGCTGAAGCCAATCCCAGCACTCCGGGCCAGAGGCAGGGGACACACTGAATCGGTGGCCAGCCGATCACAATGCAGGTAAGGTTTTAAATAGTATTAAATAAGCAAAAACGCATATTTTTCATTCTCTGCATGTTATCCCAGGTTTGTGTGGGTTTACTCTGGGTATTCCAGTTTTCTCCCACTTCCCCAAAACCTGCATGGTAGACTGGTTGGACACTCTAAATTGCACCTACGTATGAGTGTGAGTCTGTATGGTTGTCCGACTCCTTGTGCCCTGCGATTGGCTGGCCACCAATTCAGGGTGTCCGCGCATGGTGCCCATAGTTGGTTGGGATAGGCTCAAGCACCCCCATGATTCCTGTGAGGATAACCGGTACGGAATTTAGATGAATATTTGCTTTGATATTGTAGTATTTTGTCATTTATTCATTTAGCTTCATATGTATATGATTCACAAGCATAAAAATTATTCTATATGGATTGGTAGAGTCATCAACTGTCTGCATATTTGTGTCCCCCTTACTGAGAGCATAGTGGAGGAAGACCCTAAAGTGAGCTCTTTTCATTTCTCCACCCATTAAAATGGAATTTTAGTTTCAACATTTTGTGTAGCCTTATAATCAATGTTTGTTTCTTTTTCCATCACTCCATTAGAAAGCTTTGTCTCATTTGCCATTCATGCTTTCAGAGTTGAAATTCACAACAACTGGACTAACCTTTGTTCTGTATGCCACTTTCCCGACTCTTTGTGAAGCGACCTTGGGCAACGCTCAGTGAAGTCCTACTTCAAGTTTGAACGTTTTCTTACTCTGGGCAAACACGTTTGACCTTTCACCCTGTCGCCTCAGATGTGCTTGTGGTGAAGACCCAAAGACAAGCTTACAAACGTGTCGAACCAAGCCCGGCACTTGTGATAACTGAAGACTTTCACACGTCCAGTGTAGCGGTCCATTAGGTAAAGAGCCTAAAACTATGCCCCGACCCTTGACCCTGTCCCTGTCTGTGTCCACGGGGCTGCCAAATCTTAAATGTCTCAGCCCAACAGTTTAAATTGTGTCAGCTGGACGCCCTGAACACCTGCCAAATGTCAGCTGTGTTAAAATGAGTTTGGGTCAGCTAACAACAGAACCCATGCAGGTACACTGAGAATTTGAGCTGCATTGGAGATAAAGTAAACTGGACAATTCAAATTGGCAGGATGTGAACATCCAAATTTGCACATTTGACAGTCTATATTTTTCCCCAAATTGCCTCTGAGGGTGATTTTACTCGTCTTTGCATTCGCGCAGTGTAAAAGGTCACTTAGCACTTGACTTTAACGCCTTAGAGTGACAGCGTTTCTTAAGGCAGACAGACACTGCATCCCCAAATGTTAATGTTCCCACATGAATAAGCAGCATCACTCTGCCCTCACTGGGCCTTTTTAGCCATGTTAAATGTTACTCCATCATGCTCCTGGGGAAATTAGACAGGATGTATGTTGTTCTCATCCTTGCACAAAATGCATGAACCACCTAAAGTGTTGGATGGAGTCCTGCTGCTGTTGATCTGTTTCTTTTCTACTTTATCACTTATTCTCTTTTAGATTCTCACTTCATGTTGAGGCCTTGCTTTTAAATTAAAAGGCCACAAGAGGGCAGCGCAAGACTGCAAATGGAAAACTTCATCTTCACATTTAATAACCAACAATCAAATCATGACAAAATAGCCTCATTTTTTTGTTTTGGTTGTGTGCTTAGAAAGAAGTCATTATATTTTCAACCTAAAATCGGATGACAGCCTCACAGTTTAAATACGTAGAAAAAGGCAGGCGTGATACTAAATTGAAGCTCGGATGTAAACTCTGAGAAGGTTTAAGATTCAATCGGTGCATTCTACACATCAGTTTACTTTTAATTGTAACCAATTGTTTAAGTAATTTGTATAGAAACCACATTGATTTCGTAGACGTCCGACTAATTTGAGCTGGGAAGACTGACACTTAGGCCTCCGGGTTTAAATGTTGTCAATCTTAACATGTCCACCTTGTCATAGGTTAATATTTGTTGCAAGAACCTTCCAGAAATGATTGATCTAACAATACACAATCAGCAAGCGAAGGGTTATTCTATATGCTTTAAAAAAAAAGATTGACGAGAAAATCTTTTTAAAAAAAAATGAAAACTACGCGAATCTTAGCTTTTAGGGGAAGGTAAACAGAAATGTCAAAGGTGTGGAGAAAAAGGATGTTTGACAGAATCTCATTTTTTTTTCAAAATCGTAAATGTGATCATGTATTACTAAAAATTGGGGCTCCCCAGCGTGGATCTTTGTGTTTGGACTCCAAAGAAGAGCAGATCATTCTTGTAAACCAGTACAGGGTGGGAATTCTTAAATGCTCACTAGCAATAAAGTCCTATTAATGTGGACCAGGTTTTCCTTCAACTGGACCCACGCCTTGCCTGGATCTCCGCCAACCCCCCCGAAATCAAGCGCTTTTCCCACATGAGACCACCTCGCAGGCTGGATGCAAGCGGGCAGGGAGGGGTTGTGGAATGTATTTGGCCCTGTGTGATGTGATTGTTTGCAGAGAAATGGCTTGACCTCACCCTCCCATGCCACACACACACACATACACACTCTTTGTGGCCCAGCTCTAGGTGTGTGAGACGGACCTGCTGAGTGCAGGAGGTCCGGGACCCCTTCGCCACTTCCTCCAGACGGAGAACAGAGGAGCCAGTCAGCTGAAGCCCGGATGGGACGATAATAATGAGCAGTGCAGTCGCCAGCGCCACCTCATTTCAGGTATTATTGAAACCTTCTCCTCTCACTTTTCATCTGCCCCACAGGCCAGGCCAGACCAGGCCAGACCAGGCCAGACCAGGCCAGACCAGGCCAGACCAGGCAGCTGCACAGTCTCGGTGGAACCCAATCGTGCATTCAATGAGAAATTTAAAAGGAGACAAGTCAAGTTTAGTCCATTCCGACTTGGGCGATTATTTGCGTGCAGTTTTGAGATTGCTAAATTAGTATGTTACATTGGCTGTCATTGACGCCTTAAGTTAATTGAGTACAAATAGCATTTGATATTTAATATTGGAGACCCCCCACCCACTCTAATTATGAATTTTTTTTTGGGGGGGGAAATATTATTTTAAAGTCCTAGGTCAATTTTTTACTCATAACATCAAGATAGAACTCCTGGTGGATCTTCTAACTGCCAGGAGTTATATTTTGATGTTATGAGTAAAAATTGACTTAACAACCTGTGGATACAAAAAATGTAGTATCGAGGATGTGTTATTCATACTATTCATATATGTAAATTTCAAGCACATTTATACAAGTATGTACTTTTACATTACAGTTCACAAAAATTGACAGTCTTATTGAAGACATTTTAATGAGCTCCCACCCCAATTTAAACGGATTTATAACAGGTAAATTAAGTAAGCTGACTGACACTTATTTACGTCTTCCAAGAATTTACGATAAACAATTTACACCGATTACGGAAACTTATGTTTGCCTTAAATGATCAGTATCTATGAATACAATTAGTACTTGAGTTTTATTTTTGCATGAGATTCGAATGAATAGAAAAGTATGAGAAATAATTTATGTTGTTTGTAACAGTGTGTCTCAATTACTTTACTGCCATTTTTCCTCTTCTTTTCATATGATTTTTAAGAGTTTGGTCACTTTTTGTCAATTAGTTATAAATTGTTGTCACTTTGGATTTCAGTTATGCTGCTTTTTGACTGAAGCCTCTAGAATTCACCCTATTTAAATATATTTCTCCCTTTAGAAAGCGAGTTTGAGATATTTCCCCTGACTTTTGATGGCATTTAAAAATCAATATTTTCAAAACTAGACCCCCAGAATAATTTCTTTGGATTTAATCCAACATTTAGATAAACTGAACGACATTTCAAATCACATGACCCATAGATCCCATTAATGTCAACAAAAGACCCCATAATAAGATCATATCATGTCCATCCTGGGTCCAGTCAGCCACACAATAGCCAACGATGCGTAAATGTCTCCAATCTCGATACAGGAAGGATAAAAAAAGGACGTGTAACCTCCCGGTGACCCTTTCGTGGTTGCCCCCGGTGATGAGGTTCTCCTGTAATCCGGTCAGTGTGATGATCCTCGTGAATCAACGACGAGATTAAACATGATTGTTGTGTGACGTCTCTATTTGCGAATGACGTCACGCCCCGCCGTGGGCTTCCTTTGTTAGGGAATATTATTTTGTTTCGTCATTTTTCTTCTCATTTACCACCTTTATCGTTTATCACACCAATTGGGATTAGAATTAAGCACACCTGCTTCTCCATACGATCATTCTCGACGGAGAATATGGATGTAGCTCAAAATAAATAAATAAAAATGAAAGAAGAAGAGGCGAAGGGGGCGAACCAATGTACTCTTCAGCCAATAGCAACACGGGAGATGCAAGAGGGGGCGGGGCTAGATGAGAACTGTATTTGGGATGAAGGATGCGATGAGCTGGGTGCAGATCGGTGTTGGCACCAAGTCGGCGAGGGCAACCGGGGGGGATGAACCACGCTAAAAGTCTGCAAATTGCAGCGACGATGATCTGATTTGGCCTCGAACGAAACAATCAAATCGGAACCGATGTGATTCCAAATCAACGCGACGTGGATTATGCTGCATTTTGGCCGTTTGATTTTTTTTTTTTACAACATCTCGCAGAAACACGTGGAGCGCTTCAAGTCATTTATTGAAGTTGAGGAAATTCTAAACAAGTTTTTCCTGAGGGAGTGAACCGGGATTGAGAGGATGCGCATGATTTTTGCACGTTGGACCGCTTGAGGTAAAAAAAAAACCAACAACAACAACAAACAAAAGACAATTTCAATTCGATTTCACTCGCCTATGCTATTTTGGAACAGCGGCTGTCTTGCATTAATTAAATTTGCAAGGCTTAATCGTGGCTAAATTCCCTCAAACCTATCTGACATGTATACATTTATTATAGGCATAATATACCACCTGTTTGTTGTTAGCTGCAAATCCTACTTTTAATCAATGTATAAAGTCAAATGCATCAATTTTTAGTCTTACATTTTAAATGAAACAATATTATACAAGCTACTCTTCACATATGAACTGCTAAATCCTAAAGATCAGTTTAAACTCAAATACTCATAGTTTCAATGTTACTCAAGATTTGTTGCTGTGTCTATAAAATTTGAAGATTACTGTCATAATAACATGTATAAGGCCATAATGTATACATTTTACAATTGGTAAATACACTGCCCTATATTGACACCCCCAAAAAATATTTCTAGAACTTCCTTTTGACTGATTTTGTGTTTTACCAATGGAATGTGTGTGATGGTGTGATGATGTGTGTGTATAGGGGGGCATGGCAAACGGAGGGGACCAGTTCGGCCTCGCTGAGCGCCCGGACTCCAACTGCATGGATTCTCCAAAGGAGAATAAACAAGACAATCTCAGCAGCTATCATCTAAAATCACCTGCTTCGCCACAGACAAATTGCAGTCAGATGGTGTGTGTGAAAACATTTTGTATTGGTTTATTATTGAAATAATTTCCAGATGCCTCCATAGGAGTCAGATAAAACACTTGCAAAATGGAATTGGAGGAAATTTGATGACAAGTGTCCATTTCTGTATGTTGTGTTATGCAGGGCATGGAAGGAATCAAAGTTTTTCTTCACGACAGAGAGCTTTGGACGAGGTTCGATGAGGTGGGAACTGAAATGATTATCACCAAAGCTGGAAGGCAAGGATGAATTCATATTGTTGGGGAAGGGGAAACTATATAAAAGAGGGACTTATTTGTGCTTTAACTCTGAAATAATAGTAGCGTGTTTTCAATACAGGAGGATGTTTCCAAGTTATAAAGTGAAGGTCACAGGTCTCAACCCGAAAACCAAATACATTCTCCTTATGGACATTGTGCCTGGGGATGACCACCGCTATAAGTTTGCAGACAACAAATGGTGGGTTTTTTGTCTTCATGAATATATGACAATATTTATTGAACTGCTTCATAAGTTCATGAGAATGTTTAAATAACATATGGATGGCTCAGTAGTCTGATATATATATATATATATATATATATATATATATATATATATATATATATATATATATATATATATATATATATATATCTGTATATAAACCCTTTCTTGCACAAATTATGTTTTTTTCTTGCAGGGTACTCATATAACGTAATGGCTTCCATTGACGTCATTAGACGTCCAATTCATTTTGACTAGGGGGCCAGTATTCCCAGTTTAAATGAATTGAAGCTGCTTCCTTTAGAGCGTTTCTGTAAAGTTATGTCAGTTTTTATTCACTTTACTTTTATTCATTTGGCTTTTTAAAAAAAAATCAGTTTTTAAATCATCAAAAATAAAGGGCTAATGGTCGAGAAAAAAAAATAGTTACTCTATAAAGGGTTGAGTGGCATTTTTTTAATAGTTGTCCACTGTAGTAACTGACCACTGTCCCTGAAAGTTTCTTATATTTATTTTATTTATTATTTTTTGAAATCGTGTTCCTCTCCATCAATGTGTTCTATTGCCTAAAAGTCAGGCGATCTGGCCTATTTCCTCCATCTACCCGCCGGTTAAATCATTCTGCCAAGGGTTCACCGGGCGGACAGACGGCACGGAACGGATTAAAGCCCCCCATTCAGATGAGGGGGAAATCCGAGTCCCACTGATGCATCACCGTTTGGCCTCTCTGGACTCCCAAATGTATTCATGTATTTATTATAAAGCGTGCATCGTCCAAATAGAATCCTGAATCTGGTCGTTGTAAATGGAAATGCACTTTTTACATATACACGCACGCAAAAGAATACAAACAATGGCGTGCACTCACTCAAGCGAAAAGGCACATCAAGAAAACGCAAATTAAATCTCTGGCTATGTATTTTTTTTTTAGTTTATTATTTTATATTATTATAAAAAAGGGAGTTTACAGTTATTAATTATTAGCCCTCTATCTGTTTACAAACTTGGGCAATTTCTTTTTATTTACATCGTGAAAACGATCCATCATTTGATAGTGAAAAATAATGTCCTTTTAAAAATAAATAAATATTGACGTTTGAGTGTATTTAAAGCATGCAGTAGAGCAAAGACGGCAATTTTATTATTATTTATCGTGGAAATAATCCTTCATTTGAAAGTGAAAAGTGATGTTATGCCCTTTTTTTATTTCAAATATTGACGTGTGAGTGTAATTAAAGC
This sequence comes from Stigmatopora argus, assembly GCF_051989625.1. NCBI lineage: Eukaryota > Metazoa > Chordata > Actinopteri > Syngnathiformes > Syngnathidae > Stigmatopora > Stigmatopora argus. Next base: position 9,527,603 of record NC_135391.1, on the reverse strand, counting down.
ACGCAGTGGAGCAAAGTCGTACCACGACCGGGTCAGACCAACCACTGTGACCCACTGGATGTCAATGTCAGGCTGCGGTGCGTTTATATACCAAAACACCACACCCATATTTACGTCTATACGCGTGTCCGTGTGTAAATAGGTCGGTGACGGGTAAGGCGGAACCAGCGATGCCGGGCCGGCTTTATGTCCACCCGGACTCTCCTGCCACGGGGGCCCACTGGAGTCGCCAGCTGGTGTCCTTCCAGAAGCTCAAACTCACCAACAACCACCTGGACCCGTTTGGACACGTGAGATTTACTGACTTACTTTTTCTTCTCTGTTGAAGATATCATATACGTATATATTTTTTTAAATAAACTAGCTCCCACCTTTTTTTTCTTCACTTTTGTCCTTTCCCGTCCATTCCCTTCTCTTTCCTCGCGTCCCGCTGGAGCGCCAATTAGTCAACCAGCAGTAGTAACAGAAGGTCGACCCGCATTGTTTGAAACCCACACAAAACCATGCACAGTTACAGACCCCGTAGCCCCCCTCAAGTCATGATCCCGAAGACTCGTCAAGTCCATTAGTTGAGACATGTCAGCGGTGGACACGTCACTGCGATTAAATGAAGCCCCTCTGGATGAAGGCACGAGAAGGCAAAATTCCGCGTAGAAATACCACGGATTTGTTTAAAAACACATTTTTTTTAAAGTCCAAAATACCCCTACGCACGTTAAGAAGTTTAAAAAAGAAGTATTGAATTGTATAGAAGTATATAATGAGATTTAAAGCGTCACCACATAGTGCACAAATAACAAGAACAAACAAACCAATAGATAATCAATAAAAAATAACTAGTCAATGTAATCTAAGTGAAGACTAATAATAATAATAATAATAATAATAATAATGCTTCACGTGTAAGATCTCCACAGTCAGGAAAATAGTTTTGAAGGGATGACCAAATATAATGAGATTTAAAGCTTCACAAATAAGAACATCAAATAAAAAAATAGATAATTAGTAAGTAATAATACATAAATAATCAATAAAGAACTCATACATTTATAAGTATTCAACATAATAAGTGAAAAATAAGAAGAACGCTCAACGCGCAAGATCTCCACAGTCAAGACATCTATTTTGAAGGGGTGACCAAAATATATAAATAAACTGCAATTGCATAAGGAAAATATTTTGTGAAATCACCATGTTCACATTTGTTGGTGACAGTTTTTGCTAGGATAATTATGATAATATACATTGTTTTTAAACTTTTCACGCAAAGAATCTAAAAATATTTGTAGCAAATGTTTATTGTCAGTGCTTTATAAATCTAAAATATGACACATTCCAATACATTTTTCATCTACTCAAGCCATGTTTTTTTATTTCTTATTTTAACTTCAAAAAATGATGTTGTTGATACACATTTTCCTAACTCGTAAAAGTACGGACATTTGTTAAAAAGTATTGAGACATTTTCTCATCCAGGAGAATGAGAAAATGCCTCACAAATTTTTGGGGTCAATAAAATTTTGAATAAATGAACAAAAATTAAATAAAATATTTGTAACAATAATTATAGGATAAAAATAAACAACTTCTGCCAACCTAGCTTTTTTGCTCCAACTCCCATCTGCTTCTTGTGGCAATGCAACTGTTTAACTAAACTCACCCTCTCATTCTCACCCCCTGCACAGATTATCTTGAACTCCATGCACAAATACCAGCCTCGGGTTCACATCGTCAAGGCGGACGAGCACAACGGCTTCGGCTCGAAGAATACGGCTTTTTGCACTCACGTCTTCTCTGAAACCGCCTTCATTGCAGTGACCTCTTACCAGAACCATAAGGTCAGTTCCACTCAAGATAAAACTCTTGTCAATCCACAGCAAAATAATAGAAAGGCATACTTGACAGATGTACTCCTAGATTCATGTTTAAAAAATGGCCTTTGACACCTTATGTGCGTTCACATCAAACAAGTTCAACACTAAAAAATCATTTGTAATTCTAGGTTCTGAGGACATTTGTTTACATAATACACTATGCTTTTGTTCAAACTAAAACCATCATGACAGGGTTCATAATCCCTAATTTTACACTTCTTGACCAAATTCGACTTTAAAACAAAGTTTGGTCCAAAATGTGCTCTACTCAGTGTTTCCCATCCTCCCTGAAGATTTACAAAATTACATACAAAAACTAAATTTTGTTATTTGATTGCAAAAAAAAGGCCTTGGCATCATTTTTGCTTGTTTGTAATGACTCTACTTTGGTAAATGCTTGTGGGAAAAAAATGTGTGTGCATGTGTCAGTGTCACTAATGACCTGTTTCTTTTCCTTGATCTTGGCTCGAGAATTTTAACTCTCAAAACACCCACTTGATCACTCGAAGCCCCTCTACGAGTTTCAAGTGATTACCACCAGCCAGTCGTAAATTTGACAACAAATTATACCGGCATTACCAACTTATTTAAAGTTATCATTTCATCCAGTACTGTTTGCTCATGTCCATATTTACAGAGAAAAGGGAAATTGAGGCAAAAAAATGTGCTACAATATATTTTATTTGCATTATATGTAGAAACCAAGAGTTATGGTCCTGTACAATTCCAATCATTTTCACTTTAGAAATTTTATATCCGCTCTTTGGGCAACGTATGGGTTGTTCAGGACATTTTAGCTTCAAAATTCTTGAAAAAATAGTTTTTATTGTTTTAGTTTAATATATTGATCAAAAATAGATAATGATCTATGAAATGATACCTGATTATCTCTTTTTTTTTACAAATGAATGGTCATGGTTTTATTGAATATGATTTATTTGATATTAACAATATTTGATAGGATCATAGTAACAGGGTTGCTAATCTGTACTGAAATTGGCCTTTTCTCAGTGAAAGTTTATCTAGCTGTTACTGTGCACCAACAGGACAAACTTTTCTAAGTCAAGAAAAATAAAAATATTTTTTTTTCTTAATCTTGTCATGAACAAAGTATTCAAAAGTTGACAATCAAGACGTTTAAACGTTTATAGGGAAAGTCACTATTTTATGTCATTACAATATGCTTAAAGGTTATACCTATTATTATGATGTTAATAAGTCTTAATTATATTTTATAATATCAATAGGTGTATAGAAAAAGAGAATCTTAATAAAAACACATTTATTGAAATTAAAATACAAATTGAACACACTGGTCCAATTCATTTAAAATCGAGAAGACTGGATGGGAATGCTTATCTTTCACAATTTTCAACCATCTTTTTTCTTTTGTTTTGTTGTTGTTGTTGTTGTTTGCTTTATTAGTTTAAGTCTTAGGACAATTCCATTTACCCAGAAACTTATTTTCTTAGTATTTGAATGTGATGGGAGGTAAACTGTCTTCCAATCCTGGAATGACTCGTGTAGTGAAAAATAAGTGATATAGTATCATGTATAATGAATGAAACTACAATTCAGCAGTAGCATTAATTTATTGAGGATATAGGAGGGCTAAAATGCCTGTTTATAATAAAGCGTGATTGACTTCAATCCCTGTAGCTGCTATCTCTGTTCTCAGCTACTAGAGCTGCATCGGTCGCCTGCGTGCGTGCGTGCGTGCGTTCTCCCACAGTTTGCAGCCAAACACACACAGGCTTCCCCTCCATGAGAAAAGTTGGAAGACCTAACATCAAAGCACTAGACCTCTAAAAGCTTTGGCCCGAAAATGCTTAAACCTGGCGACTGTTTGGCTAAACAGTTTATTCAGCGTCAGCTGGCGAGAACACTCCGTCAGAAAACGTCCACGGCTGAGGAATGTTGGCCTTAGAGGAGCTTCAGCAGGGCTGCTTTTAACATCCACGGGGCCCCCGCTCATAATAAACCGTCGACTTCCATTGGAGAAGGTTTAAAAGGGCCTTCGCCTTCTCCGTCTTTGTGCATGTATGGTCCTGTGGAAGCGCTGGGCTTTAATGTCAGCAGCGCTCTATAAAAGAGATCCTTTGTTTTGTCCTCAGATTACTCAGCTGAAGATAGAGAACAACCCCTTTGCCAAAGGCTTCAGAGGCAGCGATGACAACGAACTGCACCGCATGGCCAAAATGCAAGGGTGAGTACGCTCTCCACGTGTCAATCACTCAAAACAAATCACCCAATTTAGTGGCTTTGGATGAAGTGAGGTCCCTGCGTTTGTGATGTCAATAACTGGTTCTAAAGCGGTCTCACCTTATTTTGGTATTATACATGATCTTTTTTCATCTTATCCGTAGGTCAATGTGAGATATGAATTTGATTGCAAAAGAAGCAAATGGCAGTGTTTATTATGGTCTCGCCACAACCTCGCGGCTCCAATAGAAGATGTTCTTTGAGACAGATCAACATCTAATTAGCACACGTTTGAACCTTTTCAGGCACAGTGGTCACTACATATAGGACAGTTGACTCTTAAAATCTTTAACCCTTCATGGAGCTCATTACTTATTTGGGTCAGCTGAAAAAAAAGAAAAAACTGCCACCCGATGGTGCAGTAGTTCTTCCGCCTGATGTTGCGGTCTGGGTGCGATTCCGACTCAGTGCCGGTGTGTTTGTGAGCATGAGTGGTTGTCCATTTCATTGTGCCCTGCGATTGGCTAGTGTTCAATTTGGGGTGTCCCGTGGATGGTTGGGATGGGCTCTAGCACCTCCCCACCCTTGTGTGGTTAAGCAGTCCAGAAGATGAATGGATGAATAATAGATAGCTTGTTCAAGATAAGTTATTTTTTTTAATAAATATAGTAAAAGTGAGCGCAAATGGTTGTTTTGTCTCATTGGGCCCTATGATTGGCTGGCAACCAATTCAGGGTCTCTTCCGTCTACTGCCCAAAGTTGGCTGGGATGGGCTCCAGCACCCCCTGTGACCCTTGTGAGGACAAGTGGTGCAGAAAATGAATGAATATCCTTCGCCACATATATGACAACTAAATGACATTGTCAAAATCAAGTGACAGATGTCAAACTTCTAAGTGTTTGTGAACCACTCTTGTTAGACGTTTGAATTTACTGTATTTTTAGGATTGAAATGAGTCTTTCTCCCTGTGATTAGCAAGGGTGCATTGTTTGTGGAGCCAGTCCACGCCTCCTCCTGCTTCCCACTCTGGTATGATGACATACATATGGCTTGTTGAGTTGAAGCAAGTGGCAAAAAATAGACGTGAGCTGCTGTCACCTGAAGGTTTTGCTTGACCCGTAACCAGCCCTCGGAGTACACCATTAATCACGCAACCTAACACACAAGAACGGGGTGGCGTTTGACCGATGATAGCACGTCGCTGCTTGCGAGTCACTGCTCATCAACCGCTCGATCTCCAAAACGGCCGCCGATCTCCACCCGTGTCGGCTCGTTCACGGGGTGTGACCAAGCCAATGAGCTAGCTCATTACTGAAAGGAGGCGGCGTGGGGGTTTTCCGCTGTGCATTGCGGTTTAACGCTCCGTCCCCCCCACCACCCTCTGTGTTATTGTGCTGCTTTGGTTTGCGGAGATGGGCCTATATCCAAAGTGACACATCGCTGGATGTTTATTTTTAGAACGGCAAATTATCTCACAGCGGCCCCGGCTGTGTTTGTGCGTGCATGTGTCTGCTTGTGCGTGTCACAAGCTCAGCGCCAGTCAGCGAGATGTGGCCCGCTGTCCCCTACATACCACAGAGTTCACCGAGAGGGCTGTGTTTACAAAGAGAGATCAGAGCTGAAAAGAGCGAGGGCGCTTAAGTAGACTTGAAAGCCAAAGATGGAGGGGGGGCTTACAGAAGCACCAAAGGTACCTGTACGCAACATTTCTAATATTCCATTCCGGTGGGTTCTTTATGTTTCAGTAAAGACTACCCGGTGGTACCACGCAGCACGGGTCGTCAGAGAACGTGCTCCGCCGGTAGTCCTTTCGGAGGGGAAGTCCGCATTCTGAGGGGCTCGCCCGAAGCGGCCGCCTCGCCCTACAGTTGCGAGAATGGCCCGAGCGGCAGCCCCCGGACGCTGCTGGGGTCTCCGTCCGCTCACTATGCTTTGGCTCATCCCCAGCATGTCCAGCAGACACAACTTTATCACAGCACCAAGAGAAAAGGTAAGGGGCGGGGCTAAGGACGCTAGGGGGGCCCGGTTTGTGGAGACCCGAAAAGGTGAGGGGAAAAATGAAAAGTTGTACATAGTGTTTATCGTAAATGGGCCCCGATCAGATTTATTCTGAAATTGTTCAAAATCAGTTCACGTAGTCAGAGGTCTGATTTTGTAGAATTCTGTGACTTTTCCACAATTCCACATTTCCACCAACTGTCATTGGAAATCTATCGCTCTGGTCTACTTGATGTTTTTGTGCAAAGCTAAAAAAAAAGAAAAGATTCATGCATTTTCTGTACCACATGGGTTGTATATTCACAGCGCAGGCTAAAGTGACTGCATTCCGATTTTATTCGCCTTTATCTGACTCGAGGTAAACGCTTTGTCGACGATCTGAACGGACCTCGTCACATTTTGTCCAATCCGATCAAGGCCACCTTCCTATGCAGTTTTATATATATATATATAGTATATTTTGATTCTACATGTGAAAAGCACGTTTTAGTCTGTAAGTAAAGCAACAAAATGAATCAAGCGTTGCTAAAGAGGGCATTGGTTACAGGATTTATTGCCTTTTCTATTAAGGATATTCATTTTTCTCTTTATTTTATGGTCAAACATCATAAGAACAATGTGCAGTAATATTCTAAATATGGCAAAGATTGTTTATGTCTAAATTCTACAGCGAGACATAGTAGTACTTAAGTAGGGCGTAATGCGTGCAGTCCATTAAGCTCATCTGACCAACATGAATCAGCCACTCTTTATTTTTGTGCCTCAGTAAATGTCAAACTGCAAAACCAACGCAATTGTCTTTTATGTGCACTTTTGGTGCTCCGTCGAGCAATAAAATGCTTTTAAAGTAGCAGCAACTTTCTCCGTGCTGATTTAATGTCACAACATTTATCCTGTGCAGCCGAGGAGAACTGCTCCACTGGGAATTGCCAGCATCCGTTCAAGAGAGCCTTCCCCGGTAGCTCGCGCAGCCCGGGGGATTCCTACTACCACGCCGCTCCCTTCCCCCCTCACCCTCCGGCCAGCCTGGCCCCGGCGGACGCCCCCTACGGCTCGGACGCCGGCCATCGTCAAGCGTGCATGTTCGCCGGCTCGGAGAGCAGACTGGACGATCGCGGCTGGTCGTACGCCTGCCCGCTGCCCTCCGCCATGACCCCCGTGGAGCCCTACTCGGCTTACAACACGCACCCCGCCTACAGCTCCAGCCCGCGGGGCTCCCGGCTCAGCGCCGCCGCCCACCACGGCTCGCCGCCGTTGGGGGAAGCCGTCGCTCACGACCCTTACCAGAGGCAGAGCTCTGAAGGCAATGAAAGTAGGCCGCATAGCCCCCCCCTCCACAGAGAGTATCCTCGCTTCACCCCCAACTTGTCCCCCCCACTGTACCACACATTAGAGACGCACGCGCACATTAGGTGTGGAGTTCCCGAATGGACCGCCGCCTCCTGAAGGACGTCATCCTTTTTTGGATCCGCTTGTCCTTTTTGTGCCGTGAGAAGCCATCACGTGTTCTTCTGGGGTCGTTAAAAAGCGGGCTCCCGTGTCCAATTTCAACAAAAGTCCCGACTCGGAACAAAAACCCCACATTTGAACAGCACTCGGAACATCAAAAGTGGCGTTTTATTGTCTTCCTGTAACCCAACGACTGATGTCCGCCAAATGTTTGCACTGAACAAAACCGCCCCCCTCCCCGCCCGCTCTGCGTCACGGCAAAAGATGTAAATTGCGACCCGTCGTCGGGCTTTTTACGGACCAAAATAATCTCACGGCACAAGCCCGAGGCCACTGTTATTTTATTTGGAAGTCTCTTTAGCGGAGAGAGCGCGGCTCCACGTGCGGCCCTTGTGACACACTGTGTGTGTCTGCGTGCATGTGTGTGTGTGTAAAGGCTGTGTCAGCTCAGCTCAAGAACGCTACGAGCTCATTTGTAAGCAGACGAGCAGAAGTAGCCTCGGGGCGCCGCAGCACCCAGATAAACAGTTTGTTTAGATGGCGCTAAAGGCTGAGGGACCTGAACGCGCTCTTTCAACCGCATTTCTGCATAAATGCACATCTGTTATTGTTGTTCTCTCCGTCAAAGCTGACCAATCATCTCAGAGCAGGCTCCTCCCTCCTCCCGACTTGACCACTCCACGCGGCCCCACAATCAAAGATTGACCTTTGACCTTTGTAAACACAGTGCTGTAAATGTGATATTTGATCCACTCAGGTAATTACGTGTTTGGTACCAGTCTGGTATTTGCCATCCCAATTGGTCCTCGTTAGTCGCACATTTACTGTATTTCTTAGAGGAAACCCATTTCCCCCCACACATCTGGATAGTGTTACTTCCTGCCTATGCCGACTGTAAAACGACAACTGTGGCTGTGTGCAAAATTGAAGCAAGTTGAGGTTTTTTTTATTTTTATTTCCACCCGGGTTTTATATGCAGTAACATGAGAAGGTACTCATTTTGCTTTGGTACGACGTGTGTATATGAATGTTTGTGAGAAGGCATGAAAGGTGAATACTCTTTCTGTGTATTTATTACTCTTGATTTTTTTTTGCTCAATCTTGTGAAACAAGATGTCGTGCAGAGATTTCTTCAGAAGTTGCGGTCAACCTCTATTTCCACCTGGTGATAAATAGTTGTGGTATTTGATGGGGGAGGGGGGGATTGTTTAATTGGCTTTAAATTTATATACAGAACTGAATAAAGTTTTTGAGAATTTTGGTAGGAGTTGGTTACAGTTTTGTTCTGTTGCTCAGTGTTGTCTTAACTATTTACAGGGCACTCATTTAATATTAGCTACCGTTTAACTGCTGTCAGCCCTCCTAGTCAAAATTGATTGGACACCTAGCACCATCAATGGCACGGAAAAATGTGAATTTACAGTCAGACCTCTTAGTTTAAATGAATTTGATGTCTATCATTGTCATTGACAAGCAATTTAATTTTAAAAAATCAATTTTAGTGTTCTTGGGAGCAATAGCAAACAACATTTCAGTTTTTATATAAGTTTATTCATTTTGTTTTATTAAGTTTCAAACAATTATAATTTGCTTTTGTATTTAAACAATTATACAAAAATAATATCTAAAAATACAATGATGATTGATAAGTAATATTATATATTGTGGTTTACATGGCCAATATGTGATGTTTACATATGTGAAAACTAGGTCTATTATTTTTTTTAATGACCAAAAATAGTCACTTTCCTCTCATATAATGGGATAAATTTATATTAACCAAGTACTTAATGATTTTCATTAAAACATGAGTTTTATTTTGAAACTGATCCTATACACTTTTTGGTTGCTGATTTCAAATCTGCCATCATTTTTTCCTGATTATTTTAGTTTTCATGCAATCGGCATTTTTTTCATTCTCATATTATTAGTGTATTATTGTTAACATTAGCAAGAATGAAGTAAAGATATCGAAGGTGCCGTGTAGTATACTCTGGAATTTCCACAATGACAACAACAAAACTGTTATGGCTCCTTTTCAATAGATTAGATTCTGCATAATCCTGTGAACACATGACATTGGTAATTAACATTCCTTGGAGTTATTTATATTCAGCCCTCCATAGCATAAATGGTGCAGTCTACAGTACGTTAATACACATAAGGTCCTGATAAGCACGCAAGCCTGCAACCTTTTTCTAAAAGTATACTTGTAATGTGTCCAACAATGCTATTTCATCAGCAAAGACGACGGTTGGCCGCGTAACAATGTACAATATGTCGTCTTATCGCATACGTAAGAGACTCGCCAAAGCCTCGCACTCATCAACAACCCTCCGAGAGTGGTCGTTGTACATACCTTGGCCGGCTTGTCTTATCTCTGACACGTTGTTTGGCATCTCCAGTCTCCACCAGCTGGACCCCCTCACTGACAACCTGCTGCCCGCAGAGGGGAGGAGTCTACTGGGGTGTGGGATGAAGGCATTTGAGGAGGGGTCCTAGCCGGTGCGCCTTGTTTGGCTGAAACATGCACACGTATTCAGCGAAGGGGAACAAAAGTGGAATATGGCAGGTTTTATAGACCATTTGATAGAAGAATGCATATTTGAAGTAGGTCCATTTACTTTTGATCGCATGTCTGACTTTGATTTTTTTTTCTTACACAAGTTGAGGTCAGAGGTTAAGCAGGGAGCGCTTTGGAGTTTCTGTTCCTCCTTAACTGTTCAGTGCCAGACCAGTTCGACGAAGGGGGAGGCGGATAAAATTTAATTTAAATATTCTGACCCATGATATTTTTTGGACATTGTAAAAGTCTCAACTACTTTAAGATCGCGACCTGGTTTTGAAATGGTGCATTGGGTTTTTAGAATGTTTGGGAGGGGCGAGCATATAATATAAAGAATAAAACCACACAAGTCCAGATGCGTGTTTGCATGTGTAATCAATCAGTGCATGACTTTCCCATAGACTTTGAACAGTAGATTGATGGACTTTGGCGATCAAAGCGCTTAAGTGGTGCTTATCGTTATCTCTCACTCTTGAACACACGCACATATCCTTGCATTTTTTTTCTAATGTATACTATTTTCCCTGCCTCCAAATTCCTGAATGAAGAAATAAGGATATATTTTATACTATAATATTTATAATACATGACATTTAACAGTGTTTATCTTTTTATGTGTGCAGAAAAGATGTCTCACACTTTTTACTGTTTTTGCAAGGTGTTATGTTATTTATGACTTTATTTTTGTTAGATTATTTGAATAATTATTAATCTGGATATCTATCATTTTAGTGCAAATCCTTAAAGTTAAATGTCATCCCATGTATTTTTAACAATTCCTGTTTTTATTGTCGTATTACTATTAATTAAGAGACAAACTATAATACTTGCACTTGGTGTGACAAATACATAAATAATAATAATAACAATAAAACCTTGATTTATTCATTAAGTTTCCGTTTTGAGTCTCACAAAATGATACCAAAAATTGAACCTACAATGTAAATGATTACTATTGGCCATATAACCATGACAAGAAACTATATTAAAAATAACTAACTTATTTGATTATAGACTAAAGTGTTATCTGAATATATAGTAGTACTTATTGATGGTTTAGTAGGCGGTAAGGGACTTTTGTGTAATGCCCCTCATTAATGATGTCATTTTGGGTAGAATAAGTGAGTCGAGATGGAGTGTAATTGCCAAAATTTCATTATGGTTCAGCGTCCTCTGGTGACGGTCCTCTTTTGTCTGGGCGCAACAATACATGACTTTGTATGCTGTCACAATGGAAAAACATTTGTGAGGATTATCATCTACAAATCCATGAGATGCCTCATTGCCACAACCTGGAAAAGAAGGCATTTTTTGTTAGTTTTTTCTTTCCAAAATCTTAAGTACGTATACAGTAGTTATACAGTGGATACATCTGCAATAACAATAAGCATGTCTCTAAGAAGAGGCTAGTTGATTAGAACGGTACAATCCATCCTTGCTAATATGTAAAAGCCGCACGAACGGGCTAATGCTGTTAAGCGGAGCGCAGCCACGAGACTCTGAGGCAAACTAATTCCACTCCCAAATGAGAGTTTATGGCTGAAATTGCCTGGAAATCAGCCACGTAGATCTTAATATGAGCATCGAGGCTGTCAAGGAAAAGAGCTCAGGAGGCACGTGTGTGCGTCTTGTATCTGAGAGACGAAGGGTCAAGGGTTAAGGGTCAAACCAACAGCAGACGGGCCAGTGAAGGGTCAGAGTTCTTAGACTAACCTAATGACTAATGGACGTTTATCTGCCTTATTGAGCCGCTTTATCCTCGTATCTCTCGCTGAACTCTCACTTTTCCATCCAGCCAGGCGGAGGCGTCGGCGTCTCGGATTTCTTCGAACTCGCGATGTGGTGAGAGCGCACGGTTGATGGGCGCGGGAATAATTGCTGGGGCTCCCAGCATACCGCCGAGGTCTACGACTGCTAGTCAAACTGGAATAACAGCGGAGGTGCTGCCTTCCTGGGTCGCGGTGGGGGTTGCGGGCCGTCGTGGAGCCAATGTCCCATCTGATTACGAGCAGAGGACCGGAGAGGCACGCTAATCCGTCGCATACACACATGCACGTGCATGCACGCACTCACACACACAAAGAAAGACAACCAGGGAGAGCGAGACATGGCTACTGGGACACCTACCACGTCGGCCCACATTTCCAGACAGAACATAATGATATCATAGCAGCAGGATGTCACTGTGCTCCTTACAATCCAGAGCAGCGTAATTAAGTGTTTTTTAGCTAGGAATCCTCATATAGTAAAAGCAGAAAATAAGTTCTGAGATTTATTTGATTCGCTTCATCACACGTGGAAAAAAAACAAGGCCTCGAGACTGCACTTCATTTTGTGTGACCTGTAAAAGTGAATCAAGTGTGTCAACTTGATGTTTCATTCTATAATGGCAAAACCAGTGTTTCCACAGGTGAACTTTAAGATTTTAAAAGACAGTATTAAAAATAATAATAGAGTTTAATGCCCCTTCTAGGGAAAAGTTTTCAGACTACCACACAAAAAATCTGTAACTTCTCCAATGTCACAATTACATGCAATTTGAGTAATTTAAGAGCTACCAGATAAAATTAAACACATTTTTAAGACTCTTTATTAAGATTAGTACTGTTAGTATTTAAGAACTGCAGATTGTCACAATTGAAAATGTTGGGCTGTTTCAAGATTTATTTTTTCTTATCAGACTTCTGATTTCAAAACCAGGTCAAATCAAGTCACATTCTTTTACATAGTCTATAATTACAACCAATGTCTCAAAAGGTTTCTCTAGATATCCATCTGTGATTATGTCCAAATATGAGAAAATCATACATATATTTTGCAGTCATGATGGATGGCTATGTGAGGGGAAACTAATTACAATGTGGCCAATTTTGCTGAAAATACAGCAAAGATCAACAATTACAGTAAGAGTTACACATGCTAATTCTTGTCATTGCTGTTAATATATCCCAATTTTTAATGTGCGACTGCTGCACATCCAGGGGTTATCCGACTTTCATTATAAGGAGTGAAGCCTCTCCAAGTTAGCCATTCCATTGTCATAAAAAAATAATATAACAGATGATGCGTTTGAATTTTGCACTCATAACAATCCAGATGGCTATTTTCCTTCTTGCAAAACATCTATGATTTATAACATCAGTTCATCTCAGAAGAGCTTGCGTCTCTAGATTCTCTGAAACATTTGATATTATTGATTGTTGATGACAAAATCAGTAAATTTAGTTTTAACTGTTAGACATGTTTTTCATGTGTGTCACTGTCAACTGAATGCGATATCAACTCCAATACACGCCAAAGTTACCTTTTCATCTCATTAAAGTAATCATCCAGGTACTAACTACTAAAAAAATATTTTTTTGTTCCATTTGTAACATCTATATTTAGAAAGTCCATGTTGTTTTCTTCCGATACGTGAAGTAAAACATAACACCATATATTTAAGCGGAGCCTTTTGGGCTTGTTTTCAGGTTGACTTCCTTTTAGCGTGAAGCTCACCAACAGAGCCTTGTCCTTGCTCATGTTTCAACATGTTTGCAAACAGGCCAGACAAGACCACTGCTGTGAGACAAACACAAAACACAAACATCAACACACAAACAAATGATTCTTCCTATTCTTACAATGCAATCCCTTGAGTGCACACCAAGCCCGATTTTATGGCTCTCACTCAGCTTGCTGTCAGCCGCCTTTGTTTGCCATTGGCAACAATACTTTTTGGGTCCCCGCTCTATGCATCTTTGCCAGTATAGCTCATTAATAAAAGATGGTGTCACGGACGCCTTGGCCTCTCTGTCTGACAATGCATTTGCATAAACATAGAGTTCCTCTCAATATCACTTTGCAACACACTGTTGACCATCAATTATTGATGCCTAAATATTTCCCGCACGTGTCTGTCTCTGTGACGTTCTCACCCTTGAATTTGAATCTCAAGGAAACACTTCAATGGGCCGGCCCGATGGTCGAGTGGATAGGGCGCTGGCCGCACGGTTCTGAGATTGCGGGTTTGATCCCAGGTCCACTTTTTGACTGTCAAAAAATCACATTAAGAGTTTGAACTTGCACTATACGCATGAAAGTGTCAACTGCTATGAACCAGGACTGTACCCTGTAATTATACATCCGTTAAACCAGCGGTCCCCAACTTTTTTCTTACCGCGGACCGGTAAAGCTCTTTATATTTTCTCACCGACTGGGTAATGGGGAGGGCGACAACTTAAGACGAAATTGTGTGGGTTGGGGTCAGTGCACAAACGAAACCCACGATGACCCCCCCCCAAAAAAAACAAGTCCCAAACATTAGCAATTATTTATTATTATTATTATAACAACTTTTCTCATTTTAAGTAGGAGGGCGAGATTGAAGACGTTAATATTTTTTACACTGATGGACCGGCACTAGGTAGCTCGCGGACCGGTGGTTGCGGACCACTGCGTTAAACCATTTTTTGGCGATATGGTACTGGGAGTTTTAAATTGACCTTTAATGTGTTCAGATTAGAGCCAGATTTGCTCTGTCAGGGTCATGTCCTACATGAAATTCTCTAATAATAGGACAAATGAATTTAATACAGCTGGGTTAGATGTCAGTCGGAAAGGGAAAGGGGATTTTCCGTGCTTTTATCGCCAAAATGTTTGATTATATGGAGTTCTGTTGGGTTTCTTCCATAGAAGCCTATGGAAATGATGTGTTGTCATATTTGCTGGCTGACAGTGTTCTCTGATGACTCTTCAACAGAGTCAAAGGCTGGGCAAGCTTTTTTTGTGTGGTTCCTGTTTTTTAATTGACTCGTGATAATGCTCCCTAAAACCTATGACAAAAGTTTCCAACTACTGTAAATCTGTGACAAAGCTGAGGAAAGAAACGACCAATGCCTTTGAGACTTATTAAGGACGTTTCTTCGAATCCATTCAAGATTTTTTTTTTGCGGTGCTTTATTTCCAAATCATATGTGGCTGATTAAAAAGTGCTTTTAAATATAAAATGACTCCATTGATTTTTTTTTCTAGTGAGGAGAAACAGGGGAGATTTTATTATATATTCCAAACTAAGGCTAGGTTATCAGTATTTCAAATTCTTCCAAACAGTTTGCATCAACATACAATATATTTTGACTTATCTTCTTTTCCCTTTCAGCACTTAAAAAGGTCTTCTGAGGTTGACACGGGTGTGATAGCTCCACTTTCTCTGTTTCACACTTGGCCCATCACATCACACAACATGCTTTTTATTATAATAGCATTCTCTTCCATTAGTATTAATAAAGTACATTCTACGAATTTCCCTGTGTGTAGTAAGCTGTCCATTCATGAAATATAGATATAAAGGCATCTCAGTGTGTTTTTGTTTTTCCTCTTCATTGCTCTTTGCCCAAGCATGACTTATTTCTCCAGTGTATGTGTACATATTAAAATCATTTTAAGTCTGCAGATGCATTTTTCTGGTTCTTCTGTCTGCATCACCATCCCCGTGTCACCTGGTAATTATTATGGAAAAAGCTGCACATAACAATTCCATTATGTGTGTGAATGCCACATTTTCTTGTATGTTTGGAACCGTGTAACTGAGGTGAGTCGCATCTCTCTGAGAGGTGAGTACAAGTCTCAAAATATATTTTAGACATATGTACGTATATAATATTTTCTTATGGTTTTAATGCCCTCATGTTGGCAGGTGGCGGCCCGGCAGCGGAGTGGTTAGCGTGTCGGCCTCACAGTTCTGGGGTCCTAGGTTCGATCACAGGTAGGTCCTCCTGTGTGGAGTTTGCATGTTCTCCCGGGGCTTGCGTGGGTTTTCTCCGGGTACCCCGTTTTCCTACCACATTCCCAAAAAAACATGCATGAACACTCTAAAATGCTACGAGCGATGAATGTGTGTGATTGGTTGTCGGTCTCCTTGTGCCCTGTGATTGGGTGGCCACTCAAGGTGTCCCCTGCCTGGTGCCTGAAGTCAGCTAGGATAAGATCCAGCACCCCCAACGACCCTTGTGAGGTCCAGAAAATGAATGAATGAATGATGGCAGGTAGTAAATGTATTTTTCCAGTGCAAAATGTAAAATCTCAATTGAAAATGTTATATCTAAAAAAAAATCCTTACCAGGTCCAAGTCGAGTATTTTGTTTGCGTGAAAAACTTAGCGACCGTCTATTGGTTACCGTAACAACGACCGGAAGCACCCCAGACTTGGAAAAGTGACGCCAATTCTGGCCAAAGTACACCATCAAGAGTCAACCCTCGAATTGATGATCATTACTTAAACATTGGACATTGTTTTTTAAACATCTGTGAGCCTTCCAGAGGAGAACATTTCATCGTAAGTGGACACGAAACTGAAACTCGGCCACGCTTAACATTCTTTCAATGGCGTGTCGTGTGTTCCAGGGTGAAGTGCGAGCAACATGTCCGAGGGAAGAAAACGCTGCTTTGTGATGGCGAGAAGGAGCGACGTTGACGGGAACTACGACGGGAACGACACGCTGTTTGAGCTCATAAAGGCTCGCCTCGAGGAAGAACATCTAGTGACCGCACTGGAGCAGCGCGCACAGGTGGTTCAATCCAAGTTCATCTCATTCACTCCAATCTTCCATTGCCATTGAATGCCTCACGGTCAAATGGGATTGGACGTTTATTGCCGTCAATGGCATTCAATGAGTTAATTACAACAACAAAAAACACTCAATAGGTTGTGAAAGATTACATTGAAATACAAGTACAAAATATTCATTCCTTTTCTGAACTTAAGGCTTGCGAGGGGTGCTGGAGCCTATCCCAGCTAAGTTTCAATACCTAGAGAAATTAAATAACCTCACCTTTGGGTCTTCCTCTAGCACTATGATCTCAGCTAGGGGACATAAATGTTCTGCGAGATGTTGACTGTACCGATCTATTTTTATTTTTATGAATCATAATGATGACTGTATATGAATACATGACAAACTAGAACAATATCAAAGCAAATATTCATCTTTTTTGTTTTGCATGTTGAATTGAAAGCTTTTATTGTCATTATACAAGTATAATGAGATTTAAAGCTTTCACCACATTGAGCACACATAACAACAGACAGACAAATAAATCATCAATAAATAAGAAATGAATAAATGTGGATTTTTACTTGCAACTAAAGCTGTATCTTTTTTGGCTATCTATTGATATACATTTATACATATTTATTATAGGAACAAAGGCGATTACACATCTAATGTGCCTTTTGTTTTCTATGTAGAAGTTGGCCCATTTGCGACGGTGTGAAGATGAGCTACTGAATGAAGGGAAGAAGGCCAAACACTTGCTCTCAAACATTCATCATTCTCCAAAGGTACATTAGTCACACAAATGTTTTACCCAAGACCTCATCACAATGCTCAATATATAATATAATAACAATTTTGAATTTTTGGTGGATCTTCTCAGTGGGGCCCTAAATCCATTACAGACGACATGATAGTATAATGACATCTAACCTCCATTTCACCCTTTCTATTTTTATGAGTTAAAACATTCTGTATCAATTCTTGGTCAGGTAAGCTATAAGAAAACTTGCCGAAAATTTAAGATGAGTATAGATTGTCCTCCAACAGCAAAGATAACAGTTGTTTAATTTACAATACACAGTGCCAAAATCCATTTGTATTAACTCACTGCCATGTGTGGGTTTTGAATTACTACTGTCCTCCTGTTAAGGAACTCGCTGCAAATGAAAATGTTAAAAAAGCAGAGAAAGTGAGGAAAGAGGCAAACGAGAAAGAAGTGGAGGTGAAGACGCTTAAGGAAGAGTATGCTCGACTGCAGGACACAAAACAGGAACTCCTTCTTCACATGCACCGTCACGCAGTGCATCGGGACTTCCTGCGGCAGGTGGTGAAACTAACGCGGGTAAGTTGACCGAGTCACAATGTGTTAGTTAGTTTTTAGATTTGATTAGATAACATTATTCATCCCGTATTCGGGAAATTTCATTGTCACAGTAGCAAGAGGGTGAGAATACAGACACAGCAAAATATATTTTAGACATAAATAAATAGGTAATAAATAAGTTAATAAGTAAATAAATAAATAAGCGTGTTGCTGAAATATACACATATATATATATATATATATACACAGATACATACACATAGATGTACATGTATACATACAGTTGGTCTTAATATTCAGCCATTTCTTTTGCTCTCTGACATGTTTGTGTACATGAACAGTTTGAAGATGAAGCCTCACTGGCACGTCATCTGGGGAATCTTCTGCACATCAGAGAGCAGCTTTGTGAGAAGCAGAGGTTAGCAGAGGATCAGGTGGACCAGCAGAGGAAAGCCCTGCTGACCATTACCAGCCAGCATCACTTGGCACATCTGCACTGCAACAACCAGCTGTCACAGATGCACCACAAACTGGACAGAGCGCAATCTGAAGTGGAACACTGGGTATCCGACCTGATGTTCATGAACGGGGCCTCCATATCGAATGTTGTCTCATTTTTGTCTGGTCATTGTCCAGGAGATAAAGTGGAAGCACATTCAGAGCACCGCAGCCAAGGAAACGCTCCTGCTGGGATTGATCAAGATGGCCACTCTCAACCTCTACGAGTCGACGGGGGGTGACATGGACGGAGAGAAAGGCGTCCCTCTGAGTGACACCGACACGCAACTGGAGAAGGTGTGTACCCTGACGGGAGCTTTGGCAGCAGCAGATTAGATCGACGTGTTCATCTGTGTTTTTCTGTAGATCAAGATGTTCATGCAGGACCACAAGGACATTGTCAGACAGCGTCAAAGTAGCTCACACGAGAATGACGCCGAGACCACTATTTGATTTGCACTTTTATTGCATTCATGTTTAGATCTTCTGCTAGAAAGATTTCTTGTATACATAGATAAAATGGTGGAATCACATAATCTGATTATGAAAAATAATTCACTTTTTCACAAGATATATGCATTTAATAAGCAAATATGACTTGCAATGTTATTACAAAACAGCACTTCCATAGGACGGGGGGATTTTCTAATCATGTTTGATCTAAGTATGATCCTTCCAAATGAAAGAAATATACATCCGAAATAATCTTCTTTGTCTCACAAGTACACAATCTTCTTAGCAGATTACTGAATTCTAACGGAATCTCAGTTAATCGACAGTTAAGAGAAACAAATAGAAAAAGGTATTCAACATAACATTTTAAAGTACAATCCAGTTGTTTAAAACGACTTTCACAGATCTAGATAAAGTCGGGATGAATTTACAGAAGAAATGCTGAAAATGTCACTAATTTACATTGGTTGTAATAATGTAAATACAATGAACACAAACAATTCCGTAATGTATATTCAAATTGAGTGACCTTCTAGTTTCAAGCCATCATCATTTTAATCAAAATGCAGTAGCATAGACATTTTGATAGCATTTTAAAAGCTGTTCCGACTCTCTTTTGGTTTGCTGGAACTCGAGTTTCGCATCCCATTTTAGGAGGTTAGCGTTGGATGTCTCTAGTATTCGACAATCTCATACTGCCATCATGTGATTAAACAAGAAAACAGCAACTAATAGGCCAACTCTTGTTCCAGCATTGATTCATTCATTCATTCATTTACTTATTTTATTCTATGGCAACAAATGTAGCTTAGCCACATAAATCAACTAAAAAGTGTAAAAACACTTGATAAAAATGCTTGTTTTCATCAGTGTCTGGAATCAGACTAAATTTTCCTGCTTTCCGTTCGTTAGGATTACCAATATTTCCATTTACTTTATGGTCTGTGTAATAAAAACAGTTCATAAGGGCAAATTTTCCTTGGTTTAAAAAAATGGAAAAGTTGAGTGTGACTTTGTATCACACAGTAAGATTAATAACGGCTTTAAAAAAAAAACTGGACTATTTCTTCTTCTTCCCTTTGCCTTTTTTGCCTTTGGCCTTGGGTTTCTTGGTCAGACAAGGTAAGATGGGGTTGGCCGCCAACATCTTGCGACAACAGTAGCCCCTCCACCATTTCTGACAGTAGATAGCAATTTTGTTCTTAACCTCCATGAGTCTTTTCTCGTCCGCCAGCCGCCGCTTCTCCATGATGTGGTCGTATTCCTTCTCCAGGTCGGCGTAAGGCTCCTCCAACCTTTTACGTTCGCCTTCTTCCCTCTCCACGTCCAGCTGACATAACTCCAGTTCGGCCTGGGAAACGAAGACGGTGAAGTGGATTTCATCACTTTGCGGTTTGTCCAAATTCCATGTCCATTTCCTTTCTAATTTAGTTTACGTGAGGCTACAGTTAACCCTTTCAGGCTCAAATTATGATTTTTTTAAAACCATTACAGGTCACCCATTGGCTGCCATGGATGGCGTTAGACGTCCAATTTATTTTGCCTGGAAGGGACGAATCCCAGTCATAATGAAATGGACGTCTTGAGCCATCAATGGCAGTGAAGCATATGCTTTAATAGTATTTTCCGGTTCAAATGACTTTAACTAATAACTTTAGAGGGTTGCTTGGCTCTATTTAGCATGCATTTCTATTTTTAAAATTATTTTATTAATTCATTTATCATCATGCATGACACTTATTGTCACGTGGGTCATGGTCATTCATTCTAGTTTTTAAATGGAGGTTTTATTCACATTGTATTAATGTAGTATTTATGTATTAATAATTCTAAAACATTTATATACAAATACAATAGTTAATAAAAAATAATTGCTCATGTTTATTTTTTTTTAAATGACCAAATTGCTCTGTAAATGGTTAAAGATTTTAATGGTAAAAAAAGTTATTTTTGATTATCAGAAATAGTCATTTGCTCTTGAAAGGGTTAAGTGTCCATTTTTGAATAGCTTTCTATTATACGTAAATGTAAACAAAAATAGAGTTTTTACCTGGTGCTCTTCTATTTCATCATCAAACTTTTGGATCAAATACTCAATTTCCATTTCCACATTTTCATTTATCTGCCCGAGGAGGAAAAACAGGAGGGTCATTCAATCCCGGCCACATTAAATGATGTCATTGGAAGCCATAAAAGCACACACACCTCTTGGAGCGTTTTCTCCCCCTCTCTGAACTTAAGTGTCGAAGTGTGGATTCGGATGTTGAGTCGGTCTATTTCCTGCTGGATGCTGGCTTGCTTCACCTGCGAAGTCTTGATGATGGACTGGCACTGCTCGTCGGCGAGCAGCTGCCAATCTACCGGTTCGATCTGGTTCTCTTTCAGAAGACGCTCCAAAGTTTGGATGTCATCTGTCTTCTCGGAAATCTAAAAATCCAATCCAAGAATTGGGAGAGGTCACGCAAGTGTTCTGAGTCACAGCAATTTATTGCTACTTTTAACTCGGGTTGACTAAACAGTGGACACGACCCAGTTAAAATACTTTTTTTTTTCTTCCTCCCCCAAATTCTCACATAAAATTATCTGGATGAAAGGAACGCCATTGCAAAACATTGTTTCTATGGCAACATTTGATCTTTTACATGATGCCTCACCTCCAAATCTTTTTGAATGATAGCTGCTGCCGTTTCTTCTAGTTTGACGATAAGTTCTGTGTCGGGTAACACCGTCTCGAGGGCTAACATGATTTCCTCTTCTGGGGTGATCTGCAACCTCTCTATCATATGTACATGAAATTTCTTCAGTCCCGCCACGAGCGTGGACTCGGTCTCGCCGACGTTAATGCCGACCTCGGGTCTCACGCCCAAAATGGTATCGGGGAAACTGCGGAAAAAACGGAAAAAGTCCCTGACGGAGTGCTTGAATTCCCTCTGGAGTTGCACTTTCCTTTTCCTCCTGGCACTTTCTTCTCCCGCGGGCCCGCCCGTGATCTCCTTGAAGTCATTTGAAGATTCCAACCTTTCGCTCAGTGCGTGATGCGCATCGAGAAGTCTTGTGTACTCCTCTTCCGCATCACCGGATGGACAGGCTAAGTGGGAGAAGGTAGGCAGGGATGTCGCCATCTCTATTTGACTGATGCAGTTCTCCACAATGTTTGAGACGGTCTGGGCCTCCAGGGAAAGGAGCCTCTGGTGGGGCACCTCGCTGACGAGACCGGCTTCGCCATCGTCGTCTTGCTGCAGACTGGGGGACAAGAGCACGGTGCTGTCCTTGTCTTTGTCCCTCTCCAGCAGCAGAACGTCAGCCATGTTGTCACTAATGGAGAGAATTGAATGCATTTATTGTCATTATACAAGTATAGTGAGATTTAAAGCTTCACCACAAAGTGGACAAATAACAAACAGACAAATAATCAATACACAAATAAATAGTCAACACATCAACAAACAAGCAGATAAATAATCAATAATAATAAATAAGTAAGTAGATAAGAAGATGGATGTGAGACTACTGGTTTTGAACAATGGCTTCTTTCTAATCAAATAATTATGTATGCATTGTGAAATTCTAAATATCGATTATGAAACATCTTGATTTATCTCAAAATATAACGGACGGGCTATGTGACGTTTTCCAAATGCACTTATCCTACTTATTCAGCAACCATTTTACATTGGTTTCTTGGGTCTCATTTCTGAACCGTGTTATCCTCATTAGGGTCGCGGGGGATGCTGGAGCCTATCCCACCAGACAAAGGCGGGGGACACCCTGAGTTGGTGGCCAGCCAATCGCAGGGCACAAGAATACGGGCAATCATGCACAACTCACACCCATACCTAGGGGCAATTTAGAGTGCCCAATCAGCCTATCATGCATGTTTTTGGAATGTGGGAGGAAACCGGAGTACCCAGAGAAAACCCACGCAGGCCCAGGAAGAACATGTAAACTCCACACCGACAGAGATGACCTGGATTTGAACCCAGGACCCCAGAGCTGTGAGGCCGACGCGCTAACCACTTGGACAACCGGGCCTTTCTTGGATCCATTTTTAAATATGTATTAAATTTAATAAGGTTTGGTTACGATGATACCAAAGAAATGGCACAATCTGATTTTCTTTTGATGAGGTAAAAACATGGACGGTCTAGGGATTTTGTTTTACAAAATCATATACCAAACGAAAATATAGCAAATGTAAGTCACTGGCCAAGAAAATTTTACATGCTACTTACATTGATGTATTGGCCGCCAAAGATACTGTTGCTATGATACAGTCAACAACAATGGCGGCCAAATTCAATTCTCAAAATATTCACCCCTCCACCTTATTTTATACTCATTCATTCAATCGGGCGCATTCAAATACTACACGAAGGAATCAAGTGTTTATATGTATTCTATTTTTAGACTTTTATTTTGAAAACACGCTGCGAGCGCTTGCCGTAAATCACTGAAATTGTCGTAAAATCAAAACAGAACATCCCACACCAAAATCCAACGTACATGCGGAACTCGGTTTAATTGCATCACGTTCGTCGGCGTTGTTACATATAAGAAAAAAACAATCTCGAAATAAGTACGGAATCGGACTATTTCACGAGCCTTCCACATTGTGAAGATGCCACGATGGACACAGGAGGACAGCTTGGCTTTATGACACGGGGCCAATTCATTCCCTGCGTGATAGAACACGATCAACACTGTAAATAGCAAACAATTTTGCTTACTAACTTGATATCCACTGCTTGTTTTTCCTATTAGTTTCGCTCGGTAGACGTCTTGTTAGCTCTAGTGTTAGCTGCGTAAGGAGCACTTTCCCATTGTACCCACGTAGCAAGCTAGCTTGATCGAGAAGTATATTTGCCCAATTAATTGGAGGTACCGTACGTAATCCTTTTTTTGTGTATTAAGAATGGAAGTCGACGACGATGACGTGCCTCTCATCCTCACTTGGGACGAAGCAAACAGCGATTTACTTCACGAGGAACCGGACAGGGGCGACGAAAGTGAGTGTGTATATATACACAAATGTTTGCCTTCTTCATCCCCAAATATAAACCAAATTTTTCTAAATAGCAAAAACTACGTGGATAGAATCAATTGGATCCTGATGATTTAGACTGAATGTTGATCCTTTATAAAGCAAGTGGCTATTTTCAGTAGTTGTGAAAACTAGATGAAATTACTAATGAATTAATTAAGTAAATTAACCCCAGGGCGGCCCGGTGCGGCGACTGGTTAGTGCAGGGGTGTCAGACTCCCGTTGGTTCGCGGGCCGCTTTAACGTCAACTTGATTTCACATGGGCCGGACCATTTTAGATATAATATTTAGATATATTTTTTTTATAAATGGATTAAAAGCTCTGAATTTTCAGTTTTTTATAGATCTAAAACAATGTTTATTTTAGCTTTATTTTATATATATATATTTAGATTTTACAAAATAATTTTGGAACTAAAGACACAGAAAAATGGATTAAAAAAAATCACAATTATTGATTTAAAAGGGGGAAAATCAGGAAATTTAATATACATCTATACTCTTCATTTTAATTTCATCCTAAAACAGAAAGTCGGCACTCATGATTTACTTTCCCGGGCCACACAAAATGATGCGGCGGGCCAGATTTGGCCCCCGGGCCGCCACTTTGACGCATGTGGGTTAGCGTCTCACAACTCTGGGGTCACAGGTTCAAGTCCAGGTCGGTCCATCTGTTTTCCCTGCGTGGATTTCCTCTGGGTACTCCGGTTTCCTCCCACATTCCAAAAACATGCATGGGAGGCTGATTGGACACTGAATTGCCCTTAGGTATGCCCTGTGATTGGCTGGGCCGCAGACAGCTGGGATTGGCTCCTGCACCCCCGTGAAATAAAGCGGTTCAAAAAATAAAATGAGATGAAAAATGAACCCTATGAACATGGATTCGATGCACGCCTCATTCATATTTTTTATGCGGCAGGTAGATTTTTTGTAATCTGGTTTTGCCAGTAAAATGTATAAGCAGAACACTTAAATATTTCAAATAGTTATTTTTGGATTTCACATTGAGTGTTTATTTTTATTTTTTACTTTTTGTGAGATCTTAGTTAGGTAGTGCACTGTTCAATATTAGTATTGATAAAGTGCTGGTTTAGTGCATTTTTTCCATCACATCCCAGCAATCGTGTTGCTGTCCTTAAAAGTTACATAGTGACTCATCAAAGAAAAAAAAAGGTTTCCTCAGCAGAATCCTCAGCCCCGCCTGTGTAGCATGTGTGTGAATTGATTCTGTGTGCTGTATGCAAAGTGTATTTTGGACAGGAAGAGGAACCGTTGTTTTGCAGAATTCCGGACACTGAGGAATGTCTGATTAGAACGAAACATTTTGTTACTGGGAATTGTCCTTGGGAGACCATCGCTGATCTAGGGAGGTCATGAAATTGGATTCCTTGAAAGAGACTGCAGCGGTTCCAAGTCATAAGACAGGTCACATGATACCATTTCGGGGTGGAGTTCAGGGATCGTAGCTCTTGTTTGCAATTTCTTAGCTCACTCACTGTTTTGTTCCAAATGCGATTGTTCCCTGACGAATGATGGATTGAAAAAGCTCAAAGCGGACACTACTCGTACTCCTTTCCGCATCAAGGCTGAAATGGAATTTGAGCTTCACACTGCAGTGTCACAAATCGACCACAAAAGGCGGTGCCTGC
This sequence comes from Stigmatopora argus, assembly GCF_051989625.1. NCBI lineage: Eukaryota > Metazoa > Chordata > Actinopteri > Syngnathiformes > Syngnathidae > Stigmatopora > Stigmatopora argus. Next base: position 9,502,011 of record NC_135391.1, on the reverse strand, counting down.
CTTTTTCAGATTGGTGTGTTTGATTGTGACAACATTTCAAGGCGTTACGCCTGAATCGTGGAAACAGTGAGCAGGCCTACAGCTGGAGAAGAACAGCATGTGTGTTTGTGGAATGTGCGTGTTGGGAGGCTGAAACAAGACTGTAGCGCTGCATATAATGTGCCGTGGACTTCAACCACGGAGGCGCACACATGTACATCAATGGAGGAGTTAAACAACTACATCACTTCTTTGCAGCAAGATTTGAGAAGCAATGACATGCCTTTGGTGCCCTCCTGTTTTTTACAGATACAGTTGGATTGTCCTGGTAGGAGCAGCTTGGGACTACAAATACTAACATGTTAACTCTGATTCTAAACTTTCTCTTCCAGATGGTGATGTGGGAAACAGTGACATAGCAAATAGTGGCGTGGTGTCAACACCCGGGCCTCAAACGCACCGAGCGCCCAATGTGACTATACGGCAAAGCTGGGAGATGAACTACCAGGAGGCGGCCATTTACTTGCAGGTACAGTAATCCCTCGATTATCGCGACTTCACTTATCGAGAATTAACTACTTCACGATTTTTTCCGCTATTAATTATTTAAAAAACACATATATTTTTAATTTTTTTAAGTTCATAAAAATGTGACAATCCAGGCTGAAACTCGTAAGCAGAAGCCACTTTTATTACTAGGACTCAGCACTGGGGAAAAAAAAATATATATATATATTTTTTTTTTTTCTTCAAAGTTCATAAAAATGTGAAAATCCTCACTGAAACTTGTAAGCGGAAGCCACTCTTGCTACTAGGACTCAGTACGGAAGGAAAAAAAGTTATAATAGGGGTGACCCGACTTTGCAATTTTTCGATTATCGCGGCCATGTCTAGTCTACATTAACCGCGATATTTGAGAGATTACTGTATTCACATTTACGCTTTTAAGAGTACCGTATTGGATTTACACGCAGAGCTGCGACGTCGCATGGTTTTATTTAAGTGTTGCTTTGTGTTTGGGCAATATTTCGTTCACAAAGAGTTGTTCAATCCAAATCAAAGTTGTCTTTCATTGTTTGAGAGAGCTCAAGAATCAACAATAACGAACTTACTGATCACCCAGCACACAAACATCACAAAACAGCGGAGAAACGTTTGTTTTGGGGAAAAACCAAAGATAAGAGTGTATATGCACATGGGCCAGATCTGCTGTCCTTCAAAATAGTAGATAGCAAAAACACCTGTGGATGTCGGGACTTCCCTCCTCACTCTTCAGGACGTCAATGGAATCATAGAGTGAGCAAAATAAAAGCATTTTGCCCAAGGTTCAGATGTTACAAATATGAAGACAGACTTTGTTAAAAGCATAAATATGAATTGTCCTAACACGTTAAGATGAGTCAGAAATATAAGCATTGAAATGCAATTATTGTCGTACTATGTATTTTAAATGGAAGTGTTTTTCTTTTTTTGTGACGTTCACTGCTAGGAAGGAGAGAACAACGACAAGTTCTTCACGCACCCTCAAAACACCAAGGCGCTGGCAGCGTACCTGTTTGCCCATAACCATCTCTTCTACGTGATGGAACTGCTGACGGGCCTCCTGCTCATGACGCTGTCGCTGTGCGAAGCTCCTGCGGTGCCTTCGCTGCGCCTGGACGTCTACGTGAGAGAAAACGCACACGCGCGCCAACGTAAAACCTTCTTTTGAGCACCTTGGATTTCACCCGAGCAGATTCACGCCACACTGGAGCTGCTCGCCTTGGTGATCGTGGCGTTTGAGCTGTGCATGAAGCTCCGCTGGCTGGGCTTCCACACCTTCATACGACACAAGAGGACCATGGTGAAGGTATGGAACTGATGGATTCTTAGTCTTGTCAAAAGAGCCAAGTATGCCGTATAAAGCAGTGCACTAGTTTCATCTTGCACCCCCTGTCTTTTTTCCAGTCTTGTGTTTTGCTGCTGCAGTTTGTGGAGGCTATAGTGGTTCTGATCCGACAGACGTCCCATATGCGAGTGACCCGAGCTCTCAGACCAATATTCCTGGTCGACTGCAGGTACTGCGGTGCTGTCCGCAGGTAAGATGGTTTTGATCACTTTTGAATGCTCGTTTAAATGTTTGGCATTTTTCTTCTTTTCTATTGTATCGCTGTATTGTTAGAGCATCTTAATTTAAAAAAAAAGGTTATTTATATTAACTCATGATCATGATCTGCCTTTCCCAGCAATGGAGGGCCAATTCAATTTAAATAGTAGTCTACATTACAGTAATCCCTCGAATATCGCGGTCAATGTAGACCAGGCATGGCCGCGATAATTGAAAAATCGGGATTAGGGTCACCGCTATTATAACTTTTTTTTTCTTCAGTGCCGAGTCCTAGTAGCAAAAGTGGTTTCTGCCTACGAGTTTCATTGGGGATTTTCACATTTTTACGAACTTAAAAATAAATAAATAAATGAATAACATAAATAATTAATAACGTGAAAAAATTGCGACACGTGAAGACGCGATAATCAAGGGATTACTGTACTCTGTAGTTTTTCCAGGATTACCATCCGCAAAATGTTTTCCTCCAAAGCTAACAAACAACATTTCTCTTATCCAATCAGAAATTTGCGGCAAATCTTCCAGTCCCTCCCACCGTTTATTGACATCCTCCTACTCCTCCTCTTCTTCATGGTTATATTTGCTATCTTGGGTAAGTGTCGACATCAACCCAAACATTGACCTCATCACTCGCACATTTTAAGTGTTCAACTGTTGTTTTGGTTTCAATCCAGGATTCTGCCTCTTTTCTACAAACGCATCCGATCCGGTAATTTGGGGTTTTAATCTCTTTTGCTAATGTGATGGCGTCAAGATGTTAGTATGTGTACTGTGGTCACATTTCCGAGTGCTTCTTTTTGGTCACCGCAGAACTTCAACACCTTGGAGAACAGCATGGTCAGTCTTTTTGTGCTGCTGACCACGGCAAAGTAAGCACAGAGGCACCACGTGAAAAGCAAATAAACAAACAAACACGAATTCCATTGGCCTTTTCTTTGTAGTTTCCCAGATGTGATGATGCCAGCCTACTCCAAGAACCGCTGGTCTTGCGTCTTCTTCATCGTTTACCTCTCCATTGAACTCTACTTCATCATGAATCTGGTAGAGCAAAATGGGCGATAAAGTGAACCAGGAATATGAGAAATAGTTTACTTGGTCTATCTACCATTATAACACGTATATTTTACCAATGGTTCCAACTTTTATATCTGCTGGGTCCTCTAGCTCCTGGCAGTTGTGTTTGACACCTTTAACGACGTGGAGAAAACGAAGTTCAAGTCCTTGTTGCTTCACAAGCGCTCTGCTGTTGACCACGCCTTCCAGCTGTTAGTCAGTCGCCAGGTATGATGATAGCAAGACATTACTTGCTCAATGCCAATAGATAACCTGCCATTCTACTTTTTTTTTCAATTCAGAGGCCGACTGGCGTCTCCCTGAAACAGTTTGATGGCCTGATGCGTTATTACAGACCGAGGATGTCTGCGAGAGACCGTTTTCTCAACTATAAAGCTCTTAACACGTCTGGAGCGCCGATGCTAAGGTGAATGGATGACTCAACCTGCTTCACTCCAGATCAAATTTTTCAAATATTTTACTCATTAGCTGTCATAGACAAACCCGTTCTGCTTCAAGAAAGATGTGATGTCAAATTCCAAAACAGAATAAATCTGGCATATTACCATTCACAACACTGAAACTAAGAAAATTGATCAAAAACTTTATGTTGCCCTGACTTTAAAGTTTGACTGTTTTCGCTCGATTTGTTTTGGCGCTGGAGCAGAAGTTTAAAGGGACTTTTTTTTTGAATTATTTGAGATGTATTTATTTTTATAAATATCAAGATAACGGGCTAACCACTTGTCCACCGTACTGCCTAATGGTATCAGTTAGTGAAGTGTGTCAACAACTCAAAAACAAGTTTAAATTGGCCCTGTGATTGCCTGGCTCCATCTCCTGGCCAACTTGGAACCTACAGGCAACAATAAGTCTCCAACTAATTGGATTGGATTGGATAACTTTATTCATCCCGTATTCGGGAAATTTCAGTGCTATTAATCAGCTCAGACACAAAATAATTGAAATGGGGCTCTGATGATTGATGCGTAGATATCCCACAAATATTCATACCTACAAATCCCCTTTTCCCTTTTATTCTGATCTGCGTACCAATAACGGACGAGCCATCTAAACTCAAATGGATTTACATCTTCTCCCTCTCAATGAATAAGTCAAATGTTTGTCTCTTTTGTAGTCTTCAGGACTTTTATAAGTTCTATGAAGTGACGGGCCTTAAATGGAAGGTAATAAGCCATCACGCAGTTAACGTTTCCGATTTTGCGGATATAAAAACACATTGTGTTGTTCAGGCACGGCGTAGTGGAGAACATTGGTTTGATGAACTCCCACACACAGCCTACATTATTCTGAAAGGTGAGCGAGTTCTTTCGTCCCTTATTAACGCTCGCAGTCCTCCGTTAACGTCCAGTTTTACAGGTATCAACTTGCTGGTGAAATCTAAGGCCTTCCAATACACCATGTGTAAGTATGTAAGGATTTACCAGGCTTGAATTCATATTGTGGACGTGGCTCACTTGACGCTTTCCCATTACAGATGTCGTCGTGGCTATCAATGGTGTGTGGATCCTCGTGGAGACATTTACTCTTAACAGTGAGTCACTTTTCTTAAAAGGGACAGTGGTCACTTCAGCCGGCATCTATTCAAAAATTATTATTAGCTTAACACATTCGCTGCCAGCCCAGATCGCAGACTATGTGTTGTGGTAGTTAGGAAAAGTGGGAAACTGATATTAAAATTGGACGTTTATTGCCATCAATGGCAGACAAAGTGCTGACCTATGTGATCTCACTAGTAAATTATAAAACAAAACAAAATAAAAATAAAATTCCTGGAGCAAAATACACACGAACCACGTTTGTGTAGTTAGATTTTGAATTTTAAAAGGTTTTTTATTTCGAATTATTTACATATTTTTTTAACTGATAGCTCTCTTAATGTGTCTTTATTTCCTCTTTTTATTACTATTTAAATAATTGTTTTTTTTTCTGTGTGCTGACCTATTTGATGTCACAAGTAAATTATAAAACAAAACAAATAAAATTCCTAGAGCAAAATACACATGAACCACGTTTGTGTAGTTTTTTAGATTTTGAATTTAAAATGTTTTTTTAATTTAGAATTATTTACATGTTTTTTTACCTGGTAGCTCTCTTAATTTGTCTTTATTTCCTCTTTTTTATTACTATTTAAATAATTGTTTTTTTTCTGTGTGCTGACCTATTGATCTCACAAGTAAATTATAAAACAAAATAATTAAAATTCCTAGAGCAAAATACACACGAACCACGTTTGTGTAGTTAGATTTTGAATTTTAAAAGGTTTTTTATTTCGAATTTCCTATGTGTATTCCTCTTAATTTTTCTTTATTTCCTCTTTTTTATTACTATTTAAATAATTGTTTTTTTTCTGTAATCGGATCCCTGAATGACATAGTTGATCTAAAATGATGTATCTTTTTTTAATGGATAATACATACCAGCAACATAATACTACAATCGAATGTCAAATGGGGGCCACTGAGTACTGTCCCGTGGGCCGCAGGTTTGAGGCCATTGTCCCAAATGAAATGAATAAAGACTTGATAAGAAATCACAATTGGTACATGAAAGAAATGCATATTTAATCTCTCTTGCAGGCAGCTTCTCCTGGTCCAGATTGGTGCCATGGAGTTACATTGTCTTCCTTACAAGTGAGCAGAATCCACAGATGCTCTTCTAGTCATCAATTAAGATCATTCTCGAGGCCCTCAACCCCATTTGTTTGGATTTCTGATCAATCCACCTTTTCTAACACTGCTTATTCCACATGCAGTTTATGGTGTGGAGGTGCTATTGAAATTATCCGGTTTGGGACCAGTGGCTTATTTCAGTTCTGGATGGAATCTGTGAGTACTCAATCGTACAAGCGGTGTCACTTTTGCAATTTAAAGCAGGACTTTGAATTTGGATTGGGGTCTTTTTTTGTATCTAGCTTTGACTTCTCTGTTACTGCGTTTGCCTTCCTGGGTCTGATCGCGCTGGCCTTCGACATGGAGCCTTTCTACTTTATCGTTGTGCTGCGACCCCTTCAGCTGCTAAGGTGGGCGCTCGTCTCTACTTTGCACGCGTGGAGAGACCTTTCAGACTCATTTCAACCGACGTGTCACTGCGCGCAGGTTGTTTAAGATCAAGAAGAGATATCGCAACGTGTTGGACACCATGTTTGAGCTCTTTCCCAGGATGGCAAGTCTGGGTTTGACATTAATTATCTTCTACTACTCCTTTGCCATTGTGGGCATGGAATTATTCGCCGGTGTCGTTTACCCAAACTGCTGCAAGTAAGTCGGTCAACTTGCATTAGTATGTTATTCAAGACCAAGAATAGTGAAAATCACAATATAATGGCATTCTTTTTTTCATTGAGATCAAGACATTCACGAAAAAAAGTTGATATTGTTGTCATTTTCAATGTTCTTGGTTTAGTGTCTTCTTAGGAAAGATCTTGTTAAACGTGTGTTCTGATCGGCAGTACCAGCACGGTGGCTGACTCCTACAGGCAGAGCAACGTCACATATGGCAACAAAACCGTGTTGTACGAAGGCTACTATTATCTCAACAACTTCAACAATATTCTCAGCAGTTTTGGTAACCATTTTTTTAAAGTCGTCTTCACCGAGTCAGCACACTTTCAATGACACATTTGATTTTTAAATATAGCTTTAATCGTTGGAGCAGATAAAAATGACTTTTGAAAGGACATTTTCTAAATGACACTACATGTGATAGACCGTAACACAAAATAAGTTGAATCATTTTTCCTCTAGTGACTCTTTTCGAGCTGACTGTGGTCAACAACTGGTACATCACAATGGTGAGAAATGGATCCCTTACCACTCAACCAATATGGTTACTTGACCACCGCCCTCCTTTTGCAGGAAGGCGTGACTTCCATGACGAGCCACTGGAGCCGTCTCTACTTTATGACCTTCTACATCGTCACCATGGTCCGCCTCCATCTTTCGCCTCGCCTTTCACCTGACTTTCTTGTCACTCGCGACATTGTCCCCCCCCCTTTAGGTGGTCATGACCATCATTGTGGCCTTCATCCTGGATGCGTTTGTGTTCCGCATGAACTACAGCCGCAAGAACCGGGAAACCCTCGAGAACCCAGAAGGTGAGACGTTTTTGATGGATCTTCCATATTTCCTTTCAAAGAGAAGATGGTTAACTGGCGTCCCTTGCGTGGGCTGCAGATGAGAACGGAATCGTGTTTGAAGTAGAAGTGAGCCGTGCGGAAGCTCTGTCCACTTTAGAGTTGTACAAGCAGACGTGTCCGGCGTCGCTCGGCTCGCTGGTGGCGGTCATCCAAGTCATGGACCGCGTTGGGGTAAACGGAAAAAGCACAGCCGTCGCGTTTTTATCTGCATCATTAAGCGCCCTTTTGTTTTCATTTTTAGAGGGAACAAGACTCGTCGTCTCTGTTGTACCAAGGACGAAGGTCGAGGACAAAGTGTGACCTGAGCATGAAAATGTATGAGGAGGAGATGCAGGTAGGAGCTGTCGCAACTAGCTAGAGAATGTGATGAGCACATATTTTTAAATGCCAGTGCGAGTCACCTGATTTTGAAGATCTGCCAATATAGTCCCGATCCAATACCTCAGAAATGTCAGAAGAGGGGGATTAAAAACAGCAAGTCTTGCATTCAAAATTGTCCATTAGTGACCATTTTGCCTACCCTGGGGAAGCTACTTAAGTTTTTCTGTACTATTATAGTACTTAATGAATCATGATTATTTATTCTAGGATGCACTTAAAACGAAAAGTTGAAATGCATAACAAAAATACATGGATCTCAATAACACTAAGTTGATTTCTATTTTTAAATTTCATAGTATTTAACCCAAACCCATTGACAATAATAGCCATCCCATATCAATTTACACTGGGAGGACTAACTGTGGAAAAACTTTTTTTTCTTCAAATGAACTTTATAGTATTTAATTTATCGATTTATAATATTAAATTATGGATATTGGATTGTCAAAAGTGAAAGGACTGGCTGTGAATGCTCATCTCGCTACCCTTCTAGACGGCCAATCCGTTTTGAGTGTGAACGATGGTTGGCTGCCTGCCTCTCCCAGTCAAAATTGATTGGTCAATGGCTGCCAATGAGTCAAGCGAGTTCCCCGCTACAGGTTCAATCCTGCATACCGTTGAACTTGCATTTCCTGACATGTCGCTCTTCTTCTCCTAGGAATGGTATTCCGAGTACTCCAGGGAAAACCTGCCTCAGCCAGACCAAAGTCGAGAAGCCGACTCGGACAGTCCCACCTCCAATCCGCCTTTTGTGCCTGCGCCTCAGCTAAATTCACATACTAGGCGTTACACTCTCAACTAACTCCATCACACTTCCTTTTTTCCCCCTCATGTTGGGCCTTGCTGGAGTCTTTTGAACTGATAAGAGATGAGAACACTTCTCTGGACAGACGAGACCACCGCACACAGACTTGCAGGTGGTACGGTGGCTCAACATTTAACAAAATCCTTCTCTCCTAGTAGGCCGTGAAGGGAAATAACGCAGGCGTCTTTTTGTGAGTGCGCTCTGATCTCAACAAAGTTGGGCTGCTGTAGAAAATGTCAATTCAAATAGAACTCATTTCTGAAACATGTTAATGAATAATAAACTACTAGCGATGGTTTTCCAAGCGAGTCCAAATAGGAATACCCGTTTAATGTATTAATGCAGTAATTCTCTTAATGTGGAATTACTAGTCGTTAAGTCGGTTTTGTATGGTAACTAAACAAATCTTTGTACTGTATTAAATTATATTATTTCTGTGTAACACTGCGCCTCTGAAATTGGTGATTGTAAATCATGTATTTCATCCAAATGCCTTTATATTAGTGGCTTATTGAAATCACAACCAGGTACAAGTATAGACCCCAGTCCACAAGCACTTACTGCAAAACATTCTTTTATAGAACTAGTTATTGGTTAACACAGTAAAGGGATTTTAATCAGACCCTTTTTTTTTGGCTGGTGGTAAAATAAAAAGACAAAACTATGTGGAAAATCACAAGTTGTCTCGATACATAATTGTCACGTACAGTGCAGGTAGTGACTACAGACTTTAAAAGCAAAACTCCTGAATTGATTTGAGCCATGTCCTTATTAACATTAGCATTACAGCATAAGACAAAAACAAAACAAAAAACACATCTGGCCTTTTCCGGTAAACGCTGCTTAATATGACAACGCTCATTTCAAAAGTTCTAGGCAGAAAATAAGTGGAGTACAAAAACAATGCTTTTGTGCTTCCAGTGTGTCTATTTCACTTCCCTTGTGTGAGACTGGCCTCTACAGAAGGAGTGTCCCCACGGCTTAGACCACGTGAAACTCGGCCAGGAGGGCAACGGAGAGGAAGACGGCGTAGAAGATGAGGAGGAAGACGCCGTAAGCCCGACCCAGGTGGAAGCGGCTCAGTGGAACGATGAGGAAGGACAGAACCAAAGACAAACCCAGAGAACCTGCCAGGATCCATGTCAAAAGTCCCTCTGGTTCCATCTGAGGAGAACAAGCAGCCATGAAGTCATTGGACGACAACAACCCGATTTTGTAGGCCAATGATTTTATACAATTTTATTTGGAATGACCTCTGATTTTAAGAACTTGTGTAAAAACGGTCCAAGTTTTTGTGTGTAACGTTTGCCATTTCTATCTTTTCAGGTAAATGAATGCCGTTCACATAAAAAAAGGCATTTTTCGTGTTAGGGTATGCTTGCTAGAATTCGACTCAGTCCCCAAAGACAGTCCTAATTTGTTTTGTAGTTGGTACCTTCTTTGCAAAATTTGTGAAGAAGTCTTTGGTGACTGAGTCCGAGCATACTCTAACATGCAAAATGCCTTTTCTTTTTATGTGAACGGCATTTCTTAACCTAAAAAGGTAGAAATGCCAAACGTTAAACACATCCCAGTCACTACCTGGAAAGAAAAATCTTGGTTCCCTTGCCGCCTCTGGCGGGTGGGGATCTAGTGTGTTGGTCCTCCAAGACAGTTGGTCCCCTCCCGCCAAAGGCGGGAGGGGACCAAGTGTCTTGGTGTCCTCCCCCGCCAGAGGCGGGGGAGGACCAAGTGTCCTTTACTTACACAAAATATAAACTTATATAGAAAGTTGTATAAGTACAACATCAATTCTTGGCATCCCCTTGCAGAGAACATACAAACTCCACACAGGTGCAGTGACCTGGATTTGAACCAAGGTCCCCCACTGTGAGAACAACACATTAACCTCTGAGCCACCAGGCCACCTAGTGCAATCAGCCTTCTTCACAAATTTGGCAAAAATGGGACCAACTACAAAACAAAATAAGAAGGACTCCTGTATAGTGTTAGAAGAGCAAGTGTGGAAACCCACATTCCAGCCCTTTTCTTGAAATCTTTAGTGCTAAATCCTAATTTGTTTTGTAGTTGGTGCTCTCTGCAAAATTTGTGAAGAAACATACAGAAAACTATAAGTAAAACTTCAATTCTTAGTGTCCCCCGCCACTGATTCCGTCATTTCTACCTGTGGTAAGATGACCTGCGTGTGAGTTACCTGCACTTCCATGTGTGTTTTGATCCTCTGCACCAGACAGCCCAAACCCACCCCAAACAACATATCTGGTAGAGATGGAGTTAAGTATTTTTTCCTCTAATTATTTTACCCATCTATTGTCTCCTAGTCATCTGTTGACATCAAATTCCAAACTTGTGGCCGTAAGGATACTGAAAATAATGCCTCCGAAGCAGGCGGATATGGCCATCCTGGGGTAACCCTGTCGAGCGAGGGTGATGTCTGAAAAACAGTCTAATTTGACAGCGCGAAAAAGGCTTAATTTGTGATTAAAAAAAATCAAAAATCTTAGCAGCACGGCAAGTGCTCACCTCCGATGCTGTTCCCCCAGGCCAGGAGAGTCAAGCCCAGGACGGTGTTACTGAGACTAAGCACCACGCCCAGCATGTGCAGGATACTGACCACTTCGGACGCCGCCGCGCTGATCAACACGGCGCTTACCACGAAGCCCAAAAGGGCAAAAATCTGCGTGAAGTACAATCTCAAATCTGTTCAGGCGGCGCAAAAAGCCAACCAACGGACACACACACACTCACCGGGTGATATTTGGGGGGGCACTCATTGGTGGTGCTGCAAAAGACGATAGAAGACAGGAAGAGTCCCAGCAGAAGAGTCAGCAACCACACAGGAAACTGGCCCTGGATTAGATAATTTCCAACTAGACAAAGCAAAAAATGTTTAATGTTGAGATATGGACCAAAAAAAACTGAAAAGCCACTAGAATTTTTTTCAGTAAAAACAATACAGACGCTCCCCTACTTACGAACATTCAACTTACGAACAACGGTACATATGAACATGTCTGCAAATTGCGTTTAAGTCCAAAAATGTTCGCAAGTCCAATTTTGTATTTCACGCCTTTTTCGGAGTAGTACTTCTTTCCGCCGCTAATACCGACGCCTGGCGCTGTGAGAGCTCAGCTCACCCAGCATCTACCTTCTTCTTCGTTGCAATGCGGAAGTGCGTGAATGTATCTCCAGTGTGCAAAGAACCTTTTTCATTTGTATCATTAAATATCTCATGCATCCAATATTGAATATGGTTGGTAAAAAGCTAAAGGCTTCTATTGAGGGAGTTGCAAGGAAGAGGCAAGCCATTTCTTCTGAAACGAGTGGCAATAATAACGAAGCTTGATGTGCGTGAGAGTGGTAAGCGTTTCACGGGCATTGAATCGTTCGACCGTCAGTACCATTTATAAACAGAAAGATCGAGCAGCAGGACCCAAATATTGAATGTTGCACAAAGTTTGCAAATCAATTGATAGTATAGTAAGGCTTATTTTCTTTAAAAACGACACAGTATAGTAAGGCTTTTTTGTCTTTAAAAACGACATAGTATAGTAAGGCTTTTTATTTACAAAAAAGACCATGTGTCGTAAGGCTTTTTTGTTTAAAAAAGACCATGTATAGTAAGGCTTTTTTGTTTAAAAAAGACCATGTATAGTAAGGCTTTTTTTCTTAAAAAACGACATAGTATAGTATGGCTTTTTTCCCCTAAAAAAACGACATAGTATAGCATGGCTTTTTTTCTTGAAAAACGACATAGTAGAGGAAGGCTTTTTCCCTAAAAAACGACATAGTATAGTATGGCTTTTTCCCCCTAAAAAACGACATAGTATAGTATGGCTTTTTTCCTTTAAAAAACGACATAGTATAGTATGGCTTTTTTCCTTTAAAAAGCGACATAGTAGAGGAAGGCTTTTTCCCTAAAAAACGACATAGTATAGTATGGCTTTTTTCCCCTAAAAAACGACATAGTATAGTATGGCTTTTTTCCTTTAAAAAACGACATAGTATAGTATGGCTTTTTTCCTTTAAAAAGCGACATAGTATAGTATGGCTTTTTTTCTTAAAAAACGACATAGTATAGTAAGGCTTTTTATTTACAAAAAAGACCATGTATAGTAAGGCTTTTTTCTTAAAAAATGACCATGTGTCGTAAGGCTTTTTTGTTTAAAAAAGACCATGTATAGTAAGGCTTTTTTTCTTAAAAAACGACATAGTATAGTATGGCTTTTTTCCCCTAAAAAAACGACATAGTATAGCATGGCTTTTTTTCTTGAAAAACGACATAGTAGAGGAAGGCTTTTTCCCTAAAAAACGACATAGTATAGTATGGCTTTTCCCCCTAAAAAACGACATAGTATAGTATGGCTTTTTTCCTTTAAAAAACGACATAGTATAGTATGGCTTTTTTCCTTTAAAAAGCGACATAGTAGAGGAAGGCTTTTTCCCTAAAAAACGACATAGTATAGTATGGCTTTTCCCCCTAAAAAACGACATAGTATAGTATGGCTTTTTTCCTTTAAAAAACGACATAGTATAGTATGGCTTTTTTCCTTTAAAAAGCGACATAGTAGAGGAAGGCTTTTTCCCTAAAAAACGACATAGTATAGTATGGCTTTTCCCCCTAAAAAACGACATAGTATAGTATGGCTTTTTTCCTTTAAAAATCGACATAGTATAGTATGGCTTTTTTTCTTAAAAAACGACATAATATAGTAAGGCTTTTTATTTACAAAAAAGACCATGTATAGTAAGGCTTTTTTCTTAAAAAATGACCATGTATAGTAAGGCTTTTTTGTTTAAAAAAGACCATGTATAGTAAGGCTTTTTTTCTTAAAAAACGACATAGTATAGTATGGCTTTTTTCCCCTAAAAAAACGACATAGTATAGCATGGCTTTTTTTCTTGAAAAACGACATAGTAGAGGAAGGCTTTTTCCCTAAAAAACGACATAGTATAGTATGGCTTTTCCCCCTAAAAAACGACATAGTATAGTATGGCTTTTTATTTACAAAAAAGACCATGTATAGTAAGGCTTTTTTCTTAAAAAATGACCATGTATAGTAAGGCTTTTTTGTTTAAAAAAGACCATGTATAGTAAGGCTTTTTTTCTTAAAAAACGACATAGTATAGTAAGGCTTTTTATTTACAAAAAAGACCATGTATAGTAAGGCTTTTTTCTTAAAAAATGACCATGTATAGTAAGGCTTTTTTGTTTAAAAAAGACCATGTATAGTAAGGCTTTTTTTCTTAAAAAACGAGATAGTATAGTATGGCTTTTTTCCCCTAAAAAAACGACATAGTATAGCATGGCTTTTTTTCTTGAAAAACGACATAGTAGAGGAAGGCTTTTTCCCTAAAAAACGACATAGTATAGTATGGCTTTTCCCCCTAAAAAACGACATAGTATAGTATGGCTTTTTTCCTTTAAAAAACGACATAGTATAGTATGGCTTTTTTCCTTTAAAAAGCGACATAGTAGAGGAAGGCTTTTTCCCTAAAAAACGACATAGTATAGTATGGCTTTTCCCCCTAAAAAACGACATAGTATAGTATGGCTTTTTTCCTTTAAAAAACGACATAGTATAGTATGGCTTTTTTTCTTAAAAAACGACATAGTATAGTAAGGCTTTTTATTTACAAAAAAGACCATGTATAGTAAGGCTTTTTTCTTAAAAAATGACCATGTATAGTAAGGCTTTTTTGTTTAAAAAAGACCATGTATAGTAAGGCTTTTTTTCTTAAAAAACGACATAGTATAGTATGGCTTTTTCCCCCTAAAAAAACGACATAGTATAGCATGGCTTTTTTTCTTGAAAAACGACATAGTAGAGGAAGGCTTTTTCCCTAAAAAACGACATAGTATAGTATGGCTTTTCCCCCTAAAAAACGACATAGTATAGTATGGCTTTTTTCCTTTAAAAAACGACATAGTATAGTATGGCTTTTTTCCTTTAAAAAGCGACATAGTAGAGGAAGGCTTTTTCCCTAAAAAACGACATAGTATAGTATGGCTTTTCCCCCTAGAAAACGACATAGTATAGTATGGCTTTTTTCCTTTAAAAAACGACATGACCATGTATAGTAAGGCTTTTTTGTTTAAAAAAGACCATGTATAGTAAGGCTTTTTTTCTTAAAAAACGACATAGTATAGTATGGCTTTTTTCCCCTAAAAAAACGACATAGTATAGCATGGCTTTTTTTCTTGAAAAACGACATAGTATAGTATGGCTTTTTTCCCCTAAAAAAACGACATAGTATAGCATGGCTTTTTTTCTTGAAAAACGACATAGTAGAGGAAGGCTTTTTCCATAAAAAACGACATAGTATAGTATGGCTTTTCCCCCTAAAAAACGACATAGTATAGTATGGCTTTTTTCCTTTAAAAAACGACATAGTATAGTATGGCTTTTTTCCTTTAAAAAGCGACATAGTAGAGGAAGGCTTTTTCCCTAAAAAACGACATAGTATAGTATGGCTTTCCCCCCTAAAAAACGACATAGTATAGTATGGCTTTTCCCCCTAAAAAACGACATAGTATAGTATGGCTTTTTTCCTTTAAAAAACGACATAGTATAGTATGGCTTTTTTCCTTTAAAAAGCGACATAGTAGAGGAAGGCTTTTTCCCTAAAAAACGACATAGTATAGTATGGCTTTTCCCCCTAAAAAACGACATAGTATAGTATGGCTTTTTTCCTTTAAAAAACGACATAGTATAGTATGGCTTTTTTCCTTTAAAAAGCGACATAGTATAGTATGGCTTTTTTTCTTAAAAAACGACATAGTATAGTAAGGCTTTTTATTTACAAAAAAGACCATGTATAGTAAGGCTTTTTTCTTAAAAAATGACCATGTGTCGTAAGGCTTTTTTGTTTAAAAAAGACCATGTATAGTAAGGCTTTTTTTCTTAAAAAACGACATAGTATAGTATGGCTTTTTTCCCCTAAAAAAACGACATAGTATAGCATGGCTTTTTTTCTTGAAAAACGACATAGTAGAGGAAGGCTTTTTCCCTAAAAAACGACATAGTATAGTATGGCTTTTCCCCCTAAAAAACGACATAGTATAGTATGGCTTTTTTCCTTTAAAAAACGACATAGTATAGTATGGCTTTTTTCCTTTAAAAAGCGACATAGTAGAGGAAGGCTTTTTCCCTAAAAAACGACATAGTATAGTATGGCTTTTCCCCCTAAAAAACGACATAGTATAGTATGGCTTTTTTCCTTTAAAAAACGACATAGTATAGTATGGCTTTTTTCCTTTAAAAAGCGACATAGTAGAGGAAGGCTTTTTCCCTAAAAAACGACATAGTATAGTATGGCTTTTTCCCCCTAAAAAAACGACATAGTATAGCATGGCTTTTTTTCTTGAAAAACGACATAGTAGAGGAAGGCTTTTTCCCTAAAAAACGACATAGTATAGTATGGCTTTTCCCCCTAAAAAACGACATAGTATAGTATGGCTTTTTTCCTTTAAAAAACGACATAGTATAGTATGGCTTTTTTCCTTTAAAAAGCGACATAGTAGAGGAAGGCTTTTTCCCTAAAAAACGACATAGTATAGTATGGCTTTTCCCCCTAAAAAACGACATAGTATAGTATGGCTTTTTTCCTTTAAAAAACGACATGACCATGTATAGTAAGGCTTTTTTGTTTAAAAAAGACCATGTATAGTAAGGCTTTTTTTCTTAAAAAACGACATAGTATAGTATGGCTTTTTTCCCCTAAAAAAACGACATAGTATAGCATGGCTTTTTTTCTTGAAAAACGACATAGTATAGTATGGCTTTTTTCCCCTAAAAAAACGACATAGTATAGCATGGCTTTTTTTCTTGAAAAACGACATAGTAGAGGAAGGCTTTTTCCATAAAAAACGACATAGTATAGTATGGCTTTTCCCCCTAAAAAACGACATAGTATAGTATGGCTTTTTTCCTTTAAAAAACGACATAGTATAGTATGGCTTTTTTCCTTTAAAAAGCGACATAGTAGAGGAAGGCTTTTTCCCTAAAAAACGACATAGTATAGTATGGCTTTCCCCCCTAAAAAACGACATAGTATAGTATGGCTTTTCCCCCTAAAAAACGACATAGTATAGTATGGCTTTTTTCCTTTAAAAAACGACATAGTATAGTATGGCTTTTTTCCTTTAAAAAGCGACATAGTAGAGGAAGGCTTTTTCCCTAAAAAACGACATAGTATAGTATGGCTTTTCCCCCTAAAAAACGACATAGTATAGTATGGCTTTTTTCCTTTAAAAAACGACATAGTATAGTATGGCTTTTTTCCTTTAAAAAGCGACATAGTATAGTATGGCTTTTTTTCTTAAAAAACGACATAGTATAGTAAGGCTTTTTATTTACAAAAAAGACCATGTATAGTAAGGCTTTTTTCTTAAAAAATGACCATGTGTCGTAAGGCTTTTTTGTTTAAAAAAGACCATGTATAGTAAGGCTTTTTTTCTTAAAAAACGACATAGTATAGTATGGCTTTTTTCCCCTAAAAAAACGACATAGTATAGCATGGCTTTTTTTCTTGAAAAACGACATAGTAGAGGAAGGCTTTTTCCCTAAAAAACGACATAGTATAGTATGGCTTTTCCCCCTAAAAAACGACATAGTATAGTATGGCTTTTTTCCTTTAAAAAACGACATAGTATAGTATGGCTTTTTTCCTTTAAAAAGCGACATAGTAGAGGAAGGCTTTTTCCCTAAAAAACGACATAGTATAGTATGGCTTTTCCCCCTAAAAAACGACATAGTATAGTATGGCTTTTTTCCTTTAAAAAACGACATAGTATAGTATGGCTTTTTTCCTTTAAAAAGCGACATAGTAGAGGAAGGCTTTTTCCCTAAAAAACGACATAGTATAGTATGGCTTTTTCCCCCTAAAAAAACGACATAGTATAGCATGGCTTTTTTTCTTGAAAAACGACATAGTAGAGGAAGGCTTTTTCCCTAAAAAACGACATAGTATAGTATGGCTTTTCCCCCTAAAAAACGACATAGTATAGTATGGCTTTTTTCCTTTAAAAAACGACATAGTATAGTATGGCTTTTTTCCTTTAAAAAGCGACATAGTAGAGGAAGGCTTTTTCCCTAAAAAACGACATAGTATAGTATGGCTTTTCCCCCTAAAAAACGACATAGTATAGTATGGCTTTTTTCCTTTAAAAAACGACATGACCATGTATAGTAAGGCTTTTTTGTTTAAAAAAGACCATGTATAGTAAGGCTTTTTTTCTTAAAAAACGACATAGTATAGTATGGCTTTTTTCCCCTAAAAAAACGACATAGTATAGCATGGCTTTTTTTCTTGAAAAACGACATAGTATAGTATGGCTTTTTTCCCCTAAAAAAACGACATAGTATAGCATGGCTTTTTTTCTTGAAAAACGACATAGTAGAGGAAGGCTTTTTCCATAAAAAACGACATAGTATAGTATGGCTTTTCCCCCTAAAAAACGACATAGTATAGTATGGCTTTTTTCCTTTAAAAAACGACATAGTATAGTATGGCTTTTTTCCTTTAAAAAGCGACATAGTAGAGGAAGGCTTTTTCCCTAAAAAACGACATAGTATAGTATGGCTTTCCCCCCTAAAAAACGACATAGTATAGTATGGCTTTTCCCCCTAAAAAACGACATAGTATAGTATGGCTTTTTTCCTTTAAAAAACGACATAGTATAGTATGGCTTTTTTCCTTTAAAAAGCGACATAGTAGAGGAAGGCTTTTTCCCTAAAAAACGACATAGTATAGTATGGCTTTTCCCCCTAAAAAACGACATAGTATAGTATGGCTTTTTTCCTTTAAAAAACGACATAGTATAGTATGCCTTTTTTCCTTTAAAAAGCGACATAGTATAGTATGGCTTTTTTTCTTAAAAAACGACATAGTATAGTAAGGCTTTTTATTTACAAAAAAGACCATGTATAGTAAGGCTTTTTTCTTAAAAAATGACCATGTATAGTAAGGCTTTTTTGTTTAAAAAAGACCATGTATAGTAAGGCTTTTTTTCTTAAAAAACGACATAGTATAGTATGGCTTTTTTCCCCTAAAAAAACGACATAGTATAGCATGGCTTTTTTTCTTGAAAAACGACATAGTAGAGGAAGGCTTTTTCCCTAAAAAACGACATAGTATAGTATGGCTTTTCCCCCTAAAAAACGACATAGTATAGTATGGCTTTTTTCCTTTAAAAAACGACATAGTATAGTATGGCTTTTTTCCTTTAAAAAGCGACATAGTATAGTATGGCTTTTTTCCTTTAAAAAGCGACATAGTAGAGGAAGGCTTTTCCCCTAAAAAACGACATAGTATAGTATGGCTTTTCCCCCTAAAAAACGACATAGTATAGTATGGCTTTTTTCCTTTAAAAAGCGACATAGTATAGTATGGCTTTTTTTCTTAAAAAACGACATAGTATAGTAAGGCTTTTTATTTACAAAAAAGACCATGTATAGTAAGGCTTTTTTCTTAAAAAATGACCATGTATAGTAAGGCTTTTTTGTTTAAAAAAGACCATGTATAGTAAGGCTTTTTTTCTTAAAAAACGACATAGTATAGTATGGCTTTTTTCCCCTAAAAAAACGACATAGTATAGCATGGCTTTTTTTCTTGAAAAACGACATAGTAGAGGAAGGCTTTTTCCCTAAAAAACGACATAGTATAGTATGGCTTTTCCCCCTAAAAAACGACATAGTATAGTATGGCTTTTTCCCTTTAAAAAACGACATAGTATAGTATGGCTTTTTTCCTTTAAAAAGCGACATAGTAGAGGAAGGCTTTTTCCCTAAAAAACGACATAGTATAGTATGGCTTTCCCCCCTAAAAAACGACATAGTATAGTATGGCTTTTTTCCTTTAAAAAACGACATAGTATAGTATGGCTTTTTTCCTTTAAAAAGCGACATAGTATAGTATGGCTTTTTTTCCTAAAAAACGACATAGTATAGTAAGGCTTTTTATTTACAAAAAAGACCATGTATAGTAAGGCTTTTTTCTTAAAAAATGACCATGTATAGTAAGGCTTTTTTGTTTAAAAAAGACCATGTATAGTAAGGCTTTTTTTCTTAAAAAACGACATAGTATAGTATGGCTTTTTTCCCCTAAAAAAACGACATAGTATAGCATGGCTTTTTTTCTTGAAAAACGACATGGTAGAGGAAGGCTTTTTCCCTAAAAAACGACATAGTATAGTATGGCTTTTTTCCTTTAAAAAACGACATAGTATAGTATGGCTTTTTTCCTTTAAAAAGCGACATAGTAGAGGAAGGCTTTTTCCCTAAAAAACGACATAGTATAGTATGGCTTTTCCCCCTAAAAAACGACATAGTATAGTATGGCTTTTTTCCTTTAAAAAACGACATAGTATAGTATGGCTTTTTTCCTTTAAAAAGCGACATAGTATAGTATGGCTTTTTTTCTTAAAAAACGACATAGTATAGTAAGGCTTTTTATTTACAAAAAAGACCATGTATAGTAAGGCTTTTTTCTTAAAAAATGACCATGTATAGTAAGGCTTTTTTGTTTAAAAAAGACCATGTATAGTAAGGCTTTTTTTCTTAAAAAACGACATAGTATAGTATGGCTTTTTTCCCCTAAAAAAACGACATAGTATAGCATGGCTTTTTTTCTTGAAAAACGACATAGTAGAGGAAGGCTTTTTCCCTAAAAAACGACATAGTATAGTATGGCTTTTCCCCCTAAAAAACGACATAGTATAGTATGGCTTTTTTCCTTTAAAAAACGACATAGTATAGTATGGCTTTTTTCCTTTAAAAAGCGACATAGTAGAGGAAGGCTTTTTCCCTAAAAAACGACATAGTATAGTATGGCTTTTCCCCCTAAAAAACGACATAGTATAGTATGGCTTTTTTCCTTTAAAAAACGACATAGTATAGTATGGCTTTTTTCCTTTAAAAAGCGACATAGTATAGTATGGCTTTTTTTCTTAAAAAACGACATAGTATAGTAAGGCTTTTTTTCTTAAAAAAACGACATAGTATAGTATGGCTTTTCCCCCCTAAAAAACGACATAGTATAGCATGGCTTTTTTTCTTGAAAAACGACATAGTCGAGGAAGGCTTTTTCCCTAAAAAACGACATAGTCGAGGAAGGCTTTTTCCCTAAAAAACGACATAGTATAGTATGGCTTTCCCCCCTAAAAAACGACATAGTATAGTATGGCTTTTTTCCTTTAAAAAACGACATAGTATAGTAAGGCTTTTTTTTCCTAAAAAACGACATAGTATAGCATGGCTTTTTTTCTTGAAAAACGACATAGTAGAGGAAGCCTTTTTTCTTAAAAAACGATATTGTATAGTAAGGCTTCTTTTCTTAAAAAACGACATAGTATAGTAAGGCTTTTTTTCTTTAAAAATGACAGCAAGTAAGGCTAAGAGAGTCGGAGAATAAATCTGACTTCTGATTCTTCACCTTCTAGTTGTTGCTGTGGTCCACTGGCAAAATCATTGGGTCAGAACTTGAGGTGGGAATCAGGACTGAGTTCAATTCCACTCGTTGCAATTCTCAAATTGTTTATTGAGGTAATGAAAAGGATAAATACAACTTCCAACTTTACAGTGGTGCAGTGGCAAAGACAATGGGTCAGAACTTCAGGTGGACTCAAGTTCAAATCAGAAGTGAGTTTGATTCCACTCTTTGCAATTCTCAAATTGTTTATTGAGGTAATTAAAAGGATAAATATAACTTCCAATCACATCATTTCAGAAGACACTGTGGTCCAGTGGCAAGAACAATGGGTTGAAATTGAAGTTGGACACAAGTTCAAATCTGGAGTGAGTTCAAGTCCACTCTTTGCAAATCTCAAATTGTTTATTGAGGTGATGAAAATGATAAATATAACTTCCAATCACTTCATTTCAGAAGTCACTGTGGTCCAGTGGCAAGAACAATGGGTTGAAATTGAAGTTGGACACAAGTTCAAATCTGGAGTGAGTTCAAGTCCACTCTTTGCAAATCTCAAATTGTTTATTGAGGTGATGAAAATGATAAATATAACTTCCAATCATCTCATTTCAGAAGTCACTGTGGTCCAGTGGCAAAGACAATGGGTCAGACAGACCTCAAGTTAGTGGATTTGACTGCCATGTGGGAGATGGGGTTCGAATCCCACTCTCGTTTGACTAATCACTACACTAGTAGTTCAGTAAATGGGTAATCCTTTTTTCATTCAAATAAAGACTTAGTCATTTTTTTCAGCAAAACAATATTTCCGGTCAGCCTTTGGCTGACCGGAAGACAGTTGGGAGGGGGGGTTCCTGGTGGTGTTCGACAGTCGGCCTTCGGCCGACTGCCGACACCATACAGTCGTTGACTGGCGACACCGGGACGTGAACCCTCGACACCCACGTCGCAGGCAGGTGACTTACCCACTACACCACGAGGCGGCCCGCCTATACATGATTGGAAGTGATATTTATCCTTTTCATTACCTAAATAAACAATTTGAGAATTGCAAAGAGTGGAATTGAACTCATTCCTGATTTGAACTTGAGTCCACCTGAAGTTCTGACCCATTGTCTTTGCCACTGGACCACAGTGACTTCTGAAATAATGTGATTGGAAGTTATATCTATCCTTTTCATTACCTCAATAAACAATTTGAGAATTGCAAAGAGTGGATTTGAACTCATTCCTGATTTGAACTTGAGTCCACCTGAAGTTCTGACCCATTGTCTTTGCCACTGGACCACAGTGACTTCTGAAATGATGTGATTGGAAGTTATATCTATCCTTTTCATTACCTCAATAAACAATTTGAGAATTGCAAAGAGTGGATTTGAACTCATTCCTGATTTGAACTTGAGTCCACCTGAAGTTCTGACCCATTGTCTTTGCCACTGGACCACAGTGACTTCTGAAATGATGTGATTGGAAGTTATATCTATCCTTTTCATTACCTCAATAAACAATTTGAGAATTGCAAAGAGTGGAATTGAACTCATTCCTGATTTGAACTTGAGTCCACCTGAAGTTCTGACCCATTATCTTTGCCACTGGACCACAGTGACTTCTGAAATGATGTGATTGGAAGTTATATCTATCCTTTTCATTACCTCAATAAACAATTTGAGAATTGCAAAGAGTGGAATTGAACTCGTTCCTGATTTGAACTTGAGTCCAACTGAAGTTCTGACCCATTGTCTTTGCCACTGGACCACAGTGACTTCTGAAATGATGTGATTGGAAGTTATATCTATCCTTTTCATTACCTCAATAAACAATTTGAGAATTGCAAAGAGTGGAATTGAACTCACTCCTGATTTGAACTTGAGTCCACCAGAAGTTCTGACCGTTTGTCTTTGCAACTGGACCACAGTGACTTCTGAAATGAAGTGATTGGAAGTTATATTTATCCTTTTCATTACCTCAATAAACAATTTGTGAATTGCAAAGAGTGGAATTGAACTCACTCCTGATTCCCACCTTAAGTTCTGAACCAATATTTTTGCCACTGGACCACAGCAATAACTAGGAGAAGAATCAGAAGTCAGATTTATTCTCCGACTTTCTTAGCCTTACTATACTATGTCGATTTTTTAAAGAAAAAAGCCTTACTATATACAGACGCTCCACTACTTACGAACATTCAACTTACGAACAACGGTACATACGAACATGTCTGCAAATTGCGTTTAAGTCCAAAAATGATGCCATACAGTGATACCGCATCATTTATGATGAAAAAAAGAAGAAAACTGTGCAATCGTCATTAGGTCGCTTCTTTTGGCCAGTTTCTAATACATAAATCTCTCTCTCTCTACAGTACTGTACATATTCTCTCCATTTTATTAAATGTTTTTTTTTCAGTACAAACCAATGCGTGTTACTTATACAAGCCTTAAACATACAAATGCACTTATATAAACCTTCAATATACTTATATCGGCCTTAAACATAAATTATAATACAAAATATAGCAC
Organism: Stigmatopora argus; assembly: GCF_051989625.1. NCBI lineage: Eukaryota > Metazoa > Chordata > Actinopteri > Syngnathiformes > Syngnathidae > Stigmatopora > Stigmatopora argus. The sequence goes on along the minus strand of NC_135391.1, from coordinate 9,478,582 downwards.
TGAATCAACTTACAAACAAATTTAACTTATGAACAATCGCTCGGAACCAATTGCGTTCGTAAGTAGGGGAGTGTCTGTATTTGCAATACCTCATTTTCTTTCGCTTATCCAGGTAAAAAAAAACATTTAATAAACAGGCAACAAAATAATGGCTGCACGTTAGTAAGTCATCTTTTTAAAGATAAAAATGTTAGTCATTCTAACACTTTTTTGATAGTATTTACAAAGAGTTATAAATTTTTGCACTTACGTATTCCTGACTGGAGGGCGAGGACGCACGCCAGCGGCGCGGTGAGCAGATGAAGACAATTGAGCGGCCGTCTCCAGTTCTTGTCTTCCTTGTCGAGATCTACAACGGGAATGCACAGCAGCAGCATGACCTCCACGGGGGTCTGAGAGGCCGATGCCGCCCCTTAATAGCGCGTTCACAGCGTTGCCACTTTTTCCGATCGAGTCGTTGGCGCACCTTCACCACTTTGACAACTCGCCACTTCCAGTTTTTCCTCCTCCACTTCCTGTTGTCCACCGGGTTGATGGAAGTCAGAAAAATCTGCCAGGTGGACTCGGTGTACTGCAGGAGCGGCCTGTACTCTGACTCTAAAATACAAAAGATATGAACAAATATGCGACTGACAAAAAAAATGTCAAATGCAATTTTAACAACTAAAGTCAGGCTACCTTTGAATTGTTTCTCGTATGTTATTTTGGTTGTGAGTTGAATCGATTCAGCCTTGTCGTGTAGACAAAAGCATTTGTCGGTGTTTATCGTCGTGCTCGCATGCTCTTTTGCTTTAAATAAATAGTGTTTGAACTGATTAGTTGTGTTTGTTTGCTTTGGAATCCACTATCAGCGTTTGGGCCACCAGAAGGGAAGTGACCACAGGAGCCTTCTTAGTCATTGCAATTTTTCATGATTTAGAGCTCACGTCTGTTTTTAACTCCCAAATAAATCTGTTTTTTTCTAGCACGTCAAGTATTTTTCTTTTTACAATATAATGCTCATTTTCTCAAAAAGCAAACAAGATATGGCTTGTTTTTGCGCATGTACTAACAACAGTAAATAGGTGAACTGAAAAAATATATATGATATAATACAGCTGAATTGTTTAAAATATTTGTTCCGTGAAATTAAGGACCCATTTGAATGCACCTTTGGAGTATAAAACCTGAAGTTTTATTTTTAAATTTAGGTAAGAGATTTCTTATGGTGATAGATTCAAAAAGTATCCACCCCCAAATATTTTTTTAAATAGACATGTTAATGACATGATATATTATAATTCAGAATTTTATGATGCACATTGGACCATACGGGCGGTTTTGGAATGTGTATGAGATTGCGCATCATGTGATGGTCACATTTTTGTACTGTGTTATAGCTAACCAAAATTTCAATGAAAATCAGAATACTAAGTCATGGCCTGCCATTGACAGCAATAGACATCCAATCCATATGAACTACAATGTGGCGGTCACATCTTTGATCCACAGCCTACGGAAGACTTCAAATAAATGTCTTCTTTTAACTATGACATCAATGACGCCAATAGACATTCAATCCACTGAACCAGGAGGGTTCAAATGGATGGGATGTTTAAATGTATTTATTTATTTAAAAGCTACATAGTTGGACATTTCTAGCCAATAGCACTTCAAGAGTTATATGTCATGCTTTCCCTACCATATTCCTGTTGGTCTGTCCCAGCGAAGAGAGAGGGAGCGTTATCGTACGAGTCCAACGACTCAAATGGCTCTGTGGGAGAAAAAAAAAAACGCTTGAAGGAACTCGTCTCGTTGTCCGCGTAATTTGGGCGTGTTGAACCTTGAATATGCTGAGTGCCGTCCATCGTGGCGTTTTGCAGGCGTTTTTGCCGGCTGTAGACGTAGGCGCTGATGATGACCGTCAACACGTAAACTACATACAGGGACAAGTACCCTGCCAACACCAAATACACACAAATCATGGATGTCAGGTTCTGTGTGTTTTTGTAACGCTGCGCTCGGTTAAAAAGACGGCAACATTTTCTCATATATGGAGTGATCATTTTAGAATCACTTTTTTGGCATGTTTACAATATTTAGCAATATTTTTTTCTAAATAATAAGTGCTAAATCTAAATCGTAAATTTAAGTGTTAAATCTAAACCCTGAATGTCAATCCTACATGTTAAATTAATATATTTAATCGAAATCCTACATCTCTCAACTAAATATTTAGCCAATGTGCCAATTAAAGTGACTGAAAGTACCAAAAAGTATATAAAAGTTTAGTAAGGTTTCACTATCTAACAAATGAATTCCTCTGGCTTTTATTTTGTTACTTCTGGTTGCCGGTTGTTTGAATTTGCATATTAGCTCAATATTTAGTTGAGACACAGGATTTATATTTTGGATGTAATATTTCAATTTAGATTTAACATTTAAACTTACAATTTAGATTTAACATTTAAACTTACAATTTAGATTGAACATTTAAACTTACAATTTAGATTGAACATTTAAACTTACTACAATTTAGATTTAACATTTAAACTTACAATTTAGATTTAACATTTAAATTGAACATTTCAACTTACAATTTAGATTTAACATTTAAATTTACTACAATTTAGATTTAACATTTAAACTTACAATTTAGATTGAACATTTAAACTTACAATTTAGATTGAACATTTAAACTTACTACAATTTAGATTTAACATTTAAACTTACAATTTAGATTTAACATTTAAATTGAACATTTCAACTTACAATTTAGATTTAACATTTAAATTTACTACAATTTAGATTTAACATTTAAACTTACAATTTAGATTTAACATTTCAACTTACAATTTAGATTTAACATTTAAATTGAACATTTCAACTTACAATTTAGATTTAACATTTAAATTGAACATTTCAACTTACAATTTAGATTTAGCACTTATTTAGAAATAATGAAGTTCCAAAATATTGTCGTAAATGTGCAACCCAAAAAAAGTCACTCTAAAATGTTCAGACTGCATGGCGCTAAATATGAGAAAACGTTGCCGTATTTTTAAGCAAGCATAGCTTGACCAACCGCGCCCCAAATTACCCAGCGTTTCTCCTAGCGTGGTGGTCCCCCTGTAGAGGATGAGGTAGGTCCAGAACACGGCCACCATGTAGAAGATGACGTCACGTAGAAAAGGACGAGATGCCACGGTAAAAGGTTTGACCAAGGCCACGCTGCCCGCGACCACCGTGGTGACAAATATACCCGCACCTGGCAACGAGGCCGATCGTTGGCACGGGTGGGCGTTTGGCTCCCCTCCCCACGACTTACCGAACAAAGCTCCGACGGCCAGCCCGGCGGTGTGAGGGTGGGAGAACGCAGCGATGGCGCTGAAGATGTCCGGCGCGCCGTTTCCAAGAGCCAGGAAGGTCACGCCCTTGGTACAAACATTAGTCAAGGAAAAGCTTCAGGTACATTGAAGATAAAACCATTCAAGTGCATTTTATTTTTGATTTTGAATGAAGGATACAGCTACGTTGTGAGTGAGACGTAGACTTGTAGAGATGGCCGACAGGTTGGGACAGAAACTTGAGAGAAACACACAAAAAGGACTTTTAATATAGCAGCGCGGTCAATGGCCTGACGTAGAAAATAAAGGAACAAAGTCCACTTTCATAATGACACAAGTGAAGTGAAACAAATGAAAACATTACAGTCTAGTGCTCATGTGACCCGAGCAGTGGTCAGACAATGAATAGGTCAATTCACAGGCTCTATGGCTGGACGGAATCAATATAGAATATCATATCTGTGGACTAGAAACTTAAAGAGACACTTACAATTTAGATGCGATGAGGCCGAGTATGACGAACAAAAAGAGCAGCCATACAATCTGTGGAAAATCAGAGGGAAGAAATATCAGACGCGGTCTATTTTCTTTCCCAGGATACAAAAATTTGTACCGTATTTTCCGGACTATAAGTCGCAGTTTGTTTGTTTTAAATCATTTCGCCGGACTTGTGATTTATGTGTGAAATTCAATAAATTATTCATACATTATTATATTATTTCACGTTATCTGTACACTGAACAGCAAGAGGGCGCTCTAAGCATGTTGATTATTTCAACATTGGTGGTGGGAGGACTTTTGGCTTATCGCTCTCAAGGTTGCCACAGCGAAACAAAAAAATTGTAGTAATTCCTTTTTTGTTTAAAAAAAAAAATCAGCCTGTTGTTGCTTCTATTCTTATTTTCATTACTTTTTTGTATTTTTTATTTTAAATGCCTCTTAAGATGAATGTTCTTTTTTTTATTTCCAAGTAAAATTACTCAAAAAATGTAATTTAATACTCCAGTGCGACTTAAATTTTCCCTTTTATCGTTGATTTTCTTCCTGCTGAGACTTTAAACAAAAAAATACGGTAATTTTGAAAGCTTTGGTATCGTATTGGTATTTCCCCAAAACTAACTTATTAAAATCAAACAAATATGGATAAGTAAGATAACCCAAGTATAAACATAAAAGGTATTATGTAAACTGCCTATGTAAATAGTTCCGAGGTCTCGCAATGAGTGATGACAAGATGGACAAAAACCCGGTGTTGATAAACTGAAGTTCTCCAACTTCCTCAAATGGCACACGACATGTGCACGCACAACCACACACACGTGCACAAACAGACAGACAGACACACACATACGGGACTTACACAGAGGATGACTGTGAGTGGTGTAAGTTTTGGGGGAAGCAGACAGAAGACCACTTGAAGGTAGTTGATGAAGCCATCTTCTATACTGCAGTCCGGTGTGTTCTTGACAAACGTGCAGCGTTCTGCAGCACTGACGTTCATCACTTTATCACACTAAAAGCACAAATAAACACACACTTGTAAATACAATTTTTTTCTCTTTTTTCTTCTTCAGACAATCTCGTCGTTGCAGGATATCGTATTGTTATACGATATTCTGCAAAAATGAGATTCAAGGACCTTTGATCGATTTATTACAACATTATGAAAACTTAGCTGAAATGGACATGAAGCATAAAAAATACAATTAGTTTTAAATGTCTCACTATTTTACAAAGCAATATATTGATCCGCATCAATAAAGTGAGAAGCCTTTTTTTCCAATTTAGAGCAGATGTCCAATCCATTTAATATAGTAAGACTGGCATCAAACCAATAAATGTTCATTCGCTGCCATCCCGCCCAGCTCAAATAGAATGGGCACAAATCGCGATCAATGCTGGTCAAGTTAATCGAAATTGTTGTAAAAAAAACTATGAATGGAAATAACAACTTTATGATCTGAAATACGTTAAAAAAAAATTAAAAAGATGGATGCACTGGATGTGTTTCCTAGTTGAGTAAAAATTATTTAATGTATCTTTTTTGGTAAATTGTTTTATTATTATGTTATTAATAAAAAATCAATAAATGTACTTTAACATTTACTTTAACTGTAATTTTTTTGCAAGGAAGATATTAATCTATAATTATTTTGAACGATTACATTTTTATACTATACAATAGATTTAAAAAATGAATATCCACACACCTAAACGTGAATTATATCGATTATAAAAAAGTTATTACAGCAATCACTTCATCGTGTTTAGTGTACATTGCATATGGAGGTTTGTTTACCATATATTGCCAAATACTGTACAAGAGGGTACATGATTTCAACCTTCGTTGTTCGTGCCTGCACGTCATGTGACTAAAACCTGCTGACATTTTGGCTTCAATTTAACACGGATGTTTTCCCTAAAGACAGTTAGGAGACATTTTCTCCCGATAATCTCCTACGAGGAGTGAGTGACAGTTCATGTGCACTTGTTATCTCACCCACCTCGTCGTTGTTTATCGGGGGAGACATGACGGCCAGTGAAGCGTTTACGGACCCTCCGTTTACTTCAACACCTGTCCGGCTCTTGTAGTACACAGTCAAGTTCGAAGCGGCTTGCTGGAACAACGATGTCCCGATCAGAAGAAGCAACGGAGTAGCCACAAACATGACTATTTTGTTGTTATTGTTGTCGTCCTAGTCTTTTATCCAGGCGCCACGTCCATTCTGGTGACAGCTTTACAAGCAAGACGACAACAAACGTTCCAGACCTAAGCAGTTTTCAGCTAAAACTGAACCAAAAACAGTGTCGATCAACATTAAAATGACAAAAAAGGCCAATTTCCGTAAAACGGAACATTCGCACGGAAGTCTAGTTTGATTCTTTGACTGTCTTTACACATGCGACTGCTAAAAAAAGAAAAGAAAAGAAAAAAAGAAAAAAAGGTCCGGGAATTTGCTATGCTTGAAGGAAAGGTCCGCCCATCACAACACCAACTACGTATGCTGCATTCAATGACCTCTTGTAATGTCCATACTTAGCTCGCTTCACTCACTGTATAGATTCTATATACTATAGATAGAATGATTACTTCTAACTCAGTACTGAAAGATTTTATCTTTTATTGTTGGTTATGAAAAACATTGAGCAATATTTAATATGAAATGAAAACAGTATATCATACAACAGTATATATACTGAAATACTTTCATTTTATCTTTTACTATTTGCACGTTTTTCAAAAGTTAGTTTTTTTAGATATCATGACTATGAATGAACATTATAATATAAATTAACAATGTCTTCCACAATACTAACTGCAATGATTTCCATTGGTTACGCAATTAAATATAGATTCCATTTGTCGGATACGCCTTAAAAAGGGGTGTGTGTATGTTAATTACCAAAGTAGAAGTACAGCAGCCAACATTGTGTATCAGTTTCCGCCCTCCGTTTCCTGGTCATACACAAGAACTGAATCAACACCGAGTGAGGTGGCATCGTAGTGTCCTCTCGCATTATTTGATGCCACCACACAGAGGTCTTGTTCACACCACCTGAGAAATCAACATAAAAAGATGACAGATGCTTTAATCTTTCATTTAGTTGTATTTCTCGCTTTTTTTTCTACCTGAGCGCTGCATAGACATCAGCTGGAGACGCTTCGTTCCAACTTGCGTGGTCAATAAGAAGGACACCTACGACCAAGAAGGCAAAAGTTGTGACGTGAGTGGACGTTAAGTTTGATCGACCCTAATGTATAATTGGATTTTGTGTCTCTGCACCCATATAGATGCGAGCCAGGGTGTATGCCAAGTCTCTGGCTGCAAGTTCCAGGTAGCCTGGCATCTTCTTGGTTGCCTCCTGGACAAAGCCTTCTAGTTGAGTTAGAGCCATGTGGACTGTTTTCACAGCTGGATTCAGAGAGGACACACTGGAGGCTCCTGCAAGCAGGGTCTACACGCGCACACAGTTTTGTCAGGTCAGTCTGGTTTGTCTAGTTTGCAGATTTGTTGCTATGTTTTTCCAATTTTACTTTGCAATGAGTGAAGTAAGCTGGCAGAACCATTCCTGAGCTTCGAGCAACACATCGCAGCACATCCAGGGACAAAACATTGGTCGTACCTTCCCATATGCTCAGTACCTAAAAACAAAAAAGCATAACATTTGTTACATCTAAGTTTGTGACATTTCTTTTGTTCCAGTATGCAGATTTTGTGTGTGAAATTAGGCTTACAACTCATTACTAGCGACATTTTATTTGAAGATTTTTTTCCTTTATATATCTAGTGCTTTATTATCTAGGTCTGTATTTATCTAGTACTTTTGTTTAGTGTCTTTCATTATTTTTGGAAACACTGAAAACTAACTGCTTAATGCACAAATTATGACTTTTTTTCTTACTCCAATATGGGGCAATCATTTACCTCATTGGCTGCCATTGACGGCAATAAACGTCCAATTCATTTTGACTGAGCTGAGCAATTGAATGTTTGTTCAAGCATTCATCGCCAGTCCTCCCTACTTCAATGAAGTGGACGTATACAACGGTCAATGGCGGCAAAACCTGGAAAAACCTGGACATGTTTCCAAATGTGTACCACTAGAGGAAGCCCACAGTGTTTTTCGTGTTTTTACCACACTTTGAGAACCAGTCTGCTCAATGATGAGCATCATTTGAGATGAGAAAATAGATGACAACAACCTTTTTGTTAACATGGTAGAATTTTTTCATTGTACGCATTTATGTACATTTGAACGCGAAAAAAATGTGATACCTGTGCGTCTCGAAGTAGCACAGGTAGCCCGGTGTCCTCAATGTATCCCTGCCCGCCAAAGCTCTCCAAACCCTCCGACACGACCGCGACCGCCTGAAATCAAACATGAGCTCAGGAGTCCCGCTTCCCGATTCATTGTAAAAGTGCTCACCTGTTTGCCAGTGTAGAGTTTAACAACGGGCGTGAGCAGACGTAAGAGGTGAGCGTCGAGCTGGGTGGCGATGCCGCTCTCTTCTCGCCCCAGCAAACGGCACACGTCCATCACCAGGAGGAAAGCGCCACGAGTTTCGACCTGTGCGCGTGAATGGCAAGGCCTTGTGTTCTTGTTCTTGTGTGACCAAAGAATGATGGAGGAAATTGCCAACTCATGGCCAGCTTACCTCCATCCTGGCGAGGGTCTGCACGTGCAACGGATGCTCTTTAAGCAGCTTTCCAAAGGCGGTGCGGCGAGTGGCGTAGTCCCGTGCCAATTGGACCACCCTGTCAGCACGCAAGCATCAAAAATCAGTTCATTTGGAGCAAAAGAGAATCTGCTTGATTAATACGAGCGCTTTTGCCTTCTCATTGCTGCTGCTGCAGAGATGCTGTTGTGGATCCTCGTTATAGTCAGCATGTTCGCTATGGAGGCCACACCTCTTCCTTCTTCTGACAGCTGGTAGAAATTTCAAGGAAATAGATGGCAAAATGTTAATGGTTTTATTCAGGAAGGCGTAGCCTCCATTTGGATTCAATTTAGACAGCCGTCAGGATTTGACCTTGTGTGCTCGGAGGCCGTCCAGCAGTAGCTCGGCCGTGGGCATCTGTCTGGTTCCCAGTTTGTCCTTCAACTTCTGAACCTCAATCCCGCTCAGACAGCCATCGCGGTCTCGGCTAACCTCCGCGTAGAACAGGGACAAACCTCTGCTGCCCTGAGAAGGACACACGTGCAACCGTCAAATAAATGTCGTCCTGACACTCACGGTGTGAGCTATACCGGTGTGGTTCTTCCTGATCCGTCACACGCTCTCGCCAGTGTGAGAGTCACGTCTGCATCGGTGGCGGAGGTGAACCACTTGTAGCCGTAAAGTTTGTAGCAACCGTCTGTTTGGGGAACTGCCGCAGTTTCTGTTCCACCGGCTGGACGCATGCACATGTAATAAGCAACACAAAAGTGGATATGCCCACAAATTACTAAGCATTTTAACTTCAACTCACCTACATCAGAACCTCCTTGTCGCTCTGTCATCCACTGTCCTGATGTCCAAAAATGCTTAGGGTCACGGCTGGTTAGTCGGTTGAAGGCTTCTTCTACAGGCCTAGAAATGCCTATAGACTTAACATAAACAAAATCGGGTAGGTTGACTTGGAATTCTTTTTTTCTTCTTTTTTTTCAGTATACATTATGCAGCATAATAAAAATAAGGTCACAAAGGTACATTAATTTTAGTAAAAAAAATGGAATATTCAAGTGATTTTAAGATGAAAATCTATTAATGACCTCAACTTAATTTTGACCATATTAGGCTCTGCTTAAAAATGACATGAAGTGTTTTAACATTCGTGTACAGCATGCAGCAATTCAACTTCCTCCTCAATTTCCCCACGTTTTCACAATCACTGAGCAACATTGCAAAACTATCAATCAGGAAGAGATAGTAGTTCACCTGAATGACTTTGGCGGCTCCATCAGTCATGGCCAGAGGACACGTGTAGAGGCCAGACGAGGGCGAGAAGATATACAACTTGCTCATTTGATAAACACGACTGGGGAAAAAAACACTTGGGTGAATTCATCCTGTCAATGACTATCCTATTTGTTATTCAATTAGCGCAAAAGCTCGGCGGTCAAAAACCTCCATTCTGCATACGGCCTCTCATAAGCGATCGCGACCAATCCCTCCTGCGCTGATAGACCTTTCATGCGTTTCCATGCGGCAGAGGTCACGATGTGGTCCACTCTGCGTCCCCAAGGGTCAAAGTTCACCAATCGCGGGGGAATGACCTCACATTCTCTTCCCCACGCATCCACCTCTGTCGCCACACGCTCCCCAAAGGCGCATAAATCTGCAAACACTGCCTAGAAAACAAAAAGTACACTTGTAAATAAATGACCATTTCTACTGTAATTGTGGTCTAATTTTTACATTAGGCTACAAATTATAATACCCACAATCTTGTATGTGCTTGTCTATCCAAAACGCAGTCTATCACATTTGAACATGGACTTTACTCACCTCTTGAGGAAGGTGTCTTCTCAAGTATCCTCTCAAGAGGGCATCCGCCAAAAAAGGGTTCTTGAGCACAGGCCGGTCCTGAAAAAACGATCCAAGCCTGGCTGCGGAAAAAGGCAGAGTTGCCGCCGTTTCACAGATTTGCTCTTCATGGGATGGCCTCGAGCCTGCTTTTAGGCTACTCGTATATCTGATGGTGCTGGGGGTCCTGGTGACACCAGACAGCACCTTCCAGCCACTGCAGCCTGTAAACAGGCACCGCTTTGGGGCAGACATGACTCTCTGTCCACAGTCTGAAAAGTGGGAGGGATAAAAAAAAATAAAAATAAAAACTTTTATTCCTTTTTACTCATATTTTAGGCTTGAAAGAGAATTAACTTCACCATAGAGTTACATTCATACATGCCCAAGGTCTTAGTGAGAGCACTATAAGTAACCTGTGATCCCACAGTATTCCAGTTTATCCACGTAACTAGTATGTTTGCTATCCAGTCAGTATATATAGAGAAGGAAACTTCAAAAAGTAATACGCAATGTAAAAAAAGATTTTGTTAAAGTCTACAAATTTAAGTGTATAAATGTGAAAGTAAGTTCAGAGGAAATTATGCTGAACTTCTTCAGCCATACGTGTGGAAATTACTATTTGCGTTGATGTATCCATTCATTCATTTTCCATGCCAATTATCTATGTTAAACCCATTTCCTATACCCATCACTACGTTGTATCGAAATGTTATTCGATAACTCATTCGGATAATGGGAGAGATGAAAGCCTATCCTAGTTAACTAGTGAGTAAAAGGTTGGTTGCAAGCCAATTGCAAAAATAAATGTATGCAGTTTATGCAATTCAAATTCAAATTGGTATTTATTGTTTAGGAAGGCATGCTTTACTGTTCTTCCTACATAAAAAAACATGAATAGATCAGACGGACGAAAAAGATTCAGCATATATGTTGTTGAGCAGTTAATTGATAGTTTGTTGGGTTTTGATGGTACTCAAACTATACAATAAAAAAAAATAATCCAGCAAGGTGCACAAAGGCATTTCCTGAATGTATTATCAGGGGAATTGAATTATAATGTTTTTGACTATGTTGCTTAAATTCATTCTTTGTCTGTTCATCAATTTGATTTGATTAGGTCCAGGTGATCAATGTGAAGACCAAAAAAACTCAGAATCTTAACAAACACAACACTAAAATCCGGGACAAAGTTTTATTTCAATATTGGGGCTGGATAAAATATTTCCTCTACCATTCCATCCTTCTACTTTTTATTTTTTACTATAGATCGTATTTAGTCGTGTTTTGGTTAGCCTTTCACACGAGTTAGCATTGTTTCCCAAGAAATTCGCAAACCAACCAATTCACCTCGGTCGAGTTGCAAAACTACTTTCTGTATGACTTCTTCCATCTATGGTGACAACTACAGTTTTGATAATGTGAGTTTGTTACGTCGCGTCTAGAAGTTACGCGTAAATATGAAGTTAGTAGTCAGGGAAAGTGTATGCTTACCTAACAGAGAAGCAACTGCTGATTTTCACCAAACCTTTCAAAATAAGAGCATGGAGAATGTCGTTGATTATCGGTAAGGCGAGTGATAATTGGAAATTTAATAATAAATAATTTAACGACTAAAAAACACATGGCCTCTATGTATTCTTGGATAGTGATGTTAATATTAAATAGGTACAAATATGGCTTATATGTCCCAAAATATGACTAGACACACAAATATATATTTGTATAAGTAATCAACATTTTTTTAAAGATTTTTTAAATGCAATCAATAAAAACTAAACACACCAATAACGGCACCCCAATAATAGTTTTAAAAAAACTTCCTCTATTTAAATCAATGCCATTGACAAATATAGATGTCCAAATCATTAGTATTACAGTGAGTGAATGTGACAATTTTCCCAGTCAAAATGGATTGACTAGATCTGTAAATTGCAGCCAATGAGTGCCACATAATTTCACATTTTGCCCATTTTCATTCCACGATAAAAAATAATAGTGTAGTTGAGCCATTTTTATTGTTGAAGTAAAGATCTTTCAAAAATACAGAACCATTTATTCCAACTTACCAAGAACACCAAACATGCAAAATTGAGTAAAGTGTTGACATGTTTAAAATATGTTCAGGAACAGAAAGACAGGTAAAGATTAAAGTAGGAACATTCTACTTTTGCATTAAACTGAATTTTTCAACAACAAAAAAAACGCATTAACTTTTATACTGATAAAACCCAGTATGCTTTTTATAGTGTGATATACTCAATAGTTCTAGTCAAGCTGGTCAAGGATGGAGCAGTAAAACGAGCAACACTGACATATTTGAGTGTACAAAAATAATAGTAAGTGTTAACATATGGACAGCAGTTCAGAGGATGGGTAAGTCAACCCCAATTCTTAAAATACAGGATAACAACTTATCACTTGACAATGGCACAAAATAAAAAGCAATATTTTCCTCACTGCCTTAAACTGTATTAAACCTACAAAGTTTAAAGCAAGATAGGATCAATTTGTGACTGTTCAATTAGTACAGTAGAGTAGAAGCAGGTTCATAAAAAGGACTAAAACAAAATCCACATGCTAAATTGGGAGCTGTCCACCATGTAAAAACAAAAAAGAAAAGACAAACACCAGAACGGAGTGTATGCTTACTACTAAATTAATAAAAAGGGTGTATCCTTAACAAGGAAAATGTTTGACACTCAATTAGGAGAGCCCGAAGAGATGTAAGTATCCTTGCCTTCAGTCATTTAGTGAACACAATCTTCTTCCCTCTTGTCGATTTCTGCCATCCATCCCGTTTAATCTCCTTTAGTGAGAAGGTCCTCAATGTACGCATCAAGCTCGTCGTCGGTGTTGATGTCAATATCCTAAACGGGGGAAACGATGATTGCTTTACATTCATCATCTCCTCCAAACCATCAATAAATAAATACAAAAGAGGAAGCTGTTTAACCTCTTGAACTTTTTGTAGAAGTGCCACAATATTGGTTCGTAATTTTTGTAGTTTCTCATCTGCCTCCTTCAGTTTAATCTCTGTGCTGTTGCTTTTCTCTTCCACGGCTTTGGCCTTGGCGTCTGCTCTGCTCTGGTACGAGTTGCACAGTGACTGGAGACCCGATTCGTACTGTTGGAAATATTCTTTCTAAAGTTGAGAAAAGAATCACAAAGAGTACGATAACGATAGCACAGTACAACTTCACCACTACAGCTATGGTGTCACCGGTTGGTGTCATTTGCGTTTGACATAAACGGCGTAAACGGTTTAAATGTGCATGTAACAATGTTAAAGTTAACAGGAATAAAGTTGATAAACACTTGGGCCTACTTTTCTACTCTACTCTTAATGCGGGCCAACTAGTGGTATTGGGTAAACTACATTTTTCCCAAGTGCTGTTTTGTGTACAAAGTTTGAGAGCGACTGCTGTAAAACATTGATTGAAGTTTTGCAATTGCAGCTACTCGAATATCTTATTTATTTGCACTTGTGCATTGTCTACAAAAAGTGTCTTTAATCCCACCAGAGGAAAGGCCACAAGCTCCTCTGCCGTCATGCTGTTGACATCATCCTTAGGAATCTGAAAAGCTGGAGGGAAGAAATAACGCAGCATCGTCCTGAAAAGAAAAGCGACGTACGTGTCAGTCACATGTTCATTGAAGATGAAGACGACTTAATGGGTTCCACTCACCTCAACATGGTGACCAGGCTGTCTGTCACCTCTCGACTGGTGCCAGGTTGCGTGGTATCCGGCTCCATGGCTGCAGACACTTTCTCATTCTCCTGCTGGGTGTCTGGCGTCTGGGTGATGGGAGACGCCGGACGCATCAGGCGGACTTCATCACTGCCCTTAAACACCCTTCACGATCAGACACACTCATGTTATTCGCCGGAATATTTAAAAAAAATTGCATTTGTTAAACAGCGGATAAAAAGTTTTCACCATCTGTCTTTCGGCGTGGCTCGGGGGACATAGTCAAACTTGACTTTCCAGCGAACACTCTGTTTGTTGGATTCCACAGCGATGACTTTCCCCGTGAACCACTCCTTGCTGACGCGTACTTCAACGAGCAGTCCCTTATCTTTAGAAAATAGAACAGAATCTGTCAGGATTGTGTGTAGAATCAGCTTTTAAAAGCATATCTGCATTTCCGTTTCTGGGAAAGCTTTGGGGCATGCACTGGATGGAAAGGATATTATCAACATGAGAAACGGTTCTAAAAGAGTGAAGAGAAAATCTGAAAAATGCAATGATGTAAATTCAAATTTGAGTTTTTTTCCCCCAACACATTTTTAAAGTGTGAATAATTATTGAGAATATTTAAATCATCATTTCAAGAACAATTGTGCCCATTATATTTTACCCATAACCACTTAGTATTCAGGTAAGTATTCCATAGTCCAAGTGGTTGAAATTGTGGCTACTAAGCCACTGAATCATTTGAGATCAGATCATTTGAATATTCTCCATGAAAGCAATGATTCTTCAGTCCTCAATTGTGTATGAGGAGTGTATTGACGACAGTGATAAACACAACAAACCCTATTCTTGATTCGATACCTTTCTGAGCATTCTTAACGTCATTTTCTGGTTCTTGCTGTAGAGCCAAATCTGGTTCCTTCCCTGGTTCCTTCTCTGGCTCCTTTTCCGACGCTTTCTCTGTAACCTGCACAGGAATATCTCACGCAAATCAAACCACAGCAAGGCGTGCAAAATGGACGTACAGACATGATGAACTGAATCCATGTTAGTGAAAGGGGTGAAAGTATAGTCAGTATCAGGCCAAAAAGACCTTGACTGCCAAAGACAGTATAGAGATGAACGGCTTTTTAATAACCGTGTTACACGATGATGATTAAAAGTTGAGAAGAGCAGAAGCAAGCCAGCTTTAGGACCGAGCAGAGGGAAAGGCTACCTTGGGTTTAGCAACAGGGGTCTGGCGTGGAGGAGTAGCGACTCCTTTCTTTGCAGGCTGTGAGTTTTTGCTAACCTGTTAGGTTCACAGCAGACAGGCTTTGTTTGAGCACCTTTGAATTTGGCATGAGCAAAGCGTATACCACTGACTGAGTTCTTTCTTTGATAGCTCTCTTCAAAAGAACAAATGACGATGGAAAAAAAAAAAAGTGATGCTGCTTTGAGAAGTTTAAGCAAGGGAGGCAGTGGCAGACGCATGCACACGTTCGCTTTGGTCAATGTCAATCACATTTCAAGATGTTTACCTCATCTAACTTGCCACGTTTAGCGGGTGGGGGCTTCTCCACCACTTTAGCCCGGTTACCAGGTGCAGTGTTCATCTTTGACTTCTTTGTCTGAGGTGCATCACTTTCACTCTCTTCACTTCCTTCTTCCTCCTCCTCCTCCTGATCATCTTCTTCCTCCTCCTCCTCATCATCATCATCATCACTGTCCTCCTGCACAATTCTCCTCCGTTGTCCTACAGCAGAGGGCTTACCTGTCGCCTTAGTGAGTGCCTATTAAAGAAAAAAAATGCAAAGCTTTTTTAGCACTGTATTTCTAACTTCCCAAAATGACATGCATTTTTACCCTAGAAATGCGGCTAGTTGGGGGTGTTTTGGAAGTTTTGGCCGTGGGCTTTCCTGCGGCTGACTTTGCCGTCGCTTTGGCTCGAGATGGCTCAACTTTAAGTGAAGTGGGGGGAGTGGCAGTTATCCGGGTGGGCCGCTGAGTGAGGCTCCGGGGGGGAGGAATACTGTGCGGCGACTTGAGGTGAGCTGGCAGCGGCGGCGAACGGGGCCGGGCGACAGACCTCTCTGAGGATCGACTCCCCTTTGGTGACAACAAGAATATTGCTAAAATACTTGTGGTTAGTCTAACTCAAAGCGGAGCTTCAAATATTGTATGAGGAAAAGAATAACCTAAACTAGCCACGTAAGTGGAGAGACAATTAATATATGAGTGCAATTCCAATGGGCACCTTAGAGGGGGTTTCTGCTGCGGGCCTCATGCTAACATCCAGTGGCAGCTTCTTAATGTCTGCCGCAGATTTGACAGTATTGGTTTTCTAATAAGGGGGATAAATATTGGTGAGGTACTCGTGAAGGCAAAAAAGAAAATTTCAGATTATGCTGATTAATGAGCTACCTGCAATGCCTCCAGTTTATCCTGCTGCAGTTTGATTTTCTCCTCAAGCTCTTTTTGTTTGTCTTCAGTTGTTTGTTTTTCTTTTTTCAGGATACCACAGGGCAAGTTGGGTTTCTTTTCAGGTGCATCACATCTGTGAAAGTGTCCCAGAGCTAAACCCTTTGCAAATTTGACACGTTTTCTTACTGGCCACTACGTTTTATGTTTCCATTTAATTGTGAATGAAAGGTTTTTAAATGGTCAAAATACATAAACGGATATCCAAACAACAGTGCTTCCGGAGCGCCTGCAATGGCGAGTCAGATGCAGCCTGCCCTGTATCCATCCAATGTAATAAGTGACGTTATATACAGTCTTGGTGGGTACGTGGACGGGCATTTTGTTGTATAATGACAAAGTAAATCCAATTTTTATTTGTTGGTTCTTATGAGGTTGTATGGCAATCTATATTGTGGCCAGTAAGCAAAATAAATAAATAAAGATTTCAGATTAGTATACATCTTTACCTATCCTGGGCGCTATCTGGGTTCATCAAACACACCCAACTGTCTGGATAGCGTTTGTCCACAGCATCCATCTGGAATGGCAGCGTTCTCCACTTTAAGCATTTGTCTAAAATAGAAAACATCCATATAGGTGGCGTCCGTGAGCTTTGTAGCAAAAGTGTGTGGATCCTGGACTTACCACACTGTATGGTCAATGGAATCTCCATGGCACGACGTCTCTTATATCTTGTCTCCGATGAGGGAGGTGATGACCAGCTGGCCGACAAGTATCCAAACTCATCCCAGAACTTCACGATGCCTTTCTGAGCTGCATCACATAGAGTAAGCATTTCACATGGACACAGCACTAAACTCCAACATGGATGCAGCATGCACGAACACCTCCCAATTTCGAAAGGAGTAGATGAACTCAACGTTAAAGATTTGAACTGCCGAAATCCAAAAAGAATGCTTTCAGAACAACATCGTGCAAGAACATTATCGGCATTTCACGAAGAACACGTGAACATTTTTATTTATAACAGCCAACATGGATGGTTTGCATGGAAAACATTGTTCCTTGCAACAGCAACATTCACTTACTATCTTTCTCAAGCTTAAAAATTACGTTAGCATCACTGCAGCTTCCTTTCGAGATGACTGGGGTGATGAAGTAACCTGCATTAAATGTGTCAATAATATTTCAATGCTAGTCACTTTGCATGCATTTCGCTACAATACTCATTGCTTTATCGGTTCATAGGGCAGGTGAATATTTATTTATTTTTAAATTTGAACTTGACCACATATGGACATCACATTTGCTATACAAAATGTCATTTCCATGATGTATTTTGAGTGGGAGGATAACTCCCTATCAAAATGGATTGGACGTCTTTTGGCGTTAAGGCAGCCAAAAGTCAAACCTTAGTCGTATAGAAATTGTGCATGGTTTTATCCCACCATTACAACAGCACAAAATGGAATAAGATGCTATCAGTCCAAAACTTGTGACATTTTGGTGGATTAAGATTATGAAAGACAGATGTTCCTCACCAATGCTAGTGTCCTTCCAATACTGAGCCAGATGTTCCCCCATGGATTTAAGCAAATGCCGATACTCTTTAGCATCCGCAAAATCTTGCTTGTTGTGAGTAGGCTCCAGAACTAAATATGGAACATCCACCACACCGACAACACCTCCACAGGCCCTGTTTAATTTATTTTTATTTTTTATGTAACCGTACAAGTATAATTCAAAACACACGCTGACTTGGACAGTGCGCACTACTCACATGCCTCCATCCAACTGCGGACCTGTCTTTTCGTACATCTTGATAAGACGGGAACAGTTGTATACAAACATTCCATCCAGATCCCTCTGTTCAATGTTAACTCCAAATATGAAGTTCAGTTCCTTGGGCTCCTTTAACGCTCTGAGACAAGAACATGAGGTTTAATTTTTGCTTAAGCGGTTTGGATTTTTAGATTTCACAAGGGAAACTGTCTATATACTATCATTACTAGTAAGGTCATCGATCGTACTTCTGTTTGGACTCTAGAATTCTTTTCTTCATGTCAGCATCCCGCCTAAGCATCATGGAGGAATCCTGAGTTTTCCTCAGGATCGTCTAAAAAAAAAAAACAGAAACGGGTGTGTGAAGTGAGGAATTAGCATTAGCATGAAATGAAGCCACAGTCAACTCTGAAGGTGGTTCAGTTTTTATCTTACTCGAGAATCTTTTGATAAATCATCTGCAAGTCTTTCTTCCATGGCCAAACGCTTGCTTTCCGCCTCTCTGGCTTTCTCCTCCGCTTTATTTTGGATGACAGAAAATGGACCATGTCAATACAAGAGCACCAAGAGGGCAAGCTATAAGAACAAAAAATATATCATCCACTGACCAATCTTTGCAAGGTGATCTGCTTTCTTGACTTCCTGTTCGGCACGGGTTTTAAAACGAGTTGACGAGTATTTATAAACCCTGTGAACAAAGAAAACAGGTGAGGCGGTGTCGCCTGACAAAAGGTTGTTTGAAGTACTTGCGTCACGTTACCTAGGTTTATAAAGACAGCAGGATAACCTCTTGGTCCTCACTTTATGACTCTGGATAAAAATTCTCATGCGTGGGTCGATGTACAACACTGCAGCATATGCCCTAAATGACCTTCTCTCTGGTTTACTGTAAGTGAGGGAAGGGTGAGATTTCAAGTACAGAATAGTCACATAATTTGGGGACACTAAATTGTTTAGTTACAAAAAAACAAAAACAAAAAACTGTGTGAAAGCCACACGTCCCACCATCTGACTTTTTGTACCGTAAATTACAACGACACAAACTCACACTCCCTCAGCAAGCATTCCAGCCATAAGTATGTCCTGATGATCCGTCTCCACGTCCAGCTCAGGGTCTCTGTTGTCCATCAACTTCAGATTATAGATAATCACCAGGGTACCTTGACACAACATCCACATATCAAAAATGAGAAACTTTGTGGTTGATACATGACAGTAGGTTGTTGCCTTTTGTCGTGTTGTTCATATTCTTTCCACTTTACTTCGATTTTATATTGAGGGTTTGAGAAAAACCCAATTTGAATCTTCGTTATGTATGACAATAAAGTTAATATTGAAAAGCGCGTGCTCACCGCTTGCACTTTCAATTTTGCTGAACTGCTCCATCAATGCCTGTTCAGTTTTAAATGGCGAGTATTTGAATATCAGCTCTGTCTCAATGGCGTACTTCTCTGGGTCAGAAGTCATGGGCTGTTTAGTTTGCAAATTCCAGGACGGGAGAGGCACAATTACCTGGGGGCAAAGAAATTATAAAGGGCTAAGCATAAATTTTATGATCAGAAAAAAGCATATATAATACAAAATTCTATTCTAGGAAGTGAAACACAATTAAAATCAATACTACGGGAATCCTGTTCACATTTGAATCTCAAAAGTAAAATGGAATTCATTAGCCTGACCTCATCGAGACCTTCCTCTTCGTGGAAAGTTCTTGATAAAAAAAGGCATGTAAGACTGTTGCCCCTCTTTGTAAACAAGATGAAGTCTTTTCCGATTCGCATGGATCCCCTATAAATAGACATACAAAAAATGCTTAATAACATCTCCTTCTATATACACTTGTGCATACCAGAATGCAAATAAAGTCTGTCTATGCATCTATAAATCAATCATAAGTAGTTTTATCGTTAAAGAAGACGCTTACGATTTAAGTCCATTTCCATATTGCCCTATTTGTGTGGAATCAGGCGATCGTTTGCTTGACTTTCCAAATTGGATCACCTGGGTTGCCTCACCTAAAATAAAATAAAACACAGGTTTCAATAAATAAAAAATGTGGCCAAATACATTGAGCTGATCTTGCATAAAACAAAAATGGACTAACCACGACCTTGAAATGTACTTTAATTCTACTTACTTGGCTCCATTCCAGTCCCATCATCAAGAAAACATAGCATGTAGCCACCCCGTAGTTCTGGCCTTTTTTCTTTTAACACATGATGGTGTCAAGTTAACTAAGAAGCAAAATGCAAACTTTTTTTGTATTTAATCAGCAGTTACCTGTGTAGATGTCAATTCTTGTGGCATTAGCATCTCTATGAAAGGAAAATCCTCATTTAGTCACGAATCAAAGATATTAAACTGTCCATGAAGAAAAATCAACAGAAATACCTGGAATTGTCCACAAGCTCTGCCAAGGCTCCAAATAAGAACTCGTGGGTTGTTCTAAAATCACAGGCCATTGACATTATTACATCAATCAAATGATCATTCCAAATGTCTAGATTCTCTTTTAGCCCACAGTTGATAATAATCATGATTTGGGACATCAGCTTTGCTCACAAAAAAGTCATTCGGCTTCAGTCATCCTTTATTTATTTTTTTCCTGAATTAACGAACCGTAGATGTCACTACAGGATAATAACATACATTATTTGTATCATATAAATAGTCATAAACTTCTCACTGCTCACTCAAGTATTGCTGCAGTGGTTGGGAATCACTGAAGAATGACAATGTGAATACCACATTACATACCATGCAGTCCAAAGGGAATATTTTTGTTTTGGAAACATTTTTCATTGCAAACAATAAGGCCTCACTTACGAGTTTGTATGCAGGTATTCAAAGGTAAGTTGAGCCCTGCTCAAGTTGCTGTAGTTCGAGTAGGCCATGACCTCCCCACTAGCCTCTCGATGGCCAATTGTTTAGGTCCTGCAGAAAAGACAAAATGCAATCTGATGGGAAAAAATGTATTTATAGCAAAGCCTCTGCAACTAAAGCGACTGCTACGCAATGTCCAGGATTTGTGGTTGAAGTGCATTTTCGAGGGAAAGTATTGTTATGGTTCATGTTACAGGACCACATGACCGGTACGTGTACAGGTCGACGAGGTTTGTTGCCACATTTCGTTTAAAGCCAAAGAAAATGAGATTGTTTGTGGTTTGAATGTATTACACATCAGACACTGGGGGGACATTGATAGACACATGTAATGTAAGGCTAACGTATTAGCTGGCCTTAGCATAGTTGGACATTGTTTATCAAATAGCAGTAGCTTCCCAGCGAACGTTAGCTTTAATGACGAGCATTTAAAGAATGACACATGGCTGATATGTTATTTCATTTTAACATGTACCTGGCGGCTGATACAATGTGTTGAGTTAAATTCCTTTTGATTATGATACATTCGTAGTTGTTGTATGTGCTTACCTTACGATGTAAACTTGCTTTCCTTCTGGCCTGCAAAGCCACGCCTCTGTTTTTCTTCTTCTTCTTCACTTTTGCTGGTAGGAATTGCGTACAAGTAGCAAAACTACTTTGCTGCCACTTTCAGCTTTGGAGTGGAAAAGCCTTTAAAGTACCTTAAGGTTATCATATGAAAGAGTAGTAGTACATGTATAGCTATTGTATTTTCTCTGTATAGTCAGTTTATTTATGTTTTTTTTCTGCAGGTGGATCTGTCATGAACATAAATTATATATAAAAGGCATGGAAAGGAAAATGTCCTAGTTAAAAAGGCATGCACCTAAAAGCTGCATTTCTTGAGCTCTTTATATCCAAAAATCAGAAATCCTTGAGGCCCTGGCATGTGACCTAAACTGAATTGACTTGTAAAAACAATTCTCATTTGCCATTTATTGTACTCATATAGGATATATTCCCACAGTAATAGTAGAACCTATGTGTCAATAATACAGTGTAACATTTAAACATCAATATAATATTCAAATCTTTAAATTAAATATAAATAACAGAAATTCAACTTCACATTTCTCATCCACTGAGGTGAAAGACTTTTTTTTAACCCATATGTACATATTAATTACAACTCAACATATATATTTCAGCTTTACATTACATCTGGCACAAAGTTATACAATGCAAATACCTGAGACACTTGATAATAGTAAAAACAAATGTTGTGCTCAATAGGAAACCAATAGCAAGAGGATTGGGTTTTTTTTCTCACATCTTGGGATCGAATCCTTCATTCAACATTTAGTTCATTTTCAAGTGTCCAGCAAAGGTTCCTGCAACAAACAACAATAATAGCATTAGAAATAAAAACAAAGTTGGACATTCTCGACAAATGCATGATGAGAGAAGAAGTGAAATTTACATTTTGAAGATCCAGTCCCTTCCTGTGGTAGTTTTGAATCATTGAATGCGACAGGCTTGCAGCTAAACAAAGTATCAAACAAACTCCTATCAAACACACGCTAACTTCAATAAGATGTCTCACTGCCACCCACTGCTCCTCCTGGAAAGAAAAATTACTGGTTGACATGAGTTCTTTGTCAGAACAGGTTACTCATATTTCTCCTATTTGGTACCTTTGTTAACATGACGGTAAGAGTGGGGTCGTTTCTGAAGACGAGACTATAGCAGCCTTTGCTTGCTTGTGTTAGTGGGTCCATTGCCTCCACGTGGATGAGTGAATGGTTGTTGCCAGATGCTTGACATACTGGAGGAAGTCTACATGAAAAAAAAATTATGCAATACACATTAAAATGCAGGATCTTCATTTTAAAACAAGGACTTGAGTGCAGCCAAACTCACCGGCTCATGGGGAAAAGAGCTATAGGTGCTCTTATAGTGAGGCAGGTGTAGGTATCATTTCCAAAGTGGATATTTACATTCACAATCTCGTTGCCTATCAAGGAAAGCAATTTCTCAACATAAACACTATGGGATATTCTTATTAAACGCAAACGTCAGTGCTAATATGGAATACCAACCCCCAAGATGCAACTGACTGGCTGTTAAGGTTGTAGAAAGGTCAACATTTTTCGGAAGGTCGTGACCGGTTGTGATAGTGAGAGGAACCTTCAGATGCAAAGTGGTGGCATGTGATGGCAATTCAAGTGAAATATTTTCATCTTTTTCCTGTTGTGTAAGAGGATGTGGCCCTCGGGACACCAGCACATCTGAACTCCAGTTTTTTCTTACACACAAGTGGAACTGTGCTAAGGTAGAGAGGAGATGGTTCCAGTCCTATGAGAGAGAAAACAGCATTTGGGATGATCTGTAGGAAATACAGTAAACTTTTGCTCAAATTGAACTTTTAAAATCACTTGTCTATCAACATTCAAGTTACAGAAGAGTGCTACAATTTAGCTAGAGAGTTTGGAAGTGCAATGGTTAGTCATCACCTTATCAATTTTCAAATAGCTTTCAATTTTCATAACCCTTGGAAATGTAGCATTTCAAAAAACAATATTTCTACTTTTCAGTTTTTCCTCCATAAAAGCAAATGTATCATCATTATTTAATCAAGACAGATGATAGTCACTGTTGGCTATTTCCTGACACTTTTTTACAGACTGGAATTAGAATTAGAATCAATTTGTTTGCAAACAACCTTACTTTTTCTGAGTCAGGATTAGGCAGGGTGTGATTTGTGCTATAAGAGCCGATGCAGATGAACGAGATTGCCAGTGTCAGCAGACACAGGTAAAATGTCACAGCTGGTGGGTTCTGGGACACGAAGTCTTTAATATTGTTTACTGGTTGCCAAGAAGCCATCACAAAACCTGAAATGAAACAAAAGCGGGGAATTCAATGTCACTTTCAAGCACAAATGTCCAACTGTTTCAGCTTCTCAATGAGAATCGCCAATTTTATACAAGAGTCCAAAAAAGGACCAAATAATAGCAGTTAAAATATTCAAATGAGAATCCCCAAAGATACCACTGTATTTACCCTATACATTGTATACATACATTCATACCTATATAGTATACTTAGTACATACAATATTCACACATGCGGGAACATGATGAAAAATTTAAAAATATGTTGGCTTGTTTTTATTTGGAAATATTATTTGTAAATTTGTAAAATACATTCCAATTCTTATGCACGCGGGTCGAAAAGGAAACTTTGTTGGTGGTGGTCCAGCGACTTCATGCAGGTTTACTGGTCCGTGCTTTGACAGCAAAATGAAGCTTCATTTGCCACTGGTCATGTAATACTACATTCCTCGCCAATACACCATACTCGATTTT
Source organism: Stigmatopora argus (assembly GCF_051989625.1). Classification (NCBI taxonomy): domain Eukaryota; kingdom Metazoa; phylum Chordata; class Actinopteri; order Syngnathiformes; family Syngnathidae; genus Stigmatopora; species Stigmatopora argus. Next base: position 9,454,134 of record NC_135391.1, on the reverse strand, counting down.
AAATTCCCATTTTTTACATTCTGAAGCCCCGTACCATTTGATCCGTCACTAGTTCAGACATAAGCACAGCGACAGTAACGAGTGAACGGCCTATCTTTCGCATACATGTTGTTAGATGCAATGTTTTGCTAAAAATACATGATCCCAGTATATAGCTTAAAAATTGTGTTAATAATAGACGACACGACTGCTACTACATTGCTCTGTGGATACATGTTTAAATGTCATACCTTGAATCCGAGCAAGAGATTATAAACCCATTGTTTGAATGTAGTTGCACGACTGCAAATCTTCGGTAGTAAGGTCAAAGTTCATAAAGAATAGAAAGCGTCTGTTTTTACGACACTTTGGCCAGATTACGGCTGTAAACAGATTGGGCGACTCAAACCACGTGACCTGTCAAAATACTTGACTTCGTTGCGATAGTAAAGAATTATACTATTTTAATTGCGTAAAAGGAAATACATATCTTGTCCATCCCAGCGTAATGTTGTTTATTTTTGCCATTTTACGTAATTGTATGTATGTAATTCTATGTATATATGCAATTGTAATTGTGTCTGTATGTAAGAAATAAACATTTCAGATTTCTAAGTCACAATTTGCAAACTTAAATATGTGAGAAACTGCCTTTCATATCAATGTTATTTCAAATGTATAATTTGTGTTTTAAATTTTCATAATGGCGAAAGTACATTTGGTCTTTTTGATTGTTTTTTTTTATAATGCAGTGTTTACACACTAAAAACAATGACGTTGACATGAACATTGAAAAATAGTGATCCACAAATCACAAACCAATGATGATGACAGTTTATTTGGAAATGTTTCCACGCAAAAATAAAAATTTAAATTCTGATTACCAAACCAATGTCAAAATAGTGGTATCAACAAATCTAAAGAAAAAACATTCAAACATGCTGACAAATAAATCAATGCAGTGCACAGTCAATTATTTATTTTCATATTCTTCTTATTCAAATCAAACGTCTGTGCCTAAATTGAGCACATAGTGCAAACGAGAGAAAATCCAGAGAACAATCTTCATAGTGTAAGCATTAGTTTCCTTTGAAAAACAAACAGGGCACCATTTCAATGTAAGGCATTATTGCAATCAAAGTGTCCAGGTCACTTTAACAGGTTTAAATGCCCAAATATCAGGTTGCCCCATGTGTAGCAGGTCCTTAAAAGGAGATGTGCTCCACCGGAAAGGCGGTACCTGGTCCCACGTGGGTCCACTTATTGCCAACATCTCATACCGACTAAACATCCCGTAAGAGGTCATCTGCAAAAAACAGACATAAGCAGTAGTGAATTAAGTGTTTCAGCTAAAGCCGATACGTGGACATATCCAATGTACAAACAATAAATGCCTTCATATCTGTTCCTCCATGGGACCTTTGTTGTAAAGCGCCAAATGGGTAAGTGCCGTTTGCCGGGTTTAGGTCTGAGCGAGCTGAGATGGCGTTCTCGCCATTCTCGGGTGGATTGCAGCCTTCGCACCGCGATAAGGGGTCCGTTTTAAAGTTATTATATCTGAACAGAATACGACAAATGAATCATCGTTTCTGAAACATTTAAATATATATGAAAAATTAATATGTCGGATGGGGCAAACCTCATGAGGCGCATCATGGAGGCAACATCAGTCACAGTTTTGTGGTCTCTCTTGAATATCTGAGCCCGTGGATTCTGGTCCAGAGAGAACCACGGGCCAAACTTTTCCACCAGTTCATTGCAGCCACTAGCATTAAATATTTCTTCATAGTACCTAGCATCACATATGTTGAAAGAACAGTGCAAGTAGCAAACAAAGGACAATCACATGAAACATTGTGGATTCATACTCACGGTATATTGTAACTTGCCCAGTATCCTTTCTGAAGCAATTCTTCTGTTTTATCAGCATAAACTATTCGACCCCTGCATATTTAAAAAAAAAAAGTTGAATGACCCATTTGAATCAAAAATTAAACTAAAACAAGAGCTTCATAGACCTACGGAATTTGCTCCAATACGACAAATAGGCCCTCCTTGATGGCCGTCATGCCTGGAGTGAAGTTGTTATAGTCCACGATCATCCACTGGTTATTGTACCTTGACACAGCAAGTATCAGATCATTTTTATTATATTGTTAACTCAGGATTCAAGATAAGATGTCAGCAACTAGCAAAGAGCTAAATAATGCTCAAAACGTACGTGCCACTGTTGTACTTTTGGAATAGCTCTGCCCAGGCTTTAGCTGTCACTGCCAGCCGATTCGCTACAATGTTCCTAAGCCATTCCATCACGGTGCGTTTGGGTTGAACAAATTTCCACCGAGCATGGTTGCTGTTCCCAATGGTGGTTTCCAGGGTAACCTGCAGCCAAGTGGTGAATTATTCAAAACATATACATTTATTGTTGGCTAAAACCAATCAGTATCCTGTCGAATGACTAACGTGTTGTCATGACTGCCAACGGGAGCTCTTACCAGGCCACTGCTAAGGATATAAAAGTCATCTCCAGAGAAAATAGATCCAGGGTAGGAAGAGAATGCCTGGACTTGTCCAGGAAGAATAAGATTGACTGTAGAGAAAAAAATGCAAAATAAGTGTTCTTATCAACTTCAAATTAAATCATAATTGCCCACAACATTTCTTATTGTATAAAATGCTTGTGGTTCCATGAAAACAATCCACGTGACTCCAATCTTTCTAAACACTGTGTGCAAACACATAATAAAGAACAGAAGTTTTAAAAGTACCCAATGGGGAAACTTTGAAGGCAAAGGTGTACTTCTTTATGATACGCAACATAGACTGGTAGGTATTCCAGGTGTCATGGGAAACAAGTAGATCCTTATTGTTTGGCAGCAGCTTAATGAGAGCAGAGCACGAGCCAGATCCGAGTGGCCGAGTCCGGCTGGATTTATTCAGAGATGATTCTAGGTCTTCCAGATCTCCACCCATTTGGAAGAGTCTGGTTGATAGTACAAGGCGGGACAAGGTGATATGGTGGGCTGGCTTTGTTTTTTGATGGATTCAATGCAAATGACATTTACTTACAAGAAGCCAAATGGGTTGAAAGATAATGGGCCAGTTGGAAATGCCAGTTCTTCATTGTAACTGTCCTCCAGACCTTTGAGTTGAAGAAGAGCCAAGCGAACCTGCCATGGAGTGACAAAAAACATTTCAAAATGTCTTATTTTTTGTTTCGACGCTGCGCTTACATTTTATAATGATGACAATTATACTATTTCTGAGCACATCCAGCGTACCTGGTACCAGTATGGAGAATTCGGCTCATTCTCTATTTGTTCCTGAATCCACTGCAGGTTGATGGTTATAAAATCTTTAAGGCGATTGCAGTAACCAGAATCTCTCGAGAAGGGTCCACAGTAACCGATGAGTGTGTTCATCCAATGCTTGTAGATAAGCTACAAGAATAACAACATGTATACTGATTAGTTTAATTGAATGAATACATTTTGTCTGTAAGGGCTAGTGACTAGGCCGACCTGAGATGTGACTGCAGCCTCCACAGCTCCAGCTGCATACGACTGGATGCTGTCATTGTATTGACTGCTAGTTGTCACCTCCAAGAAAGCCCAACTGGGATGATATAAACACATTAAGATCAAATGAAGTCGTCAAACTAATGTTTTGGGTTTTTTTCAAGCCTTGAGCAACCTACCCTGAAGTTTGAATGCCGTCGCTAAAGTTAGCCCAGGCTACAAAATCTTCCCTGTAACCTTCCACAAGAGTGAGCTGGCCCGTGGTTTTGTCGATAATCGCTGTTTGTACTACAGCTCCAACCAAATGATTGAATAAAACACAAAAACTTACTAAAACGAGCAAAACCCTCCGCAAAAAGGACATCTCGTCTGTTTTCGCCATGTCAGCCATGTTCGCTGGGAGAAGTCACGTGGTAAAATACAGACGTCACCTGATTACAGCGGCCGAATTTCAACGTCAGCACGTCCGCCATATTGGATGTGGTGAATGCAAATTAATGATATTAATAGGTTTCCTTTCGCAAGTAAAAAAAAAATACAGACACATATGTATATTTGTTTTTTAATTCAAAACAAACACCATATTTCAATTTAAAACAAAGTTTTGTTTAAAATATTTCACGATTCTATACAAAAAATGACTGATAAATCCAGGTGCATTTTTTCTCGCAATAAAAGCATACTAGATGAAGACTGCTCATCATTCAGCAATACATGGTGACATTTTGTATTTCAATCCTTTTTTAGGGCATACAAAATGGTTCCAATGGGTAATGCCAGACGTATGGAATTCAGATCCACTTATAAGTTCAGATTGTTTCACAAAGATACCATAAATGAACTTTACAAACTTCAGTATGAGCGAGAAAAAAGCCTGTCGGTGCCTCAATTCCTTCTGGTCTCAATATTGGCAAAATAACCAGTTTTAGTCCTCTTCATCATCTTGAGTTTCCATGTTTTCCAGAATTCCTCCTAGCACCTCCGCTTTTCGGTGTTTTTTGCCGGCCACTAAAATTGAAAAGGTCGCAAGAATGATTCCCTTGAACGCATTCATCATCACACGTCACAAGATGCGTTTACCATGAAAATGTTCCGCTGTTTTCCGTCTCAGTGTCTCCACTGTTTCCTCCGCATCAGCCCACTCCAGCACGAGGCGCCTCCCATAAAGATGGGTACTGTGGCACAAGGCAGCAAATGCTTTCTGGAAGTAAAAGCGGGCATGCCAATGTTAATAGTGTATGTTCATGACAGACAAGTTAATAAAGACAAAAGCATTGTTTTTTCCCAAACCTTGGCATCCTGCTTAGTGACAAAGTCAATGAAGCCAAAACCTCTATGACTCCCGGTACCTGCTGCTTTTTTTGGAAGGCGGGCCGTTTTCAGCTCTCCAAATGTGCTGGGTTAAAAAAAAACCCTGAAGAATTAGTGGATCAATTGATTGGGCGTATGCAAAGTGAATAAATAGTTGTGTTGGCTACCAGAATAGTTCACGAATTTCCCTGACAGTGGCTTGGAAGGGAATATTTCGCACAAGGATCTTCGATCCCGTTTGTTTCTTTTCCGCCTGCTTTTTCTTTCGGGACACTTCTGTAGTTCTGCACAAAGTCAAGACAACATAAGTTTGGATAACAATAAGCAATTGTGGGGCACAATACATGGATATTCCAATAATATAAAAATCAAATGAAAGCAAAATAATAATTAAATGCAAGCAGACTAACACTTTTCCTTTCTGCAAGCTAATTAGTTTAAAAACTTTTATTAAAATGTCTTAAACATTTAATATAAATGATTTAAAATGTATTTAATAACATTTTTGTTGCATTCCCTGCAACACTTCTAACACTACAAAAGAGTAAATCAGGGGGAGTTGATATCTTGAGTCAGAAACATCACCAAATTGAGGTTACCTGGTAGCCCTCTCTGAAATCTTCAACTCTAGACTGTGTCCATCCACACTACAGCCCTGGTCAAAGTGCAAGGGAAAAAGCTGTCACATGACCACAAGGCAAAAACAAGTTTCAAATAGTAAGCGCAAGGAAGGAAATCCAAATACCTGAAGTTGTCGCAGGGCTTTTTGCGCTGCCTCAGCTGTCTGATACTGAACAAAACCATATCCCATTGATAGCATTTTGCCTGCAAGTTAAAAAAAAGTTCAGCGTGCGAACGACAAACGTGTGCTGTTTGATTGACGGTGAAAAGTATACGAGAACGCGGCGGTCATGTATACCCTTTTTGTCTTTTTTCTTGGAGATGGTGCAAGACTTCACCTTGCCACATTTTGAAAAGGTCTGGAGTGCAAAATAAAAATAGAAAGCAATTAAATCAATCACATTTTTTTCCACTTTCTTTCCAGTTCTAAAATTGTACCTCTTGAAGTGTTTCCTCCGTTGTGCCGAAATCTAAATTCTTGATGAAAAGAGTGGAACCTGGAACATTACTATCTTCTTCGTCCTCTTCGTCTTCTTCGTCTTCATCCTCTTCTTTTTCTTCCTTCTTCTCTTCCGCAGCCTCTGTTCTCACTTATGCGGATCCATAAAATGATTGTTCATTTAAAATAGTGACATGAATCAGTTTCACTGCTGACTTTGGAATCATACCTGGTACTGGTTTGGCTTGAACAAACACCCCTACAGGCGCCCACTCCAAGTACAGTGGGACGTGATGGAACTGATGTACAGACATACACCCAGTCACTCAATTTTCTCAATAAACAATTTGACAGAAGCGAAAGAAACCTTGCTGTAGGCCAGTCTGGTGAACGCTCGCTTGGCTTCAATGGGTTCCAGGAACTCCACGATGGCGGTGAGGCCGGAGGGCGGCAAAAGCACTCGGCCCAAAGACCCGTGAGGGGAGAAAATTTCTTCCAACTCCGACACGGTCACTCCGGCCGGGAGGTTCTTTACCAAGATCACAGAAGTGCTCCTCTCGGCTGCTGCCTGCACACCACAACAAACCACTTTAAGAGGCTCTTTCTTCCTACTGACACAGTTCTCCGAGTGCTTTAGTAAAACCGTACCTGACTGAAGGAATCCAAACTGACAGCGTTGTCTAGTAGAAACTGGCGAGTCTCTTGGACAATCTGGGTCTCTCCCAAAGCCATTCGCACGGCAACACTTCCTTTTGTCTTCTGGAAAGACGACAACAGAATAAGAGTACAGCTTCATTTTGGAAGAGCTGTATCATGTTACATAATTGTGAGTAGACAGAATGAGAATTTACGTGGTCTAAAACTTGGCTTTTTGTGGTGTTGTATTTTTCAGCAATGACGTCGGCCACGGCACTCGTGCCCATAAAGAGTGAATTCCAGTTGTGTGAACTAAAAACAAAAGACATTGAAATCAACAAATAAAAAAAGAGGAAGAAGAAGAGGAGGAAAAGGAGAGGGTTGATACGATTGGGGTTACCTTGAACTGGAAGCTTTGTTTTTGGCATCTTTTTGACGTTTGTAAGACGAGGAACCTCCAGTTTCTGATGATTCGTCTTTTTCCTTCTTCACTGTGGATGGGAGCAGGTGAAGCATTCTGCCCTGAAAAGAGAATAGAACTTTCAACTTCCCCTTTTTGAACTCGTTGGCAGCCAAACAGTTAATGTTGGCCCTTATAGTTAAGTATTATTTGGGATGGCGTTTGCTGTAAAATGTATACACAACATGTTGTGCTTCATTATGCCCAACTTACCTGAAATATGTGTCCGTCCAGCTGGGCCAAAGCCATCACAGCATTTTCCGGAATCATGTATGTAATGAAAGCAAAACCTTTAGGCCTCTTTGTAAGAGGGTCAATAGGGGTAAGCACTTCAGCTAAAGGACCTAACAGTGAAGCAAATTGCAAAGGAGAATTATTAAATAGCACATAAACGTATTCATCTGTTTTTCAGATATGCAACTTGCCATGTTTGGAAAATAATTCCTTGATGTCTTCCTCTGTGCACGTGTACGGGAGATTTCGAACGAAAAGTCGTCCCGATTCCGCAACGTCCTCTTCTTCCTCGTCTTCCTTCAGCTTCCTGGAAAAGTTTTTTTCCATTTCTTTGTCCTTCTGGTCGTTCTTCTTCCATTTGGATGCATCGACTCGGAAAACCTCAATGTAGCGCCCTCCTAAAAACAAGCACACGAATACTCTTATTTTCTCTTCACTTCACACCACGAGATCAAGATCTTACCTATATAATCTTTATTCTTCTTCAAGGCCTTTTCCGCATCTTCATCAGAATGTAAATCGACATAAACATAGCCTAAAAAAGAAACTAGACTTTCATGTTGATCCAATGAAGAGACAGTCAGCCATAATTTATGTGCCGGAAACTAAAACTCCTTCCCCCCAGCCCCCCCCCCCTCCCCCCCCCCTCCCCCCCCCCCCCCCCCCCCCCCCCCCAATACCTGTTCTGTTGCCACTTTCGTTTCTTCCAATTCTGATTGCGGCAGGCTTTTGAGGTACCATGAATTCTCTAATTTGTTGCTATTTTCACAATGAGACACAGTCGTGTTATTACTCAAAAAGTGACAAATTTGACATTTTTTTCACCAAACATAAACCATCCACTAATATTGTAAGCACATTCACCTCTTTAACATTGAATGGGACACCTCTTAACTTCACCGTGAACTCGGTTGTTGGTCCCATCTAAGACCAAAAGAGGGAATAATGCACAATGAAATGCATTGTGAATTACTGGAGAGTAAACCTGACGTATGAGTCACCTCTTGCTTTGTATTTTTCTTCTCTTTTTTCCATGTTTTGTCCTCAGCAGAACCTGAACTTTTCATCTCAGGAGTCGTTTTTAGGTCTCCACTCTCATACGCGCTGTCGTTAACCTGCGTAGATCCACCATCTCCCTTTTTGCCATCCGGCTTTTCACTTTCGTCCATTGGTTCCTCAGTTGGTACCATTTTTGTGCGAAGATAATCCATATCTGACAAATCGGACTTCAAAGCTTCTTTGGTGGTGCCTGTAAGACACAATAAAATGGTTTTTTTCACAGAAAAAAAAAACTAATTTACAAAGAGTGTAGTAGTAGCTATTCAGACAGTGGAGGGAAAGTCTTGAAATGTTCACCGTTGCTTACCCTCATCTTCACTGCCTTCTTCGTCATCATCATCATTTTCATCAAATTCATCTTCTGACTGGTCAGAGTCAAAGTTGAGGTAATCATCTGCCGCCACTTTTTTTTTGGTCTTTTCTTTGGCTTCGCCAGGGGGGACCACCTCCTCCACTGCATCGTTGGCCCATGTTGTCACTTGGCTTCGATTCCGATGCACGGACAAGAACTCCTTGAAGCCCTCGTCATCCTCCAGCTGAGGCACATGAGAATGTATATACACAAACATTATGATTGCAATTATGTAGTTTGGGAAACCTTGGACTGTACAGATGATGATATCAAAACAGAAATTAAAAGCAACTTACATTTTTCAGTGCACTTTTCTTTTCCTTTTTCTACAATTAAAACCAAATACAAGATCAAAACGCAATATTATAAAGGTGAATTTCATCTACTGTTTCTGTTGAAGAAACAATTACCCACCTTTTTATTGTCAGGTTCAATCGGTTTGGTTGGTTTGTCCGGTTCGGAGCTCTGAGTGTGTTTGCTCCATGCTCTTGCTTTGGTGGGGTCCCCAAATGCCTTACACATCTCCACCTGCGGTGCAGCCCACCCAGTGTCACATAAGCGGCGATGGCAGTGGGAATACTTTCTTCTCTGATATTCCAAACGGGTCGATAACATACCGTCACTCTGGACGTATCCACAAAGCTCCTGTGAAAATGCTTCAAGGCGGCGTTTGCCTCTTCCTCGCTCTTGAAGCCCACAAAGCCAAATTTGCGGAACTTGCCCTCCTTTGTGAACTTGAGAGTGCAGTCCGTGAGAGTCCCAAATGCTGCAAACATCCCTCGGAACCTCTCCTCCTTAATCTGAGCACGAGAAGTATCAATGTAACTGAAATGTTGTATCTGAATGCAATATTTGATTCTGAAAGTATTGATACTTAAATAGTATTTGTTTTTGTATTCCCACAGTTCACCAGAAAGTTGAGCTCATAGGGTAAATTTGTTTAGACAATACTCTTTTCAGTGATGTGCATTGAGGATATTTCAGCATTTTTTTCCCTTGACGGCCCTAGACGTCCTATCCATTTGAACTGGGAGGGCTGACACCGAATGAACTTTCATTCGCTCCCAGTTCAAAGGGATTGATGAGTGGACCACGTGATTGGGCGTCTATCATTGTTATATCAATACAAGATCATTTAAAAAACAAAATTATTTGATGTTTTCTGTTTGTGCGGTATCAAAGACCTTATCTATTATCGAGTACTTTTTAGTATCGAAACCGAGTTGAAAAAATATAGTATTGTGACAACAGTACAAGTTACACGTCCAGATCACTGCCACCATAAATACTGTTTATCTTATTTTAATGACTTACCCCATTAGGGAGGTTTTTAACGATGAGTCTCGACATGCTTTGGGTCTGCAAACTCTATAATGAAGTAAAAAGTTGGATATTTGATATATGTCAACAAACGAACGTGGACAGTGTACTAGGTCGCCATGTTTTAGGAGATTTCTTCTTTGTTGCTGCATCTTTCTATACCTTTTAGAAAAATACTGCCACCTATTGGAGTTGATAATAATTGCACACAGGGATCAATGTGTGAAATACAGTGCTTCTCAAAAATATATAAATTTTAATGTATTGCTATAATTCATTTTATTGCATTAACTAACGTTTTTTGAATGTCTGTTGTCCATACTAGAGTCACTTTACAGTCATAATGGGTAATGTAATTCTTATATCATGCTCTCACTGTATTTATAAAATTATTCCCTTTAAAATGCACTTAAGTTTATATTTGAACGGATTATGCATGAACACAAAAAAAGAAATGTTATACCCGTTACAATCCAATATGGAATAATTGAACACAACTATGTCTTATCTGTGACATGTAGTTCATCACACAATTGTCCTAAATACACTTTTAAAAAAAATTGAAATTGTGGAATGCCAATCAAAAAGTGTATGCGTGTCTACTGGGATTTGTGTGATGTTTTGCTTCCTTTTCATCTAAAATATAGATACAGGTTTCTTCTTTTTTGTATTTTTTTTGTAAGAAAATGTTTAAAAAAATGAATCAAAGCTCTCTTTATAGTTCTGTTGACAAGTGCTGAGAATGAGAACTTTATTAGAATATCTCAGTGCATTTATTGAAACTGCATAAAATACATTTCAGTAACAAAAGTTGAACTTTATATTACAATTCAAAGAAGGCTATGAATAATAGAAAAAATGTTCTTTATTTTAAAGTCAGGAGACAACAGTACATGTCACATTGAGGTTGCCAACAGCGTCATACCGGAGCCATCGGTGCCGTTTTTTTTCTTCCCACTTTTAAATTCATTCTGGATTTCCAGAAAACTTTTGTTCTTGGTTTCAGGAATGACAAAGAAGATATAAAGAGCCACCAGTGTGCAGATGGTCATGAACACCAGGAAACAATACTGCTTCAGTCCAATCTGTGGAAACACAATACAAATACGCACCACTTTTACACATTTCCACAAATTTTACAAGCACAGATAGCTGGCATTAGACTAATGCACCAATTGATTCATTTTGGCAACCTAGCTGTCAAACATAACTGCCCTCCAGAAAAAAAAATACAACATGGCTCCCGACAAAACAGCTCCTGGTTTTAAGTATCAGCATTCAACATTGATAACGTTTGTAGATGTTACTTGGTGGCACCATAATTATATTCCTACAAAAAAAAGTTGAAATGCAGCCAGCATGCCAGATGTAGTTTGACTTAGAGGTTTCCCATCATCTTTTTTCATTAATTTTGGCCACTTACCACAATAAAAGGGAAGATCATGCTAATGAAGAAGAAGCTAATCCAGTTAATGGAACCCGCAATCATGTAGGCTGCAGGCCGTGAATTTTGTGTAAAAAGCTCCATGGTCAAAATATTAGTCACACCACCTTCAGAGACACCAAAATTATGTATAATTAGCCGTCTCTGACGAGATATGAACTGTGAGGAAAAAAATAAAATTACCTGGCCCTAATCCAAAACTCAGAATAAAGGCAAAAACACATGCCATGCTGAGGTAGGGAAAAATTGGACCCTGTTCCTGAGGGCAAAAAAAGAAGACAGTATGGTCATATATAGTACTGATATTTTATTTACCGTGACGAGTTTGTATGATAGGTTTAATACCTGAAAAGTGATAGTCAGAGTGAACAAAATGCAGCAGATACTCATGAGCGTGTATCCTCCGGTAATCAGCACTTTGCGTCCCAGATGCTCAATGAGCAAACCCTGCAAGACACGGTACACATGACAATAGTGAAATCATGACATGAAAGGATTTTTTCACGGTCTTCATCTGACCTTTCATGCTTATTCCCCCCCTTTATTCCATCCTACTGCACTTTGGTGATATGCGCTTTACCCAGAAAATATGTGACGTCAGTGCTGATGCAAGCGGAATTCTTGCGTCTCGAAAACAATCACTTTTCAGCAAAGTGAAAACTTGTGATGTGAAAAGATCCATACATAAGATTTGCACTTCAATTAGATTAAATAGCCTTTGTTCAATTGACTTGAGTGTTTTCTTCATGAATAAACAAAAATATCAATATAGTTATTTCAATACTTAAACAAAAACGACTAAAATGTGAGTCATTGGATGCAAATCAGATTTCTCAATGTGCAATGAAAAATTAGGGCAGATCATATTGTGTTTGTTCAGTGAAGAAACCATAAGAAGCTTTTCAACGTAAGAATTTTTCTTTACACCGACACTTAATAATATTAAAACATTACTTCAAAATGCTTTAAAATGCACCATTTCACAGCGTTAACAGAGATTAAGCTGGATATTAGACAGAGTCGGGAAAAGATGCCTCGTGACCTTCTGTGGCTAATCATTTTTGGGACACATCCCCTAGAAAGGGCAAAAGTCTTCACTTCAGATTCTTGTCTTTAATTCATCCATCATTTTCAGAGAAAAAAACCTAACTGGAAGATGATACGAGATCAGAAGCTAAATGAATCAAGCAAAGAAATGTTCTGAATGAATGAAAAGTATGTTTTTGTGGCATCATGTATTAGAGCTTGTACAAACATTTGTTTGTACATTTGTTCAAACACCGCCTCAACGAATCAACTGGTAACATGTGACTTTGCAGATGAGCCAGATAAAGTGAATAAAATGTGCATTGTGAACAAGGGCCTTCACTGAGCCATCTTCTACCATTTTAAATACAATTGAGAAAAACGTATTTTCTAAATTGTTATTTAGGCGGCGCGGTGGAAAGTGGTTAGCCCGACCGCCTCACAGTTCTCAGATCAAGGGTTAAATCCCTAATGGGTTCTGACCTTCCTGGGTGGAATTTTCAAGTTTTTCCTGGGCTAACCGGTTTCCTCCCACATCCGAAAAACATGGATAGTATGCTGGTTTGACACTCAAAAATGTTCCTGGGTATGAATGTGTATGTGAATGGGTGTTTGTTTCTTTGTGCCCTGCGATTGGTCGGCCACTGATTCAGGGTGTCCCCCACCTGATGCCAAAAGTTGGCTGGCATAGGCTCCAGCACCCCCAAAGCTTTTAAAAACATTTTTTGATTGAGAATAAATGAGCCAGCTAAACAGGTCTTGTACAGATGAAGAATTCTGATTGGATGATATGCTTTCGGGATAGTAACCCTTCACGACGACATGACGTAAAATTACATGTCCATTTGTTTATGCTGCTTAACCTATAACTGTAGAAAGCTGAAACCTACTGTATCACAGCTGATTTTGATCATGTGACACACTGGTTGCAGGCCAATGAATTGCACAAACAACCAGTTCCACTCAGATTTGTCCTTAGATTCATATCTTAGGGAAAAATAATAAAGTTAATGTGCATGTTTTTGTGATCTGTAAAGACGATAAGAAACCGCACACAGGTATATACACGTCCACTGGACAGCCAAATTGCTGTCCCCGACCCGTGGATTTAGCAGAGTAAAATACTTACACAGGTCAAAGCAGTGATGCATTCGCAGGCACCAGTGCCAACTGTTGCATACGGTATTTTCTCACTGGGAATTCCTGCTTGTGTAAACACATAATCTGCATAGAAGTAAATCTGCAGCATAGAAAAATAGATGAGAATGACAAATTCAGGTATTAGCCAAATACAGTGTTTGCGAGAGCCGCGCTCTAATTTTCAGAATGAGGTGAACGTTTAGAGATTGTAAAACCTAAACCACTAAACCTAAACAGCCGTGTCAAACATACAGCCAGCGGGCTGGAAGCGGCCCATTAGAGGATATGATCCGGCCGGCGGGGGTGTTCTGGTTCTGTAACTCGTTCATACTGTAAATATAAAATTAAATGCTAGATTGTTGTTGTATTTTTGAGTGAGAGGGGCGAATAAAAGAACAACCCAGTCAAAATGGAAAGGACGTCTAGCAACATCAATGGTGCCCATTCAGTTAGCTTTTTATGGACGAAAATAAACTGGTCCGGCTCACATCAGTGATCTAGTTGGCATGAATGTGGGCCGCAAAGAAAACTGTTTTTGATACCCCCTGGTTTGGAGTAATGGACGCAAGGTCCACTGTGGTGGGACGGAAAGCACATTACGTACAGCGTTGATTCCGTTCAGCTGCTGAGCTGAATTGAGAAGCACGATGGTGAGAAGCTGCCAACGTATGCTTCGGTCTGCCAGCAGCTCCCATGGCTTCTTGGCCTTGAGTCCGTCCTGGTCCAGGTTGTTCTTCTCCTTCTCCATGTCTTCCATCTCACCATCGCAATCGGCCGGACTGTGGAGCTGCCTAAGGGCTTATATACCGTACCATATTTATTGTTTTAAACCAAAGTCCTATGCACAGGATAGGAAGTATAAATGACACTCACCTTTTCTGCATCCCTCGTAATCTCCTCTGTCAATGAGCAGGAAACGTGGACTCTCTGGAAACCAGGGTAGCAATAGGAGCTGCATGATCGCTGGGATGCATGTAGTGGCAAGCAGCAAGGGCCAATACTCTTCTTTACCCAGCAGTTCACTTTTTTTTTAAACACAGACAGATGTAAGAGCAACATCCTTCTTTCAGTCCTACTTTACAAATACAGTGGAGTGGTGCCTTGGGATAAGAGTGAGCCAATTGACGCATTTATTGGTACGAGTAACTATGTTAACAAGGTCGTCGAATCAGAAAATTGGGCCCATTCCCGTCTAGCTAAAACACAACAGATTCCAATTGATAGGCAGCATGCGCCTATCAATTGGATTCAATAAGTCCAAAAATCGAGATTGATAATCAATTTAATTGCATAATTTCTTTATGTCTTTAGATAGTATGATATAGAGCGCTGTGTTTATATATATATATATATATATATATATATATATATATATATATATATATATATATATATATATATATTCTGAACTGAAAATGATTACAAAATTGATATTCCAATTCACTTCAATTTTAAAAGAATAGTCTTATGCCAAGGCACCAATCTATTACAATGTGGCAATAATTATCAGAAAATAAAAATAAAAAGATATTTTCTTTTACTTAAGGCCCATGACTTGTCCGGTAAAAATCCCGCCCGTAACAAAAACAGAGGTTCCCATTCCCATGAGGCCACGGATAGATGTTGGAGCAATCTCCACCAAGTACAAAGGTTGAACACAAAGACCAATTCCTATTCCAACAAAACAATATTAACTCATAGAAATGACACATTTTAATTATGGTATAACTGAAAGAATTTACCCGAATTTAATCCAATGAGAAGACGTCCGAGGATGATTAGTTCAAATAACCCCGTAGGGTAACTCAAACCCATCATCAGGGCAGCAATTATGGCGAAAATATTATTAACCATCAACGCCCCTTTCCTGTAGCAACAGACATAAAAACCTGTATTGAATGCTCACGTAGCATTGTCACTTACAGTTTTAATGCCATTATTTTGTCAATGTTAAGAAGGCAATCACATGACTCAATCAACTAAAAAAATGTATGGAGAGGTGTTTTTTTCATATTGAAAATATAATACGAATCAATCCAAAGTGAATATTATTACACTAGTAAAATCTGAAGTGTTTACACATCTTAAGCCAGAAGACCAAATTAAGGGTACACTTTCATGATAATGAATGTAATTAAAAAAAGCCCCTAAAATACCTTCCCATCTTTATAGAAAGTGTTCCTCCAACTGACACCCCTATAAGTCCTCCAAGGGTAAACACAGACACGATAGTAGACCACATTAAAGTGAGAACACCAGAAGAAATGTCGCTTTGGTAACGCTCGGTCCAAGTTTGGTTGATGAAACTTTGCACATACTGCAAACATGAAAACAGAAAAGATGAAAAGAAACAAGGAAACTCAGAGAGACCAATAAAGCCTGATCCCAGATTCAACTGTGAAGCAGATCTGATAACAACTGTTCCACCACAGCTCTCTAAACACAAATACTCTGATCACAATTTTAAAGCATAGGATAAGAAATGATTACTTTGGTTGGTGCGTTAATGACAGAGACGTTATACCCATACTGGAAGGTCCCTCCAATACAAGCGGCAAACGTGGCCAGAAGAAGGGTTTTGTTGGGGATCTGCCAACAAAACGCAGAAATGTAAAAAAAAGATAATAATAATAAAATACAAAACAATATATGTTGCATTCTAAAGGCAATTTTTTTCATCAGAAACAAAAAGCAAACAGGTTAACTTAACAATAGTAAAATAGAAAACAACACACAAAACAGGAATCTGTTAACATAACAGTTTTTCAGATAACTATAGCCTAAAAAACACAACAGGTTATTGGTGGTCACAAAGAAAAAAGTACATATATAAGTCGCACTTGAGTATTAGTCGCAGGCCCAACTAAACTGTCAAAAAAGTGTGACTTATAGTCCGGAAAATACGGTACATAAAATGAACTTGAAAGGAAAAGAAATCTCGAAATACACTGAATTCCCAATAATACATTTTCTCCATCAGAAAATGTATGGTTATTCTTAATACAAATCCCATGGTCCTTAACAAATCACCCAGACATAATTCAACTAAACACTTAACGTACCTTCAAAGCCCGTTTTGTCTCTTCGGGTTCTTTAATTAACAAAGGGGTATATTCATAGTCATTATCCCAATTTTCTTTCGACATCTTTGGGCACGTTGCGTTGAACTAGTAATGTCCAAAGTGTCTGTTGTGCAGCGAGCGTCCTCCTCATGAAGACTGAGCTCGACTCTAACGAGGGCAAAGGTTTTAAACTGCAACGACACGGGGTCCTCGTGCCTAATTCGAATGCAGCATGGGAAGAATCGACATGTCTTGTCACTTAGAGAAGATGTCTCGCATGAGGCCATGAAATATGGATGTGGGGCAGGTGGATTTCCTCAAAATGATTGTCTAAAGTAAACCAAAAATGATCATTTTTTAGTACAATTACACACTGCACAATGGAAACGTGTGAGTCTTAATAGAATAAAAGTTCAGTGACATATGAAGTTGTAGTTACACAACTATTCCAGTTCTGGCAATATGATCATCCCATTGAAAAAGTAGATTTAAAATTCAGCAAAGAAAAAACAAGCCATACATGTCATTCCAACCATTCAAATTATTTCAGTTAATGTGACTGTTCCAGAATTGCAGAAGATCTTTTAAATTTGTCAACATAGCAGCCATTGACTGAAAATCCATTCTTAAAAGTCATTAAAACAATCAGCCTTTTTTCCGTTCATTCCATCAGGGCATATTGACCATCTATTGAAGTTTCAGGCACAGTATTTAAGAGAATTTACACATTAAATTGACAATGTACACACTGCAGCTATTTTATGCAGAACACAACCATAGTTACTTCAAGATAAATATGAAGCAAGTTCAATGGAGAGCATATTAGGCATTAAATTAACAATTCACTGTTTGAGTAGAGGCTAAAATTCTCTCTAATATAAGGTTAGTATCTCATGGTCCAAACATTGAATGTGGCCCACAAAGGAATCTTAAATTCACTCTACGTTCTGTTGCATTTTTCAGATGGAACATTGGATGGAGCTAGTCACTGAAACAGTGGCAGTCCATTATTTTTAATCATTCGAAGAAAATAGTAATTCATTCTTTTGTTTTGTGTAAATAATGTAATAAAAATAGCTATCTTTGTTGTGATTTTGTTGACTTTTTGTAGGCAATGGACAGTATCGCTTTGTTCTGCAAAGTTTGTTTCAGTAAATCTAAATATACTATAACTTTTAACCAGATTTATCGTATGTGGTCCACAGTTAATTTACATTTCTCATTATTTAATTTTATATTTTAAATGTAAAAAAATATTATATGTATTAAAACACTCCTATATCTGAGAATAATTGTGTGTGCAAACAATTCAAAGTCAATTCAAGATGATAATTTGATTAGTGATGGAAAAAAACATGAATAAACATAATGGTATGATGTATTATCACACCTTGAAGCTAATTTCATTTCATTAGTTAAAAAAAACTATCTACAGTGTCGATAATTCAGCAACTGCAGTACATTTGAATGTTTGACTTACCCTTTTGTTTGATTCCACAGGTGCTTCTTCGCTGAGCTCCATAATAAAGTATTATTATGGATCACAAACTTTTCTTTTTGAATTAAGCGTTGAAAATGAATGTACCACCTCAGATGAAAGTCTTGCATAACGGAATTCTGCAGCAAAGTGTAGCATATGATCCCTGCTCTGAGGAGGGGGGGAGTGGTCCTGTATCCCCTCAGGTTGCATTCTTGGGGCTTGTGATTTCTGACCTAGATTCAAAACACCCCCAAAGTTATACATTTTTTCAACTATGAAGGAATACTATGCATGCTGTGCTGGAGATAATTCGTAAAGAAACCAAAACAATTGCATGCCAATGATGTTGTTTTTTTGTCCAGAATAAAACATAAAATGATGAATCTACTGATTATCATAGGGCAGAAAATGATCCAGTTTCATGGGTGGAGTAAACTGGAAAGGTCCAAACTGCATTTTTTCTTTAAAAATAAGTCATTTGAGCACCTAAAGAATTCTTCACAAGTCCTATAATGAAAAGACCAAAACAAAATAGGAATAAAAAATGTTGCGACTATAAACAAATGAATAAAAAAAGGACAGATGGTGAACTGGTAAATATAAATAAATACATGCAACCATCATTGGTTGAATTCAATTCATTGGAACAATTGTAAAATACCATCTGGACATCATCAGCAAATTTTTTGCAAGGCAGTCGTGTTTCTCAATAATCCCCATAATCCTTTGGGAGGTTATACGTTAAAACCCACTCCAGATTTTGAGTAAAATCTACCAGCAGGGTCAATTTAATTGTATTGAAATGAGAAAAAGGGGTACTAAATAAAAAATATTTTTAATGTAAATTTTTATTTAATGTTCTAAGAAACATGTTTATTTGGTGTCTACTTCAGTCATATGATTACTTTGTTTGAAAACGGACCCTGAGGCCTGTCAGGAGACAAAACCGGTTATCTACTAGAGCTTTGAGAATAGTCTGTCCGTAAATATCAGAACGCTCACAATTGTCTTTTAATGTTTTACACTAAAAACAACAACTGAGAATCACAAGACATTTAAAGAAATCTTAAATAGATGTTTTGTGTGCTCCATTTCCTGCAACTTTCTTTTGCCGCTTTTCACGTTGGCGCGAGTGGTTAGTGCATCGCCCTCACAGCTCTGGCATCCTAGGTTCAAACCCAAGTCATGTCCATCTGTGTGGATCCCCCACATGCATGGTAGGCTGATTGGACACTCTAAATTGCCCCTAGGTATGGGTGTGAGTGTGCATGGTTGTCCGTCTCCTAGTGCCCTGCGATCGGCTGGCCACCGATTCAGGGTGTCCCCCGCCTCTGGCCCGGAGACTGGAGCCTATCCTAGCCAACTGTATGGGACACCCTGAATCGGTACCCAGCCAATCACAGGGCACAATGAGACACACAACAATTCACAGCAATTTAGTGTGTTCAACCACCTATTCCTGCATGTTTTTGGGATGTGGGAGGAAGCCGGAGTACCCCGAGAAAACCCACGCAAGCCCGTGGATAACATACAACATCCAATTCAGGGTGTCCCTCGGCTGGGACTAATAGCTAGCTGGGATAGTCGCCAACACCCCCCGCAACCCTTGTGAGGATGAATGAATGAATGAATGCCTATGATATTGGCTGGCCATAGATTCATGGTGCCCCCAGCCTACTGGCCACAGTTGGTTGGGACAGGCTCCAGCACCCCCGAGGCCCTTTGAAAATAAGCAGTATGGAAAATGAATGAATTTGTACAGTTTGCTGCAGCCCAATATAACTCGAGCAGCCGTAGTTTGGACAACAGTGATGTGTAGTCGTATCTCACCTCGACAAAATGTAGTTTACTATTCAGCTCGCCCTCTTTTGTAGATGTAATGAGAACTTGAGACGACAGTAGGCGCGCTTTCCCCGTCGGAATGTCGAGGCGGTGCAACAGTGAAAGTCTTCCCCGCTTTCGGCTGGCTGGGCGGAGTCGAGCCGGTGCAACAGTGAAAGTCTTCCCTGGTTCCTATTGGCTGGGCGGAGTCGAGCCGTGCGTGCGAGCGTGAGCCGGTTCGTCATGGCGGCCAGAAAGCCTCGCTCGGTGGCAAACCCGTTGGATTCCGCCTTCACGTCACCGAGTGAGAGGATACTGAAAGAATGCCACAATTTGTACGTCGACAGCGAAAATGGTAAATCATCAAAGCTGATTTGACCGTTCGTCACTTTGAAGCGAACTTTGCCTTTGCGTAAACATGCACAGGTGGAGTCGTTTTATTTTCTTATTATTATTATTTATTTATTTAGGTTGTACCGTGGTTATTAAGTGAGGCGGTGATGCTGTACTATATGCATTGATGTCATGAACATTTAGTTTCATATCTTTGCCGTGATGCAGGCGTGCGTCATTTGACATTTGGACACTGATCGTCTTCAGCAGCTGTCACTGCACTTGTGAAAGACAAGTTCATTTTTTAAAAAAGATTTCCAGCAATTTTAAGATTATTATTTTTAAAAAGCAGCATAAAGTTACATATCTCCACCACCGATTCCAAAGTTGATGTTTGAGTGTCATTGCTTTTCACATTTTCCACTTTAAATTAATTAATTAATTAAAATTCAACGAGAAATAACATTAAAGTACAGTAAACCCTAACCCCTTCATTAATGTATCTCATTTTGTAAGCGCCTTTATAGATAATAATCAGGGATGTGTTAATTTATCTGCTTGTTAACTAATTCACAGCCATTGAGGGCCATCGATGTCCAAATAATTTTGACTTGGAGGGTTCAGACCACGTTTAATAATGTCTATCAGCGGCAGCCAATGAATTATTTGACGTGTGTTCAGCAGTATTCATGATGATTGCTATGTTTGCAAATGTATGTTCCAGGTCTGGTCAGGATAGCCAACAGCTTAGGGGTGCGTCTACTGCCCCCCAGAAAGAAGATCATTGTGATGATCATGGGGAACCACTCTGCAGGAAAAAGCTCCTTCATCAACTGGTAAGTGAAGAACATTCTTGCGCTCGCGAGCCTGCGACATCGTAACCAGATGGTTTGTGTTCGACTGAGAGGAAATTGAGCCTCTCTGCAGAAAATGGAATTTGGTATGACTCAGGTCCATGTGAATGTTGGTAAAAAAAACAGCCAGTTTTTGATGGCTGTCCAAAGAATTCTTTCATTTTGAAAGTGCGGACAGCGACCAAAAAAAATCTCTAAAATATTAATAATAATCCAAAATGTAGGATAAGTTCTGTACACTGCTCCCAAATCTCAGCAAGGTGAATGCAAAGCATTCTGTTTTGCAGAGCATTACGTGTATTTAAATGCTGTCTTTTTCAGGTATGTAGAAGAGCACATCCAAAAAACTGGCGTTGCCATCGAGACGCAGGGCTTTACATTCATCACAAGTGGGCGCAAAAGAGAATCATTGACGGTAAGGCATCCAAGCAACACTGACAGGTTTGAAGGGATGCTTTCACCTGGGTGTTGTTTTGAAATGTATGTTTCCTTTCTGCAAGTTGATGATGAATACCCTTGTTTTGTTTATTTGTATAGAAGCTTTTTTAAATGCGCATGCCAGGCAAATCCGTGTCTTTGTTGGAGATGCTTATACACACACATATGGGCACATACACACATAGTCATAAAAATGACATTTCAAAGGTTGATTGTGTGACAAAAACATTTTTAGTCTTTAGAAATTGTCAATAGTTCACTCAAGGATGAAATTATTGAGATAACATTTTGCATACTTGTCATGCAAGTATGCAGTGGTGTAACAGCACAATAAAATGGATTTGCTCGGTTCAGTTCATTTTTGGTGCAAAAAAGCGGAAAAAAATATCAATGATAGAACTTGTGGAAATAAATAAAAGTGACCCTTTTGGTTGGTATATTTCAAATAAATTGACTCTTCTCATAGTTCATAGTTTTGAGTTCATAATATAAATAAATGGTAACAAATAGCAAATCTTAACATGATAAAGAAATGAGCAAAACCTTATGTGTAGAGTCAACATTCATTATCAGATTGTGCCGTGTTTTGCGGGCAGTAATATCAACATAACTGCCCCCCAAAAAGATAAAATCCATATAATTCACATTCACAAACAACAAACAAGGGCTCATGCACAGTCACAGTGTCATAAAAAAATGCATATGATTGCATAAGAACAAATTAAGTAGCACAACTAGCATGTAATGAAACAACTGAAAATTATGCAACAAGCACAAAACATGAACGTCATTTACCTACCGAGTGCTGCAATGCACACTGGGAGGGACGAGGCTGATCCTATTGGTCTGTACCGCCCGCAAATGCTGTTTGCGTTAACAACCTGCCTGTGTGTCAGTATAAGTATAAATCGCTTAAGCGTAGACTTTGCTCCCCACGCCACTCGCCCACATCATTTTAAGTTGCCCCCAAAGGGAAATATAATGTCTGGGCGTTAGATTTGATTACATGTTTAGTTCCATTTAAAAGGCAAATGATTATATAGTTCAACATCCATATCATTTTTTTTTCTTTGTTATTAACATTTGTTTAACTTGTGTGACCAGACCGATTTATAATCCGAAAAATACAGTATTTCCAATTGGAAAAATGTGTTTTAGGTGTTACTTGATGTAAAAAGTTGAAGTGTATTGGCATGCTGCAAAGTTTGCAGTCTACTCTTCGCAGGTTCAGCACTGATAAAAACAGCAATGCAACAAAATGCCTACATTTATAGACCTCTAAATCAGGCAACCTGGGGTTGCCATAGAAATAATAGCGAGCGGCACTAGTTCCCTTCTCGCAAGCAAATAGACCAACTGCAATTTTTGTCACTCCAAAACTTATTTGAAATCACGTTCTTCGTTTCTGTTTTAAACAATTGGACGCCTTCATCTGGACATTTAAGCATTCCGGTCCTACGCCGCGATTCAAATTCACAATACGACCGCTAATTATATACGGTATGAACATCTAAAGTAGGTCAGCGGGCACCTGCTCCCGCTGCCTGCGTCTTCCTTCTGCGGTTTTGAAGATGAAAACGGGTTAATTAGTAGTACAAGCACTCGCAGCAGCGAAGGCTGACTGCTCAGAACACAACTCGGGATCAATTCTCTGGCTCTTTTCTTCTTCTTTTACCCAGGGGAATGCCACGTTACATCTCTACCCGCATTTTCGACCACTCCTCGAGTTCAAAGGTAAGCCCGGCTGTCGTCTCACTGCACGGAAGTCGCGCTATCGATAGACGACGATTGTTCTCCGTGCGTCCGAGGGATGGCGAGGCGATCGTGTCAGGGCGTGACGAGGTTGGGATGCATGGGTGGGGACGTTTGAGGAAGGAGGGGGCAAGTGACGTGTGCCTGTGCAGTGGAATTGACGCTTCGCTGGGTAGTGGCAGTATGGGGAGAGAAACGGGGCGGCGTGGACAGGCTGCTGAGATACGACGCCGACGGCGCAGTGCATAGGAGTCGGCATTGCCGACAGGTCCGCTCTGGAATACAAGCCTGCTCTTTATGCGATCTTCAAGGCTGCCGCTCGGCATCACGCTATAGCCGCCATATGTTTACTCTGCACGGCAACAGTGGATGACTCATCAGAAATGCAGTATAGGCGCTTATGGGAGAAGATGCTGATTCTATTTGGGTTATTCTTTCAATAGGAAGTTTTGTATCATTCTATGGGAAGAGTCTAATGGCACTTTTCAACACCAATTGTATCTTGTGGGAGCTGTCGAGTGGAAAAAGTTGTTTTCTCGGAAATTTTACAGCTTCACACATTTATGGGAGAACTTCGATGAAAGTAGCGCTTGTTGCTGATTTCTTGCTTTTTCTTTAAGGGCTCCACAGAGGCGAGTTTTTTTTTTACATTTTCTAGTACGGACAGAGAATGGTAATTGTCTTATCAGGTCATACGTGACTTGACGTGATAAGACAATATGCCGCATGCAGAATACGCCTTTTTGCGTCCACGATGCGTGGCGAGCGTATTGATGGGGTGGTCATGCCGACGTGATCAACATAAAGGAATGCTAATGTGCAAGAGCAAACATCTCTGCACAAGGATGTGATTTGTGTTGCCTCTTAACACCTGCTTCGTTCCTTGTGCGTGTGGAGTGGGAGGGCGTCAATAGTGGTGTGTGTGTGTGTGTGTGTGTGTGTGTGGTGGGCACGTCTCAATAGTGCTCCTGTTCTAGTGGGAGTATTGAAATCTCACATTGCGTTGCCTCACAGTCGTTCTTCACTGGCTAGCTTTATGTCCCACGCCCTACGCTAAAGCTGCCAGTTGAAGAGCTGTTGTGTGTAACCATGACAACAGACTTCTCTACAGAGGGGATGGCCAAAAACTGACTAAGCAGATTCACTTATAGGGTGGGTTGAAATTTTGTTGCCCGTTTTTAACCTCCAGAAAGTCAATTCATTCATTCATTTTCTGTACTGTCCTCACAAGGGTTGTGGGGGGTGCTGGAGACTATCCCAGCTAACTACGGGCACCAGGCGGGGGCGAGCCTCAATCAGTCGCAGCTCTAGAAAGTTACAATGCGTTATTACTTTTCCCATCTTTTTTTATGTTATGGAGTTTAACTCTTTAGTGTCTTTTTGTGTAATTAAGAACAACAATTAAAAAAAATAGTATTAAAAATATAATAAAGAAAAATAATGCATTACAGAAATGCACACTGCATTCTAACCGTCAACAACACTGTATTTAACTCATTGCTTGCCTTTGACAATGATAAGTGTCCAATTGATTTAAACTGTGAGCACTTGCCTCTCCAAGTTAAAATGGATTGGACGTCTAGCGTCGTCATTGGCAACCATGGAGTTATTTGCCAGTGCGTACCATGTATATACAGTACTGTTCATTTATCCAACATCCCAGGTGTTATGGACTACCTGAGCGCGGAGATCTCTACCTCCAAACAAAAGAAATTCAGCCTTGTGACGTTTGTGGACACACCCGGCCTGGTCGACGGGGACATGATTTACCCTTTTAATGTCAACAGCGCCATCACGTGGTTGGGTAAGTCTCTAATAAGTGGTTATTAAATGTCTATCGTGACCCGTGGCAGAGACTCTTCTGCTATTCTTCTTTCATATGTGTGCAGGCGAACAGTCCGATCTGATTTTTGTATTTTTTGACCCAATGGGTCAGGCCCTTTGCAAGCGCACGCTCAACATTGTGGAGAATCTGAGTGAGAAATGCGGAGATAAGCTATTGTTCTACCTCAGCAAGGCTGACGAAGCCGGCAGGGAAACAGACCGACAGGTATAGCTCGACCTTTTTCAGTCAGGCGGTAAATGAAAAACAGCTTCAACAAAGCCATCTCTATTTTTTTTTTAAAGAGAGTGATGATGCAGATCGTCCAGGAATTGTGCCGCCGCCCTGGGCTCAACAAATGTGGTTTTGAAATGCCCACAATATATATCCCGAACCCTCAAAAGGTTTGTGCTGAAAATTGTAAATTGATATTAATTATATTATTTTTATACTATAAATCCTTATTTAAGTATACAAAATATGACCTTGTTGAAAACATGGGAAGATTAACTATAAAAGCTCATGTTTTATTGCCCTATAAAAGGTTTTGCTTTCGTACTATCTTAGCTCTGATCCGGTCTGAGACTTCAGGTCTTACTGTCCTTGAGATTTGACCGCTATTGATTATCCTGGAATGTCATCTATTTCCTGTTGACCGCTGCTATCTGGAATAAGATGATTCATATTTTGCAAAAAGATTAGCACACAAGAGGTTGTAAACTCGAGCTACTCATCAGCTATGTCTTTGTCCATGTGACCATGAAGTCTCACCGCTAGCTGATTTACGACCACGAAGATCCCGTTTCCTCCTTAACCTAGACCACCCCATTTTAATGACCACGTTCAGCTTTTGTTCTTCCATCATGCACGAATAAACACTAAATTGAAGCATTCGCCTTTTTTTTTGTCTCACTCAGCCAAGCCGCTGTGTGAACCAAATTGATGGCGTGTGTCAGACCATCGAAAAGACCATCAACCAAGCTGTGCAAAGGACTTTGAACCAGTTGGAAAAAGACTGTGATTTAATTTGTTCCACCATCAGCAATAGACTACAACAAGATAGGTAAAACAACACCTATTATGATCATTTTCTGACATTAAATATTATTTACACCTCTGCCTGTAGTTTAAACATACTAAAGCCGTTCTTTTTTTTTCTTGTCCATACGTTTGTATTCAAAATAATTGAAGAATAAATAAAGGTATGATCACCAATCTGATGTAATGAGGTTAACGGACATAAAGGCCATATAAAGAAATACCAAAAATAGCGATACTTTGAATTTGGAGGCTTAGGCGGACGTCTGGTCTCTCAGATCTTAATTAAATGAACATTTGCACACAGCGGACGTGAGATTGAGCCCATATTTTTGTGCGCCTGCAGGACCGATGACACTTTCAACAAAAGCGTTCGACTGAACTCGTTTGTATGCGGTGCGGCGGGAGTCGTCCTTCCCCTTCTTTTCTTCCTTAGTTTTATCGTAAGCACCTTCTCCAAAGAGCAGTTAAGTGAGCTAATGGGAGAAGGGGCAGCACAAACCCTTTCTGTCTGCACTGTGAGTCCTCGACCTCATATTCTCTCCACATTCATTTTACACTTTGCACTGAAATGAAGTTGGCATTGCATTTGCTGCCATTGCAACTTTCTACATCTATATTTCTCTTTTGCTGTATATGCACCTCACAGGGAATAGTGATGTACTTATGGGAGTGGATACCAGAAGATGGACAAGTTGTCTTCATCATGTTTTTTGGAGCCTTTTGCTATTTTCTTCTTTTTCTAGCCAAATATTTTTCGGGGTAAGTCTTGACCAGAAAATTTGGCATGGTGTCGCACTCTTAACATAATTGCCGAGGTAATGTTTTACAAAAGCTTTCGAGAATGGTTAATTGTTTGAGTTTCCTGTAAAATGACTTGGATGAAAGAACCGACAAACTACCTACATGTACTATCGATATTATTGTAAATTAGTATGTAATTCTAAGTCTGCCTCATTCTTTAGTCGGAGATACAAGACTTTAACAAAGAAAGAGAAGAGAACGATGACAGAATACAGTGACTATGTCTTGGATATTGTCAAAACCAAGAAGGTGAGAATGTTTTCGTTAATTTACATGATAAAATGATCATATGTATAAAACATTAAAGTATTACAGGTATTCATTTTAAGAGTTGTCGATCTAAATCATTGTATTTAAATTCACTCTACAGGGTAAATTGTATGAATGGTACCTCCAGCAATGTGCGGCAGAATATGACCTTTGACCCTGGGTAAGATGGATGGACTTAACACCTGCGCTTAGTGCTGAAAGGCCAGTGATTGGACAAAAGATGCTCTGTAGTCTATTATGCAACACTGGGACGTTTTTAAATACGCCGACAATCGTTTAGCAAATGACCTGGCCCAGAATCTTGCAGTGTTTTAGATATTAGAAAGTGCCTTTGGTGTATAATATATAACAAAGCGATTGTTTTTAGCCCTTTCCTGAAAGGAAAAAAATGTGAATGCATTAGTTTTTACGGTGAATTTTTTGATAAATGTTTGTAACTATGTTTATCGCAAGATTTGTGTTGCTTTACTGTCTTGAAGTTTGTGTTTTTAAAGCTCACAGTACCATCCCTCATACTTACTGTTTTCATACCAACAACACTCCTGCAATTTTTAGCTTTGATTGTAAACAAAACAAGTTTTTATGGCACAAGTTTGAACAATCTCCAATTCAAGGGCAGTATTTTTGTATTTTCTCGTGTACGGACTGTACTAGGCAGGTGCTATGTTACTATGTGCCATAGTGCAGCTCTGTATTTGTTCAACACTGTTTATCTTAACAAAATTGCATATATTTTGAGACTTTCATATTGGAGTAGAAATGGTGCAGCAACAAAGTGTAAATCAATAGTTTACAATTCTTCTCTTCAAATGAATCTTATATGCCACAAATAAAAATACTGAGATTGTGATGTTCATTTTTCATTATTTCAGTGTCATTATATTAAGGGTTAAGATCCACGTCAATATATTTATGTCATTTTTATTCTAAATCATTCTCATTTTGGATTGTGTGTGTCATTTTACTGCATTTAGTTCTAACCCCAAACATTATTTATTAATTGTAGCAGTACATGAATTTTGTCTCTTCTGGTTAATTAAAAGGCCTTTTTTCTCCCTGACATTTTTCTTTCTGCGATTTGATTACTCAGCACATATATTGAGTCAGTGCATCAACTGAAGTGATGAAAAATTCAGTCAAGCAGAAGACTTTTATTTCAAAGTTATAAAAATCCCACCCTTTCTCCACCCCAGGAGGAACTTTAATTTTCTTCATAAATTGCGATTTGCCCTGAAGTACTGTACATTAGTGTCTCTAATTCATATGAACGGGACAAGTGAAGGGGGGAGGAAATTAAAGCATAACATTATTTTCTTGAAAAAGTACAGGGTACCCCTGGAGGCCACAAACCTTTCTTCCCTGAGTTAGTATTAAAGCAAATTAACATTATCATGGTCATCATCTATATATTGTGTTTACACAATACTTAAATCTGCAAGCATTAATATAGAATCAAGGGAATTGTGTTGTGTTTTGTGCAACCTAGCAAGGCGGCCATCAAAAAGAGGCATTATTAATCTTCAAATGTTCAGTACAAATTAAAGCTTCACTTGCAAGCCACAACGTTAGGTCCATTTTGCACAGTCAAATGAGATCCACAACAATATTTGATCATATTTGATGGATCTCATTAGATTATACAGGTACACCCAATGAAGTTCCAGTGAAGGTTCTAATACGGGAAACTAAAAAAGTAGCATGCGGATAAAAGACTTGTATGCAAGAATACCAACCCACCAATTCCATTATTTAGAAATCACCCCAAATAGAAGTTCTTTTTAGTTACAGTGCATTCAGGATTATAGCTCTATATAATATTATTCATACAAAACACCTTGCTATGAACACATTGTACATGTAGATGACATCTTGCAGCTGAATCCACATTTGTGTGAAAGAAGACGATTTGGCTCACCAAAGTACTTGTGATTTGGCACTCTCATGTTTCAGCGTCAAAGTCTTCAGACAAGGGATAGCTGCCTTTTGTCTCAGCACCATTTAGTGTCTGTACTCACAATTCTAGTGCGCTCACGCTGTGCATGTGCCGTGGACATGCGATGTTATTGGGAACCCTTGTCGATTAACCAGGAAATATCTCCAGTCCTAAACATACCAAGAAGAGACACGTATTATGTAGTCGGGAAATGTTAGCCATGTTCACACTTGCCAAGAAGATTCTCCATTTTATGAGTGCTTTGTAATTGCGGGACAGATCCATAAAATAAAAATCCTTTAGCTGGATTTTATAAAATATTTAAACCTTCATAGTGGAAGTGAAGGTATTTTTTTTTTTTGCAATTTAAAAAATCCAAAAGATCTGGCCTATGCGGATATTTCATTTTGGTACGCAAAAGTAGCCGAGATGAATCAAAATATGATGCCTACATATGCACATGCCAGGTTTTAATTATAATTATTCATTCATTATAATTAAATATATAAATAAAATAATTAATCATTCTTGTATTTTGTATATATAAGCATAAGCACAAATTAGTAAAATATTAAATAGAATATTTCCAATAGATAAAAATAGAAACACATTCAGGTTGAGGCCCCCAAGAATACCATTTTACTACGATATTTATATATATATTTTTTTCATTTCATAGTACATAAATCATTGCCAACCACTGCTAACGTTATACTACGTGGTAGGAACAGCTATGAATACTCATGTTTTATCGCCATTGACAACGCCTATGCAAATCCTTTCGGTAACGTTTATGGCAGCCAGTGAGTTAAATACTAAGTACCCTATAAAGGGTTAACAATTAATGGCCTGGGTAACTAGAGTTTCAGGTCATTAAGCCTATGATGAAAGTCCCTTTTTTTTAAAGTTTCCCCTTAATGTAAAATGCGTGAGAATGACATAAAAGCTATTTGTAATCACGACCAGGTTTAAGACTCGGATAGCCACTTACTCCACATCTCGTTTCTTAATCGTCTTTCCGGATCCCAAGACCTCAGCCACTCGGGACACAATGGGATCATAGTTCATGCTGGCCACGGCAACGACCTCCTCGCCCCTGCGAATGAACCCGTTAAGGTCAAAGAAACAATCCGTCCATTCGAACCTTTCCTGTTCCAGATTTACATGACACTTGCCTGGTGTAAAATGCCACGTATCTCAGTTCATCGAGATCGCCCTGAATGATGACATCGTCGAATCCGTCTCCATAACCTGGACAAAAGTATTATGAGCACGTTTCTTGTCGTCAAACCCTTTCCAATTTGCCACGTTTAACATGCCTGCGTAGCGTATGGTCTTTCCAAACATGGCTGACCAGAAGTAAGGCACTGTTTTCATGTCAGTGACTCTGCCCACCATGCTGAAAGCTGCCACTCTTCCTGCGTTGAGTCCGTCAAAATCTCTTGAAACATCGACCGGTCGTTACGCCAACATGAAACAATCATGAGGCACTTACCATGCACGTGAGCCATTTGCCAGTGAGGGATGTTAACCTTCTTATTGTTGCGCGGCGGGAAAGGGAAGGTCACCACGTCTCCCCCAGCGAAGACCCCATCCACGTTTGTCTGCATCATCTCAGAGACAGGAACAAAAGATGTATAGGTGGACCACGTCGCTGGATTGCTTTACTGTCAGTGTCTTCTCGCGTAAAAAAAATCCTTTTTTTCCCACAGTAGCGTGTAAATAAATGTATCCATTCACTCCATGTTGCAGTAGGATGTAAGCAGTCAGTTGAGTGTAACAAAATACCTTATTGACAGTGATGAAACCCTTTGAGTCCAAGTGAATGCCGCTCTGTTTCAAGAAGCTTGTTGCAGGAACACATCCTGCAGGAGCAGCATGCTATCACACAGGTGTCATGTTTCCCATTCTTAGGCTGCTAGTTTTGTCAACTCTCGATGAGCGCAACTTGTGCATTTAATCCCCAAAATACCTTTGAAATTTGTCATTTAGTAAACCTGCAGATGTTTACAAGAAGTAACGAGAATTTGCTCACCCGCTCCAATGACACAGACGTCAGCTCGCAGGATTTTGCCACTCTTGAGGACCACCTCTTTAAGCTGACAAGAACGCAAACAAAAATTTCACCAGCACTTTTTGTTATTTCTATGCTTGAATCCATAAAATTCTACTTAAACCATGAATATTAAACTTACTTTTAGTGGTTAAAAATGTTAAGAAAACAAAAACCAACAACTCACTGAGGAATCCTGTCAATATAGGAAAAACCAAGGCGGAATCGAAAAGAAAGTCCCGGTTTTAAGGTACATCTTCTAAAGCTGAGCATCGTCATGTAGTGTCTCTCACTTTGTGAATACCTGTCCATGATGGCCAATCATCTCAGACACCTCATTCAGCATGTAGAACTTGACCCGGTTTGCTTCAAAGAGCTGCAAAGGAAACAACCAAAACATATGTCGAGGAAAATAAAGGCAGTATTTTGAATACATTGTGTGTAAACATACCTTCATTATGGCTTTCCCTACTTTTTCGCCAAGGGCTTTTTTAAATGGGACTGACTCCACCCCAATGACAGAGACCGAGTGAGCCTTGTCAGTCAGAGCAGCGGCCACCTCCATACCTGCACAAAAAAAGTCAAAGTATGCTTGAACATGGCCAACATGTAGTCCAGCTTTTGCAAAAAAAAACACCTGCATCCAAAAGTCTACATTTGACTACTTTGCACTGTAAAGAGCACCCCAATTTCATTGTACAATTGTGCAAAGACAACAAAGGCACTCGGTTCACGGAGATTCAATTTAACCTGTTACCGACAAAAGACGTTCCCACGATCACGGCGTTTTTGTTGTTGGCCAGCCTGGCTATGCTGTTAGCGTCCTCAGGCGTCCGGAGGTGAAACACATTCCTGACGTCCCCTCCCTTGTAGTTCAAAGGTTTGGGTCTTTGAAACAGGAAATTGAAAGCGTTTGATCATATGAAGCAAATGAAAAAAAGTTTCAGAGAGATTGTTTGTTCCTAACTTGTTTCCTGTAGCAATAAAGAGTTTCCTGTATTCCATCCTCGAGCCTTCTTCAAAGCTGACTGAGCGCGACTTCACATCAATTGCCACAACCTATGGACATGATCACAAGTTTCACTAATGTAAATATATAGTATAAAGCTTACTTTATATGCAATTTAGCTCTGGATTATTTTCATTTTTTTAATGAAAAATGCAATGTGACTACCTTGATTGTCACTTTCAAACATCTTTTAAAATGCAATACATGTATAAATGTATTCTCTTTGTAATACAGAAGGAAACAGCACATTGAAATGCATCTTATTAAACTCCTAATGGACTATTTCAGAAAATTTTGGATTTGTTCATGGCCTTAGAAGCAGGCTAAATCAGGTGTGCTCAAAATTTTTGCTCCAAAATCTACTTTTCAAGAACCCAAGATAGCACGAAGTAATTGGCCACTGAAATAGTTCAATAGTTGAAACAGTACATGATTCAACACAGTGTGGGCATATAGCAATTGTGCTTGGATGCACGATAGCGCTGTTTGAAAACTCATGTTGCATATCAAATGTCACTACAATTCATTTAAGTGGATCAAATCTGACTGCTATGCGATCTACCAATACCAACTTGTGAATCGATCAACTGGTGAATCGTAATCGACGGATTGAGCACCCCTGGGTTAAATGTACCATTTGCCATCTAGTGGAAGAGCATTTAATAGTTCTGCCAAGACGGGTGAGCAAAGACACATTATTTGTAGTAAATGAATCCTAATTTCTCAATCAATGAAAACAAAATTGTCAGAAAACCATTGTTTTAAACATCTATTCTGCGAATATGAGCTCTCACCTCTTTTTCTGTGAGCAATTCAATGTCGTGGTCGTGCAGGAAGTCCATGGAGCGCAACCTCAGCTGTTCCGCTGTGCTGTCTAGGGACTGAGGTTAGTGCATTAGTGCTCAATACAATCACATAAAAAGGAGAAATCTTTCTCCCACCATTTGAAAGTCCAACAACAACAAATTTGGAGATTTTATCAAGCCGATCGTATCTTTAATTGTATCTATTACAATTCCTAACCAAAACAAAAGGCAGTGGCTCCTTAGCCGGTAACCGGTCAAATAGTCCCAGGGGCTATTTAGCCGGTAACCGGTCAAATAGCCTATAAGGCCCCATATGGCTATTTAGCCGGTAAGAATTCTGTGTGGGATAAATAGTAAGAAACTACGGCTACCGAGCCACTGCCTAAATAATAGTCATTAAATCCCTATTCACCTAATGTTAAAATCTATCAATTGGCAATAACACATCAAATTTCAATAAGATTGGTTGAATTATTTAGAAAATCCCCTATTCACTCAATGTTAAATAATAGGTTACCGGCTAAATAGGCCCTGGGACTATTTGACCGGTTACCGGCTAAGGAGCCACTGCCAAAACAAAATTCATCCGTGCAATTTCTACTCGAGCTCGGGTCCCGTTTTTGGCCAGCTCACCGTTTACGACTCTGTTTGCATAGCCCGGGTGTGTGTACAAACCTTACTCAGTTTAGGCCTGTCGTAAGGAGGATGTCTGTCCATGGTGCATATGACGATGCGGTCGGTGAAGCCTTCTTGCCTCAGCGTCTCCGCGCACACTAGACCAGCTGGACCTGCGCATACGTTGTTGACCAACACGTATGTAATGACTTCCACTGAACTCTCTGAATCCAACGCATGACTTTTTTAGTAACTCGTTTACTTCTACTGACTACACGCATGTCCGTTTTAGGTTCTTGCAATTCAAGAACTTCATAATTTTCATTTGATATGAACATTTTATTGTTTGTAACATAAATTCTACTGTTTTTTTTTCAAATTTTGGCTTCCTCATTGACACAGGAAACCAGCAGACTAAACACTTGGCTTCGATTTCAATTTTTGTTTCTTAAAAAGATTCCTAAAATAGATTTAGTGTATATAACATATTCAGACACTTCAATTTTTCTGTCTATGTCGCATGTTGGCCTCCCAAATAAATGGAATAACTGAAGCGACTGACTATTGCCAAAAGTGTAACCTCTTACGTGGGAAGACCCAGGAGGTCGTACAATTTGGAATGCAAACAAAAATATGAAATACGCCTCAAACGTTTGCGCAGAGCTTCAAAGTTTGACCCGCCGTCGTCACAGCTGACGTCAAGCAAGAAATTGGCGCATCTCATGAGACCTCAGTTCAAGAAGCAGTTCTGCTTTTACTTTGTCACTTTCTCCAAAAGCAAGACTAACCTTGGCAAGAAAAGTCCTTCTAATCTGTAAATATGGCAGAGCTTGAGAAACGAGCCCGCTACGCTTACCTGATCCGATAATTAGAACGTGAGTGAAGCCTGTGCTGGAGTTGATGACAGCGGAACATCTCGCCATGGCTTTTGACCGCTTCTGCGTCTGAAGAGCCTAAAAAAAAGTTTGAAAGCTCTCATCATTTCCAGGTTTCAAAGTTCCTGCTCCTTTTTATATTCGGCTTTACCTGCTTGTTTGCTCGAATGATGACCTTGTCCTTTTCAACTCTGACCTGTTGCAAACAAGCGTAAGCCTCGTCAACGCAAATACACTCCGAGAAGGCGTGGAATGTGTTAACAGAGGGTTCCGGCTGGGAAGGTCACCTGGAAGGTCGGCAGGCTGTCCAGGCCGGGGAACTCTTCGATGTCGCCCGTTGCGATGTTGAAACATGCGCCATGCCACGGACAGCGCACGTGTCCCTTTGACAGTACACCTTTAACCACATGACACCTTTTTTCGTATGAAGCTTATTCATACAAGATCTTGTCTGTTCCTCCAAGCGGCACAATATCGATTCATCTTCACCTTTGACCAGCGGTGCGCCGTAATGCGGACACTTGTGCCCCATTGCTGAGAATTCGCCATGTTGTTTAATCAGCAACGCCCTGCCGCTTCCCAAGTCGACCTCTCGCATCCTGGAAAAGAACATTCGCACGCTGACCTGGGTGTATTGTCGTCGTTTGGCCGCCGCTCGTGACGTGAGATTTGCTTCGCTCACTGTCCGTTTTCCAGATCCTTGACATGACATACGGAGGCTTCCACAAAGTCGCGCGATTTGTGGTAAACGTGGAGCAAGGTGGAGTCGTCGTCCGAGCTGTGTCCCAGGGCCCCGTTGGGTCTGCAGTCTGCAAAGGGACTGGCCTTCCCGTTAGGCGAAAGGCCGTCCACCTCGTTTTCTTTTTCCAAGAGAGAGAGTTCCACTTTGACATCAACTGAACAAAACAGATTGAGACATTTTAGAAAGTACTCTCAGTGGTTATTACCCTTTGACGCACAAGTAGTAGTTAACACTGTATCGCACTATTATTAGTATTATTATTATTTTTTTGTCTTTTATGGGAGCAGCTTGCTTCCAAGAGGGGCCGTCCAAACGTAAATGAAGACTGACAGGTCCACAAGCAGAACAAATGAAAGAAGGAAAAAGGTGAATGGACTCATTTAAAGGGCAAATTTGCCTCATTTATTTGCTTTTCTTTTGGGTAGCTGTCATAATGAATTCCTTCATGATATTTTAGGAAAGAAACACTTGTTTCCTTTCCTTTTTCATTGATTATCATAATAATTGTCACAAATCATTTAATAATAATAATAATAATAATAATAATAATAATAATAATCGGACATAGGCCCTGTCGTCATTATCACAACACAAAAGCCTACTTGTCAACACACGCAGAAACTGCGTGTGACGAAATTGATGGTGCTTCTCCATAAGCTACGTTTAATCGGCAAAAGACCTAAATAAGTGTAAGTTACGGACTTGTAATTTGAAAAAGAAGTTAATGTTTGAAACAGCAATCCAATCCAATCCAATGTACATTTTGAATTTACATGATCAATGGGTTTTTAACGTCATCCAATGTGCAACAGGTTAGGCTTACTGAACATGAAAGTATAGTTGTTGTTTTTTTGTTTGTTGTTTGAGCCGCGTAAGGGTGTAAATGTTCGACTGGAGAAAAAAGAAATATGCTGATTCTCCACATCTTGCAAAGTAATCTGCTTGGAATTTTCTCCCGCTGAGTAAATCTTAATTAAAACTCATGGAAAACTGTAAGAATGTGGCCAATTGGCGGGCGACAACTAGAAAATCATTTCCAGTGTCTTAACACCACTCCATGTCAAGACATCAACACACAAGCATTTATCTTTACGCTTCCAAAAGAGGGTGAATTTAGCACAGTATTAATGTATATTATTCTTGGGATTAAACTCAGGTTGTTTATTCCTGCACTCTTTTGTTAACACCAAAGACTTTTTAGCATTCAATTTTACGTCCTCCTACGTGATGTTAAATGCTTAAACTGTGCTACATTGCCTGCATTGCCTCATCTACTAAGCATGCCACATATATACATATACAGCTAAACACACACACAATGTCGCATTTTCATATCCATGTATATGTAATCCTCTTGAGTAAGATGCCACAATAGCATTAACATTCCTCCTCCATAAAACACTATACTGCAAGCAGAGTGGGTTGAACATAAAAGGGTGCCCATAACTCCATGTGGAAGTCAGTTGGTATCCTTAAAAATTATGCAACATGGAAAGAATGCCACACTCTGGCTTGTTTTATGAGGCAAATATTTTTTTTTAAAAAAGAAGAAAGAGTGCATGACTAATCCCAAATTGAAAATCAGCAATTTTCATCCACGTGAAATGTCTTGCTAAAACAACAAGCACTCGTTTCAGCACATAAGCGGGATAAATTACAATAAGCAATAACATTTTTTTTTATATGCGATTGAACTCATTTCCTGCCCATGAAACTGATAGACGTCTAATCTGTTTCAAACTCTACACAAAAAGGATATTTTAAATGTTGTACTGTTGAAGATTTGAATGGTTTAATTGAAATATTTAAAGGGACACTTGAAAGTTTTGAATACTGTTTTGTATTTTAATGATCCTACAAAAGACAAAAATGAATTGTCACCTGGTTTGGGTTTGGAGAAACATCCTCCCATGGTGGGCTCAGGATTAACTGGTACTGAGGGAGAGGGAGGGAAGGGGAGAGAGATGGGGGGAAGCGAGTTTGGCTCAGATACTCAGCACTCTGGATCTTCGAATGTAGCAATGTTGAAAAAGTGGAGGTATAAGAACCGGCCAGTCCACAATGGACATTGTACAGATTAATCTCTCCACATTATCTGTGGGAATACAAGAGAGAATCACGTAAATGACATGCAGCGCTGAACACGTCATTTCATGAAATTATATTATTATTTGAAATCAAATATATTACAAAACCATTTTCAATTAAGTTGGGACGTTGTGTCTTACCTCCTGAATAAATAAATAAAATACAAGGATTTAAATCATGATCAATCTATACTTTGTTGAATATACTACAAAGAAAAAATGGTCAAAAAACTTTACATTTTGTGGCTGCAACAAATTCCAAAAGAGACATGTAGCAAAAATGACAACGGAAACCGTGGACCGTTCAACAGCCATGGCTGTACGTCAAGCAACAATGGTAAAAAAATTCTGCATCCAAGACTGTGCTAAACATGACCCTGCACCAGCTTTTTTGGAATGAGTTGAAGCCGAAAAATTCTGAAACATTGCTTGCAACAATTTAAACACAATGGTTTGACAGTCGTTTTAATGATCTGATGCACTGTGAAAAACTAAGATCAGTTCTGGACCTGAAAAAGAAAAAAGTTAATTCAGCTGTCTGACCTAATTTACACCACTGGACAATTTAGTCATTTTGGTGCTTGTAAAAAGGAAGCAATTCCACTAATTGCCAACATTAAGCCAGCCACACATGGTTAATCTTTATTCATGCATGTTGCATAGGGTTAACGATTAAATATTAACTACAGTCCGACACCTATTAACTTGCTTGGCCCAGTGAACATTAGGGGGCAGCGGGGGCCCCTCCAGTTTCAAAATCTTTCTCTCCCTTGTTTTGTTGCCACATTGCGCTTACATCTCTAGCGGCTCTGGTATTTGAGCCTCGCATGCTTACAGTGACTCCCCACCGGGGTCAAACTGCTTTAAATATGCGCGCCGCGGCGCATTGTAACGTAGGACACGCGGACGTCCATTAGTGAGCAATCGTTTTCCGACGAAAACGCAAAAGAGCTGCTTGTTATTCTGAGCACATCTTAATGTCCTTGAACTTCTTGGAAAGGAAAAAAAGTGTGCAGAGTTGAAAGGATGCGTATGCAGGAAAGTTCCAAATGAGGAATGGAAAGAACCCCACTGTGACTGGCTTCTAAGCGGCTGAGACTGGAAATCAACTTTACCAAGTTATTTACTTGTGATAGATGCTTTTTTTTATTACTGCAGACATTTTATATTAATTAAGCCAACACTTTAAGAGATAGGCTTGTCTTTTCTAGCAGTAAATATCTTACAGTGTTGATACTTATGATTGTGTTTATTTAATAGGGATACTCAGTCAAATTAAAAGCTATCATTCTTCAGAGCTTCTATTGACCCAGTAAATGTCCATCAAGATTGAACACAGTCTGATTAAAATTGCACTAGATTTAAATGCCTGACATGTTTGACCTTCCACTTTGAAACAGATAAAAACAAAATTGAGTTACAGCAGTGGCCAGCTAATATTCTTAAAAAAAATATGGTAACACATAGTGGCGGAACAAACCAGAGTCAAAATCAGTTTAACTGCTGTTACTATTCTAAACTCCGCCTCTACTTCTACCTTGAAGCTCTAAAACCATAAAAGAGGATATAACGACTTTTCAAACCAAGTTACCATTTTTGATTCCTTCTCTGGCACTTGTTGCCGCTTGTAATGAATAACAAACACCCAGTTTTTTTTCCAGCAACTCTGGCTTAATTTTGCTCCACAATAAAATAGGTTAAGCAGATTTGTTCGTCACAACATATGACGCAAATTGCAGCGGCTCACTGTTGGTTGGGTCCCTCCCCAAGAAATGCTAATAATCCACTCTGCAAAGAAGCTGTCTATTTCACTCATTTGCCTACAAACATAAGACTGCGCACAGGAATGTCGGGGGAGAATTAGCAGATTATAGATCAAGTAATTTGACCTCCAAACTGACATTCTAAAAGTAAATGTAAATTAATTTAAATGAGTGGGTCGTGCTTGCCAGTTCCACTTGCTTAACTGGTATGTTGGCCCCAGATTTAGTGATACATGATAAAGCACTCTTCGCGATCTACCCACTTAATAACTGACTAGTTTCGCTCACCTGCCGGTTCATGAAATACAAGATAAGGTGCTGAAATCCTCCCCGATTGCCTTAACGACCTGTTGAGCAAAAGTGCCCTCTCACACACAGGTCATCTGAGTTTTAGTGAAGGTCTCAAATCATCTCTCCATCTTTCAGGAATAGAAAAGCCATTAATGTGCATATAATGGATATAATGTGCTTATACAAAAATCAAAAATAAAGTTAGAGAACAATAGAACTAGTATTGTTACATGACATGGTCATTTCTGACTGGTAGCAACATGGCAGCAACTTTAGTTTATGTACCTTATTTTCTCGCATATAAGCCGTATTTGTAACTCAAAAAAATGATGACTGAATGAAGGGTATGGCTTATATGTGCACAAGACTTGCTGTACTCTTTTT
Source organism: Stigmatopora argus (assembly GCF_051989625.1). Lineage (NCBI taxonomy): Eukaryota > Metazoa > Chordata > Actinopteri > Syngnathiformes > Syngnathidae > Stigmatopora > Stigmatopora argus. The sequence continues at coordinate 9,414,363 of NC_135391.1, read as the reverse complement.
CATCAGTAGATATCGGAAAAGTAACATTTACTATTTGTTGGTTATTTTCTGTTTTGCAGTAAAAAAACAACCGTTACTGGATGAATTAATTCCTTATGATATTGACCAGAATAATGTGCTTTTGATTCATACAGTATCTCAGAAATATCATAGGTGATTTTTTTTAAGAATTTCCCTTCAAAGTAACAGATTTGTACTCCCTATTAAAACCATGAATATGGAGGTGAAAATTGTGAATCAGGGGGCGGCTTATATGTGAGAAATTGTAAAATTCTACAATTCTAAGGCAATTTTAAGGTTGTGTCTTATATGGGAGTAAATACGGTAACCTACAGAGTTCTGGCAACCCGGACAAAGAAAAAAAAAAAGATCTCATAATTGGCTCATAGTGCAAGGCAGGACAATTGACGATTGTAAAATCAGAATCAAAACAATAACAACTATTCAGTACTAACAGTCGACTTTTAAAATTGGAACACCTCAGCTTCAAACAGTGTTAGAACTATTTCCAAAACATGTTTCTCGAAAGTCTGTTGACACCTTAGGGGCATTTAGTGAATAACTGAAGGGAAAATCTTACATATTTCTTCGTTAAAAATGCCACTCGGGCATATCCTCTAAAGCCAAAGTCCTGCTGTTCAGTTTACCACTATGGTAATGGGGTGTATGAATGTGAGTGTAAATGGTTGTCTATGGATTGGGTATCCTACGGCTGGGTGGCGACCAGCTTGTGGTATAACCAACCTAAGTCAGCTGTGATAGGTCCTAGCACATCCGTAACCTCAGCGAGGATAAGGATGGCAGAGAAAGGATGGATATTCTATTTTCACCAAACTGCTGCTTGTTGCTTGTTCACCAAGGGCCTCTTTTCCACTATTGAAAATCCTCTAATATCAACCCGAAAACTTCTTTCCATAGAAAAAAATGCTCCAGCATGTGTCATGATACCTGTCTTAACCACGGAACAGCAGCTTCAGGTAAAGATGGAGTTTCTTTAGAAGTTTAAAAGTCATGAAACATTTTAAGGTGAAAGTTACAAAGTAAGAAAGAATTTGGTATTGCAGAAGAACACAAGATTGAGCAATGCCTGCTTACACCAAAGAGCAAAGTCAAGAAACGTGATGAAAGAAATGAAATGCCTCTGCCCTTCAGTGAAACTGGCGTATTGGCCATTTAGTCTCATGACGAACGAAGGATTTATCCATCATTTTCATTGATTTCTATGCGAAGCACATGCCGCAAATTTCACATACAGTATGTTTCCCACCGTATACATCCTGATTCTGCTGAGCTGCTTAATTTAACTTCAACTAATAAACTCTGTGACGCAATGGAAAAGTAAAATGGGACATTTTAAGCCACCATGCAGCATAATTTACCCCAACGCACTCTAGCAGCAACCCAAAAGTTCTCCAGAATGATGAGTTAGTATCTCCAAAGTATGCCATTGCTCTCTGACTCAACCACTCTCCCAAGCCTAATTGCCTTGTTGGGATCCCCATGATAAAACAAAGGATGTATTTTTAAAAGAAAAAGTGTCGAGGGGCTTACCAGAGGGAGCTGCGGTCATGGAGCAGGTGCATGGAGATGTCCGGTGCAGTGCACACTAACATATTTGCACCAGTTCCTCTGCGGGACTCCTTGTCCTCCACTTGGGAGCATTCCAGTCCAGTCCGTTTGTCCCTCCTCGCTCCCTTTTGATGCAGCACAGGCTGTGGAGTTGGTGTGTGTGAGCCAGCGCGGGGGTGCAGGCGTATGTGCGGCGTGGCCCCTCCAGCAGCAACAGCAGCGGTCTGAGCCGACCGGTCGTGGGAGTTGCTTTCCTTCGCTGGGCCAGCCTGCAAATGCAGCACAAAAGACCTTTGCCAGTTTCTTAGCTGTATGCAGTATTGATGGAGTTGCTGAGGGGATGCTAACACAGCATGAATTCTCACCGTGCACCCCACCTCCCTCCACAAACAGGCGCACGCCGTCTCTCTGCTGCTTTTTCAGCGCAGACCCTCTCAGCCTCGACTTCAGGTGGTAAAGGCTCATCTTCCCTGTTAACTCATTCACTGCCATTGACGGCGATAGACGTTCCATACATTGGAACTGGGAGGGCTGGCTGGCTAACCCTGTCGCCGTCAATGGCACTGAAACGTTATTTTTCACTGCCAGCCCTAACAATTCAAATGGATTGGACCATTCAATTTAGTAGTTGTCCCTTTCAGACATACTCTCAAGACTGCGTTTGAACCGATTCAGGTTTGGGTGTGACCAGAATCCGCAAATTCACATCGGTAAATTTCCGCAATAACAGCCAGGAATGAAAATCATCAATTTCAGGATGATATAGTATATTGTATTATTTTTAAACAACCATACAACATTTGATGATATCACAGTCTGCCAAAACTTGATTCAAGGTTCTTTGATTGCGTTAGTACAATTGTATGCACACATCTACAATAAGATAAATTTCACATAAAGTAATGAAAAATACAAACCAAATTTTTATATTCCGCAATTTTGTTGCTGAAACATTTCAGACACTTGAATGGCGAGATTATTCTATTTGGCAATATGATCCATTTCGACTGAATTTGAGAGGAAAAACAACTCGATTAAATGCATTTCATCTACAAAGTATTGTCGGTTGGGTGGCCCTAGTGGTTAGCTCGCCGGCCTCACAGTTCTGGGGTCGAGGGTTCGATCCCATGTCGGTCCTCACTGTATGGAGTTTTTGTCTGCTCTCCCCGGCTTGCGTGGGTTTTCTCCGGGTACTCCGGTTTCCTCCGGGTACTCTGGTTTCCTCCCACATCCCAAAAACATGCACAGTAGGCTGGTTTAACGCTCTTAATTGCCCTGTGTCACACAAAAACTCAATTTGTAAACAGTGTCTGGTTTATTAATAGGATGTGTTTTGTTCAAGAAACATTGTTCTTCGAGAACACGTCATTGTCCAGTCTGGTTTTAGAGTACACCCCTAACGAGTGAGTTGGCTCACTCAGCAGGTCTGAAAGCAGCTTGCTGGGAACGATACAGCACATGGCCCTAGTGTATGTCTGAAAAGACATTCCATGTGTTTTGTAGGTCACAGAGCACGTTCTTGTTGCGGTATTTATGTCTGAAAGCGGCTAAGGGATGAGTTAAGACAATAAGTGATCTCAGAGATCGGCTCATATGTTTGGACATCACACAAAATGTGGTCTGTGGGAAATATCGGGTTTGCTGTCTTCTATAATCTGGCCCATCCAGCATTTACATTATGAATGTCTTTTGGGTGTTTTCTCCCTTAATCTATAGTTAAAATTGACTGCATTTTTTACATTCAATTTACCTGAGTAAAACAATTCTGAAAAAAAGGACTTGCAATTAAAAGCAATCGAACTTGTTTTTGTGTTAATATCATTGAAACTTCGTTTGTCCTGCTTTTTGGTTCTAATTGGTTGTTTTTCTTCAGGGTTTTTTTTCGTGCTAAATAAATTAAAGGCACACGATGGCGCCAGAGGGTTGAATGTTTTACAGATTAAAAATGATGTCTCAGAAATATTAAAATAGAAGTAAACTGTTGTACAGTTTTAAATTGATCAAATAGGTTTATTAAATACAAATATAAAAAATGAGAATGCAGAAATCAATTACAATTTTTACTTTTGAAATAGCCCAGATTTTATGCATCTAATTATTCTTAAAAGGTTTGGTTATAGGTGAAGTTAAAATGTTAGTCTACTACTTGAATGAAAATAAGCATTTACATATCTGAGGTTTGAACGCTTTTGGAACGTTTTGCAGCCATAAAATTCTGAGTTGACTATTAATTGCTAAATACAATAATACAAATCTTTGTAAGTGTATCAATCCAATATTGGGCAAATATGACTTGCAAATGATTGTATTGTTTTATGTTTAACACAACATACCAACTTCATTGAACAACATGACTACTTACTTTAAGACAGAGTGTAATGTGTCCTCTTAGACAAGATTAATTCCATGCAGATTCTTTTGATGTATGAGCTCAACGGCACAGTACTCAGACAGCCAATTCAATTGAATTATGGGGTGGCATCAGAAGGCGACACCCAGAGTGGGGTGAGTGAAGAAAATATGGAAACTACATGCAGTATCAGCTGCCAGCAGGTCGGATTGATCCTGCATTAAAGAAATAAGGAAGGCAGATTGATATACAGTCAGTCGATGTCAGCAAGTTGCTGCGTGACATTTTGTAAATTCTAACCATCACTACCATGTATTGTGTATTAACGATGGCCTACCTCGTCTGCCTTCTTCAAAAATTCAATACAGAATTACAGCTGCTATGAAATCCAACACACACAAAAATCAGGGCTTCCATACTCAAATGGATGTCATTTCTACCAAAACAAAAACCCAGGGAAGTTATTAGTACTCGTGGAATTATAACAAGTGACAAAACTCTAATCATGCGGTTCTGCTTCTGATTAACGATTGTGAAAAGTCAATAAAAGCCACTTGAGATGAATGGTGCATAATATGGATATATCTGGTTACTGGAAGAAGCATGGTAACCTGCTGTTAAAATGAAATTGTCATGATTAAAAATTGTGTTATGTCACATGAATAAATCACCCAAGAGTCAGTTTTTTCCCAGTCATTCCATTGCTTTATAGTGACATTCTAGATACAATGAATAACTCACAAACAAAATAAAAACAAATGCAACTGTACTTCTATAGCTGTATTACAGATAAAAAGGCTCCACACATTACCAGTTGATACTTGTCATACAATTTTCGACTTGAGTTAAAAAAGGGCATAGTTTATCTGTGCAGTACGTATATACTTTTTTTACAGAACCTCTGTCTTGCTGTACTCCCGTGTCCTTTGTGAGTTGTTGGTCACTCTTGTCGATTTTAGGTCATAGTCAGCCATGCAGACAGCAATAAAGAAGAAAGTGCCCCCAATGAGCAGAGCCAAACCCCCAAACCATCCGGAGAACATGGCCTCTCCGTACTCCCAGCGGGGCATCACGTCAGGAAAGCCTTTATTCCAGAACTCCACGACAGTGGTGTACGCCACGACCGACACTGGAGCCAGCGCCGTGATCCCCGAAACCCAGGACAACACCCCGCCCAGGATGAGGAACCTTCTCCTCTTTCCACAACGGTCCAAACACATGCGCAGCCCATCCAGTCCCGGTAGGGCAACCAGCAGAGCTAAACCACCGGTGAATACCGACACCAGCATGAGCACCCTTGAGATCTGCAGGTCCAAAGGAAGTGCTAGAATGGAGTCGTACGACTTGCATTGCACGCCCACCTCCTCCGTATAAAGGCACATGTGCCAAAGCCCCGAGTACCAGTTTTCCATTTCGTTCAAGTCTGAGTTCATTGTCTTCCAAAGCGGGAGAAAGGTGGTGATCAGGGTTGTCAGCAGTCCTCCAAAGGTTACAAAAACAGCCATCCTTTGCATAGCTTTACTGGTTAGAAGAGCCATTGCTACCTGGATGACCGCTGCACTGTGCAATCTTAAACTTCCCAGCCCAGCCTACCTTCTGATGGAGCCCCAGTGAGGCTCTATCATTAAAAAAAATGTTACTGATGAGTAGATAACGACATCACAATTACAGTTTTGTCTCAGTGTTCCACATCAGCACAATAATGAACCCTGTTTTAACTGAAACCCTATAGGGCCAATGGCATCCCGGGCCAGGCTACTCGTGGACAGATGAAACACGAGCAGAGAAAAGAAGCATTTGCAAGAAAAGGCTTCTTTCTGCAGCTGTCTGAAACTCATTCCAGCTCTTCCAGTTTTTTGTAATTAAAATGTGTGATTTGACATGACTCAAAGGAATGTCTGAAGTTTTGTGGCCCAAATGTTGGGGCATTAATGTAGGAAATGATCCACAGTTGATCATTTAAATCTGCTAAATGGATGCCGTTAAGTGTAAAGCTGGAGCTTTTTTAATATTTATTATTTGTATAAATACAGTGCAATTCACCCCTTTGGGTAAATTTAAACAAATGTCACCAAGTTGTATTGGCAGTTAAACATGGGTAATGTTTGATAGATGTGGTAACTATAAACACACAGTGGTCAATACTTATTTTCACAATATAGTATAGCATTAGAAAGTATATATTACCAACGGCAATTGCGTAATGTAATAATACTGAACTATCAATAATAGGTCACATCATTTGGTTATTTCAGCTGTTAAGGAAAATGGGTCCAATGTGGACTATTTTTTGGGAAGAAGAAAATGATAATTGGGGGGGAAAATAGCAGAATAAACATGCAAAAAGCTATAAGCTATTGTTGTATACAAAATAAATAAAACGGCTTGACACAATGATACGCACAGTAAGGAACAAAGCACCAAGCTTTAAATAAATTTGAGGGTATTTGAAAATTTGAAAAATGTTAAAATGTACCGTACATTTAGAAATGAGTCGAATATCAATAAAAAACATCACTAATATAATTCAAATGAATAAAAACTCAAATTCACTGTTATGCTATGTTATGTTATGCTATGTTATGCTATGTTATGCTATGTTATGTTATGCTATGTTATGTTATGCAAACGACGTTGATTATATGAGGTGCGGAATGGCGGGGAGAAATTGTAAACAGATATTGGAAAAGGAGGATAAAAATAAAAGTGCAGATCTCTTGCCATGATCCTAAATGTCGGAGCCCATCTCAGCACACTGCTTGTCTGATATGTGTGTAGCTAGAGACTCAATGATGTCCAACAGCAGCAACTGGCTGAGAGAACGCAGGTTGGGGAGCTTGGATACCTTTGGGAGGGGAGGAGAGCAAAAATTAAAAGGGGGGGAAAAGACGAGAAGTCAAACATAGTAAAATGAGGAAAAATCAGCGCTCAATTGGTTCATGCTGAAAAATAAAAAGCAACACCCAAAAAATAATAATAATAAATAAAAATCGCAAGTGACATGGGCTGAGGTTTTTTCTTTTTTTGTTAAACAAACAATCCTAAAATATAAGACAGCCGTTTTTTGGGCCTCGCGGTTAAGCGCGGGGGTGCTTGTTCAGCCGGCCGCCCTGTAAACACTCTCCTTCTCTACTTTTCTTCCACTAGCGGGCCAACAGTGTCAAGTCTCCTGCAAAGACGACGCGACTACGAGGTTAGCTCAGCTGCAGCGAGCGGGCAGCAAGCCCCCAGGGCGCCGGATACGAGCCCACCCACCTTGATGAACTGGTGGACAATAATGTGGAGGCAGTGCTTCTTCATGTCCAGCGCCTGCGTCTTATCGGCCGCCTCGAGGATCTGCACCGAGAAAAACAAAATGTGCAAATGTGCTGGGCCTACACAAGCGCTGTCGTCACCCTCCAATGAAATACCTGCAAGACGTTCTCCACAGTGACATTCATTTCCAGGTTCTGCTTGCAATAAGCCTGCAGCCTGTTATTTGAAAAGCCGTAATAATATGGTGCAGCAAATAGATAGCTGTTTCACAAAGGGTCAAGGATAAGACACCCTCAACAGTGGCCTTTGTACTGCACTTGATGACACTGCGAAGGATATTAAATTAACAACACAATATTTTTCCTGTAGTAAATTATGTTCATGTTTCAAATGCTCTTTGACAGCTCTTGTACTGCATGCTTGTGCTCGTGCATCAAATCAAGTGGAGCAAGTGTACAATGCAGTTCTACAATAGAATCACTAGTAGGCACTGCTGTGACATTTGTATTTACACTCATTGAAGCGACTTTTAACCTGGAAGCCACTGCTAATTTACAGCACAAATCTTTAGCCTTACACGTTCCAAAATGTTGTCTTCTCATTGCCTTCCCCAAAATATGGTGATGATGATGATTCTATCCATAATTTCTTTGCGCTGTGATTCAATAGGGCTAAATTTCGGCACTGAATGTGAATGAGGCTTTTGAATGAGATAAGGATACAGAGAATCTTCTGGAGGCATGTTTACGTCTCCATAGTAGATGTAGCGTACCATGGACTCAAATGCCTGCTTACTGGGAACCATTTCACCGATGGAGATATTTACCTGCCCGTCCTCTGGCATAAAGGACCGGAACATGGCCTCAAAGTAGCTGAAAGATTAAAGAGTAAAGCTGATGATCACGGCCAAAGGTTTTGCCCAGCCCCACTGTCAGCGCACACAAAAGCCTGCTCTGTACCTGGAACGAGCCGCCAGTATGGCTTTATGAGCGGGTCGAGGGTGCCCGTCTAACAGCAAGATGATGTCACAGAAGTCCAGGCCCCCTCCCTCCAGGTAAGCCTTCATGTCCTGCACCAGCGAGGTGCCGATGTCCACGGGCTGGTCCGAGTACAGCCTGGGAGGAGGCTGCTGCTTTCGTCGGACAATCTCCACGATGAGCGGCGTGGACAGACGTTCAAACTCCCTCGTCATGATCACCTGGTTGAAGTGGGATTCCTTCACCACGAAATTAAGGCAATGTTCCTAGAGAAATAGAATTTGCAGACATGAAGAGAACTTCCTTTGCTCGTGAAAATATCATTAGCCTTGTGGGTGGTGACATTAAATCTAAGAGTTTAAAGAATCGCCATGGTTTGTAAAACGTACCTTTAGCTGGTCGAGTTGGAGCTTGTTTGCATTTTCACAAACACTGAGAACATTCTGCAGATCGACAGACGCCTCAATGTATTGAACACACAACTGCTCCAAGCGGGAGAGCTTGAAACTCAGGGCTAGTTTGTAAACATCCATGATCAGGAGAACGTCCTGAACATGACCTGGAAACCCAAATGAAACACATTGTTTGTGAAATCTTCATACAAATTCAGTGAAACTTGCATGTCACCGAGTTTGACATTTTAAAATGTTGACATAATTAATAATACAAGAAATGGGCATGACTGCCATATTCTTTTAAAACTATTGGTTTGACAAGATATGGCGGCTGAGTGCATGTATAGTAACAAAACTATTAGGTAGAACAATACTACCTCTGCGTGGGTATTGAATCTTGTCTGTGTAGAGAAACTGCATTAAGACTTCAAAAGGCTGGGCTTCGGCTTCCCTGATAGATACTTCCAGCATTGGCTGTCTGCCTGAAAGCTTGTGAGTGCCTCCTCTTGTGGCCCCTTCATCACTCTCCTCACTGCTGTCCTGTTTGGTCCGCTAAAAACAAGACAGGCAATTCATCTTAATACATGTCTTCAACTATTGCAGATTTTTTTCCCCTCACAAAATTCTAAAAAAATCTCCAGACCTGTCGCTGTCTTTCCCGAGCCTGCAGGATTTTCTTGCGCAGCCACTGGCATCTTGCTGTCACAATAGCTATATGTCCCAGAACTCGTTCTTCCCGCTAAAAAAGAAAAATAAGATTTACTATTAAATAAGCCGACTTGTGCAGTAAATGGAAATTAAAAGAAACCTACCTCTCCTAGAATAAATTCCACGTCACAGAATTGACGATTCTCCCACAATTTACCATAATCTTCATGGAGGGTACACTTTGGATAGCATGAAAACTGCAAAGAAATATATGCATCAAGAAAATAATTATGATTTCCAAACTATAAGTTGCACTTTCTTTCAGAGTTCACCTAGCTATTATGTATTTCTCCACTATTACATATTGCAAAAATTTTATTCACCGTCTTTTGACTTATTGAACAAGATAAATATAATAAAGTGAGACTGGAGTTGCATCGATCCTACTTGTTTTGACAACACTTAAAAAGGCTGCCTCGGTCTGACACTCAGTACCAGAAACAGCGACGGATAAGGCTACTTTTGGAGTATTGGATTTGATCACACGATTGGATCCGATCCAGTATTCATGCATGTTTTCAGAGAATGAAAACGTGCCCACCTGAAACCTGTACATCTCCCCACTGCGGACATTGTTGTCCACAGTCCCCCCAAAAATGTACATAGCATCTTGAATTACAGCAGCTGCATGGAAGAGCCTCCCACTTAGCATCTGAGAAGGCAAGGGTGCAATTCATGTTAGAAAGTCATACAGACATGTCTGGAAAATATAGAGATGATGTACCACTGATTCAACTCTTGGCAATTTATACCTCACTGTCCTGACTGGGGTGGATCACCTCCCAGCTCTGAGAGTCCACGTCATAGCAGTGCAGCTCATTGGGCAGAGTGTTATCAGCAGCCCCGCCAAACACATACAGGTGGCGGTCGAAAGCGACCATTGTGTGGCCATAGCGCCGTTGGGGAGGGGGCGGAGAGCCTCGCAGTAAATGCTCAGTGGGAATGCGGGTCCACCTGCGGGGACGACGTCTCTTAAGCTATCGAGGGTGCAAGTCAAGTCATATTTAACAGCATTGATTAGGCTCACATGTGGCCATTGAATTCAAACTGGAAGAGGTTGTTGGTTATCTTGGCTCCACTCTGGCCCGAAAACACAAACATCTTGTCACGGCACACAGCTACGGGGAAGTTGCAGCAAGATGGAGGGATCTCACCGCTTTGCTCGATCTGATAGTGAAGCAAAAACACTGAGCTCAGCACGTAAAATTATTAAAGCTGGCTCTACCCTCAGTGATGCTAAATACTAGCCTCTTCCCAACATGCATGCTCTCGGTCCTGCAAGCTGATGGTCCACATGTCATTTAACCTACATGAGGTGAACAACATGTCATGAATGTGGACACTCTTATCAAAAGGTACATGCCGAAACGAAACGAAACATACCTGGCATTCCCGTCATAACCGGCAAATATCCAAAGCTTATCACTGTAAACGGTAGCTCCGTGAGCTGAGCGAGCTACTGGCAAGCTAGATAAAACACAATAGTTGGAATGTATATTTACTAAATCGCAAATGCTTTTCATATTTTATATAGCATTCAAAAATACATTACCTCCCCTCTACTTTCCATTCAGTCCACTGTCCTGTGGCAAACTTGTATTCAAAGAGATCATTTTTATTTTTTAAGTTGGAGTTGGAATATATGTCTCCAGTATAGCCCCCTGGAATATATTTAAAAGCACATATCCATTTGAACTGAACTATTGCTACCAATGAGTTAAGGAAGAAACTTACCAAAAACAAACATGCTGCTGCCATACACCACAGCTGAATGGTGATAACGAGGAGCAGGTGGGGTTCCCGTGGTGAAGGCCCTTTGCAATATATTACAGTCACAATAATGTATAACAATCTAATATTTTCATGACCAATTCTTACCGACACCAAGAGCAGTCTTTCACATCAAAACGGAGCAAGTCATTCAGCATGTTCTTGCTGGTGGGAAACACAATTTTAACATCATTCAAGTATTAAAAATACCTCTGATAATGTTCTACTCACCCGTTGTCTCCCCCAAACACATAGATAGCATCCCTATATGCCACAACAGTGTGTTTACTGCGCCTGGATGGAGGTAAAGAAGACGCAAATTGAACAAAGTGATAGGTTTTTACTTGTCAATTGTGTCTTTAGGCAGCCTTGAGTGGTTAACATGTCAGCGTAACAGTTCTGGGGTCCTGGGTTCGAATCCAGGTCAGTCCACCTGTGTGGAGTTTGCAAGTTCTCCACGGGCCTGTGTGGGGTTTCTCCGGGTACTCCGGTTTCCTCCCACATTCCAAAAACATGCATGGTAGTCTGGTTGGACACTCTAAATTGCCCCTATGAGCATAAATGGTTGTCTGGCTCCGCGTGCCCTGCGATTGGCTGGCCACCGATTCAGGTTGTCCCCCGCCTCGTGCCCGAAGTCAGCTGGGATAGGCTCCAGCACCCCCCGCGTCCTTGTTGAGGATAACACGGTTCAGAAAATGAATGAATGAATTGTGTCTTTGGCCTTCAGTACGTTACCTTGCTCCAACAAACTCATCACACGGAGGAAGCCTTCTCCAACGGTGAACAGTCTCAAAAGGACCAAAATTTAGTGTCAAGTATTCCACGCTGTCGGAACAACTGTGGTCAAAGTCAACACTTGGAGCCACTTTGGTTGATTTGCATTCCATTTTTCTCCACCCAACCAACGAGTATCAGGGAAGATTATCCGTAGCTGATGTCATTTTGAAACACTATGGAACTCAAACTTCCCGATAGCAGCTCGCTACACGATCGATGCTAAAAACAAGCGCTAGCTACAAAGCTAATGCTAAATTACTAAGCGAAAGGGCAAAGCTATCAATAGGATCGGTTACGAAACATAACGATAAAATCTGAGCACATCGGTTCGTTGTTGTTTTTGAACTTTGACTTGTATTTAAGCAAACACAACAACAATTTAAGGCACAACTCGCAAACGGGAGACCTGTCATATTACTGTAAAGTCGCCCTGCCGCGCCCCCGTTGTTGGCTCAGAGCTCATGACTACTCCTAGTGGTTGGAAGATTGTTTTTTTTTCCCGTTTCACCACATTCTCACTGCCAAATAAAATCCAAAACTGTGCTTTACATTCGAATATTTAAACTCTGGTTTAAACTCTAATACCGAATCTAATTCGAGGAATCACAATAAGTTATCCAATTACAGTTGAGAATGTCCTGGTGCTGAAATGTTTGGAAAGTCACAGGTGTTTTTATTGATGATTAGGACTACTTTACTTCATTTGAGATGTGATAAATGTCATTTATTTATGAATGTATTTTTGTCCAATAAATTTCAAACCTTGCATATTGAGATATTACAAAATACTGCTATTACTTTCTTAATGACTATTTGTGTAAGGAGGAATAGCTCTATATATACTGTGAATGGACACATTAACTCAGGGTCAAAACTTGACCTGGTTGGTCATCAAAAGCAAATACCTCAAGCATTTATAAAATTCATAAAAATAACACGGTAAAAAAATGTGTTGTACAATATTCATGGTGTATATTACAAGCTTTATTACAGAAAAATGGCATGTCATAATTCACAGTATGAAGGCAGAGCCAAGTAAAAGGACTCACCTTTTTTGTAATCCAGAATTTTGTGTTTTTACAATTCACATAACATTTTATTAGTTTTGTCCATAGACACAAGTTGGCAGAGATGGAAAGAATATCTTCGACACTTTGTTTTGCTTTCTTTGTTAAATTTTCAAAGAACAATTTACTATGTATTTCAATAAGGGACTAGACAAGAGTGCAACATGTCATTTCAACTCAGTTCAGTGCTTTAAGATTGTGAAATATTTCTTTCAAGTGCCTATCAAAATCCTAACACGGTTAGGATGATTGAAATATCAGAGAACCTCTGCTATATTAGTCCTTGGGAAACAATGGCAACACACTAGTACGCTTCTATTTCTAGTCACCAGTTAATGATATCTCTAACGTGACCCCACAACTTGGTGAGCCATAGGTTGACTCCAAACTCAGTCAAGTATTGAATCTCTGGTGTCAACATCTTACGGCACAACTTCACGTGGGCCTCATCAATGTTCTTCTTCAAGTTGTATCCCATGATGGACTTCTCCCCGATGGGCTGCCAAGGCTGCATGTCGCTTTCTTGGATCCTGCCGGAGTCGACGGCGTGACCCCCTTCGATGCAGGTGGCCGCCATCTCCGCATTCCTCCTGTTGAGCTCCGCTACGTCCTCCGCCATGCGCCGGCGTCCGTACGCGTCCACTCTCCTCCAGAAGGTGCGGTTCATGTGGCGGTACAGCTTCCAGTCAAGAGCGTTCCACTCGAGGGCCTTGGCCCTCAGGTCCGGCGTCAGTTTAGATACGGTGGAGCCGTTGCGAGCGTTGAGCTTGAAGAAGACCAGGTCGTCCATCTCCCAACAGAGAGCATCCTTGAGCAGGATGAGAGATTCTTCAAAATGTTCTGCCAGCATGAAGAGCCGAAAACGTTCTGTGATGTTTTGAATTGCCTCGTCCACCCGCGGATCGTCCGCCTCTAGCGTGTTATCTACTCCAAAGTCAAAGAAAAGCAGGTTCCTGAGGTAGAACGCGTTGAAACCCTCCGGGTCAAAGTAGTAGTGGGGGTCACGGAGGAACTCGGCCAGCTTGTCGTCTCCCGCGATCTTCCAGGTGAAAGGGACCGTCCGACCGTAGTAGTGGAAGGACGACTCAAAAAGCTCCGCCGGGTCTCTGAGGATGGTGACGTAAGCCGTGTCGAGGGGGAGCAGCTTGGCCACTTCGGGCGCGTTGAAGCGCATGTGATTGCAGATGATATTGAAGCACATTCCGGGTTTGAAGTCTTTAACGTAGGAACGCTGGAAAAAGGTCGGGTAGGAGAAGTCATTCCTGCTGTCGGGAAAAGCAAATTTCAGTTGATGCTTCTCTCCGAAGCGGAAAAGGATGTTGAGGAAGGTGCTGCTCGCCGCCTTGTGGGTCTTCATGAACATGATGTCCACTTTGGGAGTGCACATCCCGCTTTTTTGTGAGTTGTTGCTGATCGGTCTGGTGGTCAGATGAGACGGGTGATGGGCGCAGGAGAACGGCACTGGAATTCTGCAGAAATAAACAAGACACTTTTAAAAAAAAGAAAATCTGCATGTTTAATTTGATAATAAGCATCAACAACCAAATATGGCCTAAGCTTTCACATTTACAATGAAAATATGAAAGTCTTTTTTAAGTCAAGTCTACTTTACGCCATGCTTTTTATCAGACAGCGACATTATTCGGGGTGTAAATCACTGAGTTCATGAAGATACGATATCAATTCTTTGGACATCATTTTGTCATTTGGGGGCCTCCGATCGAAATAATACGAAATTATGAACAAAATCTACACTGTTAAATTAAAAAAATATATATATACAGCTTTTTTTTTACAATCGTAGTATTAGTACTGGCTCATATTTGACTTCATATTACGTATAAAGCTGTATTTAAGAATCCAGTGAGTGCAATACATGTATATGGATAATATAAACTGTGCATAAAGCTTTACTATAATACAGCATATAGTAGGTTCTGTATACACATAACTCCCTTGTGTACACATGAATCATGTATTTATTGTGTTTACATCTGCAGTATATAGTATGTGTTGGTTGCATCATACTCAGTCAGGCTCAGTGGTACATGGGGCATGGACAAGCAGTAAAGGAAGATAATACTGCTGGTCAGTAGGACTCCCAAAACCAGACGTTTGCACATGAACTTCCAATGTCTTCTGTGCTTTAATGCCATGATCCAGCAAATTTGCATGTTACCTGAAAAACAACAAATGACATAATGTGAATGAAAAACTTGGAAAGTTTGCATTAAAGTGCTTGATACTGCTGCAAGGTCACATCATCAGAGATATCCATTATATTTATCTTATCTGCATTCAATTCTACTTTAAACATGGTTTTGTGTTTAACTCTGACTAAATGCGCATATTTACGACACATAGCGGCCTTTAGAGAAAACGGATGTATTTTTACATTGGCATCATGAAGTGATGATAATGGTTTTAATTTGTTAATATATAGCCAACAGTCCAATTGGGGTTAATGGCAACTTGTAATTATTATTTGGATTGTCCTTACCTTATGTACCTCAAATTAAAAATTGAGTTAGAAAAAAAAAGTAAGTCAATCTTATTAAAGTACATCTTGTACTGGATTTCATTGGACGGTAATAAGTAACTCATAATAACACTAATTAGCCATTTTGTCCTTTTGAATACCACCAGACGTTTAAGCACATTGTAGACTGGTACAAAATGTTCTTATTAAAGGATATGACCAGAAAGTAAAGGCTGGAGTGTTCTCACCTTAAAACATAATAAATCCAACTTGTTAAAAAGTGCTGCTTGCCGTTGTATTCCAATTGACCAAAAACAAGTTAATCTAGCTCCTGCAGTCTCTCTTGCATCTGATCTTGAAATACGCACAGGCAAAAGACATCAATGTTCTGAACACACTAGACTTATCACATGTCCAGAGATAAGAGATCTCCCCCTCACGTCTCCAGTTTCACAGCACCGATGCAGGCACACCTGATGCCTCGGGCCGCCTCCCACCTCTTAACTTTCTAATCCAATAGCCATTTTGCTGAATGAAGCTCTGCGGGGACCCTCGTCTCCCTGTGACATCAGGGTCTGTCAGGGGACAAGCACTTGTCAGAGAGGGAGAGTGTAACACAAAACGGGGGAGGGCGAGTGATGGAGCGAGGGAGGCGAGGCTTGTATAGCCACTATTCTGTGCTCACCATACAGAGGGCCTTTTGAGCTCTCTCACCCGAGTCCGAGTTGCAAGCTGATAGGAGGGGTGAAAATCAGCATCAAAAGAACAAATGCACTAATTGTACCACTTGATCAAGACTGCTTTATGTCCGAGTTCCGCGAAAAACGCCTTCTAAAAATGCTACACGTGGAATGTATGGTTAATAGTGAGTTGATTGTCATATTGCCGGGGCATTCATAAAGTAGCGCTGCCTCCAAGTTGCAATCATTTTTTTTTAGCACAGAAATTAGATGCAAAAATAAATAGATTTGGTACTTACGGCTAAGTAGTGATGTTTCCACTCAGCGCTTCTGCACTCAAGTCTAATGAAAAACAAACACAAGAAGTGTATGCACTGTAAACAATGCAGTTTAGAATGGAAGATCTTGCTTTGGCCCAGTCATTCAACTTTTTTATTTTTTTGAGTCAATGTCTATTTATAGTTGAGAAGTGTTTTTCAAACAAACAGTCACTATACTTTATTTACAATTCTGTTATTATGAGTTAGTGATACAATGGAATTAGTTGAGGTTTCCCAAAGTTTAGATATCAGGAAATTAGATTTTGTCCATGTTTCCGGGTCAATTTACTCCGATCTCAAATCAATTTTCCCCATATAATATAACAAAATTCTAATTATTCTGTTCCCACCTTATTACTACTACTCATACTAATTTATTGTGCTGAGCACTTAATTATCTATTACTATTTAATGATTATTTATTTATCATACTATATATTATATATGTTTGTTTGTTGTTTGATCCATAGACCCAGTGAGTGGCATACTCTCAACAACTTGGCGCTGAACATCCCCAAAACCATGGAACACATCCTAGACTTCAGACGGAACAAGCCTGCTCTGCTGACCTCACTTGGACTTATTTATTTCTTATTTATTGATTATTCATTTGACTTGTTTTTTTGTGCACTACGTGGTGAAAGCTTTAAATCTCATTCTACTTGTATAATGACATGTTGAAGGAGAGCACTCAGTTTTCCTTCTCATGTTCGATTAATTTCGGATGTGGAAGATGTTGGTTGTCCAAATGGAGGCAATGAACAGTGACTTCAAAGCTTTTATTACAGAATATTCTGGGCGCAGGTGAACCACAGGCAAGGTTGTCATCCACAAATGCCCCAAAACAGACAACTTACATTCACCTTTATTCTCTCGAGAGGGTGCATCCCGAAACCGAACAGGGATGGGATTTTCCCTTACTTCATACATTCATACAGTAAGCTATTTCTTATGAACCGGCAAATAGAAGATAATGACAATGTTGCAGGTCTTCAAGGGCACATTTGGCTACAGGATAGAGCTCTACTAAGGGGAAGCTTGAGACTCATGGAGTCATGACTATAAACAGGAAAAATACACATTTCAATATGAGACCCACTTCAGACAATAAAAGCATTCAATTCAATTCAATTTGTAGGTCAAATTTGTCTATCTCAGGGCAAAAATTTGCCCTGAATTTTCCTCCTATCTCAAATTTCTCATATATTTAGAAACCCCCATGTCAAGGTATTACTATATAAATTTCACAAAAGAACAATTCAATAAACCCTTCCAGTGTTTATTACATTTTCTGTTTACAAATTGTTACATAGATCATGGGAAAACAATTGCAAAATTATTCAACTAAAGGTTGTCTTTTAATGGGAACGTCATTGGGGGAAATACTGTGCATTTTAGCACTGGTGACTCAAACAACCCAATTTCCTACAAACATGCAGATTAGTAAGGTAGTTCAAAAGACAAGAACTGCTTGCTTTGGATCAAGTAGTTTTGTTGTGAACATCTGAAATGCCTGCTAAAGTCTGACCCAGTCATTGTGGTTTATCCCGAATTGTATGAAGACGGACTACTGGCTCCACACTATGTCTTTTGTTGAGCACCCATCGCGCTCCTTCAGGCACCCATACATAGTGCCAGGCTGAGACCCGAACTGGGTGGGCATGGGTGGAATGCAGATCGGGGTCAAGGGGATGCACTTCCAACTGAATGAGAATATTGATGGCACCGGGTGGGATGAGCCCACCAGAAGCATCTCAAGAGGGCAGTGAACATTACGGCACCTTCGCAAATGTGGTATGCACCATTCAATTCATTTGTGTTCTGCTTCAACATAATCCTCTTTTAAGTTTCATATGAAGAAACAAACAAAGGCTAAACACCGAGTATATTAAAATTTATTGAATAATGTGTTGCCTGGTAATTGCAACCATTTTGCATTGTTTGGGAGTTAAAACAAGTTTGAAAAATTATGGGACAAAAGCATATAAACAGTCGCTTTTACAGATCATTGGAACTTGACAAGCAATGGGAGTCCACGGAAGCTGACATCTTGAAGTGAACCGATCATTATCATCATTCATTTTCTGAACTTTTTCTTCTTGGCCTTTTCATTATCATCGTGAAGTTTCCTCTTAGCAGCTAGCTTGTTAGCCTGTAACAAAGGACAAAAAAGTCCAATGAGAACAAAACCTATTTTAGCAAAGAGTTGACTCAGAGGTCACATGGACTGTACATTCTTTAAGAAAGAAACGTGCTTCAAGTGTTTAACATTCCCACACAGGAATGATAAGAGGGGAGGTACTGTAAATAATGCATTTTATGTTAGAAAGACGAGACTTATCGTGAGCAAACTGACGAGGCGTGGCAGAAATCCATACTGAATCAATAAGAAATGCCACAAACCTCTCGGACTTTTCTCTTTTTTCCAAACATGATCTTGTCGTAGAGATACTTGTCCTTCTTCTTCATCATCATGATGGCAAGGCGCTTCTCTTCCGCTTTCTGCTGTTGATCTCTTTGAGCTGGATCTTCTACCTTCAACTTTCCAGGAGTCACTGTCATCTGTAAATGTGAATACTATCTTTAATTACTTCTTAAGCAGCAGGTGGTAGGCGACAAGAAAGATGGTTTGTTATAAACCTTGGGTCGGGATCTTTGCCGCTTCTTCTTCTTCATCTTATTTTCTTCTACCTTGTCCTCCTGCTCAACTTCCTCTTCTTCATCCTCCTCTTCACTCTCTTCTTCCTCAGTTTGTTGGGCTATGAAAATTTCAAAGAGTATTTATGCACACATACCACTCATCACCATCAAACAACAAATACAACATTTCTTACCAGGCTTCTCTCCCCTTTGCAACGCCATTAACTTCAGTTTCTCTGGAGGAACATAGTCTCCCTCTTCCTCCACCACAAATGGAGACAGGTGGGGTGGAAGAGTGACCCCCATGAAGTAGTCCTCTACGGGAAGGACTACTTTGGCGTTGACACTGTCGTACACCCACTGGGGCTGGATATAGTATCTGAAATGAAACAGCATTGAAGGGTCACGCAGTGCTGAAGACTTCTGCTCTTCACAGTGGGGGGAAAAAGGACATATACTCTACCTGTTGATATATTGCGTGGGAACACTGGGTCTGTCAACAATGTGATGTGTGATTGTCTCGTCAGTCACATTATATGTGCTGCCAATGCAGACAGAGGATTCCCAGGACACCTGGCCACCGAAACACCTGCCAATGTTGAAATCGGGCGTTATTTTCGCAGTAGATGTTAGTTGGCTTTCAAGGTGGCTGAGTTTCGGTGGAGTTGTTCTGACTTACCTGATGACAAATGCCAGAGACTCTCTGGGTACTTCTCTATTGAGGAAAAACTTCAAGCCCTCAAATATCTTCTTATGGGTTTCCAGTTGCTTCTGCTCTTTTTCGCTTTCCTGCATCTTTTCAATGTCCGCCTGAAGGAAGCATTCATTTATTCTATTTAAATTCGAGATGCAACGACTTCAATTCCGTTTTGATTGAAAATGCAAAGAGCAGTTCCATTTTACACAAAGAATGCACTTGCATGAACTCAATTCCACCTCAACAAATAATACAAGGTGGAAAGTTAACTAAGCATAGATGGACATGCTGAAGATTCTTTTTTGGTGTGACAAGAAAGGACACAAACAGGAATGAATTCATTGGAAAAACATCACTGACTGGATGGATTAGCGATGTTTAGAAGAGGAATCTATCTACTAAAAATTGATCGGTCAGGTAAGACACAAAGTGGAAACAGTCACTAAAGACAGGAAGAGATGAAAAGAGAGGACTTTTTGTGGCAATCACGAAAATTGGTTTAGCTGCAAGCAGAATGTCAACTGGAACAGCCAAAAGGTGAGGATTCACCTCATCCCTGGCAACCAAACACATGTATTCCCCAGTTTCACACCTCCAAAAGCTTTGGCATTAAGTACGTGACCCTCCCACCTCTCTCCTTAGAGACTAATTATTTGATCTACTCACTCATTCTTCACATATACAGTAATGGTATCAAGGATGGAAATGACATTAAAGAGTGTACAGTATTTGGAGGGGTGATATTCAGTGATGTGGCAATCAAAATAAAGGTTGCACATCAGATTATAAAGTGTGAACCTGCATACCAAAAAGCGTAAGTAGGGTCATTTTGGAACAGGATGCATTTCAGGGCTAGGGTGGCGTCGTTTCGACGTAAACACCAGAGGCAGTCTACAGTGATCCCTCGAATATCGCAGTTAACATAGATCAGACATGTGAACAGTGAATTCGCGATAATCGAGGGAAGCCTCGATTTTTTAAAATGTATTTTTTTACCTCGTCAACAGGAAAGTGATCCAATTGAGCTTCTTCCTCTGAAGAAGAAACCACCCGGGCCAGACTTGCACTTAAGGCAGAGAGTTTCTGTATGGAAGAACGTATAATTTGATATCACAAATTCAAAGGTGGAGTTGATTCGGTTAACAATGATTTTCACCTCCAAGTAGCTTTCTGAATCCAAAGCATAGTCCTCCTCGTTTTCATTCTTTAACTCCTGCTCTGCCTTGGTGTCAAGCTAAATGAAAAAAGTAAATTTAAAAAAGTGATAAGTGGGATTTCCCATTGTTTATTTAAATAAAAAATGACAACATTGCAGTTTGATTTAATTCTACACAACAAAACTTTGGTCTGTACTAATTCTAAAGACAACCTCTAATGCAATATTGAGCCTGAAATTTCATTTTACCTTTGGTGGGTAAACCAAATTGAGGGAATGGTAGAGTCGGAAGTTGATGAAGCCCATGAGAGTTGTGTAGAACTCTGTGAAAGTTGCCATGACTCTGTAGTCAACATCAGTAGGGTGCTGAGAGAGCAGAACAGAACAAAGACGTTTTTGGAGATGCAAGGTTTCAACCCGACGCCAGCAATAAGCTACCTTTCATTAACATGCACTTACGTCATGGGAGAACTGATATGGAACCACCCACGTAATTAACTGTCCCATAGCCTCAGCCTGGTAATAGATTCCCTTGATAGAGATAAAAACCTGCAGCAAACAGAACCATGACATTAACAATGGAGTAATTTAACAAAAAAAAAACACATTTTGCACGTTTTATTTTTGTTAAAGCTGAGACCTTTCTAAGGCCACGAGAGGCTATCACGAAGTTCATCCACTCCACAGTCAGACGGCGACAAAGCTGTATGGTTTGCACATGGCATTTTCCAGTTCGAGCAAACGTGGAGAAGAGGAAGCACATGCAAAGTGCATCTTCAACATCCCGGAGAGCGTCGATGAATGTAGGATACCTATGACATAATAGTAAGAAACACAATTTGTTGATTACACTACGATACTAGAATTTGTTTTATTTTGGGTTCACACTCAACATTATCTAGCTAAAATGTTAGTCCCACTTCTTACCTTTCTTTGACAATGTGGTCCAATTTATATGTTGGCTTGTTCGCCTTAAGTCTTTCCGCTGTGGAATATTCTGTTTTTCCGTAAGCTTTTTTAAGTTTACGGACAAATATCTTTACAGAGAAAACAGGTACAGTTAAAGACGGGGATGAAAAATATCACTTGCCAACATCAAGTTAAATTAAATATTGACCATTACCTTGTACGCTCTGAATTTACCAACGATTGGCTCATGCAGAAGAAAGCGAAGGTCTTTGAGAAGGTAAAATGTTCTTGGAGCAGTGGAGCCCTTGTTCACCTTCTTCTTGTGCTTAGGTTCGTGAGGGTAAATGCCTTTAAGAATGCAGAGTCGTCTGAAAATCCAAACAAGACAAGCTGTAGGACTGTTGTTTTATAATGACAATGTGGTGACGTTTTTATAAATTATATATACATAAATGTACCTGAAATCTGGAAGGCTTAGTTGCAACTTCTTGCGAGCTTTGTTTCTGGTAATATAGTTTGTGGCAGAGCCGCTCTCATACTGTAAAACACACCCAAAAGCTCCATTATAACATTACATACCTACTATATACAGATTGAAGACGAGTTTGGCTACATCATTTCTATTAAACTGCATAAGCGAACAAAAATAAACTACGCCATTTGCTCCACGGTTAGCTAGCAAGTCGACCACGTCACAAATTAAACGAGCGGTCTTCGGCGAAAGTTACCTTTCTCTTTGGCAAGCCTCCCATTTATAATCTGTAATATGAAAAATTTAATAATGTATTGGCGGTGTAGTGCCTTTGACAAAGATGAACACGCGGAGGCACCGAATCTACGGCACGTGTTATTTGACATGCGCGGAAGAGAACTCAGGACCCCGGATTGTCCGTTTATTTGCCAGTATAAAAAGCAAAATACAAAAGTTGAAAACAATTATTCTGTTGAAGAAAGTACTCAATTGCTAATTTCTTTTAGTCTTCCATGTACATCATAACTGAGTTGTACACACTATTTACAACATACCAGTGGTGTCTGCGATTATATTAGTATATTACATGTTTAAACATGTTTCATAAGGATAATGCTGAAAATATTTTTTCAAAAAAGACTAAAAATTAAAATATAATGTAATATAGCAGTAACCAAATGACGAATAAATGGTCATGAAAAATTAATGAATGTTAAAATCTAGTCAATTGTCGGAATTAAATTCATTCAGTAAATGTCATACAGACATTCATACATATGGAGCCAAATGTGATTTGCTGGGTAGGGGGTGGGGTTTGTGTGATCTCAACCACGCCCATTTGTCCGCTGTGGTCAGTGCAAGTGGAGTATAATGCATTAAGATGCTCACTGGAATCAGACAGATAGGCAGAGAACAAAAAGAATAATAATGGAAATTTAAAGCTGGTTTGGGAGAGTTAAATTCTTAAGGACAACGAGGTCCAAAACAAGATTTTAAAACCATGGGATTCACTTCATGTTTAAAAGACTATTTCCTTGGATTTTGGGACTATGAAACCCCCAAAGTCATGGTGGTTAAAAATATGACTCTTGGAGTCATATACAGGGTTGTTCAGTCTATTGTCATCACCTACTTTGTCTGGTAAGCTTGTCTTTATAATATTTATAATTTTTAAAATGCATGTGACGGTAAGAATTTTATTAAAAAAACAATTTACATACAGTACTTGTTTTATTGGTCATCAATAGATAATCTATAGAGATATTTTACAAAATACTATATCAGGCTACATTTATTTCTTTACACAATAATTAAACTCATTTTTTGATATTGAAATTTTTGGTAAATGGTCGGGATGTAAATTTTAGAATTTACAAATATTCATTTGGCGTATAGAAAACAATTCAGCAGTATTATTTGGCTGTGCATCCTCATCATCAGCGGTTTTTGTGTGCCCTTCAAGGTACGTCTTCATAAGTCAGAAAGCTTACCAAGAAAGTGAAACACGTCCTCAGAGCTCCGTTTACACTCGCATGAAAGGCTCAGCCGTCCGTGGAGATGAAATCTTAGACAATGTGGAATATGTTCGACCTTTTGAGGTAAAAATGCAACTTTGCTTTGCTCCTTCATGAAAGTAAAGAGTATTGACTTCTGTTACCGTGGCCTCGGTCAGGGTGGGGATGTCATTAGTGCAATACTGAGACGAGAAGTCACATATGATCAGAAGCAAGGGACTTGTGCTGAGGTAATGACTTTAAGTATGCAGTAAATATTACTTCAAATAAATTCTCTAAATACTATGAATGTCCATTCTTATTTGTGTGTAGTATTTTGGCGTCACAAATGCCAACTGCACAAAGGACTCAGACTGCATTAAAGGAGAGGTGGACTTCAATGGCAATGGTCGGATTTCTACTGCTTATATGCAATACGAAAAAGTTACACGTTATAAATGACTCAGTTTTTTTCATTTGTTTGGCAGGCAGGAGGACTGGCAGATGTATTCGATACTACAACCACACCTTCAAAACTTGTGAAATCCAAACCTGGTGTCCAATTGAAGCGTATGCTGTCAAGAGGCAAGAAAGATCAGATCTATATGTGAAGTCATTTTTCTTCCTCATGCATTCATTTTCAGTCAAAAGAGGTGATTTTTTTCTTAACCTTTCTTTTGAGTTGGGCAAGATGGTCTTATCATTGATTATTAAGCAATGAAAGAAAGTTAAAAAAAAGTCAAATACTAGTTGAATAATCAAATTTGCAAGTTATCCGGCACTTACTCAAAACAGAAATTATGAAAAGAAATTGACCTATAAGAGTGAAATTGAACCACAATCTAATGATTACAGAGAACCATCGTTGGCGGAGGCCATCAATTTCACCTTATTCATCAGAAACAACATATATTTCCCAAAGTTTAAAGCACTGAGGTACATTTCCCCTTATCCACACACGCATACAAATGTAAGTAAGTATACGTAAAGTAAAACTCTCAACTTATGCTTGGTCTTCTCGGGCAGAGGTAATATCAAGGATGCATCAAACAAACGTAACATATACCTGAACAAATGTCAGTATGATGAGGAGAAGGAGCCTTATTGTCCAAACTTCCGATTGGGCTACATTGCTCATCAAGCCCGGGAGAACTTCACTGAGCTCTGCAGGACGGTTAGTATGTTACGAATTGCTTATTCATTAGCTTGCATTCGAAAAAAAAATGTTTTTGTTTGAACCAATACTAGGCCAAATATCACATTGATCGGATAAATAAGTATTTGCTGTTAAAGTTCATTACAAATAGATGCTAAGCAGTACTCTTTGTAGAATATCACTTTTTTATGCTTACTTCTCAGGGAGGTGTGATTGGTGTGTTCATTAATTGGGACTGTGACTTGGACCTGGATCTTTCTCGCTGTAAACCCAAATATTCCTTTAGGCGTCTGGATGTCAGAAAGGATCTGGCTAATTCTGGTTACTATTGCAGGTGAATTCAAAAGAATTTCATCTAAAAAAGGAGTTTGTTGTCAATTTTAATCACAACAATATTCATCACTAGATTCTCCAAATACTATCAAAAGGATGGGGTGGAGTCTCGGACACTCATCAAGGCCTACGGTATACGTTTGGATGTCATTGTTCATGGACAAGTAAGGATAGACTCAGTCAAAACAAACAGCTATTTTTGAGTTGCTGCAGTAACATCATAACATTACAATGTTAATTCTTTGCAGGCAGGTAGATTTAGCCCAATCCCAACCATCATCAGCACAATGACTGCGTTGACTTCAGTTGGAGTTGTGAGTAATGCCATCTTTTCTTTTAGACTAACTTATTTTCTGACCTTTTTTGCAATCTCAATCCTACCATTAGTGTACCATTTTCTGCGACTGGATCATGCTGACATTTATGGATAAGGATGAGATCTACAGCGAGAGCAAGCTTGACGAAGTAAGCAAACGCAAATGGTTTCCCCTTAGAAGAAAAAACTCACCACATAAGTGAAAAATAACTATTAATAATGAAACTGAAACCCTAAAAGATACCACTTATGTATACATACAATCTGACCCACAATAAACCTTAAGAAAAATACATTAACTAAAATTTTCTGATGTGCAATACTATAGAAAATTTAAACCACAAGCGAGTACTTGCTATTTAATCAATTTTAGTACCGGTACTCCGATATTTTAGCCAATTAAAAGCGAGTATGCAAGATTCCGTGCTTCTACCGGGGAGTAGTATGTGCGTGGGTATTACTGAAATTAGAAAATGGCTGCACTTGTAAGCGGAACCATTTTTTGTGTTCAAACATAATTTTCACCATAATTAGAGGTTTAGGACATTTGCCATTTGCCTACGTAAATATTTTGAACAACCATTTGTCATGTGAAGGTCGCTAAAATGTGCAGTATTAGATTAGATTGTTATGGGAAACTGACATTAGGCGAAAAGTGATGCAATCATAATATACCGGATACTGACGTGACCTCAGGCCATAAAGAAATCTTTCAAATAGCATGCCTGATGAAATGAAGTTGGCAATATATACACAAGTAGCTTGTTGCTTCGCAACAGTAGGATGTAGCTGGGATTTTATGTGCAATTTTCCTCCGCAGCTTATTGATGAACCCAGTGGGCCCATTCCGCCACAACTACTTTACATCACCAGCTTCAGCTCATACCAGTCAGACTTGTCGGATGGAGTGCCATTGTAATGTCATCATTAGCGTCGGCTCAGTGTCTGGACTGCATCAACATTTTCTGTGGTCTGTGGCAACAGCCACAAAGTCTCCCAGTATGTCTAAGTAGTTGACTCTTGAATACATTAGCCATAGTATCACTTATTTGATCAAAATCTCTCATTTTTTACTACAAGAGTCCCATACCACATACAGTACAATAAATGGGGAACCACGCCAAGTACACGTGGGTAAATAGCACGGAATCATCTTTGAACCTAATGTGGAAAGAAAGCACCCAACAGGAAAGGATGTACAAGAAGAGCAATGAGCTGTAATCAGATAAATGAGTCACTTCCCATGAAAGGCCTCTTGAACAAGATTATGACGTTGGTCAAACCTATAGGGATGCTTCAGAAGTCCAGATTGGCCAGTAGTGACGAATCTCCAAGTGTAATGGATCCTTGTTCTTTTTCCTGATTAGTGAAAGATAATTTCAGTTTGGAAAAATACAATTATGCTAACTAATGTACATAGGGAAAAAAATAAGTTTTTACAGGCATAGATTTTCCTTGTGTTTTTACAGTTTGATGGTTGTTTTCAAAGAAGACGCATGCAATGATACTTTAAAATAGACTGTACAACTGCGTGGAACATATTACACAGTAAAAAATATTTATTGAGAGTAAAAATCTAAACCTGTATGTATACATTCTTCCAGAAATCTTATCGACGAGAGTAAAATCATATCTACGACCCACATAACGTGTGGACAATGTACAGCCACTTAAACTCTTCACACATTTGAGCAACACCACCAAAAGTGATGATAAACTAAACGACATCTGTGCCATTAAGGATCACTCAGGTTTGTGTTTGGGCTCATCTCCATCAACCAATCGATAGTCTCCTCAAGGAAGTTCATCTTGTAGTGGTACGCAATGTTCCGAAACACTTTGACCTGCTCCGAGAAGCTCTTGAAAAAGAAAGACAAAAAACAAATAGTTTAAAATAAATGTGAAAATATTAGAAGAATACAAATGAAGATAAACGGTACCTTAACTGGGAACGTGAGTTCAAAGTCTCCTGCACAATTGCAATAGAGAGGCATGTTTCCTTCCTTCACTCCTTTACATTTGGCACACACCTAAAAACATAGACTGAAGTGTTGGCTCCTATACAAATAGACAAACTTGATCCCCCTTTCAAGACGTTATATTATTTTTCACATTTCCCATTCTAGTGGGATTTCAAGCAAACTCCCAACAGCTTATCGCGCACTGTACAATGCAGCAATTTTTGTCTTTGTGACTCCTTTTAACTTACCAGATCCTGCAATGTGTAGCTCATCAGTTTTTTCTGCAAGGCATCCACCAAAGCCATCTCAATAAACTCAGTCTCATACTGGGCCTGGCAGTTGGAGCAAAACCATTGTGGCACGATGGCGCCATCCTGAAAATCAGGAAAAAAAGATCATTCCAATTTGATTAAATTAGCACCACTAATAAAATTAGCCGGTGTAGGCTTACTTGTGCCACAGACGGATCTTTGCAGAGGTCAAGATCCCGGCAGAAATTGCAGTTGTGACATATAACTTCGGGCAGTATGTACGAATGGCAAGGGTCACGAAATTGGGCTTGTTCTGCGAACTCCCCCACATCTACAAGACGCAGGAGGTCTCGCTTAAGCTTGTTAACCTGGGTGGCGATGTTGCTATCAAGTGAGAGGACCTGAAAAATAAAATAAAATAAAAGATGAAGCTCAAATAAAATACATAAGATTTAACATTGAGGTCTTTTTTAATTCACCTGGCAGACATATTTGATAAACTCTAGTGCTGGGTTGTTTAGTTGCAAGTGTGAACCTGGCAAGACTGGGAACATTTCTGAGGGCTGGTTCACATTCCTGGTACCCGTCACCTTTTTTTGGATTTTTTGTGTAATGGTAAAAATGTTCTGCGTTAGCTCGCTTGACACGTACTCCTGAGAGAAAGCGATTATTCCTGTGGAAGATTTTTGAAATACGTGAAATCTTAATGTAAAGTCACATCGTTTACCAATTCTTCCCCCCAAAAAAGCATTTTACCGGGAAGGGCGCTTGGATCCCCCACTGGCTGTTGGGAAATCTGACTGCCGCCTCGTCTTTTGATTGGCGTTGCACCAGGTGTGTTCCGCCTCAGCTCGTCTTTCATGCTCTGGTAAACTGCCGCAATGTAAGCTGGGAAGAATTAAAAAAAAAGAAGATGAGAAGTAGTGCATGAATATACAGCAATGCAAATTAAGTATTTATTACCCCAGCTGTGACCAGATTGGACACCCCTGAGTTATATGCTAACCCAATTTTCTGAGAGTCAGCTGTATTATCTACATCTTGTTTGGATTTAGGAATAATTGATATTTTGCCTATTTCCTGACATGTTTAGGATGAAAATTTTGTGAATTTTCAGGTTGGTCCAATGTTAAATATTGTCCTGTTTTTCACCTACTCTAGAAAGGGTTAAATAAGCTTCAACTTTTTAATAGCTGTCCCTGACAGTGTTAGTAGAGGGATGCAAATTGAGACCTATCTTCTGCTGATGCATAAAAACATTGTCTACATTATTTAATTATTAAAATGATTGCACGGCTTTGGCCCGAGAACAAAAACAGCATCAATAACGTGTTTACTTTATTTTTATTACGGACTCACCAGACACAATCATCAGGAAGTAGCTCTGGCAGGAGGCACTTTGCGGTAGATACTGCATGATATTCCAATTGCTCTCAATCAAATCCTCCACCTCATCCGCCACAGCATCTTCCTCATTTTCCTGAGCATTAGCTTCATTCTCCTCTTCATCCTCGCTGGCATCCTCATCTCCTTCTGTGTTTTTCTCTGGTTTGGCTCCCTCCTAAATGAGACCAACACACATTGGGAATGACCTGCATGCATGGTAAATAGTAGCCATCGAAAATGAAGTTTGACTGACCTCGCCATACAAAATGCTGGAGGGAAGTTTGCCTTTCACACCGCCATTGTTAGCCGGGTCCATCCACAGAAGAAACTCCCAACACCGGGAGAAGGAGATGGACAAAGAATGGAAGATTTCTCGAGAATGTATGCTACAAGACATAGTAAGACAGTTTATGGCACAAATTGAAATTCTGACCCATAAGGATGCTGCAAAGATAAAAAATACTGGGTAACATCATTTTGATTTTTTAAGTCTGACGGCTTTGGTTCACTGATTGTATGGTGCAAATAACTTCAATCTTCGTATAAAAAACTGGTACGTTGTGTTGTCGTTATAAAAGAGTTAAAATGATTTTAACACGACGGGTGCTGTGGTAAAACATTTTTTAATAATTAGATATTAATAAATATATTTTTAGTACTGTAACAAAGTATTTAGTATTGTAACAAAGTTACAAATGTGACTACGGTTTTACAAATCACTTATGACTGCAAGAGGGAGGTGCTGAAAAAAACGAAGTGATCAGGGGCTTCTAGGCTACGGCATGATAGTCCAAAATCAAACCTATTTGTGATGTATTCCACATATCCAATGGCGTCCTCTATCCTTCGTTTTTTAGTACACAAGATGATCCTGTTGAAGTTTCCGTAAACCACAGTGGAGCCGAGACGCTTGAACTCGGCAACCAACCTGAGAGGCACAACAACAACTGTTCAGAATTCTAACTGGCTGCGTCACTTAAAAAAACAAACATGCAATGTGTTATAGTGCTGAGGCCAGTCAGTTAAAGCTTTTGCCATGAATCTAAAGCTGACTTGTACAGGTTAAAAAAACGTAAGTAATAATAAAGGGTGTATATCACTCACTGGAGAAAGACCTTCTTCATCATGTTGTGCAGAGTGCGGTGTAAAGCAGGGTCATAGAGCAACGAGTTGGGAGAGTGAAGCCAGCGGTAGAAGTGCATCACCTGGTTGTCTGCGTACACGTTGTGATACTGGGTGATTTCTCGGACCCAGCCCACCACCATGCTCTTTAAGATCCTGCTCATGTAAAAAAAAAAAAATTGAAGCAGAGGGTAGAAAACAAACAAACAAACAAAATAAGTGTGTTATACCTGTGTACTAGTGATCGAATGATAAGTACTGTCACTACACTATATGTAAAATGCCATAACACTGCCAGATGCATATCAATAAGTAATGTTCTCAGAGTTCGACTTCAGTCTTAGCACAGCAATTTTTTTAGCGTCCTCGGTATCGGTCCTGAAAAACCCATATCAGTCAATCACTACTGTTTACACTCACCTGAACGTGTTGGAGCAGAGGGCGGTCTCATCATAGCTGGCCAGTGAGTTAGCTCCTTGGTGTCCTGACATCATGTCCTCCAAAGACGCCTGCTGGATCACATCAAAACTCACACCCAGACTGGATCCCCCCTCCATATCATTGACATGCTGCGACTGGAGGATGGTGTTAACGGCCAGGCTCTGGAGGTCCAGCTCGACACACACTGCAAGTTAGAGCATTTTAAAATAAATATTGACTTAGAATGTATTGGACCAGGAGATAGCATTCAGCTTTGAAAACTTTGTGGCATTTATATGTGCAAATTGTTATTTCTAAATTGCTAATTATTCTAATCACATTTCTAGAGGGGCCAATGCATGAATTGAAATACCTGTAGAGTAGCACCCCTGGGCGTTAATCTCAACAGAGCCCCGTTCATCACTTTCCATTACTAGCCGGCTGTCATCAGCTTCTTTGCCCCCAAGATCTGGCCTTGCCGTGGGAGAAAGCCACAGTAGGTGGTTGTGTTTCCGCAAATGTCTGGCAAGGAAGAGGTCAGATCCAAATATCGATACATCCTTGGGCAGGTTTCCCACGGGTAAGTGGTAATATCTGAAATGGAGATAGATGACAGATTTTCAGTTTTCATTGTTGCTGCGATTTAGCTGGATAGCCTGGTAAAGCAAAGGTTGAATTATTCCAACAGTGTCTTTTATAGTTTATCTATACATCACCTACCGAGCCATGTCAAAAGCCTGTGACAGACAGCTATCCAGATTCAAGTAGTGGCGGATCATACGCCGGGCACCATGTCGCTGCCAATCCAACACACTGTAATTGATCTCATCAATAACATGGACTGGCACAACTGGGAATTCCTCCAGAACTGGCATCCCTGTAGCTAATCTAAGCAAGTCCCAGTTGGATTGCAAGGCAATGAGAGTTGGCCCACGTCGATCTTCCTAAAAATAACCGATAGAAACAACATTCGAAATTTTTCCCCCAAAGATTGTAATAAAAGCTCATATTAGGGTCTGATCTCTCTCCTTTTTTTATACCTTGTAGCTTAGGAATATGCGTTGTAGAGCACGGTAGATTGCCTTCACATCATTTTCAGCCCGGACCTCAAAATTGTGTTTGTCTGGAGGCAGTAGGTCTTCTGTTGTTTTTTCGAGTAGCGCAGTACGCTCAGCATTGTAGAGGTTATTAAGGTTGGGCATCTGGTTACTTCGCACCTGGATGGGGAAAAATGACAAAGCTTAAAAACGCACTCCTAAAAACAGGCAGCACGCAAATTGTATAAGACCAACCACTGGTTATATGAACTTTTCTCAATGTTCATAATATTTTGGGGTGCTTAAAGAAAGCTGGTGACAAAAACAACATCGCAATCCATTGTTCTTACAGTGTCTAGAACAAAGATGTTGGCTTTGCGTTGAGAAGGAATGAAAAGCCCAAAGATGGCCTTGTGCCCCTGACTGTGATGGTAAAGGTACATGTGACGAACACTCCCTAGAAGAAATGAAAACATTACCAGACTCCTGTAAAATCAAATAGTAAAATCACACCAACAAGCTTATATAATGCTCAAACCTGGTTCCAAGTAGCTAAACTGGGCCAGAGACCTCATATCCAGATGTTCCAGGTCAAAAGTGTCAGCTTCTCGTCCAGCCACATCCCTCCCAATACGCTTATTGACCATACAAACACATCCAAGCTGTACTAGGGCACGAAACAATAGTGGCACCTAAAAGATGAATTAGCAAAGCTCATGAGATTTGTATCACTTCAAGGTACCTGCTGTATACATTGGACAGTTGGACATAATGTCCTTTATGGTATACCTGTGTTTCATAGACCCCTTCAATGTCTGGGGCCGAGAGGTCAGCGTTGATCTCGTTGATGTGCTCCTGGTACATGTCCTCAGGCACACAGTACTCATAGAGGTAGTATGCAATGTTGGAGCGGGGGAGCATACGGTTCACCTGAAGCAACACAGATCAAATATGTTCAATAGAGAATGTATAGCAGCTGGAATAGCAACAGTTTGTATACCTTTTTGTATGTGGGTCCCTCTTCCTGTTTTGGGACTTTCTGGTTGACATAGAAGATGCGAGGGATGTTGAGCTTCATGCAATGGAGGTCGTTTCCAATCACAGCCCATAACTTGAAAAGTCCAGGGTGACTAGTTTCTGCAATCTGCAAAGAATCGCATATATATCATACAAATGTGTAATTATTTGACATCTTCAGAAAAAGCGTAACATTCCATTTCAACCGAAGCCATTTGCCCACCTGTACAATTTGCCAAGGCATGTCCAGGATGCTGCGGGCAGTTTTGCGAAGGAAACTTCCCAAACCTTTGGTCGGGCCATCCCTAATCACGCCTCCGCCTACAGGTTGAGATTCTCCATCCAGCAGTCTCCTTTTCTTCTGTCTTTCTTTCCTCTGCCTCATCTGCAGTTCCCACTTTTTCTTATGGTAACGCAACCACACAAGAAGCTCCTCCTGTAAAAAGCCATTTTTTTAGATTAAAGATATACCTAAAAATGGTTGTTTACATCCCCTCTTGATTGGTGGAACCAAGAAGGAATGGAATGTCAATTTTTCATAAAACTTCATAGACTACGTAAGTAATTTGTGTAGCGTTTCCTGTCAAATGTTCTCAATTTTAATATAGCAACTAAATAGTTGTTTACCTTCGTCTTGCCCATTAATGGGGGTGGGCCCAAGATTTCTCTCCATGACAGGGTGAGCTCAATATCCTGAGACTCTACCTGGCTATCCTCCCCTTGAGAGGATCTCTTCCTTTTGGTGCTGATGGGGATAGCCGGCTGCAGTGGTTTAGCTGTCACCCCAAAGTCCTCCATATCTGGAACTGAATAGCCCCTAGCATGCTGAGCCACCTGAAAAAGAAACAGGAATATTCTGCGTTTAAAGAGGGAGCAATGCAATACATGCGATTACGGAGGTATTATGGAAAATTTATGATTAAATGACGTAAAAACTGCATTATGCAAGATTTGAACTTCAAGTATTCGTTAAAATGGCCCTATTATTTCAATGAACCTAAAAGAAACATGTTTTTTGGATATAGTTCTCAATATTCTCAATGGTTAAACTGATATTTTCCCATTTTAAAAGATCTTTGTATTTAGATTGTTTCATCTTATTTGAAAGAAAATGCTTGCAAACTGACACCATGTAAAAATGTTGGTTTTTGAGTTAAACATATGAAGTCAATAATTTACTTGGTGGGCCTCAGGTTTGAAACCTGTTACCCAATCCAACAACTGGCAAGATTTATCTTAGTTGTCTTGAAGTTAATGATTCTGACAAGGTATAGACAATATAATTTTTTTCCCCAGGATTCACATTTAAATACAATTGATTGAGTAGTGAATTGACAAAAGGATAATTCTTTGTCCAATAGGAACACTTTGTCTGTTTAGCTAACCTACCTGCCGCTTGCCCTCACTGGTGAACATCTCGCTAATTTTCTTTTGCTTGTAAATATCATTTTTCTCAAGAAGTTTCTTGTGCAGCCAGTCGGGATGTCGGACTCGGGGGACTGGATTCTTCACCTAAACACCAAAAGAAGTTAAAGCTACTACATAATATATAGTAAACAAACCTGTTTACTACCAAAACATAGTAAAACATTTTAGTATGATGGAGTTAAGTTTTTGTACAATGATTCCCTCTGCAATGCAACCATCAGTTATAACATCTTAAAAACCCTTCATCACTAATATATATTTTTAAATGACCTGTTGTAGCGCTGCTGGGATGGTGATGATTTTCTGGATTGCGCTACCAAGCCTTTCAATGTAGTAATTCCAATCAAGGATCTGTAGCGAGATGAGGCATGGGGTGATGCAAAACAAGGCCACGGTGAAAAAAAAAATCCACAACTTTTTTTGATTGAAACCCTTACTGAACGGATGTCAAGGTCATAAAGGCTGGGCATCTTCAGCCATTTACGCAAAAAATGTTTGGTCACACTTGGCTCAGCTTGGAAGATGGCCAAAGGAATGGCTCTGAAAGGGGAGAATTTTGCAGTTGAAGTATTCCATAATCAATTTAGCACTTACGGGCTAGACGTGACGTTGTCCCACCTTTCTGTGACGGGAGATCCTTCTGGTTTTCGCGAGATTACATAACGACAGCTCAGGCCGGCATCTTTCACCATTTGGTCCCCCAGAAACTCTGCCAACCTCTTGGCTGTGCTAATGGAAGTGGACTTTTGCTCTCCATAGTCCTCTAACTTTTTAGACATGGAGCGATTCTCAGATATCAGTTCGAACAATTCAGCGTCTGGCATGTTGGCAGCCTGAAAGACCAATGAAATGAACACAAGGACTTCATTATCTTTCCAAAAGAAACCCAATTCCGCTCAAAGTGTTGGACAAACTTACCTTGCTGTACAGGACATCCAGCCAGTAGTCAGCTACTTTGGCTACAGAGGCGTAGACCTCCTCCAAGGTGGTACCTTTAAGAAAAGCCTCAAAGACAGATGACTGGAAGATCTTAATGAGCTGCAGCTCTCCTCTCCTCTTCACTTCAAATCCTTTCAGCTCAGCCAGTGAGCCATCTTCATTAAAAACAGCGTACCTAATGTAAAATGCCAACTTCAAGTTATTGACTGTAACTATAATGCTAGTAGACTATACATTATAATGTGAGTTTACATTGTTTTATATAATAAATAGTAAATACGCCGTACCTTTTCTTTAATTTCTTTCCTTCTTCTTTGGAAGCGGGAAGAATCATGGCTAGGTATGGCCCATCCACTTCGAAGAAAATGCTGTTCTCTGCTTTGATATTGTATGTGAGTGATGCAGGGTCTATCAACTCATGATATTGGTTGTTTGTAAAGCCTTCTTTAACTAGGATGTTCAGGATGGCACCAGGGTAGGAGATGGTCACTTTAGGCTTCTTCTCGTTACTAGTCTTTACCACAAAGTTTTCCGGGAAAGTGTTTGGGAGGACACACCAGATACCATCAGTATCCAACTCAAGTGGTCTCCTAAATCAGGGGAAAGAGGATAAATCACAAAAAGGTATTTGCTTCTTCTAAGATGAAGGCTTCCTAATGCTGCTCACCCTATTTGTTCAATTAGCTCTCTCGCCTGAGTGATGATATTAGCACCAGTGTAGCACACAATGCCGGCCATCTCCATTGAGTACCAGCGGGCCCTATTGCACAGTCCAGAAGTTTAGCGACACACAAAGTGGATTTAACAGGCTACTGAATTTAAGTATATAAAAAAAATAACTCATACCCCTTTCTCATGACGTAACCGTAAAACGAGTTTAGAATACATTTATGAGCCAACTGCAGAGAATCGTAAAGGATTTCCATGTTCTTGCAACGCTTGACCTCAGCTGCGTCTCCACTTTCCTGAGCTGTGGACACTTTCTTCTTCCAGACCTTAGGGAAAGAACAACAAAAAATAAATTGATAAGCCCGCATTTCCAAGAAGTGGCTGCTCCCAGTTGCCAGGTTTGTACCTTGTGTAGCCCTTTGAACTCATATCGCCGATCCCTGAAAGCTCGAACAGTATCTACATAGAAGGAGTTTTCTCTCTGACAGATGGTGGTGACTCGCTCCTCCAGTTTGGTAACGTGCGTCTTCTTATAGGCTTTCTTACAGTAGTCTAAAACACAGAAAAAGTGTTAAAACTGCTTTCGGCAGAGGACATAAAACCAAAATAGTTTATGCAAATAGGATACTGACCGGCAAGACGTTTTTTCTCATGCTTGGCCTGTTCTTCCCTGTTGAGTGCGTGGAAGGCTCGAGGTGGACCATTAGGGAAAAATGGGGGAAACTTCTCAGACTCTAGTTGCTGTTGTATACGGTGGAATTCACTGCGGCTGGCGGGCACTGCGGCAGACGAGATGAGGGTGGGAATGACAGTTATTTAGATGTCTCCATTTTCTTGATGGTTCTGTTTGAGCATGTTAAAAACACAACATGTGAAACAAACTTACTGATTTCCCCTCTCCAATGCCAAGCCATCTTCCTTTGACAAGTGGCGCCTGGTTTATTGAAGTCGCAGGCAGCACAAATGGCTTCATCTACCATTGCAGATGGCTGGATGAGAATAAAAATCAATCTTGAGTGAATTGATTTTCACAATTATCTTTCTGTGCTATATTACAACTCCCCCCCCTTTTTTACCTGCAGACGGTTGGTGAGGATGATGTTCGGGTACATTGCTCCAACATCAAGATGGTATATGAGGGGACACTCAATCCTATTTGGAACCTCTTTAAGGCAATTCAGCTTCTTTTTGATGTCTTCACAAACCTGAAGGGAAAAAAAAGTGTTCTTTACCCTTATTGAGAGAAGGTAACCAATAACAGGGGGCAATTGAGAAAATCCATATACTTCATTGAAGTTGGTGACTTGCTCCAGGGGGATTTTCTCTTCTTCCTCAATGGCATGACGTATTGTCTGCTCAACTCTTTGGTGCAGGAAATCAAAAGCAGCTGGGTTCTGTCAACAAATCCACAGACCCACACACACACACGTATATGTACATGTGCAGGACTTTACCAGTCAACCTTAAGACCTTAACTAAACAGATTTGAATTCAATACTTTTCCAGGCTTTTTAAGGACCTGCGGGAACCCTGGATGAAGCTACAGCAGATAGTCCGGAAAATACAGAAATTTGAATTTGACGCTATGTCAAACCTACAGTATGTCACTGAAATGTTTAATCTTAATGAGGGCAGAAATGTTGCCTACTAAAGCCACTGATGACTGCAATTGCTGGATAAGCATATGTACATAGGAGTCCCAAGGTGAACATTACCATTTTAAAACGGCAGGGAATGTCACTTCGAAAGACTCCAGACTCCAGCGCCTCTACGTGACCGCCGACGTAAGTCTCAGAGTCTAAGACGTGGCCGTCATCCGTCAGCTTATTAAAGATTTGCTCCTGCTTGTTGGGAAAGACGATATTGGCATGGAAGGCCTGCACCATGAGCAGAGCTTCGCATAGAGTACCGGAGCCTTTACGCAACACCTGTTAAAAGAGGAACATAAAACAAGTGTCTGAAAAGTCACCTGTTACAGTAAGATTTTGCAATTTAATTGACTTTGAACAAACCTCATCGGGCTCCATTGGAATGATAGTGCACAGAGCAAAGATGAAGGGGTGAACATACTTCATGTAGAGGTAGTATGTGGCCACAGCATCTGACACAGAGTATGTGGCTAATGTCTGACAAGAAAAGGAGAAAAACAGATTGAAAGAGCACTAATTATTAAAAAAAATATCGAGTTCATACTTGTGGTTCCTCTGTCGCCATGCGGCACATCTCCTCTGGGTCCAACTCAACAGGGTCGTAGCCCAGTTTAGCCTTTGCTGCAGCTTTCAAATTGTGGCTTCCCACTGGCAGGTAGCTGTCTCTCTTGACCCACCTTACCCATTAAAAAAATAGTTCAGAAATCAAGCTATACATATTGAATGCTATGCTACACATAGTAAATATGACATATTACACCACTATTGTGCACAGGTTTGCCAACATTTTACCAAAGATTGCATCTTTATCCACTTGTCATAACGATATTGTGCTGTTAGATATATTTTTTCTAGATACTTTTTGAAGTACAGTATGACACACCTAAAACTGTCCATGTGGATGGCCTGACTGGACTTGTACTCTCCCTGGCTATCCTTCTGGAAACCAATCTCTCTGTACATGCTGAGTCCATGTGCGTTAGCTCGTGTCTCGACAAAAGGCCTAGAGAATCGATCATTAAAAAAAATGTCAAAATGAAAAGATGTTGACCAAATCTGTTGAAGTTGAGTTAAAAAGCAGCAAATATACAAGACCGCTCACCAATCAAAGAAATCCCCGTTATATGTGACAAAGATGTTGGGCTTTGTCTCTTGGACGTGATCAAAAAACCTCTGAATAAGTGCCATCTGTTTTATGAAAATAACATGTTATGACAACGATACTAACTTCTTTAACTACAATATATTTAGCAGGTTATCTGGTATAACATGTACCTCATCATCCTCATTGAAAACAGTGAAAGGACCCTCATATTCTGGTTTGGGTGTGAACTCAAAGTCTTCAATGTTCTCAGAGACAATCTCCCTGTTTGTAATGAGGAAGCCCTATAACAGGAAAGCAAAATTAAGGTTGCAATGACACAAGCACTGCATAAATATAAAAAGGAGAGTAACAAAATCCACCTGTCCATCAATCATGTATGAGATCATCATAATCTGATCGGTCTCTGCATCTGGGAATTTCAGTGGAAGTTTTGTGGTCTCTATATCAAAGGCCAAAACGACAGGATCCTAAAAAAATCAAGAAAAGCGATTTATTTAGGCAAAATATTAAATATTCAACATAAAAAATAAAAAAAAAGAGTCCTACCGGTCGTTCAACAAGATCCTCCCTACGAACAATTTCTGGTGGGTAAGCACCGCCTCTGAATCGAATGTTGTACCAATGAGCCTGACAAAGAATCATAAAAATGGGATTATTAGATGAAGACACCCTTTCATGTATCCATTTTCTCCAAAAGTAGTCCTTTGTACTTACTACGTGGATCTTGAGGTCAATAGACACGCGTACATGGTAGGGCACATCATATTCCCTCATGTCCACAATGTTGTCTAATTGGTCAGAAATATTCCTGGACATCCCATCTTCTTCCGCTGAAGTCACGTTGCCACCCGATAGAGCACTGCAAAGCCAGAAACACACAAATCCAAAGGGTGAGCAGCACGGTTTTAATTGTTGTAACTCTTGATCGATCAAAAAATGTAGATAATGAATGATTTAACATTTTATTCAACAAAACGTACCTTGATAACATTGATGTGTAGACATCATTTGACTGCTCTCTTTCTCTGTTTTTTCGCACTGATGGGGAAATCTCTCGCTTGACTTTTATGAGGTCGTCCACTGTGTTGAATGATAGCTTAATGTAGCCTCTCTTTAGTCCAACCAGGTGGTTTGCCTAGGTGAAAAAACTCATTTAGTGCTAAAGACTTGTTTTTCTAATCATTCTCATATGACGCACCAGATCCAGATCCTCCTTGGAGAGGATTTCAAGTTTTGACACTTTTCCTTGGAACTTTCTTGACAAATAGGAGATGACCTCTCTTTCGCAGTTCTGCAACAAAGTGTACATTTTCTCATGTGGGTTTACACATTGTGGTATCCAACACTAGGTTTTAAGCTTATCTTACCTTTTTTGTGGCGACATAAAAATAGGGCTTGAACGGGAGTGCGACCTAAAGACGAAGTACATGTCAGAATAAATGCAACATATTTTTTAGGTAATCCATACCTGTCAATTTATATAAAATACAGGAAAAACGTATTTAAAAAAAAAAAAAAAAAATCATTTCAAGGTGTGCACGCCGTACAACAACTTTTGTACTGGTAAAAAATGTTCTACAGAAAGTATGTTTTTTGTAAAACCGATCTCGTCTCCCCCATTTCGGCTGTATTTCGGATCGTCTTGGTCACTATTAGCAGATGAAAACGTCATCGTCGACTGCTATTATTGTCATGCTTTAAGCATGATATGCACACGCACTTTACCCTTTCACACGAAATGCGGAAACATCTACAGAATCTTGAATTTAGGGCATACAAAAGGCGCACCGACTGATTGGGCACCCCGTCCACTTTGGGGGAAATTTGAGTTTTAAGTGTGCCTATGTGAGTAAATATGTTAATAAGGGAAGCAATTGGCCGAGGTTGACAGATATGCAAATACATGAATAATTAATGAGCCTGAATGTGCAAAGACTATGTATCCCCAAACGCACCTTGAACCTGCTTCCATCCTCCTGGATAAAATAATAGTCCACAACACTGATCAACCTTTTGTCTTCATCCAAGATCTCAGCCTGAATGTACAAAGAAGTACACAACATATAATTTGGTCAGATCAAAAAGGCCAAGAGGGCGATTGAATGTTGACCTACAGGATGCATGTTGATCAACCAGCCGGTTTTTTCTCCGGGTTCTTTTATCCTTTCGAACCCGAAGCGACTGTCCATCTCATCTGTAAACTGGCTGCGTTCCAGCCTCTTGAGGGCTGAGGAACCATCGTCCCTAGTTTTCACAATTGCATCTCCATTATTCACTCATCTAAAGCCATACAACTGAATACTGTCTTGTTTACATCCGGACTGGGACTACTTACTGGTTCTCCTGGTCGCCACTCTTACCCCGGTCCGATTTGAATCTTCCACTATTTTGATAGACCATTTTGTGGTGTAAAATGACAACTGACCAAAAAGGAGATTACTTGCTCGGATTTCGAGTTACGTCTGGAATTGATTCTTCATCTGGTAATAGGTTGTCGTTTGTTGCTCTTTCAGTCACAAGCCTTGTTATTTCTTAGTTTGGCGCGTTCTATTGGATCTCGCGAGATCAGCGCATCGAATACTTCTCGCAAAGATTGCTTATTTCTAACGCGGTGAAATACACCGACAACTATGTTTTATTTACACGTTCAGATTTCTTTCTTTTTAAAATTATACCGTATG
Organism: Stigmatopora argus; assembly: GCF_051989625.1. Lineage (NCBI taxonomy): Eukaryota > Metazoa > Chordata > Actinopteri > Syngnathiformes > Syngnathidae > Stigmatopora > Stigmatopora argus. The sequence continues at coordinate 9,373,179 of NC_135391.1, read as the reverse complement.
TATGTTTGGGACATGCAGTCAAAGCAGAAGCATCCCACTTAAAAGTGTCAAAATTTTGGGAGGAAAACACCATCATATTTATAGATTCGTTTAATTCAAATTTACATGTGCGCATAATTGACTTGATTTGATAATATTTCGGCCTAAATTTGGAAAATACTGCATAATTAATTCTAACAAAATATTGACCAAATTACTTACAAATTCAATCGTTTAAAAGTTTGTTTATTATATAAAATAAGTTCATTAAATAAACGGTAACAAGTATTATAAATGATGTATGAATTACCCAATTGTTGAATCCAATAAAATATATTTTAAAAATGATCTATGTAGTTTATATCACTTAACACAGAAACGTACAAAACTAAATGACAACATTTTTAATACTACTAAATACGCTATGAATAAACGTACACTTGCACAGTCTTAATTATAACAGTGATAATAATAATAACCATAATAATAATTATACTACTACTAATTATCATAATAATAACAACAACAACAACAACAAGACAAACAACAACAACAATAATAATAATAACAACAACAATAATAATAACAATACTATAATACTACTACTAATAATACTAATACTGTAATACTACTACTAATAATAATAATACTAATACTGTAATACTACTACTACTAATAATAATAATACTGTAATACTACTACTAATAATAATAACAATAATAATAATACTAATACTGTAATACTACTACTACTAATAATAACAATAATAATAATACTAATACTGTAATACTACTACTACTAATAATAACAATAATAATAATACTAATACTGTAATACTACTAATAATAATAATAACAATAATAATAATACTAATACTGTAATACTACTATTACTACTACTACTACTACTGTAATTGTAATACTACTTCTACTAATAATGATAATTTTAATACTGTAATACTACCCTGTAAAATAAAAGCATCTTTGAGGGAAGTTCCGCTTATGTGGGAGGAGCTAAACCACAGCGCACATGTTTACATTCTACTAGGACAGGGGGAGGGGTGCTAACCTGGGGACTGAATTGTTCGCACTAGATTGAAGGTAGGTACAATTGACAGGAGGTTACATTTAACAAAGAGCGACTCAACAAATAGCAAACAATTGCCTTTGGACACAATTGTCCACGGATTTGTTAACTGTGCCTAAGTTTTGTTGACTGTTAGCTTGCTAGCGTCTATAACACTCACTATCTTAAATGTTCAATAAATAGACTTGCACGCAGCAATTGGGTGATATAGAATAAAAGATCCGTGTTCGTTAGCGAAGCAAATTATTTTCCTTATAATAAAACAAACTAATGCATTGTCTGTTAAAGTGGATTTTTTTCTCGTCTTCTGATCTCAATAAAGATTTAAGCATCAAGTGCATGTAAAGCGATGTGATCTTTTAAAATTAGCTTTAAACATATTTTACACAGTTTTTTTAGTGTTGACAGGAAAACTTTGTACAGTTTTCAGAATGTGCTGAAGGACAGCAAATAAAGCCCAGACGTCCTTTTCAACCAGAAAATGACAGCAAAAAGACTCAAAAAACAGATTGATTTGTAATTTTATTGCTTATTCGTGTTGTTTTGTGTTTGGATGCCCTTTCTGCTCATTTATGGTCAGTTCCCAGGACATCGGTACTGGCCTTGGCTCAATTTGATGCCAAGTAGCCACTCTTAGATCTGATGTCAGCTGTTGCAGGGCGGTAGTTTTGTTTACCAGGCGCTCGAAAAAGGTTGCACGCACTCTGACTCAAGAACACTATGACCTTTTTGTTATTATAGCTATAGTTTTGTGCAGGAAGCTAAAACATGCTCTTTTCAAAATGTAAACAGGAATACACATTGCGACCTAAAGTCCACTACAGTGTATATACGCAGTTATATTCTAGATTATTATATTTAAATCACTTTATTGAAAAAGATTGAGTTTTCCTTTTGTTTTCTTTATCTGATCTAAAAGTTCAGTATTTTAATTACAGTTATCTGGGCTGACTGAGACATTTGACCTCTGATCACCTTCAGATGACCTACTTTACCTTATGTTCCCCAGACTAGAAGAGAATATTGAATTCTTTGCCCCTGCTTTCTAGTGAATGAATTAAATTATTATTATTAGATTAGTACCTCCCAGTGAAATTAAAAATAGATGTCATGTGTCGTTCATACCATACAATGCCTTTTAAACTGACTGTAATGGAATCCATTTATTTACTAATCTGAAATTGTGTGTTTTTTTTTTATTATTGACATGGAGGTATTCTACTTGAGTGTGATTGCAAATAGGTGATGTAATTTTTTGCTCTGATAAAATTTGAAAATTGCATAATTAATTAAATAACTTCTGAAAATTTGATTTGATTTGAATTTTAATTTGATATAAATTTTCCCTTTTTTTCTCCAGTCCCAGGACAATGTCTTCAAATGCTCGCATTTGCATTGTTTGGATTAATCCTATGGATTTTTTGCAAACTGTGGAAAATTTATAACCATCGAGTTGCGATGCCTGAGAAAGGAGAGGAAACTCCAGCAGGTGACAGCCCCCCTGCACCTCAAGAGGATGTGGCTGCTGCCCACCCCTCGCATTTGCATCAACAGTGTGTATCAACTCAGCCTAAGGAGCACAGCCTCCAAGCTGACAGCTCCTCTGCGAGACTTCAGGTGAAAAAGCAACAACCGCCCGTGATCGCACAGGAACCTTTGACGACTAACGTGCCAATGCTCCGACCCGGGCCCAAGGCGAGGGAGCGTCTGAAGTTTATTCTGGGAGCATCGGAGGACAATTCTTCAGACGAGGAGCTTTTAACTGCCAAACCGCCGAGTGGAGCGCCACAGCCGTCCACCTCCGCTGCCAAATCACCTCGTCATCCGACGTCCCCTGAAGCGCCACGGCTGAATTCGGGCATGAAGTAAGATTTCTATTTAATGTGGCGGCATATCGAGCAATGCATGCATCATATGACATATCAATCATAGTTATTTTTCTTGTTTATTAGTTAAACAGTGTTAGGAACACTATTTGTCCTCCTGTCTTATATATTGGGCTCTTGTCATCTGACTGAAACGAGCTGACCTGTGCTATTGTTGTATTATTCACACCCTCTTTGCTCTATTATTGGCTCCAGAGTCACTTTGAAATTTGGGCTGGGACCCCAGGTCAGAGCACGGTCAAAAGCAGACCACACCACCTTCCCTGTAAAATCAGCAAATATTTTTTTGACCAAAATGTATTCTAATCTCAAGGAAAGTTTTTTTAGAGAGCATTTCATCATTTGGTACAGTAAGTCTTAAAATAATCCACTTTCAATGCAGTGCAATTTGAAATTAAAATAAAGTAAATAAAGTTGGATGAAATGTAACTATTTTTATGTGCAGAAATATTCTTCATCGTAGCACACCAGTATTGATAACAAGCTTTTAATTTACTATGTGCTTTTTCCCCTCCCTCTTTGATATAGCAGACCAAACTTTTCTTGTTTTATATCAAATAGGGTTTCCCAAACTATTTGTATTTGCTTAATACCAGAATAATTATATATAATAGACGATTTGACAACGATTTCTTCCTAGCCAAAAGTTGTCTTACAGAGACACGAGACACCAAATCACTTCAAGGAACACTTTGTTTTCTTCTTTTGGGTCTGCTCCCTTTCGACTTTTTAAATGGGCTGCTTGTTGTAAAGCCTACTTCCGCACTTCTGGGAGGGGACAATCGGAAGGCAGGAAGTGTTATTTTGTTCCTTTCACTTTCAAAATGCACTAAATTATGAGTCTTGCTCGAGCATGATGGAGGGAGATGCTTTTCAAAATCCTCCCTGGGCCTTGTGTTTTCAAAGGTAGGCCACTTCTAGCATTGTCATTTGAGACCATCCACAGCTTGTGTGTGTTTTGTTTCTAGTCTTTATACGTGCAGTAGTTTGAAACAGATGCTGCTGCAGAGGATCTTAAAGAGGAAGAGTTACTCACATAGCTGTGTACTCATGCAGTTATGTAAGCGCTTACGCATATTGGTATGCGCAAGTTTTGTGTATACTTCAGCGAAGGGAAGTGCAAAGATACTTGTTTAACACTGTTGTAAAGCATCATCATTGAATTTCGCAGCCAAAGTATTACATAACTTTTTTTTTTCCGAATGATTGTGGGCATCTTTTTTCTGCCAAGTTACTATCATGTAAGTGGTAACTTTCCTCAAAAGAGAGATTGGAAGATGGAATACAAAGTGTATATACAAGTACAGTCTTTGGCTAGTGAGGCTATATGTACCGATAATTGATTTTTCAGAAAATGTCATGATAGCAATGAATCTTTCCGTATCAGCTTTAATTTGCACCTTCTGTGTGAAATCAGGTTTGTCCGTTGTTTATGATGAATTTTATTAATGCATTTGAACGTAAATATTCCCACTTAAAAATATTTTAGATGCACAATGTTTAGTTAATTCCTGCCATATTTCAGTTAGCTATTTTGAGTTAAAATCATGTCTATACATTGTGAGTTATTATTGTGGACATTGTGAGTTATTACTGTGAGAAATTCTGTCTGTATAAACACAATTTACACACAACAGCACAAAACAAGATAAGGACATTCAGCATTCAGTATTATAGATTGGGCCGCTGCATTGCAGGAACTGAACTTTGACATTGACTTTGGATTTTGATTTCAACACCTTATTGTCTTCATTCAGCCCTTCAGTTGTTTACCGGTGTGGCTGTTTAGAATTCTCGGCTCTTTTCAGCTACCTGTCGCTGGCATTATGGAAGGGTTCATCTGAGCCAAATTCAGACCAATATTTCAACATTTTCTTGCTCTAGGCCCAGCATGTCTGGTCCTCACTTGGTAAAAAAAGGACGTGAACAAAGAAAGATGGATCTTCATAGAGACTTCACTGTCGCTTCACCTGCCGAGTTTGTTACCCGCTTTGGCGGAAACCGTGTCGTCGATAAGGTGAGTCTTCTACCTTGATGTTTTTATGCATTTTATTGATTTGCATTTTCAAGAAATAATTTAAAATCTATAGGGAAGAAATGGTTCTGGATTTTGCTTAATATCCTTTTAGTGTTTAAGACAATCCCTTCATTGTAACTTTGAAGTCTTCTGCAGATGACTGATGTTATTGCTTTCTGGTATCTAAATTATTGCTTTAGTGTAGTATAGTTATCCATTTTGAGTGTTTTTACAGGTGCTTATCGCTAACAATGGCATAGCTGCCGTCAAATGCATGAGGTCTATTCGACGTTGGTCCTATGAGATGTTTCGAAATGAGAGGACCATCCGCTTTGTGGTGATGGTAACTCCTGAAGATTTAAAAGCTAATGCAGGTATTACCCTGTAGTTCCTATTGAGTATTTTATCAATACGTCATGAAATGAATTTATCTGTCCTTGTTTTCAGAATATATCAAAATGGCAGACCACTATGTCCCTGTCCCTGGTGGGCCAAACAATAACAACTATGCGAATGTAGAGTTGATAGTAGACATTGCTAAAAGAATCCCAGTGCAGGTAAATATTGACAAATCCATTATTTGACACAAAAAAACAAGGGGGGTCAACTCAAGATATTGTATGTCAATAACAGGCAGTGTGGGCTGGATGGGGTCACGCCTCAGAAAATCCCAAACTCCCTGAGTTGCTGAATAAAGCAGGGATTTCCTTTTTAGGTAAAACAAATTTGAAAAAAACATTTTTTCTTTTCACTGCTTGCTTTTAATTGTGTGTTTATTGTAGGACCATCCAGCAAGGCTATGTGGGCTCTTGGAGATAAGGTGGCTTCCTCAATTGTGGCCCAGAGTGCAGACATTCCCACACTACCATGGAGCGGCTCAGGTTTGACTTATTTTCCCCTGTCTTATTTATAACACAACATAGACATTACAGATATAAAGGCATACGTGCTGCCTACCAGGGGTCTCAAGGGTTCAGGGGTCCTGGTCCAGCACAGACATTTTAACCAATGAGCTTTCTGCTCTAATAAGCAGCAACTCGCTCAGATTGGTGAATAGGTGTCTGTCCACTTTTTTGGTTGGAATGGAAGCCCATACCCGCTGTGGCCCTTTAACGACCGGTTTGAGATTTCTGGCTGTTGACTCTATTCCCATATACTATGTTGTATTTTCTTCTCCACCAAGGTCATAATAACCTTTGTTGAGACTAGTCCATCTTTTCAAATTGTTCAAATAAAGATATAAAGATGTTAAAAGAAAAACAAACACATTTAATCCTTCAGTGCTTCCTGACCCAAGGTCTTCCTATTTACCAAATTCATGCAAGCTATACCGGTAATCTAAAAGGTTTTGCTGATTGACACTCATAAGAATCTCTGGCCAATGAAAGTGTTCCAATAACGTACAAAATATATTTTGGAACGAGAAAGGAAGTCGTACTACCCGGAGAAAGTTTATGTTCAACTCAAGAAGAATCGAGCTTTGAGCCCAGATTCAGAACCGCAAGGTTTGCATGTGAACCACTAGACCACTGTTTTGACCTAGTTTGTGTTTATTTACCAAGAGAATTCTGATGATAACACACTGTTTACCACTACTTCTTGTCGTGTTCCAGGTCTGAAAGTGGACTGGACTGAGACTGACCAAATCCCTGGCAATGTAATCAGTGTTCCTCCTGAGATCTACACACAGGGCTGTGTTCAGGATGTAGATGATGGTCTGGCGGTATGCATGTTCAGTAATCCTATCTGGCTGACAATTATTAGAATATGTTTCAGGAGGAGTGGTAATAAGTAATAAGTTGCCTTCCATACTTTTCTGTGTTAGAGAGCTGAGACAATTGGTTATCCAGTTGTCATCAAAGCTTCAGAGGGTGGAGGTGGAAAGGGTATCCGGAAAGTAGAAAGTGCGGACAGCTTTCCGACCTCATTTAGGCAGGCATGTGAATTCTTTTCTTTGTATACCTCCGCTCTTGTAATGCTCCTAGTGTTAAACCAAGCTTGCACATTGTGTGTAGGTTCAGACAGAAGTTCCTGGCTCTCCCATTTTCATCATGCAGCTGGCCCAACATGCTAGACACCTGGAGGTTCAGATACTGGCGGATGAATATGGAAACGCCATCTCGCTATTTGGGCGAGATTGCTCCATTCAAAGAAGGCACCAGAAGATTATAGAGGAAGCGCCCGCAACCATAGCTGCATCCTTGACATTCGAACACATGGAGCAGGTGAGTCAACTTATATTTTCATGTAATATTTTTTCGATAATAACAATTATTATGCACTAGATTTATATAGTGATTTTCAGGACCATCAAGGATGCTTTTCATTGCGCTATTCATTTACTCCAACCTATGTTGCGAAAATCTAATGTAACCACGGCTATTATTTATACGATTATGTTTTGTTTCTTCTTTCTGACCTAGTATGCAGTTAGACTAGCCAAAATGGTGGGCTATGTCAGTGCTGGAACCGTGGAATATCTTTTCTCTGAAGATGGAAGTTTTCATTTCTTGGAGCTGAATCCTCGTCTACAGGTAGAACATCCCTGTACAGAGATGATTGGGGATGTAAATCTTCCGGCTGCCCAACTTCAGGTAAAACTTTCATTGAACAAAGAATGCTCTCAAGAGACACAATAGGGGATAAAGTGTTGGCATTGAACCTACCGAAAAGTGACATTAAAATTATCTATGCATTTGGTTTATATCATAACTATAATTGGGATAAAGTTGAGAACTTGAGAATCAAATATTTTGTAAGAATTATGCAATATAAACTAGGTTCAGTTAAAAATCCAATGCCAATTTGTTTACCCTTCTCTGCTGTCTCAGAATTGACAACATTTGGCCACATGTTTAATAGTTTTCACACTGTTTGCATCCTACATCAGATTGCCATGGGCATCCCCCTTCACAGAATAAAAGACATCCGTTTGCTCTATGGAGAAACCGCTTGGGGTGATAGCATTATAAATTTCGACAATCCAGAATGCCCACCTAGTCCACGAGGGCACGTCATAGCTGCTCGAATCACCAGTGAGAACCCTGATGAGGTAGAGATTGTCTCACCGGTCCTACTCATTTTCCATTCATTTTCTTGAAGATTATTTTTACCCTGTTGTTTTTAGGGATTCAAACCCAGCTCTGGCACTGTTCAAGAGCTGAACTTCCGTAGCAGTAAAAATGTCTGGGGTTACTTTAGTGTTGGACCAACTGGTGGTCTGCATGAATTTGCTGACTCACAATTTGGACACTGTTTCTCCTGGGGTGAAAACCGAGAAGAAGCCATATCGTAAGTGTCTTTTTTATTTTATTTATTTGTTTTTTAATTCATCATTCCCTGTCTAAACATTGTATTTTGGCCTGTCACCAAACTATGGTCTTCATATGGCCACATAAAATCAATGAGGGTCCCCAGTTATACATTATTGGTAAAATTAACAATTTTGAAGGATTAAAAAAACAAAACACCTTTAGCACTTAGTGTAAGACAAATACATAATATAAAATAATGAATCTATCATTTTCCTCTTCTTTACGATGCCCTTTTTTAATGTAGTGTCAACATTTGGTTGCTATTTGCTTCAGGAACATGGTGGTGGCTATGAAGGAGCTATCAATCAGAGGTGACTTCAGGACCACTGTTGAATATCTAATTAAGCTACTAGAAACTGAGAGCTTTCGAAACAATGACGTAGACACTAGCTGGCTGGATCACCTCATAGCAGATAAAGTGCAGGTGGGAGTCATTTCTTAGCTGTTTTTACCATGATGACCTGGCAAATTTTGCAACGGGAGGCCATGTGACCTTTTTGTAGGCAGAGCGACCAGACACAATGCTGGGAATTGTGTGCGGGGCTTTGCATGTTGCAGATGCAAACTTCAGAAAAAGCATGTCAGACTTTCTACACTCATTAGAAAGGTCAGTATAAGACTGAGGCCTTTTAAACATCTAAATACTGCTGCTACTCATGCCAATATAACAATTGCAAATGCATACTTTTTGTGTAATGACAGGGGACAAGTTTTGCCTGCTGCCAGCCTTCTCAACTCTGTAAGTTTAGATCTTGTATATGAAGGAGTCAAGTTCTGCTTAAAGGTATCTTTCGCTCCTCTTTCATAGTACACTTGCCATTTTCACCATTAGTCCATAACCTTTGTCGTCGACTTCAGGTGGCACGCCAGTCCCCAACAACGTATGTCATCATAATGAATGACTCAAACATTGAAATAGACGTCCACAGCCTCAGTGACGGTGGCCTTCTTCTCTCTTACGATGGCAGCAGCCATACCACCTATATGAAAGAAGAGCTTGACAGGTAGGAATTCTTCTCCTTCAAAGAGTCAAATTAAAGTCATTCACATTTTTTACTTTATACTTTTTGAACTCTGCAGCTATCGCATCACCGTTGGCAACAAAACTTGCGTGTTTGATAAGGAAAAAGATCCCACCGTTCTGAGATCGCCTTCCGCTGGTAAACTATTGCAGTATATGGTTGAAGATGGTGCTCATATTTGCGCAGGGGAGACCTATGCAGAGATTGAGGTCAGATTGGAAATAAATGCATTTTGTTCTAGCCTGTAATCTTGGTCACACAAACGCACTATTGTAGGGTATTTGAACAGATTTTTGTGTCATGGTCTCAGGTGATGAAGATGGTGATGACTCTGACTGTAGAGCAGGCAGGACATATACATTTTATTAAGAGGCCCGGTGCAGTTTTGGAATCCGGTTGCATGATGGCACATATCAACTTGGACGACCCCAGCAGCATACATCGGGCAAGTTATCCTGTATAACCCTTGCAAATGTCCTTGTACCGCCATAAAAAAAAACGACAACTGGCTCACTCAAACCAACAGGCAGAAATAAGTATATCATTAATTTATAAAAAAAATAAAAATTGGGCTAAACGGATCAATCTACATTGATCCTTTTAACCTGATTTTAGAATCTCTAAAATATAGCTAGCAAATTTCATTGGGATTTGTCCAAAAATAATAGAAGAGTATCAATTTTAATTGACGTCCTCACCAAGAAGAAGAACTCCAAGAACAAATTGAACGAGAACTTGAGGCCGAGCGGTCTAAGAAAAACAGTGTTATGCCATCCGTTCTGTTCTGAAGTCCTGTTCACCTTAATTACATTAAGTTATTTCATAACTTAGGTGGAACTCAACACAGGCACCCTACCACCTCAGCATCCATTGCCCATCGTTGGTGAAAAGCTACATCAGGTGTTCCACAGCATCCTTGATAACTTAGTCAAAGTAATGGATGGCTACTGCCTCGAAGAGCCCTACTTTACCACCAAGGTACATTTGAGCAATTTTACCTGCTGCAGAATTTTGATCAACATCAATTGATCTTTCTGACTAGAAAAGTGTACTATTGCTGGCTTCCTTTTTCCAGTTGAAACAGTGGGTAGCAACCCTCATGAAGACTCTGAGGGACCCCTCTCTTCCACTGCTGGAGCTGCAAGAGATCATGACTAGCGTGGCGAGCCGGATCCCAGCTGGTGTTGAGAGAGATATCCGCAAAGTCATGGCCCAATATGCCAGCAATATCACCTCTGTTTTGTGCCAGTTTCCAAGCCAAAGGGTGCAAATTTAACATGAATACATAGAAATAGAAATACTTCCAAATCTTGTATTTGATACAAACTAATTATTTCACTAGGTAGTGCTGAACAATTTTTTTTTTTCAATCCAGATTGCAAATATTCTCGACAGCCATGCAGCTACTCTTCAGAGAAAGGCGGATCGAGAGGTGTTCTTTATTAACACTCAGAGTATTGTTCAGTTGGTACAGAGGTTAGCGTGCTCATGTTTCTCAGTGTTACTAAAATGTATTTTCGTCATTAGGGCTGCACTGACTTCAGTTCTTTGACGTGTGTTCTAGGTATCGCAGCGGCATACGTGGTTACATGAAGTCTGTTGTTCTGGATCTGCTGAAGCAATACCTTCAAGTTGAGATGGAGTTTCAGCAAGGTAACAGTACGATAAATGTTTTCTGGATCAATAATGTTTCTATCCTAACTAAGCATTGTGTGGGATATTATCTTTATCCACAAGCAGCTCACTACGACAAGTGTGTAATCAACTTGAGGGAGCAGTACAAACCTGACATGAGTCCTGTACTGGAATACATTTTTTCTCATGCCCAGGTCTCCAAGAAGAATATCTTGGTCACAATGCTCATTGTAAGGCATTTGTTATATTCATGGCAGCTGGATTTTTACGCAATTTTGAATGCCTATATTTGACTTTGTATAGGATCAACTCTGTGGAAGGGATCCAACCCTGGCAGATGAGCTGATGGCGATTCTGAATGAACTGACTCAGCTCAGTAAGATGGAGAACTCAAAGGTAGCTTTAAGAGCCAGACAGGTAAGACCTTTAGCAGAGTAGTTTAATACACTATTCTGTAATATAAGCATGCCATGTGCTACTTTTTTCGAATTTGCGGTACTTTACTGATATGCATAAATTCTCTGTGTGATATTTTGACATAGGTGCTGATTGCCTCTCATTTACCTTCTTATGAACTGAGGCACAACCAAGTGGAATCCATCTTCCTCTCGGCTATTGACATGTATGGTCATCAGTTTTGCCCTGAGAACCTAAAGGTAATTGCTATAAATGTGAACAGCTTCGGCATCAAATCATTCACCATCTTCTATTTCCACCAGAAACTCATCCTTTCTGAAACGTCAATTTTTGACGTCTTGCCAAATTTCTTCTACCACTCCAATCAAGTTGTGTGTATGGCTGCGCTGGAGGTATGCCTATTTGAACTCACTCTCCAACGCTTATTCATTAGGTCATTTAGTTATAATTATGTATTGCTCTGTTTTTCCCCCCAGGTGTATGTGCGAAGAGCTTACATCGCCTATGAGCTCAACAGTATCCAGCATCACCAGCTTAAAGATGGAACGTGCGCTGTAGATTTTCAATTCATGCTGCCTTCGTCACATCCCAACAGGTAACATTTTGGCCTTGTCCAAAACAACTACAATTCAGTGATGAGTGGCGACGAGCTGGTGGACTTCCCCTAAACCAGCTGTGGAAAGAGCATATAAAGCAACTCATAGTTTGATTTAAATAACATCAAAGCATATAACATTTTGTGTCATGTTTTAATGCCTCACCGTCTCTTTGTAGAATAGTTTTACTCACTGAACCGGAATGTAAAGTGCATGTAATAATGCCTAGCGGTACAGGAGGTTGAAAATCCTCCACTGCTAATATTCAATTGTCAATCATCTTATTTCAGAGGGAGCAGCCCTACTCTGAACAGGTAGAGTAAAGCTCCTCCCAGTCAACTACACCTGATGGTGTGTATGTTTTACAGTAAAGCATGCCAGCTGCATTGTAATCCCTTTTTTTTCCACTTCCTGTCAATCCAGAAGCGTTTGTACTGAAGGACTCATATAACAAGTCCTTCCTAATTCACCTTTTGTAGCTGAACTTCTCCATATGCAACACTTTTCTCAACTTGTAGTATATCCATACAGAGCTTTCTTTTAGGTTCAACCATCATATAATTCACTTTTGCTAACATTTCTCTTACAAATCCTATGCCCGAGATATTCATTGTCTTCATGAGAACAAATCATTATTTTGATGAAATGAAACAATGAAGGTACAATATGTCATTCATTCCGCTTACGCACAATGGTGCTAATTTTATTTGGATTAAAAATGCAAAATTACAACAATGATGGCCTAAATTACACAGAGCTGTTTACATTCTGATTTTTTTTTTTGGCAAACCCCACATCTGACAATTCTTTGTCTTTTTTTCTTTTAGGCTTCCTGCCCCACTGAATGCTTCAGGCCAGTCAAAGATGCGACGGCAGAGCAGTGATCTCTTCTTGGAAGGATCACTATCTCCACCTTGTCAACGAATGGGCGCTATGGTAGCGTTCCAGTGTTTTGACAATTTCAAAAGGTCCAACTGGGATTCATTTTCTACTCTCGTTTCCAATTGATGCGGGATTGAGATCGCTAACTTGAAATTGTTTGTTCTGTTAGGAACGTTGATGAAGTTCTCTGCAGTTTTGCAGAGCCCCTGATGGAGAGCCAGCCATTTTTAGAATCCTGCTCTAGTTTTTATGAAGAAGAGAACTTTAAAGTGAGTGCAAGCTCTTGTTGTTTGGTTTACTATAGATCTCTAGGGTACATCTTCCTCTTCTTGACAGAACACACGTGAGAATCCAATCCACATTATTAACGTGTCAATAAAAACAGCAGACACTGAGGACGATGATGACTTAGTGACTGCCTTCACATCCTTCGCCCAATCCAAGGTCAGCTCACATAGTCTTCTACTGTAATTTCAATCATTACGAAATAACTTATTATACTCTTCTTTTTTCCCCCCCATAGAGGTCATCCCTCTTTGAATATGGCATCAGAAGAATCACATTTTTGGTTGCACAGAAGGTAATTTTTTCCATCTGATGCATTTTCTTTTGCCAATTCCTATGAATATGATTATCTTTATATACGTTCAGGTCTGTACAGTACAAACTAGTGCATCATTTTATTCTTTCCCCGACAGAGGGAGTTTCCCAAGTTCTTCACTTTCAGAGCAAGAGATGGGGTTTTTGTCAATTTTTTTTTCAATTTCAATTTGAATGGTGCAGCCAAAGAGTTTGTTAAACTCCATCTAAATGTCTGTTCTTTTCCACAGTTCCAGGAAGATCGTATTTACCGTAATCTGGAGCCCGCTTTAGCCTTTCAGCTCGAACTGAATCGCATGAGGAACTTTGACCTGACTGCGGTCCCTTGTGCAAATCACAAAATGCACCTTTACTTGGGAGCTGCTCGTGTACAGGAGGGTGCCGAAGTCACAGATTACAGATTCTTCATTCGAGCTATTATTCGCCACTCCGATTTGATTACAAAGGCAAGAGACTGTTAACTTTTTTTGACCAAGAGATTATTTTTATTAAAAAATACAACATATGTGGACATCAGATTTTTTTGTCATTTAGGTCAGAATATTTGCATTCATTTGGTAGGCAAGTTAGCCTTATATCTGGACCAAAATGCCCAATTTGTCCATTTGTCTGTGTGCGATCAGGAAGCGTCTTTTGAGTATCTTCAGAATGAAGGAGAACGTCTTCTGCTGGAGGCCATGGATGAATTGGAGGTGGCCTTCAGTAACACAACTGTGCGCACCGACTGCAACCACATCTTCCTCAATTTTGTCCCTACTGTCATTATGGACCCATCTAAAGTGAGCGCGTGCTGCACATCACTGATGCACGACATGTCAATGTTGCACAACAGTCTTTTTCGGAATACATGTCCGATTTGTTATTATTTTATACTGTTACCTGTAGTCTCTGTTGTTGTTGAGAATCATTTCTCTGTGTGCATTTGGCTCCCAGATTGAGGAATCTGTACGTTCCATGGTGATGCGTTATGGAAGCCGTCTTTGGAAACTGCGAGTCCTGCAAGCTGAGTTAAAAATCAACATTCGCCTGACTCCCACCGGACATGCTATTCCTATCCGTCTTTTTTTGACGAACGAGTCTGGGTATTACTTGGACATCAGTCTGTATAAGGAAGTGACCGATCCAACTTCTGGCCAGGTAGGAACATTTTAACTATATTTGTTTAAATCGTGAGTTAACTGATTGAGTGTCATTTCCCTTGTAGATTATGTTCCAGTCATATGGTGACAAACAGGGACTTTTGCAAGGGATGTTGATCAACACTCCCTATGTTACTAAAGACTTGCTGCAAGCTAAGCGTTTTCAGGCTCAAACTCTAGGCACAACATACGTCTATGACTTCCCAGAGATGTTCAAGCAGGTGCTTTTATAACACTATTGTTGAATTTTTATCCAGGTTCTCTCTGCCATAAAACAAATATGTTTGCAGGCTCTGTTTAAGCAATGGGGTTTAGAGGACAAATATCCCAAAGATATGCTGATTTGCACTGAGCTGGTTCTGGACCCACAAGGTCGACTGGTGCAACTGAACCGCTTGCCAGGGGACAATGATGTAAGATACACATCCAGCGGAATACATGAAATATGGGCCGTTCCAGAAATGGAGGACATTTTGGCTTCAAAATTCTTGAAAAACAAGCCTTCACATCTCTGGTTTGGTGCTTAGTTGCCACCAATAATTGGTCATAAACTTTCACAGGCCTCTTGTTACATTATTTGATATTTACCGTATTATCCACAGCAACAGGGTTGCAGGTAACAAAAAAGCAAATTTGCACTCATTACATTTTTCTCAGGAAAAGAAGCAAGCTGTTTATTTGCTGTTATCTAATCATGAGTAATTAGAGATTGTGACTTAAAAAAGACATTCTGATCAAATGTATAATAACAGCGTTGCAAGAGGTAGATTGAGACATCCCTTCAAACTATTTTATATTAAAAGGACATATATTTGCTCCAGCCATTATTTTGGAAAATTGTCCAAGTTTAGGATATTACATTATCTGCTTTCTTCTGACATGATAAAAAGTAAATTTACTCATAAACTGCATGTTCTAGTCTTTTGTTGGTGGGTTGTATATAAAAGGTCCTCCAATTCGGGACTGACCCATTTATAATATTCTATTTGTTGTTACTAGCTCATGTCATTATTTCCCCTTCTATCAGGTCGGAATAGTTGCGTTCAAGATGAAGATGAAAACACCAGAATATCCAGGAGGTCGAGACATTGTTGTCATTTGTAACGACATCACTCACATGATTGGGTCTTTTGGACCACAGGAAGATGAGTTGTTCCTCAGGGCTTCCGAGTTGGCCAGAGCTGAGGGAATCCCTCGCATTTATATTGCTGCCAACAGCGGTGCACGCATTGGTCTTGCTGAGGAGATCAGACACATGTTCCAGGTGGCATGGATTGATCCTTCTGACCCATATAAGGTGAAGGCCTACTAGCGTTAGAAAATAATTCTATTTGCCCTCAGGATTAAAAAAAAAAGCACCTGAGGATCTTTTTCAGTCTATTTTTTTCAAGATCATTGAAGTATTTTCTTTTCTGTTTTTAGGGTTTTAAGTATCTTTATCTGACCCCACATGACTACACACGTATCAGTGCCACCAATTCGGTACACTGTCACCATGTGGAAGAAGGAGGGGAATCCAGGTATCTCAAGCAAATTAAACAACTGGTAGCACTCCTTTTCTTTGTATTACTAGCTGGGCTAATGTCATTGTCACGACTACCAGGTACATAATTACGGACATCATTGGAAAGGATGAAGGTCTTGGGGTAGAGAACTTGCGAGGATCAGGCACCATTGCTGGAGAATCTTCACAGGCCTATGAAGAAATCATTACTATTAGTATGGTAAGGTGTCATGGCTGACACATTTAGCTAATATGTCAGTAACATTTTTATACATTGATAAGTTTGTGCTGTTCTAGGTAACCTGCCGTGCTATCGGAATTGGGGCATATCTAGTACGTTTGGGCCAGAGAGTTATCCAAGTGGAGAACTCTCACATCATCCTAACTGGAGCAAGTGCATTGAACAAGGTTTGTTAAGCATGTGTTTTTTTGTTTTTTTGTAAAAAACGCCCTAAAAATCTTTTCAAATATTTGGAAACGTTTATTAAGTAGTGCCTAATGGGCTGATTGGTGACCAGCCTAGGGTGGAGCCTTTCACCCAAAGTCAGCTGGGATTGGATCCTGCAAACCTTGCTGTAAATTGAACCATTCGGATAGAGGTTTAGGTAAACCCTCTTATTTGCAGGTTCTAGGCAGAGAGGTGTATACCTCCAACAACCAATTGGGGGGCATCCAGATCATGCACAACAATGGAGTCACACACACTACTGTGCCAGATGATTTCGAGGGGGTCTTCGCCATTCTCCAGTGGCTTTCCTACATGCCAAAGGTCCTACTGAATGTTACATCAGCTACCACTTCCATGGTCATTTTTTCTTATACTAATAACATGTTCCTTCTTCTTCTGACAGAACAAACACTCCCCTGCACCTGTTGTACCAACCACAGATCCAGTTGACAGAGAGATCGACTTCACTCCTACCAAAGCCCCGTATGACCCCCGCTGGATGCTGGTTGGGAGACCTCACCCAAGTGAGCAATATAGCCATGAAAATAAAAAACAAATAGCTCGTTTTTGGTTAATGACATATATTTTTCTTTGTCTAAACTATTCCTAGCCATGAGAGGTGCCTGGCAGAGTGGATTCTTCGACCATGGCTCCTTCATGGAAATCATGGGCTCCTGGGCTCAGACGGTTGTCGTTGGCAGAGCTCGGTAAATATCTTCTATTAATACATAGGATACCGTGCCATAAATAATTGAATTGTTGATTGAAATCATATAGGTTAGGAGGGATCCCTCTTGGTGTAATTGCTGTTGAAACACGGACTGTTGAGTTAACTATTCCAGCTGATCCTGCCAACTTAGATTCAGAATCGAAAGTGAGTCTAGTATTTATGAAACACGTACACTCGCCATTCAATTTGAAATTGACAAAATTTTGAGAATACATTTTTTTAAAATAATAAATGGTTTAAAAATAGAGGATACAGGATATTCATTTGATGACGATAATGTTTGTGTTATATATTTAAGGTTCTACAACAGGCTGGACAAGTGTGGTTTCCGGATTCAGCCTTTAAAACAGCTCAGGCCATTTGCGACTTCAACCGTGAGCGACTGCCGCTCATGGTGTTTGCCAACTGGAGGGGCTTTTCAGGTGGAATGAAAGGTGAAGGATGGGTGCTACAGTTGTGAAAAGCATGGTCCAAATAGTCAGTAATTCATGGCTGCTTCTGTTATCTTGTTTCCCAGATATGTATGACCAGGTATTAAAGTTTGGTGCTTACATTGTGGATGCCCTGCATGGTTTCCAACAGCCTGTTCTGGTGTACATTCCACCGCACGCTGAACTAAGAGGAGGGTCCTGGGTTGTTATTGACCCTACTATTAACCCACTGTGTATGGAGCTCTATGCGGACAGAGAGAGCAGGTGTGAGAAGGATTTGTATATTAGGTATATGATAATCAACATCCTGCCACTCATTAAATATCATTGCTTCCATCCAGAGGGGGTGTTCTGGAAGCCGAGGGCACAGTGGAGATCAAATTCAGGAAAAAGGACCTGCTGAAAACCATGAGAAGACTGGACTCCATCTACGCTGGTCTGGTTGAGAAGCTCGGTAAGTGATCCGATTTCAAAGTCATACTAATGAGCATTTCCTTGATGAATTCCGTACTTTGTAGCTTCTCTAGATCTTCCCGAGAAACAATGTAGAGACCTGGAGGCAAAGCTCAAAGCAAGAGAAGAGTTCCTTTTGCCCATCTACCACCAGGTAGCAGTGCAGTTTGTGGATCTTCACGATACCCCTGGCAGGATGCAGGAGAAAGGTGTTATCACTGTAAGTGTGCATGCACTACATCCCACTCCATCTTATGACAGGTGACAAATAAAAGTCAGTTTCACTTTATTTTACCTGCACAGTCAGTAATGGTTCGTAAACCTTTTAGGCCATTTGATACTTTTCAGTCTTCACGCTTATTTGCAAAGATTCCTCCAGGTTCCTTGAATCTTTTTATGGTATTATCAAGTCATTGATGGTGAAAATAAATTCCTAAAGTGCTTGCAGATTAGGATGGTAGTTGATTTTAAAAATTGACTTTTTTTGTTCACAAAGATTGAACATTGATTGTTTTGACAAAAGATCAGTAAGAACTAAGCAGTTATATGCAACTATATAATCTATAGTGAATCTGATGAAGTGGGGTCATTCATAATATTTTTTATACACCATACAAGGATATTTTAGACTGGAAGAATGCACGGCCCTTTTTCTACTGGCGTCTCCGGCGCCTCCTTTTGGAGCAGGCGGTGAAGTATGAAATTCTCAAAGCCAACAAAGACCTCAGTGATGGACACATGCAGTCCATGCTGCGTCGTTGGTTTGTTGAAATAGAGGGAGCAGTCAAGGTTGGTTGCTATCACTTCAATATATACATATATTTTTTTTTCTTCAGCAGACTGAACTGTAAACCTGACATGCAACAGTTGAATGTTTTGACCCATTTTTTTACATGCTTAATCCTTCTTCTCCAGGCATATCTGTGGGATAACAACCAAGCAGTTGTTGAGTGGCTTGAACAACACTGGTCCAGAGAAGATGGCATTCGATCCGCCATTCGAGAAAATATCAAGTACCTAAAAAGGGAAAATGCCTTGAAACATATACGCGGGTATGTAAAAGACAGCTACACGAACCTTTACTGATTAGGAGTACCTATAGCATAGGGATATTTTTTTTATTCATGTCATCCAATCTACAGTTCAAATGTCAAACCAGTACATATTCCTTTGTTAACGTCTACTCAAACTACTTTTTATGCAGAATTTAGGGGTTTTATTTTTCTCCATCTATATTTGTGTGTATGCTTGTTCAGTTTTAGTACCTGCATTTTTAAATGTCTGCTGCTGTGTTGAGATGTCAGCTCCTGGAAACACTGGCTTCTATTTCAATTTTTCTCCAATATAATATCAGAAAAATGGAATTCTTTTTGACGAGAGGCATTTTCAACGATCACTCGTATTATCTAAGAATAACTAAGCAAAGCTAATTTAAATGTGTTCATTCGATTTAACATTTGCTCACTAATTTTCTTTGTTCTTGTGCCAAAGTTTGGTTGAAACCAACCCTGATGTCGCCATGGACTGCATCATCCACATGAGCCAGAACATTACAGCGTCACAGAGAGCCAAACTCTCTCGTTTGCTTGCTACCATGGACAACAGCAACACCAGCTGAACTGTGGAACATTTTTAAGGCTTGTATTACCATAAAATAATTCGAACTATAAGCGTTCTTACAATGGACATACCATTGAACAGCTATAAGTGCCATGGTAAAGAACTTTTTTTAATGAACCACTTTGTATTAAATAGTGTTGATAGTGGAAGGAAAATGGTCAACTTCCAAAATCCACGAGAGTTTAATAATGACACCAGACCATTTGGGTCTAGGATACTACGTTTGGTCACTGTAATGCACATTGCACTTCAGCTTTTCTACTTGCATGACACTGGTGTTATTTTAGCCTAATAAGCACACACAAAGCTTCATATTTATAGTTGAGATGTTTGTGCAGAATACTCACATACTAGCTGATAATTGTAGAAATTGGAGTGCTAATATTTAGCACTAAGCGTAATTTGTGTTGCAGTATGTATTTCAGGGCTCCTAATCATTTTCATGGATTTGTAAGCATACGACCTAACTTTCAGTGTTAATGAAAATAACACATTTCAGGTTTCACAACTTTGTGTAAAAGTTATGTAATCCACTCCACATGAACCAAGACACTAAATATAGAAGTTAATACCGTCATTTAGACTTTTGTTTGAATGTGTTTGTTTCTATATGTCCTCTGAATGCTAGACTTTTAAGCTACAAATATACCATTTCATTTGAATATAAGCTGTTATTTTTCATTTTGACTAATAATGTCGTTAATAAATATCACTGGTTTATTTTTGGCAAAAGAAACATTTTATTTACCCATTCATTTTTCATGGAACTTAATACACATTTAATATTCCAATCAACATGTTCATCACATACGTAAAATGACGTCAAATTAGAATGAAAAAGTGAAGGCACATGTTTTGGAATGAAGTTGGGTAAAATACTCAAGAAAAAGATTTTCTGTGGTAATAGCCATTTGAACATTCAAATATATACAGCAAAAGGTTGACAAGCTTTGTCAACGACCCTAGCTGCCTTTTTTCTTTTATAAATATAAATAAAACACAAAAAAACAAGCGATAATGTCTATCACAGTACAGCATACAAGACAGAACTACAATATAGAAGGCCTTTCAAACATGGAGAGCGGGAGAAAAAGATGAAATTTCCTTAGTTTTTTTGTACTTACAGCATTTGGGAGGCTTTGCTTGGCACAGCTTGACATTGTAATACCTTTAAATGCTTTTCTGCCGTGTCTTTTAAAAAAAGATTTCTCCGTAGTTCCCGGCTAATTTGTACAAAAGAACGCCTGCAATTGGTTTGTGGCCAGATATCCTCAGAAAGTCACTTTTTTTGAAGTACAGCGTTGCTCTAAAGCAAGACGATGGGCTTGCTGCTGGCTGGCGAGCTCATATATTGTGAGGCGAGGGTGTCCTGTGACGTGTAGGACGTGTACAGACCCGTCACCTGTACGTCTGACAGCGACAGGCTTGCTCCGCTGGAGGCAGGAGGGAGGCTGCTCCCCAAATCACAGTCTGATAGTCGCAGCGGGGAATTACTGAACGTGCCCAATGCATCTAAGTTAAAGCTGTCGTCCTTCATTTCCTCCCACAGGTTACCTGAGGTCAGATAGATAAAATATGTTTAGTTCACACTCAATCTTAACATGAATATTATTGATGGAGCTTGCTCAACCCAACATTTAAAATATTTGTACCTAAATTGTGGGATAATGGTAAAGTTATTTTAAAAGACAAACTGCTTCTGAATTTTTGTTTTTAAGTTTAAATGCAAAACTAAAAAAAGGGGGGGGCTCTAAATTTTCTAGTAAACTGGACGTCCTTTAAGTACCGTATTTTCTGCACTATAAGGCGCACCTTCAATAAATGGCCCATCTTAAAAATTGGTTTCATGTATAAGACGCAATGAATTATAAGACGCAGTAGTAGTAGTGGTAGCGGATTGTGTTATACATCCACTAAATGGAGCTGTAGTAGTAGTGGTTTGAGAAAATTGAAGTCTTTTGGTTGTGCTTCATAGTGCGGAAAATACAGTAGTTTAATTTAATATTGTAAGTTCTAAATTGTACTTGGGTAAATATGCTGTATAATAAGTTGCTCAAAGCAGGAATCAAATCCAGGCCATCACAATAACAGCAAGGACACAAGCACATGTAGTTGTACTGTACAATATAATATAATAATAATAATTTGTGAATAGGAGAAACCCATGAAAAAAATGAATCCACCATTCAAAGGGGAGAAGAAAGCAGCGTAAAAGCCAACTCGGTAATAATCTATCTTACCTTGAAGAGCAAAATCCATGATGCTAGGGTCCAGCGCATCCACCTCTGTGTGGCTATCAACTTGTACACTGTAAAAGTCATCAGGAGGCTTGCTGGGTTGCTGGCTTGGCGGACTCCGAGAGAGGTCGGGCACCGTGTGCAGTGGGGGTGTTTGGGCAGGAGCCGGGGACATTGGGGCCAAGCGAGCTTGAGCCTGGAGCTGGGCTTGGATCTGATGGTGCTGGTGCATCGGGATACACGGCAGCGAGAGGGTCACGATGGGCTGGGGACGCTGCATCTGGGCCGTCAGAGAGAGGCCCGTTGGACAGCTGGGCAGTCGTGTCATGACCGGTTCTATGACCTTCCGTCTGCAGTTTTCAGGGCGATCTGTTATCAGTTTGTCCAGCTCATCTGCAAAAAATATGACCGGTGAATAAATCCCAAGTAGGATGTACACCTGCTGGAAACCCCTAAGTTACCATTCCTTCCTCTCTAGTGCAAGGGTGTCAGACTCGGGTTGGTTCGCGGGCCGCTTTAACGTCAACTTGATTCCACGTGGGCCGGACCATTTTAGATATAATATTTAGAATTTTTTTTTTTATAAATGAATTAAAAGAACTGGATTAAAAGCCCTAAATATTCCGTTTTTAAAGATCTAAAACAATGTTTATTTTAGCTTTTTTATATATTTTTTTAGATTTTATAAAAAGGATTTTTGAACTAAAAAAATTGATAAAAAAATTACAATTATTGATTTAAAAGGGGGAAAATCAGGAAATTTAATATACATCTATACTCTTCATTTTAATTTGATCCTAAAACAGAAAGACGGCACTCATGATTTACTTTCCCGGGCCACACAAAATGATGCGGCGGGCCAGACTTGGCCCCCGGGCCGCCACTTTGACACATGTGCTCTAGTGTATTTTTTGTGCTTAGTTTCGTGACAAGACTACTACTAAATTGTCTAGTTAGCAATTGAAGTTGAAGTTGATCAGTCCCCGACCTGGATTAGCCATGCTGCGGCGGATAGCCGGAAGATCCTTGCGCTTCCACTTCTGCATCTCTTCCTCCATCTTGTCGATCTTGGCCGGATTTAGTGCCCACAGGCAGCCCTTCCTGGAGGAGCTGCTTGTCTTGTTCTCCACTTTCTCGAAACACTTATTTAAAGACAGGTTATGTCTGACTGAGTTCTTCCATCCGTCTGGCGCTGTCTGGTAAAGAGGGAAAGAACAGTGAGAGCGAGGGGGTCATATTATCGGATTATAGTTCAGCAAATGCGCTCACCTTGAAATAAGGGAAGTGTTCCTTCATAAAGCTATAGATCTCACTGACTGGAAGGCTGCCGGTTTTGCTGTTCTTCAAAGCCATGGCAATCAAACAGCTCAAAAGATAAGTTGCAAAAACAGCGGTGAGCTTGGGAGAAGGAATTTAGGTATCACGAGTGGACCACGAGAGCCAACCTGTAGGAGTAGATGGGCTTTGGGAAACATTTTGGCTGCAGGTCTGGTTCTTGTGGAGCCAGGTGAGGTTGTGCAAATAGACTTTGGTTGTTGAAAGAGACATTGCTGTACAGCCCACCTGTTGAGCACTAAGGGGAAAGGAATATGTGTTATTGAATCTGATTCATCCATTACAAAATTCTGATTTCCTGATGTTCTGTCATTGTAGTAGAATAAAATTAAGACTGTCAAAGTTGATTAAAGCATCGATTTTAATCACAGGTTAATAACGGCGCCACTGGCGGTCGCCTCATCTGAATTATGAAAGAACGAAGATTTAATTGGGTAGAGTTTGCCCCAATGCAGAGAAGTCCAAATGTGCAGGCTCACAAAGTAGGTTTGCCTCCTACACACACACAAACACACACACACACACACACACACACACACACACACACACACACCTGCAACATCAGTTCTTTGTGGGATGCCCTATTCTTTTACTGATCATATTGTGCTGAAGGAAAGAACTTCATCCTCTACTACTTTTGGCTTTACACATGGATTTTGGGTATAATAACAATGCGATTTATTGGTAGGAGTATTTTTCTTACTTTTAGCACAGTTAGCGATAGAATATTTGGTTACAATTCTTAGCTGTTTGACAATTTTCATGTACTTATTTCGATGAGTGTCGTGAGTGTGTTTACCTGTTGCCCAGTTTGGGTTAGTGAGTACACCTGCTGTGGTGCTGACTGGTACACTGAAGTAGGGCACTGGTACCCTGATGAAGATATGCCAGAAATGGAGAAGGGAGGCATCTGCGAGGCAAAAGCACACACGATTTAGGTTTGAAAGCAGTAGCTTTTTCAGACAAGTGTGGCTGTTCCAACTCACTGTTCCACTGTGGGTGTTGATGATGCTGATTCCCAGTGGGCTAGGCTGCATGTTGCTTTGCAGGTGGAGCATGGAGGACTGACCTCCTGTCATGGCCATGCTGCTCAGTTGGGCTTCAAGGATGGAAAATGGAAGTCATGTTGAAATTCAAGATGACGGTAATATCGCTCATAAACAACCATCAATTCATGTGTCTTTGTGTAAGTGTTTTTAACATGTCTTATTTGCATTTTCCATGTTCTCCTTGTGCTTGCTAGGGCTTGTTTCTAGGATTTCTCCCGCGTTATGAAAACATGCACTTCAAGTGAATAATATAAGATTGAAAAGCCATTTATTTTCAGCCAGCATCATTTCTGAGTAACAGGATGTCATTTCAGGTACTACTCAGCAAAGAGAACAGATGAAGTCAAGACTTTCAATTCCCATAGAGGTGAATTAATATAACCTGTGTAAACGGTTATCTATGCATTGGTGACTTTTCTTCTGAACTCAGCTGCTATAGACTCCATTTCAGCCATGACCTTATTGAGGACAGACGGTACGTAAATAAAATAGCTGCACAACTATTGGAGGTTTTTTTGCCAACATATATATTTAAAATCATCCTACTCAGAGCTGCACAGTATAGAAATTAGGGTACAGGGTGCTCTTCAATATTTTATTCCACAAATCATTCACGTAGTAACATCTGTATAGAATAAATGAATTTGATAATGAATATTGATGATGTCACGCGGACGACCTGGCAATCTGGGACACTTGTATTTGATTGGCTAAATCAATACAGGCATTGTTAAAATGTCGGCTCGCCTTTCGGGTGGCACATTTCTGGAAATATTGGCTTTTATTTATGGGTTTCTCCTCTCTATACATATTAAATGGTCTGTTTTTCAGTTTAGTAACTAATATTCCTTCTGCTGGGATGCACAGGATAAAGGCGTTACCTCTTAAAGTGGATGAAATGACCGTTGTTGATTAGTGGCGAATAGAGCCGTCAAGGCTAACACTCACAGCAACGCTTTGTCAAATTTAGGCGTCTGTGAAATGAACACCGCCAACGGACAATGTAGCAGTAACCTGTCAGTCTACACTTGCGCATAAACCCAAAAATAAAGACCACAAACTTGAGTATTACTGCATTTCTCTCAATTTGCACTAGCCAGAGTTCAAGTGTTAATGATGGAAAAACACCAAAATCCAGAGGTTTCTAGAGATAAGAAGATTTATTAGATTTTTTTTCAGAAAATCCCACCCATCATCTCACCTGTCTGTTGCTCCAACAAGCTGCCCTGGGAGGGCCCATTACTGTGACCACGGCCATCCACCATCTGCTGCAGTCGTGGCACATCCACCGAGGTGAGCCATGATAGAGACTGCAGGTCCCCAGGGAGGTCCTCCTCCCTCAGTTGGGAGGGGTCCGTGGTCAGAAGCCTTTGGAGGGATAGAAGAAGGAGGGTTAAGGGAAGGGGGAGCAGGGGAGGGGTCGACATGGCTGTCAGATCCAGCTCAAAGAGCACAGGTGGCATTTCCATGTGCAGTTCAACGAGAACAATTTTATCTCCCTAAGTCAGAAGCCTCAGCTGCTCTTGAGGTTGGGTTCCAGTGTAAGTGTATTAGTTGTGCTACTTTGGATTTAGCATATAAGAAGATTAGCTGTTGGTGTTAATTTATCAGGGACTGTTTTAATCAGCAATGACGGAGTTAAACAAATCTCATTCAGCGTTTATTTAAAAAAATTGATGGATGAGCAGCAAATGGAAATTTTAATTAAAGGTCAAAAGGGAAAATACCGATTTTTTTTAATCATGCACCAATTATGATTTTATTTCCTAAATGGTTTTATTGCATTCATATCTTAAACAAATGTAATGAAGCATTGTTTGTTTTTTGACCTAACATCACATAACTCTTTTCTTAATTATCAAATGATCACTTTAATTATACCTTTTGAACAGCCCACTATAGTGACCACCGTGCCTGAAAAAGTTCAAATAATGAATGGGAATTTTTATTTTGATAAAAATGTAACTAAATATGCACATTTTTTGGTCCTTTATCTTGAGCTATTGGGGCAATGGGATAAAAAATATAGATTTTTTTTAATAATTGAATTTTTCAAGCTGATTTTTTGACATGATATAAGCTAAAGCGACAGAATACTTCTCTCATGATGTCTTATGTAACCACCTTGCAAGAAAGAATGAATAGAAAGGAATCCTCTTCAATCGCCCCTGTGCACACACTTAGTGTTAAGGGTCTTGTAACAAGGGTCGCCATGACAACATATACTATTCAGCATGTGGGGATCGCACAGGACCCCCCCCCCCCCTCCTCACACACACACATGCACCAAATCTCCTATTAAAAAATCAAGTGTGTCAGGTGACCACAGCCCAGTGCTCACCATTGGCTGAATCATACGTAAACAAGACATGAGATTGTTTGAAAGACGGCACAGCAGCACATGTTGCCTGCAACAGTTGGCCCCGTCTATTGAAAAATGATCACCTATTGTGTCCCAAACGACAAATCTGCCCAGTGGCACGTGGCTCTATTGTTTTGGCCAGACCCTTCCTTGATTGTTTCTGTCGTTTCTTTTCTTTGCCTCGGGCCCTTGCATTAATCTGCCGGAATGACAGCCCTCACATAAGAGGGACAAATAGGATACCATCTGCTTCCCTGTCCCTTTCCAGCCTCCAGCCTCACCAAAACCACACCCCGACACCCCTTATCTGCACTATACATACACCCACTGGTTTTTATCCTACGTGAGGAAATTAACTCAGTGACCGAGGGTGAGCAAATTCAGTTTGAGGTCAGACCTGGGTTGGTCTAGATTTATGTGTCTTTGAAGTGACACGACTACACACAGCACGTGTCGACTGCCATATTGTCATTCATTTTGAAATTTGAATTTCAATTGAAAATTTGTATTTGAAGCAGGCAGTTAAATTAAGCATTGTAATTGAATTCCTCATCATGTTTTATTTATTTATTTATTTTACACTAGAACAGTATGTGTTATACTTTTAATGCAATTTCTTGATTTAAAAACTGCAACGTGTGACTAAGAAATCAGGAGCTGAACCCTAATTTGAACCTTTATAATGCCAGTAATATTTTTTATTAATTGAAAAATCCAAATAGAAATTACATTTTGGATCATGTAGGCCCCAATACTAACATTTGGTATACAAATATATACTATATATACCTTTTTTATTATTAAATACAGTTTTATGAATTAATATAATCAAAATGGGGAAAAACTGAAACTCTGTTTATAAAATTCCAAGAGTATTGGCGCAAGAATGAGCTCAAACAACACATTCCTCATACAGTGCTGTATGCTAAAAATATCCAAAACATGGACTTGAAACATTTTGGGGTGCCGCAGCTCCCCTCTAGTGCCACCAGCAAGCATAGAAAATCAGTGATGCATAACACGTTGAGCTAGTGTCTCCGTTTACGAGCCAAGTCTTCCCAGAGTTTCAACAACACAAAATATTGAACCCCATAGCCGCACCCCCACCCTTTCTTGCCCTCCCCTCTGGTCCTTGTCTAATTGGGAGCCACTTTTGCATGGGGGTGACCCAGTGCGCCCCATCTCCCCCTGAGCCGACGGCCCAAGAGGTTCAAGCTCTCCGTGTGCCGACAGCAGGAGTGTAAACAGAGCTGATGGTTTCTGACAGATCCATTCAGAGTGAAAATCATTTATTCTTTTCGATTTTTTTTCCATTCTTTTCAGGCATCCCCCATTTGTAATCTACATGTGGATTGCTATGTGGCTACAAAATTCCTTGCTGATACCTCACATAACGTGGAAGACAATTTTGGAGAAATCTCCAAATTGAGGCTTGCTGTTACCATAGTGCAGAAGTGTCAAGAATGAAATGAGTTGGCTTACCTGTAATCTTGTGGAGATGGATGATGACCAGCATCCTCAATTATTCCTGACATCCTGGATGTAATTCCACCTTCTATCATTTCCTGGGATATGTGGTATCTCAACAATTTCAGAAAGAAAACATACATTAAAGTTCACTCCAAATGACAATTCAAGCAGAAACATAAGACATAGAAAATGTGTTGCTCAAAGTATAGTGAAGTTTATTAGCAAAGCGAACAATTCAATGAAGAAAATCCAAACCAGCACATTTTTCAATCATTTACAAAAAAGAAACAACTATGAATAGGCGTATTGTATCCCGTTAATTGCTTGTTTTTAGTTGGAAACAAACTGTGAATATCTTGTTATTGAGAAAAAGCATAAAAATTCAAACTTTAATTAAGACTGCAATGTGGGTTACCCTGGCGATTTAAATGTCTCCTCAAAGAGCGTATGACAACAAAGACAGTATAGGAGAAGACATTCAAATGTCCATTTGCTCATCCAACAAAACATCCCCTTAAAGCTCATCCAGCCTATGAAAATTGCTGCTATTTACCTGTTTTGGATGATATGGAAGAATGCGTGAAAGGGTCGTCCGGGAGAGCATCTACTGTATTCCACCGTGCAGCACTTGATGCGGCCCCCGAAAAAAACCGTTTTTAAATTTCCCTCTCTGGAGCTGTCCGAGGCGCGCTCATGCGCAGTAGAGACGTGAGGGGCGCTCCCAGGCGGCCCACCGGGAGGATCCCATGACTTTGACAGCTGCGCCCAACACTTCCATTCACTACTTTAATATCGCCCTGGACAGACACTTTGCACATTTGCGCACACCCTTTTGCGAAATTCTGGCGTTTTTACTACTTTTCAGGAGCCATCTTTTTTTTAAACTAATGCAAATTCGCTGTATTTAATCATTTGATTTCCATTAAGAAACCAGATCGCGTATGTTTGTAAAGGGAAAAAAAGTTAATTAGGATGAAATATCCATATATGCTCCTGTCAGGTTATTCCAATACCACGGGAGGTCGGAGACGATGTGATTCTCCACTTGTGGTGGCGTCTGTGTGTGAGATGGTGAACTTTTTTTGGTTGTTGTTTTTTTAGGGGTAGGATCATCGTCTCCCGCCGCTGTTCCCGCGTGGTGATCTTCTCAGGAGTGGGAAAAGGAGACGGGGAGGCGCATAAAGGAGAAAAGAGGAGGAGGAGGATGAGTAGGTTCACTTAAGAACATACATAGTTCAATCTGGAGTTCACACAATTAGCTATCTTGCGACAAATGCCTTTCAAATCAACCCACTATCTTCCACTGACGGTGATAGACGTCCACGGTCCGAATTTATTGAATTGAATTAAAAATACATTTGGCGTCTTTCGCCGTCAATGGCACTGAAAGTAGGACCGATCGCCGCTATAGACCCCCCCTGTTCAAGTCGAGTGGGCGTCAAAGTCAAAAAGTTAAGGTGGGGGATTTGAATGAAAGGTGAGGGCAAGGTGTTATGTGGTGTTTGATTTGGATTTGAAAGGGGCGGAGGGTCTTCAAAGTGTGCGATGGCAGGACGAGAGCATCCCCAGGAGAGCACCCAGATGGTGAATTGCCTTTACAAAGGGACAATCAATAATTACATGCATGAATGTAACGGACAAAAAACTCAAATGAGACCTCACAGAGCACATTTTCAAGGTCCTAGAGCCCCCTCTTTTAGTGTTTTATACAACTATTTTGAGCCAAGGCACGTACAATTTTACATTTTGGAAATAACTGCTGATATAAAGCCCAGGTTAATTGTGTTAGCTGTATATTTAAGTCAATATATACCATATATTCATTATCAAAAAATCCCAAAGGGAAACCAGTTGGGTTGACATTAAGATGTTTAAGAAATAATCAACAGTAAATATTAGAAATAAAAATTCCATGATAAAAGAGCAATTAATGCAATCAGTAGTCTTGACCTCACAATTAGTAAAAATACGTAAATATAAATAAGAGACTGCTACTATGGCAGTGTGAAGGGGAAAACATTAAGTAAAATAAATAATTTAAAATAAGGATTTGACTGATTGTCAATAGAATATTCTTTGAATCGAAACCAAGAAAAGTCAAACTTGTCTGGTTAAAATGTAATTCAGCATGGTTGTCATTATTGATACTGTAGTTTAGAAAATGTGGCCCTTTCTAGTAATCAGTCATGTCATGAGACTTTATCAGAAATGTTTTAAGCAGCTGTGATTTGATTGTGTTTGATACACTAGTGCAGGGATGGGCAAACTATTCCACAAAGGGCCGCCCGCAGTGGGTGCAGGTTTTCATTCCAGCCCATAAAAAGGACACCTTTTCGCCAATCTGGTGTCCTACTAGTGCAATCAGTTGATTGCAGTCAGGTGATTCTTGTTTTCTGCAGAAATCTCATTGGTCAAAGTGGCTGTGCCTCATTGGTCAGAAGAAAAACCTGCACCCACAGTGGCCCTTGAGAACCAGTATGTCCACCCTTGCACTAGTGCATGAGAGCATGAGGATTTCCTGCAGCTCAGTGACAAGAGTGACAGCTTTCCCTTCTCATGTCTGTTTAGGAGTAATGGGGAAACAATGGGATCACCGCCTGAGGGCTGGCTCGTGTTGGTAGCCTCGGTTTTTGTCTTGCACCGAGTGTTTACTCAAAACACATCAGCACCTCTGAGAATGAGGTCAACCCACCACTCTAATCTCTTTTCTGGGCAGAGACCCCTGCGCTTCCAAAAAACAGCACATCACCCAGTGTGACCCTCTGGCCACCCGGGATAAGCTGCTGTCAGCCATGCTTAGATGAAACTCAGTGTAAGTGTACTGCTAAAGACTTTTGAAATGCCACAGATATCATTTGCGCAAATCAGCCATTGAACAGTCGCTCAATGTGCGAGTTGGTCATTTAACCGCTGCGTGGGCGGGTCAGTTGGTCAGATAATCGCGTGGTTGATGGGTTCTCTCAGGGTGACATTCAAGCAAAGTTTTCACTCTACTGATCAGTTAGTTCTTTGGTTAATAAACCATTCAGACAGTTTTTTTAATTAGTCAACACGGTTAGTGTATTAGTGTATTTAGTTGGATCAGTTAGTCAGGCATTCTGTTAGCTAGTTATGGAATTGTCCATAGTCAATCATCAGTCAGACCACTAATAATCCTTCTGGGTTTTTTTGTCAATCAGTCATTTGGTTGGTTGGTCAGTCAGCCACTCCCTTAGCCGGTCAGTCGGTCAATATGCTACTGTATTTAGTTAGTCAGGCATTCAGTTACTGTCAATGTAACTGAACTCAATCTGCCAGTCAGAGCTTTAGCAAATCAGTCAGATGGTCAGTTAGAAAGTAACTGGTTTATTCTACTATCTCAGCTAGCCTATCAGCAAGGGAAAGAGTCAGTCAATGGGCAAATCAGTTGGCCAGTCGGCAATGTCGACCGGCCATACAGGCAGGCAGTTAGCTCATCGGCGAGCAAGATCAGTCAGCCAATGATTGCTCTTCATGACCTAAAAGATCACAGAAAAGCTTATTTCCTTTTCAGTTTGCTGGGGCCAGTCAATGGTGGGCCTTTGGCTGACCTTTGGCCTCAGGCAGGGTCAGTCTGGTTCACTGCTGCTGGAGCAAAAGTCCTCGACTTAGTGGAAAATGGCTGCATTCTCTAAAAGGCCTCGTGTTAACTACTGCCAAACAGCTGGCACCTGGTGCCCCCTGAGGTGGCACCCTGGGGTCCCTCCGTCAGATACTTTGGATTTGGCTAGAGTATGTATTTGAAATCCAGGTTTCCAACATAAAATGCAAATACATTTGATAAATGATCTTTCTTCTCTTTGCCGGTTCAACTTGATCAAATAACCTCTTTGACACAACTCTTTAGAACCAAGATGATGACTGGGCTCATCATTTGTTACGGGCTTCTTAAAAATTTGTATAATAGACTATGAAAGTAGCAGCGATGAAAAGGAAGACGAGAGAAGAAAGGAGGCATCTGACAGAAGAATGAGATAGGAAGACCGGGAGGCCAAAAACAAGGGGACAAAGTGAGAGAAGAGTGCAGGGGCAGCCACGCTGCCATGTGAGTGTTATCATCAGCTCTCATTCCCAGCATGGAATCTATAATGGGAAAATCAACCTCTCTGACTCCTGTGTAATTGGATTTGCCGGGTCTCGTGCTGAATCAGAGCCCAGTGGGTAGCACAAAGCTTGTTAAGATTGGACAAGCATTGCTGGACCGCTCAGTCGGGGTAGAGGTGGGGCAAGCCGAGGTAACCTTGACAACTCAACACCGGACCCTTCAAATAAGCCCGAGCGCTCAATCATCTTGAAAGCTTTCCAATAGTTCATCAATCAATTACCAAGTGAAATAGAGTTCCTTCTACTGTATGTGAGTCAGTAGAACAAAGTAAGTGGACACCTGTTTCCTTGGGTGTGTGCGTGTGTGTGTTCCTAAACGTCGTTACCAGGTAACAGTAGTTGAAGGTTAACTCGTCCTGGTTGCTTTCTGTTAACCGCTTGTCTGAATGACAATGTTTTGTAACCCTCTTAGATTGGTGCTGACATTAAGTTTTAATGGTACCAATGGTACTGCCCAGCGTTTTGTATAAATGTCATAACTTGGACTTGAAGATTTTCAAATCTGTTTTGAGTCCTCAAATGACAACTTATGTATCCACCTAATCAAAGATCAGTAACCATAACTGCATCTTGGTATAGGGAGCGGAATACTTTGGAATGCAATGGAGCACACATCCCCACAAGAAACAATGAGGAAGAAAGGGGAAGAAGAAACTTTGGGGGGTTGAAACTGAGTGGTTTGGATCTGGTTTCTGGTGGGTTACGCTACACTCAGCATAGGAGTAGACACTCAGGTAAGGACTGAATAAGATATCTTAGTGCCTCCACCTCCCATGACATGAATGATTAAGGACCTGGTGCACTGTGGCCTAAGTGTGGCTCAGTGTGGGCAAAGGCCTCCACGCTAGAAGCACCTGTATAGCTATGGCGTATGGCAGAATCTTATTTGCTTGGCATCATTAACTAACTGTTTGATGGGCTGACTCTATGCAAGCGGACACAGCTGGACGTGCTGTTCTGTAAAAGGACGCGTTTGCAAGTTCGGATATTGACTGACAACGCCAAAAAAAAGAAGAAAAAACAGCATTCGAGATGCAGGTTTGAAGATTTCTTGACATTCACAGATGTTCTGATTTTATGCAGGTGGATGAACCTTCTCATTACTTTGTTGATGGATTATTTGGGTAATTAATAACAGCTTCCTCCCCTCTGGATGGATGAGGTCACAGAGTCTTAGGCAACAGTGATATTCGAGACTAGATGAGGGAACATCTCTTAATTACAATACAATGGGCTGTGCTGCACTGATGGAGAAAGGACATTGGCTAACAAAGGCCCACTGGATGATGATGATGATGGACTGTTGCGAATATTTGATTATTGCTTGAATCGCTAACTTCGAAGTCACTAAGTAGTTTCTTGGGATACAACGGCCTGATGTTTCCATGGAGATTGATATATTTTTTTGATCAGCCTTCCTGTGTGGAGTTTGCATGATCTCCTCAGATGCCCTGTGAATGAGACAGGTTTTCATCTTCTAGTTTGCAATGAGTTGGAAGTCCACCATTGTACACAATGGATTCTATTTGACTTTTGAAGCTCTACTGTATTTACATGCTATTGACAAACCAAATCTGGTCTGTCGTTGTTAAATCTGGAGGCAGGATTGCGACAGTCAGCGAAAACATGGAGCTCTCCTAAACAATAAATGAAAACTCCAAATATTAGCATGGTTATGACTATTGAATACATGAATCAGCCTCTTGACAGCAGCTTATCTGTCAATGATATAACTTGTAATACTGTATGGCAGACCTCTAAGTCACGCTGTCCCAGCATATTGTCCATTCGTACCGCCCCGAGAGAAGTTTCTTCCCACGAAGAATGGGGGTGTCAAAGATACCAGATACCGGCATTGCCACCCATCCCATCAGCAGATTGATTCTGACGTCCCAAAAAGGCTTGCTTCAATGATATTGTTCACCTGTCTCATTGGCTTAAAGTGGGTGGGGTGGGGCGGGTAAGCGTTAATGGTGGGGACACAGGGGAGGGGGCGTTTCAGTGGTATTGTCCCGGAGACGAGGCGAGAGCATATAAGGGTGCGGAGGCTAACGTGGAAAAAAAAAATCTGACTAGCCTCCTCTCTCCTACCAAAGGGGCCCCCAAGCAAAAATAATGAAGTCCAAATTACAGCACAGGATAACGAAGAACAAGCCTCTATTGTTCCCCCTCAGGGCGCACTAAATGAGTGTCACAGCAAGCAGCAGGGCACAGACCGTTACTGCACTATTTAGTCTGCCCCGTTGTCTCAACACGGCCCTGTTTCAGAGCTTCTCACATCAGACAAATACTGCACCCCCCCCCAGCATTCGCCTTCACCCTTCCTCTGTACAGCCCCTCCTCTGCAAGTTCTTAGCCCAAAATAGGCCAAATCTCCTTCATTGTGTTTCGACTGCCTAGTGTGAAATTCATTGTGACGTTAAATGTTTTCTAATGAATAATTACTGAATGGATATGCAGGGGGAATATGTGTAATGGATTGTAGACTGCATTTTAAAGACATCTTTTTTGTCTCTGCTTCGTGGTATTTACAGGACAAAAACACTCGACCTTTCTCAGAAGAAATGAGGGCCATAGGCGAAGGATGGGAGGGGACTCGGGGGGGCTTTGTGTCAATTAGATCCATTGGATTATGTTTTTTTTAAAATGTTTTTACAGGGAGAATTGAGAATCAAAGGATTTCTGTTTCTAAAAGAGAGGAGGAGAAAATACGAAACCAACAAAAGCCGTGAAAACCTTTGGTCCGCGTGTTGGTGTTGAGAATGCAAAACAGATTGGTGGAATTCTTCCCACTACGCGTTTTGAATGTGCCGCTGTTTTGCTTTTTTGTTTTTTTTGTTTTATGGGAGGGCCTCAAGTCGTATTTGCTCAGTTCAATGTGTTTGACTGGTGAATCGGCCCTGAGGAAACGTGAGGTGACCAATCTCAATTTTAGTGATAGCTTCAGTCTGGCTCAAAGCCACATCAGACCTCTCAACCTGTGAACTCATTAGAACTAACAGGCAACGTTTCTTTTTTACATCTGTTCTGCTCTGTGAAACCATTCAAACTGTCATTCGCGAGTTACAAATATACACATAGTTTTGCATTGTTGAACTTGCAGAAAATTGTGCCACATGCACATATACATACAATACAATATACCCAATGGACTCTTTTGACAAAGATTTGATTCAATTAGATTCAGTGGTCTTTATTTGATTTAAGTTTTGGATACATTTGCCACAATCAGTTCCATTTCACCAGTGGCACTGATAATATTTTTTTGTTTCCTGATTCCAATATTGTAGAAAACCACATTTAAAAAAAATCCTTATTTTTTCTTTTTAATACTTAATGACTTCACATACACTTGAATATATATGAGTAATTGCTACCATGGCTTGGCCAGACATTGCTGACATTTATTGGCAGACATTGACGGTGTCAACCCAAATGGCTTCAGGGCAGCCATGTTGGTTGGCGCAACATTCCCATCAAAAGATTTTTCAAATATTATTTTATCAATGTTAAAACAATTGACAATAAATTCTGCTGTGTTGCACAGGTGGAGATGGACATGGAAGGTGCTCTTAATGCCAGAGAGCAGGTAGGAATTCAAGACTTTGTTCTCCTGGATGAGACCTCGGAAGCAGCCTTCCTCAACAATCTTAAGAAACGCTTCAGCAAGGATCTCATTTATGTGAGTGGCATACAGACTCCAATTTTTTTTTTTGTAAATTCATATCACTGGTCAGCAACTTTTTTCTCCTTCTAGACCTACATTGGTACTTTGCTGGTGTCTGTAAACCCTTATAAGGAGTTGGATATCTACAACAAGAAACAAATGGATGTATACATGGGGGTGAACTTTTTTGAGCTTCCACCTCACATGTGAGCATTATAATAAAAAAAATAAAAAAATAAAAAAAATAAGAACATATAGTAATATTATAACAGCAGTTTATCCATCGCCTAACCTTGCAACTACCGCAGCTACGCGCTTGCTGACAACGCCTACCACACCATGCTGACTGAGTTCAGCAATCACTTCATCCTGATCTCAGGAGAAAGCGGCGCGGGGAAGACGGAAGCCTCCAAGAAGATTCTACAGTATTATGCGGTCAGCTGTCCGAGTACCGCTCTTCTAAACACTGTCAGAGACAAGATGCTCATGTCCAATCCTGTCCTGGAGGTCTTGCTATTGTATTATGCTGTAGTGAAATTCCCCCCGATGGGTAAAGTTTGCATGGCTGATGTCATTGTGTCTCTGTGCAGGCTTTTGGAAATGCCAAAACACTGAAAAATGACAATTCAAGCCGCTTTGGGAAGTATATGGACATTCAGTTTGATGGTGAGGTAAGAGGAGTTCAATTCAAAGACTGTATTACCACACATTGTTTTAAATTTAGCTCAGTGGCACAGATTGAAGGCGCGAGATGTCTAAACAATTTGGCCTGGGAGGGGTAAATGAACACTTGTTTGTCGTCAATAACACTGAAAAATAGCATTCATAGCAAGTTCTCACGGTTTAAATGAATTCAACGTCTATTGTTGTCAATGATAATGATGTCAAACCCTCTTTTGATTAGGTCCAAAGAAGTGAAATATCCCAGTGAGCTTTCCTTTTTTACATCAGTTTGACAACACCGAGCTTGGGAAGGCTGATTTAGTATTTTAAATTGTATCGAAGGGATGTCATTCAGTTTGTCTATTAGTTCTCAGTGTTTTAAAACTGCATGTACTGCAAATAACGAGAACTATTTAACCAGTCTTAAGCAGATAACCATATTTGTAAACACTTCTGTTTTCTAATTAATAATAGACCTCGTGCAAAATGTGTCAGTAGTAATTTCAGGTGAATGTGATTATACTTAAAGGAGGCAACTGAGAGGGTAATAGTACAAATTTGTTCACTCTACCATCACCTATGATGTCGTATGTTAGTTGCGAAAAAGTGAAGCTGCTACCTTTATTCTTATGTCCAATAGGGGGATGCAGTTGGTGGCCACATCTTGAATTACCTGCTTGAGAAGTCAAGGGTGGTGCATCAGAACCATGGAGAGAGGAACTTTCATATTTTCTACCAACTTTTAGAAGGGGGAGAAGAGGACTTGTTGCACCAGCTGGGACTTGAAAGGGGCTGCCAGCGTTACAGCTACCTTACACAGGTATGTGCAATAAAATCATCCATATTGCTGCGTAGTAGCCGAAACTTTGCAAGCTGTTTTCGTCTATTCTCCAACAGGGAGAGTGCGCCGTTGTGCCTTCCATCAATGACAAAAATGACTGGAAGACCGTTAAAAATGCTCTAGAGGTTTTCGACATTGATGCAACTGAAACGAATGTAAGTCGAGTCACTGCCGGTTTGACGTCAAGTTATCGCTTTAACGGTTGTGTAATTTGTGTGTAGCACTTGTTTGGGATTGTGGCGAGTGTTCTTCACCTGGGCAACGTTAAGTTTGAGCCTGACAGTAAAGGCCAGGCCACCCTTAACAACAAAAATGCAGAGTTGCGCTGGGTCTCCAATGTAAGAAATGCACAGAAAACAATCACGCTTTTATGGACGGACCCCAATGAATAAATAAATAAATCCAACTTGATTTTATTTTAGCTTCTTGCGGTTGATGCTCACAGTTTACAAGAAGGTCTCACTTACAGGAAGATTGAAGCTAAAACAGACCAGGTGTGTACCAGGATTGTTCTTATCAAGCCTTAAATTATTCCATAACACAAACATGATATTGACTCCTTAACATTTGATTTCCCCTCAAGGTACTCAGTCCATTTAGCTTGGATCACGCCATCTATGTGAGGGATGCCCTGGCTAAAGCTATATACGGACATACCTTCACTTGGCTGGTCAACAGGATAAATGAGTCTATGGAGAACACTGTGAGCTATTAAACTTTTCACAGAGTGTCACAATATGCAACAGCTTACTGTTATTATTGTTTCATTCCAGGATCCTTCAAGGAAAACTGTCATTGGACTTTTGGACATCTACGGTTTTGAGGTTTTTAATATCAACAGGCATGTCTCTTTTTATCCTTCTTGTGCAATGTGGATATTTTAATTTATGCCTTGCTGAGATGTAGATCCAATAATGCTGCCAGGTATCCCAGCTAAATGGATTGGACTTCTATTTCCGGCAGTGTCAGCTAATGAGTTAACATTTAAAAATCAATACATTTCAAACCGTTTTTATTTTTATTTTTTCAAACCTGATTCTGTCCACCAGACATATTTCAATTTAAACCATATTTTTCTGGAAAAAAATGTTTGGACATGTTTGGCATATAATCATCATTTGCTTAATATAATGTTAATATGTAATAATAACTGTGAACTCTTTACACATCTTGACATTTTTAAAGTAGCAGTATGACAATGTAATGGTGGGTTTTGCTTTTTTATTATTTTTTATTTTTTCCCCTCCAGTTTTGAACAATTCTGCATTAACTACTGCAATGAGAAGCTGCAGCAACTTTTCATCCAGCTCACACTCAAGTCAGAGCAGGAAGAATACGAAGCGGAGGATATTGAAGTAATAGGCTAAAAAAATAAAACTCTGATCTACTGTTCAGTGGATTTTTTTTTCAATTTTGACTATTTTTCTCCTCAGTGGGAGCCGGTGCAGTTCTTCAATAACAAGATTATCTGTGACCTCGTGGAGGAGAGACACCGAGGAATTATATCAATCCTGGTTTGAGCTTGCATGGATAAATCTACGATCCTGAATCTTAATGATGGATAATTGTTGCTGACTAATTGTTCTGACTTGGCAGGATGAGGAGTGCCTCAGGCCAGGAGAAGCTACAGACCTGACTTTCCTGGAGAGACTGGAGGATAAAATGGGGAATCACCCTCACTTTGTCTCGTGAGTTTACATATCTAATGTTCACTTGTCAGTGTTTTGTTACTATGTCTTCATCATAGTTTCAAATGTACTAGTATTTAAACCTGATCTAGTGAGATGATGGAAACTCTTTATCTTCGGTGACTTTCTCTTGGTGTGCAGTCACAAGCTGGCAGACAAAAAAACACGAAGGACGCTGGAGAGAGGAGATTTTCGTCTATTGCATTATGCTGGAGAGGTCACCTATTGTGTTGTGGGTAAATTAAAGCAGAACTTACCTATCAAACCTTGTTTTTTTTAACCCTTTACAGAGTAAATGATTATTTTGGGTATTTTACAAATAACTCAATACTATTAAAAAAATCAGCATCTACATACATGGTCACCACATTCTGGGTTATGTTGGTCACAATATTAACATTTGGTATACAAGTGTATGGAATGAGATATTGCATTCTACATTTTTTAAAATTATTAGGACAATTTCCATTTAAAAGAACAATACAATTCAAATGTATTTAAATACTATGAGTACCAAACAGTCTAAAGTACTTTTTTTTAAGTTTTTCACTAGTTAACAGAGAGCTTTATAAAGGGTTAATAGCGTTTTACACAAACTGCCTAACACACTATAATCTGTCATTAATTTCAAAGGTTTTTTGGACAAAAACAACGACCTCTTATATAAAAATATTAAAGATGTAAGTATACAACTTGATTTCCCAAATAATGAAAAGCCAAACTATCGTTTTGCATTTAAACACACATATACACACAGACGATTAATAATGCAACAAATGGTGTCCTCCTATGTTGCTCTCCCAGCTGATAAGTCAATCCAAAAACAGCATTGTCAGGCAGTGCTTCTCCTGCACGGACCCAGACAGCAGGCGGAGACCAGAAACGGTGAGTTCGGCTAAATTCTCCAACGGTCACAACTTGGTCTTCAAGGCGCCACACGTGCACCTGACAGATGAACCGTTGCATTCTCAACCACATTCTGCGTACAGGTGGCCACCCAATTTAAGAGCAGCCTGCTGAAGCTGACAGAGATCCTCGTAGCCAAAGAAGCATGGTACATACGTTGCCTTAAATCCAATGAGTCCAGGAAAGCAGGTATTTTTCACAGTTTTTTTTTTAAACCTCCAATTTCTCTTTTGTTTTTACTTTTTTCTCTTGTGCTTTTTGCTTTATGTCCTGCTATAAACCAGGGCAGTTTGATGAAGCACTGATCAAACACCAGATTAAATATCTGGGCCTGATGCAGCACCTGAGAGTCAGACGTGCTGGTTTTGCTTACAGACGGAAGTACGATGTCTTTTTGCAGCGGTATGAAACGACGATGAATAGGACAGATCCATAAATCCTACTATAGCGTACAATATCCCGATTAAGCTACTTGTGACTTGTAGATATAAAGCTCTGTGCCCAGCCACATGGCCGCACTGGAGAGGAGAGCCTGCTGACGGAGTTTTGGTGCTGGTTCAACACCTGGGCTATTTTCCAATTGAATACAAAATGGGAAGGTGAGAAAAATTGCCTCATCCAAGTTTTGATTTCAGGAAGAAAAGATGTATTTTTATCCCTTGTCATTGATACAATATGCCTTCTTATGTAGTTTAAAAAGTAGCGGGGACCCTCTCAAGTTGAACATTTGTTCAAATAAGATGGTCGGTGATGATTTGCAGAGATTTTAAATGATTTTTTCCCTCATCGGATATATACCCAATGTCATTTGGACAAATTATGGGGGGGGAAATACTGTTGTGTGCTCCATTATGTACCCCATCATAGTTAGATGTTACCTCTATTTTTTTGTTTGTCTGGGCAGAAAGACAACCTCCCTGAGCACATTGAGTACCAGTGTGAGCAACATCATCATTGCTCACTATGGGCACACACCAGTATCACACCTGCCATAAGCAGGTGTATGTCTACTACACATAAATGATTTAGTAATAATAAAATGTAATGATTAATATCTATGAATGGGCGGCCCGGCGGATGAGTGGTTCGCGCGTCGGCCTCACAGCTAAAAAAAAATAAAAAATAAAAAAAATATTGGGATTTTATTTTGTGCGCTCCATATGATTTGCTGTGCGCAGAGAAGACGAGAGTAGTGCGCAATTGCGCATGCGCGCAGCTTAGAGGGAACATTGGTTATATGTATAATGAAGCACCTTGAGAGGTGAAATTAAACTGGGAAATCTGTTCACTCTCTCTTAAAATTGTTTTGATATTTTTAAGGACGAAAATATTCATCCGCCATCCCAGAACCCTGTATGCTACCGAGGACGCTTTTGAAAAGTGTAAACATCAACTGGGTGAGTGCAGAGCCACAATTATTCACACCTAGGCCTCGTTCAATTGTTGAATTGACATTTCAGCAACAAGACTCCAGGCCAAATACAAAGGCTACCGGGCAAAGGGCGAGTTCAGAAAACAGAAGGAGGCCGGTAAATAAAAGGCTTACTGAAGTAACTAGTAATTCACATTCACAGCTAAGGAATTTGATCCCACTTTTATGTTGGATGTCCGCAGCCACAAAAATTGAGACCTGCTGGAGAGGAGTGCAGGCAAGAAAGGAGAGAGACAAGCGAGCATGGGCAGTCAAAATCATTAAAGAGTAAGAACACTCGCTGAGAATCACCTCATTGAGGGCAGTGAATTGAATCTATAAACGGCTTTATTTTCAGATTTATCAAAGGTTACCTGACCAGAGGCCAGGCAAAAGTCACAGATAACTCTGAATATTTGGCCTTTGTGAGACAGAATTACCTCAACAGGCTCAAAAAGAACTTGCCAAAAAACGTTCTGGATAAAACCACGTGGCTGTCTCCACCTCACGTGTTGGCCGAGGTAGACAAAAACAACGTGTAGAGTGCATGTTTTCTCAATGCGTGAATTAAATTTTTGCATTTTTTTTTTCTTGTACAGACATCAGAAATACTTCGTAAATTGCACTACCGTCTCATGGTGCGGAAATACGTTAGAGGAATTACACCCCAGAGAAAAACACAGGTGACCCTAATCAAACATTTTTAATCCCTTTTTTTTAACCTAAAATGACTTTTCATTTTGTATTTGCCTATCCTTTTTTTTAGCTCCAGATGAAATACATTGCCAGCTCAATGTTTAAAGGGAAAAAGGAAAGTTATCCTCAATATGTGGCCCAACCTTTTCTGGACATGAGAATCAGTAAGTGAAATAAATACTTATTGCTCCAAGTCTTGCTCTCATCATGTCACTTTTTTAAAAACACGTTGCACTGCTCCATCAATCAAAGTGCATTTACTGATAGACCATTCACAGTCGTACAATTCATTCCTATGAACAATTTGGAGCAAAACTGTGCCACATCATGTTAATGAATCAACCCCAGTGAATATTTACATGAGCAAAAATGTGGGGGGAAAAAGCCAACAACAATATATATATATATCGTATTCGTATTTAAGTATTTTAAATCATTAACCCTCTCAGGGATAGTTGTAACAGAAGTGTACAGCTAGTATTTAAAAGTTGCTATTTTTAATGTGAATCTAATACAAAGCGTTTAACCCTTTATAAAATATGATATCTCAATATTAGCAATTGGAATTGTATGTTTTTGAAATTGTTCATTCATCATTATTGTATTTTGAATATTTTTATATCATGAAAAATGATATGACACTGTTAATAGACTAAATCAGTGCAATTCAAATGAATTAAAAATAGAAATACTGTACACCCCTGTTTTAGAAATGTTTCTTTTCAAATATTTATGCATAACATCTCACAGGAATGCTATTTATCTCATTCTTCTAGTACATTACGTATATTTTACTTTCTAAGACTATTGAAAGTTTTGTTGTTGTCCATGATACTAAAAATGGATGTGGTCATTGCTTTAAAATGTCAGAGAATCACTGTTTTAGTAAATGAATGGGCCTGAATGCTATTTCAGGAATGATGGCAGACTCTTTTAAATAATACCTTTAAAACATCCTTTCTTTTAGGTGAAGAAGACATTCATATGAAGGTCCTGCAAATGATTCGTAATGAGCAAATCAAGGTGAGCCAATATGTTTTCTTTTCTTACAATTCCCAAGTGGCTCATGAAACCCACCTTACCGTGAACTTGCCTGTTTGCAGTACAGCGTTCCGATGATTAAATACGACAGAAACGGTTTCAAAACCAGGCCCCGGCAGCTCATTTTCACGCGTACGGCAGCCTATATGGTTGAGGAGGCAAAGATCAAACAAAGGATTGTTTACACTGCCCTTAAAGGTCAACATGTGCCACTGTTCATTTTCTTGACACCAACACAACACAAACTACTTCTTTGCCAGCCCTGGTTGATGACTTTGTATTGTGGTACCTAGTAAAAAGAAAATTTAGACAACGGCGTTCTATCCTTTAACCAACGAAAGTTTAAAAAAAAACTTCAATTCTTAGGTTTATGCGCTATTTCCCATTTTAGGGATTTCCATCAGTAATTTGACAGACAGCATCGTTGTGTTACACGTCATTTGTGAAGACCCCAAAGAGAAGGTACACACAACTACACTATTAATTTCATAAAAACTTCCTATTTACGATTTTAAAGAAAACAAAAAACAATCCCTCATTCTTTCAGGGAGATCTTGTACTGCAGTGCAGCCACTTGTATGAGCTGGTGACCAAACTCAGTATCATTGCTAACAAACAGGATGTGGTCAGGGTGGTTCAGGGCAGGTAAATCAAAAAATAAAGAGTATACATTCAGATTGATACTGTAAGTGTGCACTAATCAAAACATTCATGGTTGTCCTGGTATGCAGTATCAAGATAGAATTTCAACCTGGGAAAGAGAGCGTGGTCGAATTCAGCACGGGCCCGGAGCCAATGGTGTACAAGGCCAAGAATGGACACCTCATGGTGGTACGTTCACTGTGACAAGACAACTTATTTTGCTCATCAAGTGGCAATGTTTTTATCATTTAAGCCTAGCGGAATACCCGTTTGATTTCAGGTTGCCACTCGGGCTCGGCCGAGGTAACACGAGCGATCTCTGGATTTTTACTCAGAAGAACCCCAAGCTACAAAATACACAGAAGGGCCTATCTAATGAATTACATCATGCACTCAATCTTTAAATTTACATTCATACCGTCAAGCACTTCAAGACGTTGCCTTTTTTTTTAATCCACCCACCTGGGAAACAATTACAATAACTTTGTAAATTTCCCGCAATCACCGAAACAACAATGGACGAATACATTTATAGAAATTTGTTTAATGAGTATAAATATAAAACATACATATTTGTTCACTTTTGTACAATAGATCTACGGGTGATTATCAATTTGTAACTGTGTGCAAAACTGAACGTTCCATAATAAATGCACTGATTAAGGCCAGCTCTAATTTCTCTT
Organism: Stigmatopora argus; assembly: GCF_051989625.1. Classification (NCBI taxonomy): domain Eukaryota; kingdom Metazoa; phylum Chordata; class Actinopteri; order Syngnathiformes; family Syngnathidae; genus Stigmatopora; species Stigmatopora argus. The sequence goes on along the minus strand of NC_135391.1, from coordinate 9,328,607 downwards.
GTTAAATTGTAGTATGTTGACAGGACTTGGTTCCCGCCAGGTTACAGTTGTTCACTTCAACCTCAGCATATCTCCTCCATGAAGTACATCTAACACCTCAGGTGAGGGCTCACCTTCCTCCAAAATATGGGGTTTTACTTTGAAATAGAGCATCCAACTTTCAGTACATAAAAACAATGTTTAAAAAAACAGGGCCATCTCGTGGCCTGTTTGTTCTTAACACTTGAATCACTCACTGAGCATTTAACTCAAAGTTCACCATTTGGAGCTGCTTACATCGCCTAATTCATCTCCTGAATGTAATGTTAGGACCACTCGTGACAATAAACAACACGCGGATTTCAATGAAACTACCGTGAACAACCATCTACGAGTATTAACTTGTGCAGTCCAGTACAAAAGATCGCTACTTAAGTGAACAAACATCGCCGTCAGTCAGAACATGACAAAAATAAAAAGACACGATAACTGCACAGCTATCCGCTAATACAGTCTCCTGGTAATGGATGTGTAAGAGAGGCGCTATCGAGTGAAGGCGTAAGGCACGGGTGCGGTGCGGGTGTAAGGCTTCGGCTAAGACGAGTGTGAGGTCACTGGTGGTGGTGCGTGCGATCATCGGGGCGTTTGATGTGGATCCGACGAACGCGCTCGATTCGTTCGCGCTCGTCGTCTTCGTCCAGATGATGTGATCGCCCGGCAGCGCCCCCTGTCGCCTCCAGTAGAGCGTTGTCCGGTCCCCTCCCGTCGTGGGATTCGTACAGGAGGATGTTGAGAGTTTCCTCATAGATGCGGGCTTCGGGGAACTCCACCTAGTTCACCCGAGCGGGTGTATGAAAAAATGTGATAAGAGACTTTTGCGTAGGAAAGAGTGTAGGACGTCGTGGGGAAAATGTCTGCCCACCTTTGTCTGCTTCTTTTCGGTGGCATAGACGATGGAGGTGCAGCACACCTCAGCGATTTTGCGACCCTGTCCGTAGAAGGACCAACAGCAGATCTCGTCCCCGATCACGTCTTTGATGAAGAGTACGCGGCCGTTGAAGCGCAATGACAGCTTGTCGAACAGCTCGATATTTTTCAGCATGTTGTCGTCGGAATTGCTAAGGAAAATGACAAAAAATAAATCAATTAAAAAACAAACAGTGGCCACCTTGAATCAAGGATCCTATCAAAACTTGAGATTGTAAGGGCACTTACCTGGTGTAGGAATACTTGTTATTGCTTCTATTGTACAACAGTTTGACCGTAGGCTGCGAAGACCAAAAAAAATGTCTTTAGAAAATATGGCAAAATGCCCCTGCTTTGAAAAAATTTCAGATTAAACTACCTTATTTGAAGTCGCAATAAGCTTCTGCTCCTCCTTAGAAGAGGTCATCAGAGGCACTTTACACAGAGGTTCATATGTTTCTTTGTTCTGAAATATAAGAAATTAATTCAATTGATTTTTTTTCCAAGATACCAACCAGCACAAGTTAAGACTGCCACCTGGTGGAGCTGAATAGCTTATATGCAAACCATAAAAGCCCAAAGTCTTAGTAATTTCTTCATTTAGTTTTCTATATTGTCCGATTTCTACTAGTTTCCCAGATATGTACATATATTATCTTTTTTATTTTTTAAATTATAGTTTTAAATTGAGTGATGATAAATCTCTTGTCCATGAATTCACGAAACCTTTGCGTGAAATGTATCGTTTGCAATTCATTGCTTATTCTGTTAGCATGTAATTGGATACTATCATTGTACGTTAGCATGAAACTAAAAGTTTTTTCAGGAGGAAAGGAATGCATGGTGCATTTTCTTTCATTTAGTTTTGAAGTTTATCTCCATTCAGTGTAATAATCACCAGCATTGGTAGAAGTAAGTAGTCAGTTTGTATCCCCCCCCCCCATGTTTGATTGATTATATTTTACAGCTGCTCACTGGATTTTTCCCATCTACCTCATGTCAGCGTCACTATATGGGCAAAAGAAAAAATAAATCGGACTGAGGGAATAACATAGTATAAAAGAAAGTACCTGCAGGGCAGCTGTGCATTCATCAGCGAGGCCTTGGACCAGATAATACTTGGCTTCTGCAAGCAGCTCTTCGGTTTCCCGCCGGCTATCCGGCAACGGCACCGCTCCGTCCCTCAGGTAGTTCAGGATGGTCCCGAAATGTTTGCCACAGCGATCGATCAAAATCCAACCTTTTAAGAGCATTCAAATGTATTGCAATGCACCAGTTGGAATGCATGACGGTAACTTACCTTCACTGTCAGTGAGGACCTCCATTCTACCACTGAACATGGCTTTAAGCATGGTGTCCTGCTTTGTCAGAGTCTGCATTGTTGTGTAGTACAGGGCCCCACCCACATTTAACTTGACGTATTTTGAGCTGGGGCTGGACCCTTTAAAGGATGTGGTCCGGGTCGTAGCTGGCGGCACCGCCGAACTCACGGCACTCTCTCCTGACATCTCTTCCTGGAACAAAACCAGACAGAAAAATTGTAGCACAGCAGCCAATGTGAGCGGATGTTTTCTTTTCCTCCTTAATGACAACAAAATCACACAATTATCGGTTGTTTCCTGTTACTGTAATTGTATCTGATCCCAAGACAGTCTCACTTCAGGATAAGGCTTTCACTACTGTGGAGTGAACAGTAGTCAAAAATTAACTATTTGGATGCAATTAGTTAGGAGATCTATTGCCATTAATGGGTGTTTTCGATTGACATTTTACCAACTGGAACACAGGGAATAGTATTTCGATGGCAGTGAATGATTTAGGCAACAAAATAGTCCAGTATACCATAAGGATAGTGCAAAAAACCCATACACATATATAACACTATATTGTGATGGAAATCAGGCCTAAGATAGCCCACGTTAGATAATTTTGTATATAAATTTATTCATACATCTTTTGTACCCCTTAATCCTCATCCTGAATTGGTTGGCTGTTCAATTTAAGGAAAAAACTAAAACATTTTGTTGCGCTTATTCCTTTTCTCTATATGCATTCTCGATACATATAATCGTGATTCGTTATCGGCAAATCTTCTAAATCAGGTGACTCAAGACTTGCATGCAAAAATGGTTTCATCGACACCCATAAACACAAACGTATATTGTTTTTAGAGAACAGAAAATTGCGTTGGAATCACCATTTTTCTTTGTCGAGCGATTGAATAATGAACACATTTAATTGAAGAAGTGAATCCGAACGCGCAACCTCCGAGCTATTAAATGCTATTTGTGTCCTTAAACACGCGTCAAAAATCTTTCAAACAACCGTATGAAATAACGCGTCCTCTACACAAACGTATTGTTGGCAATTTAAGAAAATCGGGAATGAAATCGGAATGATATTTACCATAGAAACCACAACAAACTCGGAAACGGTAGCTTGCTAACGTACGTCAGCGATCGGCTACTTCCTTCCGGCTCATGGCTGCCCAAATGAAAATGACGTCAACATTCCTTTTGATCCCTTAAAGGCACAGCGACATTATTTTTGTTTGGAATGTCCTCGAGCTTTTACTTATATAAACAAATGGCAGGATCACCACCCATTGTAATCGGTTTAATTGGATTAATTTTTCTTATGATGTAAATTAATTAAATAAATATGTATCCTCGTTTACGCTGTAGAGATGTATTTGCTACCCGGAAACTTTTCCATGCGACACCTTTAGATTAATGTTTTCAGGTCGTGTTCAACTCGCCTCTCATTGTTTACATGATTAAAGTGATATAACATTCCTATTTTTTGAGACTGACATTGGCAAAAGATGATCCTTAATCTTAAACAGATGGAAAATACAAACAAAACGATGTGAGTAGCTCGACTGCGTGACGAATTTTACGCAGATTTGCCTCCAACTAGCCGTGGATGCTAACCATCAGCTCAGTTGTCAATGTATCGCTCATTTATCCAGAGATGACGATTTAGTCAACATTATTTTACATTTTTTACTGCTGCTCCGACCCTCAAAGCAACGAAATGACTGCGGGGTTATAGCACCAGATGAGCCTTCAGGCCCAGATAACATCTTAACACGAGAAGTTCTGCAGCACTGGTGAGGATTGGGAGGAGACATCAGAACCAACATGTCCATTTTGATGGGTCAAAACCATTTTGTGACAGATTAATGCAATATTTTTCAGGGTAAGATGTTTGGTGCTTCTCAAAGCTCCAAGTCTGAATTCCTGGATAAAGCCAGGCAGGCTAGAGAAGAAAGGAAAGGTCATAAAGACAAGGAAAGAGCTGCAATTCTCATGCAAGCTCTGGTCAGAAGATATCTATGTCGCTGCAGACTGCAGAAGCAAATAAGGTTATGCATATTTTGTGTCATTGCAAGACAAACATTGCTTCTCGCGGTTGTAGTGTTGACATTTTTTTGCTTGGTTGTTTTTGCAGGAAAGATGTTGATGACTATTTTGAGTCCTCCACTGCAACATCAAAAAGAAATGCACTTTCCATTTTTAAAATTGCTCGGAAATTACTGTTCATCTTCCATTTGGAGGATAAATTGGTGAGTATAACCAACAACATTTTTTGGATTTTTTGTAACTTCAGTTTGGGTAATTGGGTTTTGGCCATCATGTTATTGATCCATAGGAGTGGAACCATATGGGTAAGTGCATGATACTATATGCAGACAATCTGTCCAAAATGATTGTCTTCCTCACAGACAATAAGAATATTTTAGTGCAACATTTCTGTGAATTAATACACTAACATGAGTTGGAATATTCTTGTAAACTAATGATTGTTAACACTATTGTAGTGAAAATATTTGGTTGAAAAAAGCTTTTTAGCAAAAAAATAAAAATCCACCTGCACACAGTTCTATCCAATACATAAGTTGTTCAAAATACCATGGTTCAACAATGTCTGTTTTTTTCCTTGTATTTTTATTAAATTGTAACACCGAGTTCAGGAAACAATCCTTAATTTGACGTAACTACGAACCACAGACTCAAAATCAAGGAGAATTATGTGAAAATTGGGTTGACTCGTGTTTGATTGAAGTGACTGGTTTCATAAATGGTTTTTTTTTTCCCTTACTTTTTTTCAGCGGTTTGAAAAGCTATGTCGGGCTATTCTTGCCAGCATGGACGTTGAAAATGAGCCTAAAGTGAGTGTTTCTTTATTCATTTATTTGCCAAACTACTTCAAGTGTGAGTTCAAGTCATATTGATTTTTTTTCTCCACTTTTGGCTCTTAGGTTTGGTATGTGTCTTTGGCACTGTCCAAAGATCTTACAATCCCTTGGTTAAAACAGATTAAAGATGTGCTATGGACCTGCTGTCAACTATTGAAAAAACTAAAGGTTAGTTAAGCTCTGAAGATCTATATGAAAAATATACAAGGTGCTTGATCACATGATGTATTTTGTTTTTATTTCCAGCCTGATATACTGCAGGATAATAAATTGGTAACGCTGTACCTCACCATGCTGGTCACATTTACAGACACGTCAACATGGCGAATTGTCAGGGGGAAGGGTAAATTTGAAACCAGACAAGAGTTAATTCCTTGTGCTATTGTTGTGCATAACATATTTTTCCATCTTTTTTTGTTTTAGGAGAAGCTTTGCGACCTGCTTTGACAAGAATTTGTGAGAATGTCATGGGTTATCTCAATCAAAAGGGATTCTATTCAACACTACAGGTATTCGCTCACGAGCAAGATCATTTTGGACACATGCAGAAAAAAAAAAAACTAGAAAATATTGAAAATTTTGCAAAATTGCAAAATTTCTAAAAGTCGAATGATCACTATTTCGTCTACTGGTCTTTTTGTTTTTTCAAGTCTCTCGACCAAGTCTTTCAGATACACAAAATGTTAATAAATAATATGAATGAACCAATGTCTAAAGGATTTAGAAATGTATATATTTGGTGTATGTTTCAGTAAATCACCATATGTCACACCATATGTTTTCGTTTTTAGTTTCCATTCAACATGCGCCGTTTATCTCTTCTTGTCAGATCTTGCTGACCAGCGGCTTGGCTCGTTCGAAACCAGCGCTGTCCAAAGGCACTTTAACAGCAATATTTACTTTGTCGCTAAGGTGCGGAGATGAACTTGCGTGTTTAAAGGGTGGTGAAATGACACATTGATACAAATTGTTCCTTTCTACTTTGGTTGAATCAGACCAGTCATCGCTGCTCACTTCTCAGACAACCTTCTCAGATCATTCCTCCTTCACATCATGTCAGTTCCAGCTGTGACGTCGCACCTGTGTACGCTCACTCCAGAGGTACCAAGTCATCTTTGAATAACATACTTATCAACATCCCTACACATGGAGTTTGTAATTTTGCCTCTTTTGCTGCAGTGTGTTACTTCTATCCAGACACATGGCCTTTTGAAGAAGTTTATCTTGTTTCTAAGCCGGGAGGAGCAGTGTTCCGATATCTGTGTGTGTCTTGAGGGGAGCCACACACTCTGCTTACTTGGTACGGTAGGAAAAAAACAACAACTTTTAGCTAATGCTGTTCAACCAAAAAAATAATTGCATTTCTTGCCTGTGTTATTTGAGGTAATTTAATTCATCTGGGTTTCCTCAATGAGCGGATCATAGAAGAGGAGACCAATCGCTTTGTCAAGGACCTGACTGACATGTTATCCTACTGTCAGAGATATGTGTCTCAAAAAAAGTCTAATCTCACCCACTGGCACCCAGTCTTGGGCTGGTTCTCTCAAAATGTAGATTATGGGTGAGTAATAGAGACAGACGTTCTTGGTAGGTTTATTGTCTTTTTCACCTTTATTGTTTTTTTAAGGGAAACAGAACAAACTGCTAAGATAAAAAAAATTATTATTTATTCGTCTCTCCTTTTTTTTAGTCTTAACGAATCAATGCCGCTGGTCACCAAGCAGCTGCAGTATCTGTGGGGTGTGCCTGTCATCCGGACTCTGTTCAGCGACGTCCTCTCGAAGAAGCTAGAGAGTCAGGACCCCAGTCCCTTAACCGCGCAACCTAGCACGTCACAAAATAACCTGCCTGTTAAAAGTGAGTCATGAATCCAAATCTGTCTGTAAAGGAAATGTACTCAAGAGTCAATCGCCGTCTTTTTCTGACAGGCCTCTTTAAGCGAGCGTTTCAAAAGTCCGCCTCGGTCCGAAACATTTTGAAGCCCGTCGGGGGAAAGCGAGTGGACTCTGCTGAAGTTCAGAAGGTGTGCAGCATTTGCGTGCTCTACCAGACTGCTCTATCCACATTGACGCAAATACGCCTTCAGATTCTTACCGGTCAGTACAACGGCCAGGAAATGTTTGGTTGAAATATTTTTGAAATGTCTAAAAAGGGACAGTTATCATAGTGTTCCCTCCGTGCAGGTCTGACACACCTCGATGACCTTTTGCCCAAGTTGTGGGCTTTTATCTGTGAGCTTGGCCCACAGGGAGGCCTGAAACTTTTCATGGAATGTCTCAACAATGATACCGAAGAGTCCAAGCAGCTTCTCGCTATGCTCATGCTCTTCTGCGACTGTTCGCGCCACCTCGTCACGTAATTTCGCTCGCGTTCTTTTATTTTACGGTTTTGAATTGGCGTTGTTCATTAATTTTTATTTTTTTTAATGGATTTCAGAATTCTGGATGACATTGAAGTCTATGAAGAACAAACCTCTTTCAAGATAGAGGAGCTCAATACAATCTCCTCATTTCTTAACACATTTGTGTTCAAAATGATATGGGATGGTATCCTAGGTCAGTTTTTAAAATTTAACAGTGCATGTTGTTGCTCGGTGTTGAATTCAAATTGTTCCGATAATGCATGAAAAAGTTGTGTGCACAAATCTAATCCAAATGAGTTTCCAGTACAAGAGCCATGAAATTGGATCATTTGAAAGAAATGCTTTTCCTTCAGGTTTTGTTTTCATTTGGTGCAGAATGGTTTTGCATGAATGATAATGGGAAATACTCAAGCTGATTATATTGTGCCGGTTTAGCTGTTACCTAGATCGCTTCCATGTCTCGGGATTGAGCAAAACTTGCTCTTGTTTGTGTCTATCAGAGAACGCCAAAGGGGAGAAACTGGACTTATTCCACAGTGTTCATGGATGGTTGATGGTGCTTTATGAACGAGACTGCAGGCGAAGATTTACCCTGGATGACCACTGGTTACGCAAGTAACTAAAAACTCAAAATGTGTCTCTGTCTCTCTAATACCTATGCAGAGATTACTGCAATTAAAAAATTCTCCTCTTTTTTTACTTTGCATCTGTTGTTTTCAGGGACTTAAAACCAAGTTTGTTGTTCCAAGAGCTTGAGAAAGGCAAGAAAAGAGCCCAGCTGTTACTGCAATATATCCCACATGTTATTCCTCATAAAAATGTGAGTTATTTTGTCATTTTGTATTGTTAGTGTATAGATTTTTCTGACTTTAAAATTGGCAAAGAATGAATGTCAGAAGATGCATTGATGGATGTTTTCAATTTCAATGTTTTTATTCTCTGACTGGACTAAACAAATCATAATGTTGTTGGGACAATTCTTCCTCGTTGTTCACTGTGGGTTAACTCTGTCAGTATATCAGAAATAGAACTGATTTTCTCTGATAACATCATGGATATGGCAAGATTTTAAAAAAACACAACTGAAACTGAGCTGAACATGTCCAAGATGTTTGGTAGTACGTACTCTAGTGTTGTTTTCTTTTTTCGTGATCCAAATTTGGTAAAGTCTCACTACTTGTAGACCAGTGTAATAAAAAAGGAGGAGGTAATTTTGAAATGCATCTTAATGACAAAATTCAGGTATATGCAGCAACTGTGTTTCTATGACGATGTATAATGTTTTCCTGCCTTGTCATTTTAGAGAGTGCTGCTGTTTCGGAACATTGTCACTAAGGAGAAAGAGAGCCTCGGGTTGATAGAAACCAGCTCTGCCTCGCCACACGTCACCCATATTACCATTCGCCGTTCACGCATGTTAGAGGTACGGACACAAATCAGATGGATTGATGGGAAATGTCATGGCTTTCCCTAATAAAGAGTCTCCCACGTCAGGATGGTTACGATCAGCTGCGCCGGTTACCTGTCAATTCCATAAAAGGTGTCATTCGCGTGAAGTTTGTGAACGACTTGGGAGTGGATGAAGCCGGTATCGACCAAGACGGTGTTTTTAAAGAGTTTCTAGAAGAGATCATTAAAAAAGTGTTCAATCCTGCTCTCAACCTGTTCAAGGTAACCTAGTATTTGTGAAAAAAATACTTATTGTAGTCGAGCTGATTCCGTTTTTGTGTTTTATCAGACCACGAGTGGAAATGAGAGGCTGTATCCATCACCTACTTCCTACATCCATGAGAACCATTTGCAGCTCTTTGAGTTTGTGGGGAAGATGTTGGGGAAAGCCATATATGAGGTAGTTGAAGCATTTCAAGTAACTAACTATCCCAAGAATTTGTGCTCCTCCTGGCACACTAGGATTTTTGTGTGTATGTTTTTTTTAAAGGGCATCGTGGTGGATGTCCCTTTTGCCTCCTTCTTCCTCAGTCAAGTTTTGGGTCATCATCATAGCACTTTCTACAGCTCCATTGATGAGCTGCCATCGCTGGATTCTGAGTTTTACAAGAACCTTACATCCATTAAGGTTTACTAAGTCTATATATCATTTGATGCCTTCATTTTCAGTTAACAATTATGCATGAAGCATTAAAATAATACACGGGTACTTAAAATAGCATACTGCTAAAATCTAGTTAATACTAAATATAGAAAATTACAAACTAGAAAAATACAGCAAGATATTGGAAAATCGTAAAATTAAAAACAATTATAAGACGTTTGTGATTGTCAATGGCAGTGAATTTGTTAAATGTAAATTCAGGCATAGTTGCCATTTGCCACATTATTTTCCCACAACTGTTGTACATTCTACGTTGCTGCAAGATATCCAATGTTTACATTTTTTACAGCGTTATGATGGAGATGTGGGAGACCTTGGGCTTTCGTTATCCTACGATGAAGATGTAATGGGACAGGTAAAAATGGAAAAAAAATACCTATAAGGTTGTACACAATATTTTTAATGTTAGTTTACTGCATTTTATCATACAGTTAGTTTGCCACGAGTTGATACCTGGAGGGAAGACAATACCAGTCACCAATGAAAATAAGTATGTCAGTCATTATTCAAGTTTTTATTGTCAATGATGGGATTCTAATTGGAGTCCTTCACTGTGCAGGTTCAGCTACATCCACCTCATGGCTCACTTCCGGATGCACACTCAGATAAAAGAGCAAACGGCAGCTTTCATCCGAGGCTTTCGCAGCATCATCAACCCGGAATGGTTGCACATGTTTTCCACACCCGAGGTTCAGCGTCTTATCTCGGGAGACAACGCTGAAATTGACTTGGATGACCTCAAGTATGTGCTCATCATCTTTCCCCTCCTCCATTCTGGGTGGTTTCGGGGTGGGGTGTCCAAAACTTTTTTTTCTCTGAGGTCTGCTTTCAGAAAAAAAACATAGACTTTTGGACACCACTGTTCTAAAATGTTATAATATATCAAGCTATTAAAAACTAACGTCCTTTCTTCTCCTCAAAATTGATGCTTTCCTCTTCGTATGGCTTAGGAAGCACACGGTCTACTACGGAGGTTTTCATAGCAGCCATCGTGTCATCATATGGCTGTGGGACATCTTGTCCAGCGATTTCACATCGGAGGAACGGGCAATGTTCCTCAAAGTATGTCAATTTCTCATCTTTGTCATTTGTATCGCAATCTTTCCTTAAACTCATGTTGCTCTCCTTTAGTTTGTTACCAGCTGCTCAAGACCTCCTCTCCTAGGTTTTGCCTACCTCAAGCCACCCTTTTCAATCCGTTGTGTCGAAGTGTCAGATGATCAGGTGAGGTGCTCGCAATTATTTGGATACAGAAAAGGACCAACTATTTAAATGGGTTTCATAAAAGAACACAAGCTGTACTTTTTTATAATTTATTGGGTCCCAATGATTACATTAGAACTTTATTTCATCCCGTATTTGGGAATTTTTTTGGTTGCAGTAGCAAAACAGACACAAGACACACAATACATTGTAGACCTAGGTAAAAAAAACTGGAGCCACACACAAGAAGTGATGGTTACGAACCACAATGGCTTGAAAACATTGACTACAGAGTAACTTTGGCATTATACTATTTAAAATACTGAAACTCGAGAAACAGATTAGTTTAAAAAATGATCTTAAATCCTGAACAGTGTTTTTTTTCTTCCTGTGACCAGGACACAGGCGACACCCTTGGCAGCGTCCTCAGAGGCTTTTTCACAATCCGTAAAAAGGAGCCTGGTGGTAGACTTCCCACTTCATCCACATGCTTCAACCTGCTCAAACTGCCCAATTACAGCAAGAAGAGCATTTTGCGGGACAAGCTGCGCTACGCCATCAGTATGAACACAGGCTTTGAGCTTTCGTAAGGTCGCCAAAGGACAGTCCACACTGGATGAAATAGCTTAACCGAGGCAAAAGGTTTTTTTTGGTAGATGCGTCAGATCAGAGGAGTTATGAAGGACAAGGAAATCTGCTTTTGTCAAATTTGAACACCTGCAGGATTACTATTTAACTCCCTTTGGCAACCGGGTGGATGCTGTTTTTGCAGCACAATCTAATATGGCACCTTCCCTTGCCACACATGAAATCCAAGGTCTACATATAGTTAGTATTTAACTCACTCAATCCATATTTATAGTTGCTCGATCTCCGTTTCTCAGGCTTACCATTATCTTTCTTGGATTGAACATGCGAGAACTGGAAAGCAATACAGATGCAAGCCATTCGAGGCGCGAGGACGACAATGCGTTGGTGATACACCTACAATTTTCAACTTTAGGATTCAAGGATCTTGGAAGGAGCCTAACAGGATTAATTCTATTGCGTGAATTTGTCCGAACCATTTTATCTTCAGACTCCAGAAAACAGAAGACGCCCCTCGTCTTATGATCTTATTCAATTTCTCACTCTTAAAGAAACACTCTAGTTTTTAATCGTTTTAAAACATGGAATGTATTAAAAGAAGTATGCTTCAATTCTGGTGGGGCACCAACATTTCTCCATGTGAAAGATAATAGCTTTTTTTCTATATATATATTTAAAGTCATGTCCGTTTTTGCATCTTCTATCCGACAAATATGCCTGGAAATATCTTGTCACATCTCAAATTGATTAAGGTTTTATATTTCATGCTCCAAACCCAGAACATTGCTCATCAACCCTTTTAAATAATGCTGAGTGCCTCATGTGTTGCCATCCTCCCCATATTATCCTCTCAATAATTTTGTCTGTTGGGGAAAGAAAAGCCATAGAAGCGGCGGCATGGGTTATTCTCTGAAAGCCAACCACCGTAATACCATTATAAAACTACAATATTGTCTAGGGCCTGCGACGATACTCTCTATGGACCTTTTAAGCCATGTTGCGTAGAATTATACAGTACGTTTTCTCAAGCCTCCATACGTGATGTCACGAACTGGTTCACCAGCCTACTTAAACTTCTTCATGTTTCTTCATAAAGCCGTGGGAGCTTTTCTACTGTTGGGTTTGGGGCTAAAATTGTCATTAGCCAAGGAATAACCAGAAATAAAATTGCAGCTTTCAAAGAAATGTAACAGCAAGCATAAAATCTCAATCAAATCTGTCATTATTCCCTTCATAGAAAACTGTCTTTCCTACCACAAAACACAACACAATTAGGATTTAAAAAAAAATCAACAACAACAATAATAACAAAAACAATTGGTTCACAGAATTGATCTATGCTCCTTAACATATCCAACATAAATACAGTTGGTATTAAAGACTATACACCCCTGCAATTTTGTAAATTGAATGGTGTGGAATGGAATTTATCTTGGTTTCCATTTCCTTTAATATTGCTAAACCATGTATTTGAACAGGGGTGTGTACACATTTTATATTAACTGCTCTAATGAGGTGTGTTCTCAAAGTATGATCTTTTAGCCACAGCCTCAGTGAAAAAACAACATAAAGGTGCAAAATGATTGCAATTTTGTGTATATTTTGCCTATAAATTGTTTAAAATAGTCAAACAATGGTGTAATGTCTGATGGAGATAACTTAAGTAATTATCATTGTGGTGTACAACTTTTTGATTCCATGATCAGAAGAAATTCAAATTCAAAAGTTGGCAAATACAAAAGCATGATTGGCCGAGAAAGCTGCCTAATTAAATAGAACTGCGTAAAACCGGTTAATGTACAAAAAAGTGTGTATCTGAAATATGCTTAAATGCAAAAGCAATGTTGGTGTTCACAACTTGACGATAATGTTTGTCATCGACTGAAAATGATGTCAGCAGAAGAATATTTACTACAATGCAAGTCCATCCCTAAAGTCATTGTCTTCTGCACTTGAGTCTTTTCATACAACTGGATTAGGGAATGTGTACAATCAGAGATTATTGTGTAAGAATCGTCCATGTATGTAAAGTACATTTCGTTGTCATGTGCAATCCTGTATACAGAAATTCCATAAACATTTTGCTCCAATGTCAGTGTTTATTTTTTTCATGGTTCTATTTCTAGTGGTGTTTCCTTTCTCCTCATTAAGTCAATTACGTCTGATTACAAGCACCTGCTGAGAGGAACACCGCGTCTAAAACAGGATGCCCTGTAGGTGAGAATGTTTCTTGAACACCACATTGGCTGCTTCGTGTGTCTAATGTGGATTGTGCTTTAAAAGAACACGTCCTCTTACAGTGTGGCGCCTTTCACGAGAGTCCCCAAAAAGCTGAGAACTGCAGTAAAACCATGAGCAACCCGCTAAGTCCATCTCCTCGCAGCTGGTTCAAATCTCAACCTAGGTGAGTTTCCTTGAATTCCTTGGCGAATTGAGTGAGAATTCATACCTGTCAACCTCTGCCGATAACTGCCCTTATAAATGATTATGATTCCCCTTACAAACCCCCCAAAAACTTACAAACACCGTACGAGTCGTACGGTGTTTGTAAGGTTTTTTTGGGGTTTGTAAGGGGAATCATAATCATTTATAAGGGCAGTTATCGGCAGAGGTTGACAGGTATGTGAGATGCATGTGAGGATTGTGGCTGACCTACCTCTGATGCAGAACTTTGGTTACATGCATCACCTGACTAACTAGCGGGGGGAGTTTTCTTAGGATTTTCACTATGCCTCGTGTCGTGGGGCTTTTACTTGACGAGCTTAACGGTTACAATGAGGAAGTCGAGCACTGGAGAGCTTGCTAGAACAGAAATGACTACAAAAGGAAAGGCTTGCTCTGTATGTCAAAGGAATGGTCGTTTAACGTGCAGAAGGTTAGAGTGGATCAAGGCTGCCTAAAGGTAGGGTTAGATGTTGCGGTCATCTGTATTTTGGATCTTGTAGGACCAGGCAAGGGGAGCCGTGCCTGAAGACGTACCCTCTGCAGTATGAGGATCTGCTCAAGAGGGCACGGGTGTCCTTCCAAGCCAAGCGCAGCATCAAGGAGAACTTCAGGCTGGCCCAGCTCGAGGCCGTGGTGCGAATGTTGGAGGAACACGAGTGTGACTTTGTAGACGCTCTCGGGAGGGATCTTCACAAGGTGAGCTCATTGGGATTTAGAAAAAGAAAAACAAACAATAGTGATCATCATTTTAAAGTTTCTTGTCTTGAACCAGCCGCGATTTGAGACGATTGTGTCAGAGTTGATTCCGGTTAAAAATGAGGCCATACATGTGATGGGGAACTTCAAGAAGTGGATGCAACCACAGCACGTGGAAAGAAACCTGGTGAGATTGTTTTGGTGTTTTGGGAAAACATGATTGGGATTAATACTAATTTGCACGCACGGCCTCTTGTTGGGGGAACATTCCTTGCCACAAAGAGGTGCTTTCTTTTTCAAAGAAGATTAGCAGAGTCGAAATCTTAGTGTTCGGCTGTTCATCATGTGCAAAGTAAACAAGTTGAACTGCCTCGTGAATACCGGTTTTAAGGAGTGAACTGTGTGTATACTTTGCTCAGTCTGCCACTCTGGATGAGTGTCTGGTCGTAAACGAGCCCCTGGGGGTTGTGTTGATTGTGGGGACGTGGTGCAGTCCTGTCCAAATGTGCTTGGTGCCACTGGTAGGGGCCATTGCAGCAGGTATGTTCTTTCTATACACATTTGGGTGTATTTTGCAAACGCTCATGATTTGTTGGTTTCATAGGAAACTGCGCCATCATCAGTCCTTCTGTGACCACGGCTTACACGGCAGCGCTTCTTCATCGTCTCATCCCCTCCTACTTGGACAATGTGAGTACGCTACTGATACAGATTGATCGTGATAGCAAACATTTTTAAGTCTGACAAATGGAGAGTATTTTATTTTATTGGTTTTAGTAGTCGAATGATTCTGAGATCATGATCAACGTGTAACGATGGCCAATTCTCGTTTTCCTCAAGGAATGCTTCCATGTAATTCTTGCAGGCATCAATGACCTAGCAGATATTGTGGAACTGAAGTTTGATCACATATTCTTTTCTGGTAAGAATAAGTGCAGCTGTAAAACAGATCTTTTGATGAAATCATCAGCGGCACGTTTACTTGACGTCTTGCGTTCAAATCCAGGAATCAGAGAAGAAGGAATTCGAATTTCTCAAGCCGCGGCTCAGTGTCTGACACCCATCACCCTGGTTCTGAGCGGGAAAAACCCCTGCTACGTCGACCAACATTGCGACGTTACCGTGACCGCCCAGCGAATTGCCTGGGCCCGCTTCCACAATTCTGGGCAAACAATGGTAGCCCCCGATTACATCCTGTGCCATTCGGAAGTAAAAACCCGCCTGGTCCAGGCACTGAAGTGCTGCTTGATGCGCTTCTACGGTTCTGATCCCAGAGAATCCAACAGTTTTGGCCGAATGATTAATGTGGATATCTTTAACCGTGCTAAAGACTTGTTGTGGAGATCTGGCAAAGTGACCGTGGGTGGACAGGTGACTGAGGCAGAGAGGTATATTGGTAAGAGACCACACAAAAATATAATGGAATCCTATTTAAAAAACACCTGAGAAAACAGTTTTTGTTCTTCCCAAAGCCCCAACCATATTGACAGAGGTGGATCCATCAGACCCCATCATGCAACAAGATATTTTTGGCCCAGTTCTTCCCGTTATTGCCGTAAACGACGTAGACGAGACCATTGCCTTCATCAATAAACAAGAGAAGCCCCTATGTGTGTATGTTTATTCCAACAACAGCAAGGTATTTTATTGTTTTATTATTGAATTGTAAAACCTTGGTGACATTCGAGTAGACAGGTTCCTCTAACTCGCATGTGTCAAAGTGGCGGCCCGGGGGCCAAATCTGGCCCGCCACATCATCTAAAATTATTTTCTGTTTTCCACTTTAATATTGAACATAACTTTAAAAAGATGTTTCTCCCCCAAAAAGCTCAAATAAACATTGTGCTAGATCTATGAAAAAAACTGAAGATTTTGGGTTTTTAATCTAGTTCTTTTTAATCCGATTTTTAAAAAATATATCTAAAATGGTCTGGCCCACATGAAATCGAGTTGACGTTAATGCGGCCCGCAAACCAACCAGAGTTTGACACCCTTGCTCTAACTCATTTCTATAGTTTATTATAGTTAATTTCTCACATGTTTTGTGATTCTGATTACACAGGTGATTTCAAGAGTCATGGCTGAAACATCAAGTGGAAGCTTTTGTTCCAATGACAGCGTCCTTCAGAGTCTGATTGTGACTCTGCCTTTTGGAGGAGTTGGTAAGTTATTACATGGGGTTTAATTTAAACAGTATGTCTTTAGTAATGTGACAGAATATCATTAGTCATTTTTCTTTGCTTTTGTGGCGACAGGTGCTAGTGGATTTGGGTCCTATCATGGGCGGTACAGCTTTGATACGTTCTCTCATAGAAAGTCATGCCTGCTAAGAACCACGCATTTGGAGTGTGTCACTTCCCTGCGCTATCCGCCCTACGACGACCGCAATCTTTCTCTCATGACGTGGGCCAGCAGTCTGTCCTGGAAGAGCCAAGGCTGGTGCCAAATCATGTGACTTGAGCAGAGAGGTCAGACAGGAGCTGAATTTCTATTCAGTTGAATGTAAAAATGACCAAAAATTAAGCACTAATCCTTGGAATGTTGATTATTTGGCCTTGAATGCCAAAAAAGTGCAAATGTGATGTATTTCAAAACATAATTGTCCTGTAATAATGTAAGTGGATGTTGATTTTGAAAAATTGTGTTTTCACTGAAAGATTTATATAAAGAGTCACCCACATACATTCTTGTCAATTTTTATTTACAAAATATCAATCAATCAGGTCTTTTGTATATGGTCTCTTTGTTGTTTTCTTTGAAGGCAGCATATCTGGCTACTGTGAAAAGGTAGTCACTTAATCTGTATGGAATATATTGATTTAATTAAGTTTATGCTTCAAAAATGTATCCTTAATTATTTTTTAAAAACTTTTACCTATTCAAAAACCTGCCAATCTCTGGATCAGCTTCTCCGGAGCGCACAATAGGTGCAACACTATAATAGGAAAACAAGATATATTAGAATAACAATGACTTTAGTTCATGTTGGGGACAAAAACAAAAGAGTCATGTTTAAACTGACCTGCGCTCGGCTCTGCGACAGATGGTTCGAGCTATGTGTAAAGCTGCGCTGCTTTTTCCTCCAGACTGTTGTAATGCAAAAGTGGCAAAAAAAAACCCATTTCACATTCATACCATCTTAAAAGTTTATAACTGGTCTTACGGGTAAAATGAAGTTTGTCAGAGGAGGTAGTTCCTCCGTGAAGGTATCAATCCAAGTTTCCAAGTCTGTTATTGGTGCTCCAGTAAATTTAGTCCGATCTTAAAAAAACAGAAAATATATTTAGGACGGAATGCACAGTTAAATGAACAGCAAACACTTGCACTCACTTAGATGACTTTCTCTTGCAGATGATTGAGGTGTGGCAATGTTGGAACCAACATCTTGCAAAATGCATTGAATCTGGTTATTTCAGAAGGGAAAACGATCATTATATACAGATTTCAATTCCCCCCAAAATTAGACTTACTTTCTCTAGCTGGTATGTGAATAGATGTCCTCTTTCAAGGCAAAACTCCCTGGCCAAGCTGCAAAATTTGACAGTAAAAAATATAGTGGGCAAAACCTGAACAGAATATATTGAGATTCTTACCCAATAACTGATGAGAGTTCATCTGTGTTTCCTAGGGCTTCAAATATATGATCTTCCTTTGGTCTTCTTTCTCCAGTAAATGTGCTTGAGAAGCCTAGATGAATCCATATGGTAAATTAATATTCAAATCAATGATGCATCCTTTTTCTCCAGTGGAAATATAAACAACCTTTGTCCCCTGTTTTGGTATAGATTTTGGGCAGTCTGTCGTCTGTATCAGTGGAATAACTGGAATGAAAACCAGAGTTTTAAGGCAACAGGTTTTTCAAATTGCTTTGAAATACAGTAATAATAATAATGGGGCGGCCCAGCGGGTGAGTGGTTAGCGCGTCGGTCTCACAGCGGGGGACCTGGGTTAAAATCCAGGTCGGTCCACCTGTGTGGATTTAGCATGTTCTCCCCGGGCCTGTGTGGGTTTTCTCTGGGTACTCCAGTTTCCTCCCACATTCCAAAGACATGCATGGTAGGCTGATTTGACACTCTAAATTGCCCCTATGAGCATAAATGGTTGTCTTGTCGCCACGTGCCCTGCCATTGGCTGGCCACCAATTCAGGGTGTCCGCCACCTCTGGCCCGAAGTCAGCTGGGATAGGCTCCAGCACCCCACGCGACAATAGTAAGGATAAAGCGGTTCAGAAAATGAGATGACATAATAATAATAATGCATATTTCTCAAGGTAGTTTTAACACCCGCTACTTGATTGTTAAAATGGCGTTACATAAATGGCAGATGACAATGTCACAAATCTAAGCTCTACAACCTTCGCCAAAAAAACGTGTTCCGATCGCTGAACTTTCTGGCAGTCTTTAAAACACAGCACAAAATTGAAGGTCTGACAACTAACGACGCCATATTTGTTGCAAACAACGTTTAGGAGTAAGTTGGATAGATATCACAGTTATATGGAAAACTAGATGCGAGAAGTTGGAAACGGCAGCGTAAGTAATGGGTGTCCACCTTAAAACAGTAGACTTCCCTGGCAAGCTATTTTTTGCAGCAGATCTAAGGTGAATGATTGTAAAAATTATTTTTAGGTATGCAATTAATTTACTGTACCTGAAGTTTATGAAAAATCCAAGATTTAAAAAAATGTTTAATCTTGACAAAAGTATACGACTGGAATATACACGCACCAATGTAATGTTTTATGCCTGGCACTGAGACAAAATGGCCGAAAAGAAATAACAACCGTCCCTGTTGGCTCGCAGTACGAATTGCGAATCTAGAATTACATGTATGAAGCCTACAATAATGTCATTTTGCGCTTTCCGTAGCACTTAATGGGTGTTTCCTTTTCTATCAGACGATTTGATAACTCCCGGGAAAATCGGAAAACACGAATGCTGATTGGTCAAAAATTAAGACAACAAGATTTGGTATGATGTGATTGGTTAAAATTTCCCGAACGTGTCATGTGCTCTGTTCCGTGGTGTCAGCTGAGTCTAAACGAAATGTAAGTGGGCTTCGTCATTTCGGACCACCGAAGCCTAAATTGACTCATCGTTGACCTTTTAGTTCACATTATTGGGATTAACATGCTTCTAAATATTTGGTTAGTCTCAAATTGGGAGCTGTTTCGATTCAGAAGAGTTTGCTATTAGCTATAAATGACTGATTGATTGAGAGCTAGTGCTGAGTTTCGCTGTTTTTGAATACTTTTTCGTTTTGTGAAAATATGTATGTGAAGGAATGCATTATATCTGCTCCTGGAAAGGCTATTCTTCACGGAGAGCACGCAGTTGTACACGGAAAGGTACGTTTTTCAATGGATCTGACAATTTAATGCTTAATTAAACTATTTAGCGTTACTAGTGTATATTCAATTCATTGGTATAATGAACATTTGAAAGGAATACATGCATTCCATACGCTTTAAGTACTATACTGACTTGGAAAGTAATCCAGAATATTTTTTAAACAATTTGTTTGCTTTTGTTTAAACCATACAGGTTGCACTTGCTGTTAGTCTGAATCTTAGAACATATTTGAAGTTAAAAGCCACCAACGATGGTAAAGTTTGCATCAACCTCCCGAACATTGACACCTTCCTCTGTTGGGATGCTTCCGAGTTGAAGCAGTTTATACAACATTCACATGGTAAGGAATGTTCAATTAAATACTATTTTTGGCATTATTTACCTGCATCCCAAAACCTTAGGAGTGATCGTCCTAAAGCAGGGGTGGGCAAACCGGTCATTGATGGCCACTTTGGGTGCAGGTTTTTGTTCCAACCAATCCAGCACAGACACTTTGACCAATGAAATTTCTGCAGAAAACAAGAAGCACCTGACTGCAATACACTGATTGCCCTCGTAGGACACCAGATTGGTGAAAAGGTGTCCTCTTGATGGTTTGGAATGAAAACCCACCAAACCCACTGCGTCCCTTTGTGGAATAGTTTGCCCATCCCTGTCTTAAAGCAAACTTGTCAACATTTCACATCAGAATGCTGTCCTGCATTAAACATTTCTGATGCTATAGGGCCTATAGCACAATACAGGGCCCCGATCCGGTCTGTTTTCCATATCTCCCTCATCTACCACACCCGAATTAAGTGATCATCTCATCAGCTAGCTGTCCAGAGTTTGATACTGATTGAGATTATTTGATTCAGCTGTGTTGGTAGAGAAAGACATGGAAAATAGACTGAATAGGGGCCCCTCAAGGACCGGAGTTGGCCACCCCTCCTATAGGCCAAGCCTTTGACTGGATATCTTATTACAATCACTGTATGTAAAATTCTGTGTCATCTTACTATTGCGTCTGTGTCACTTTTTAACAGGGAAGCAGGAGGACGTAAAACGTCTTGATGCTGAACTTGTGAGGAGACTTCGTCAATTTGTCGGTGTTGCAGATGGAAGCTTGGACACAAGCAACATGGCCACCTTGGCGTTCCTCTACATCTACCTTTGCCTCTTTGGAACAGGGTGAGATACATTTGTTTTTAATCTAACTTTAAGTATACCTGAACTAGATGTGTTTGTCTCTGATTGGGAAAAAAAACTAATTAATAAACATGCAACATGGTTAATGTTTGAATTAACTACTCATATCATGCAGGAAAAACATTTTGCATCTCTTAAGTATAATTTATCTAACAAAGAATGACTCCTATTGACCCCTGAATTTTTGTCACCGATGGTTATGTACAACAGTGAGCTGAAAATTAAGTGGGTAAACAGTCATTGTGAGAAAAATCTAAGACTTGTTTGTGCTCTTTGAAAACTGTAAAGAATGTGGGCCTCTGTAGGCATTGATAAAATCACAAATGTCCTGTTTCCGAGAGTCTGCTTTGGGTTTTCAACTTTTACTGCACTGTCCGACGGCTGCATTAATAGAAAGACTGCGCAGCAGGATGAACCGAGAAGATAGAAATTTAGATGCTATGGATCCTTTGTTTCATATCATCAACCCTTGTGATGATAAGCGGTGCGGAAAATGAACGAATGACTATCATCAGGAGCTTTAATTGCCACAGTCATGATTGCCAGAAGTAATGGCTTCAGATAGAATTAAATTGAATATGAGACATTCAACGTGCTTGCTTTTGCTTGATAAACATTGTTTGATTTCTATTCTTTCTGGTAGCAGGCATCAACGTCAAGCAGAATAAATTGATGTGCTGGCAGAGCTGTATGCGGGCGGCACTTCAGCTAACGTCACAGCGGTAATTCTCCTCTTCTCTGCTTCCAGAGAGCTGCCAAGCTTGACAATTTCAGTGTGGTCAGAGCTGCCGACGGGTGCGGGACTGGGCTCGAGTGCCGCCTACTCCGTGTGTTTAGCCGCAGCTCTGCTCTGTGCTGGTGGAGCCATTTCCAGTCCTCTCAAAGAGTGGGACCACACTGCCAGGTATTAGAATTATGCTCTATGTTAAAGTGAACCCAGCCACGAGCCCATACTGCATAGCAACTTTGAGTTCAATACTTGATTTGGTTTGACCTTAAATAGTGAACAGATGACTATAGTACATTCTTCTCTATTATTATTGTATGGGGCAGTAATGGGACAAAGTAACGGTAAAGTAAAAAATACCGTATGTATACATGTACATCTATGTGTATGTATGTATACGTGTATATGTATATATATATATAAAATACATATATATAATACATATATATATATGTATCTATATACATATACGTATATATATTTATTTATTTCTATATATATATATATATATATTTCAGCAACATGTATATTTATTTATTTGCTTATATACTTATTTATGTATTTATTTATATATTAACTTACTTATTACCTATCTATCTATGTCTAAAATGCCTTTCCTGTATCTGCATTCTCACCCTCTTGCTACTGTGACAATGAAATTTTCCGAATATGGGATGAATAAAGTTATCCAATCCAATCCCATAACAGTACACGTAGTATTAAAATTTTTACATTCAATCATATTCTACGTGTTTTAGAAATAGCATCAAATTAAAACCATTTTTCCCCTAATAATGAATCTTTATACAGATTTGAATGACATATAATTTTATTGTTCACAAATCAACCATTTCTATAGTATTTCCCCATTAACCACCTGAGGGAAATTGTCTTAGAAATGATGGAGAATAATGTTTGCAGGTGGTGTCAGGAGGACCTCGAGCTGATCAACAGCTGGGCCTTCCAAGGCGAGATGATCATCCATGGTAATCCTTCTGGAGTAGACAACGCTGTAGGGACATGGGGTGAGGCCTGGCATATGGTATAGTGCTTAATGTAACGTCACCTTTGTGCCTTCGTGGGCTCTCTTTTAATAGATTCACTGGGGTATTATGTGCAGCTCCAGTGTTCATTATCATCAGATGATTATCTCTTTAATGACTGATTTGTTTCTGTGCAGGAGGCATGCTGAGGTTCTTGGCCGGGAGGATAATACCACTGAGCAGGTAGCGCCACTGATTAAACACCGCAGAGTGGCTTTCATAAAATCACAGCGCATATTTTTCTCCACAAAATTGATGTCGATGGGAATAAATTGCCGCCTAAGCAGGAGGACGAAGAACACATTTGGTTCAACATTCATTTTTTTTTGCTTTATTTCCAGGGTGCCATTATTAAGAATCCTCCTCACTAACACTAAAGTGCCACGTAGCACAAAGGTACTTGTCGCCAGGGTGAAGGACAAAATTAACAAGGTACTAAATGCTTTCTTCTTTCCTGTCCATTACCTGCTGGGGTTATAATTAATAGCACAGGCATTTCTTTTGCATGACACATACTCCAAAATCTGAGTGTTCTTGTGCAATATTGTAATGACATCATTGGCAGTAGTCTTGTGGGCCGTTGCCTTGGCGACAGCAGCAGGTTCACACACTTTAACCTATGTGTTATTTTTGCTGTGTTATGGTCAGGCGAGTGCATTCTTTCTGACATTTTTTTCTTATTATATAAAATGATTCTATCTAACAATGTATAAGAGTTTTATTCAAGTGCATGCTCAAAAGCTTTTATCCCTTCCCACAGTTTCCAACTATTTTGACCTCTGTGCTCGACTCGGTCGATGCCATTTCCTGCACTTGTGAGAAAACACTTGTCGAGATGACGTGTGAGCCAATCACAGGAGAGCACTACAATATTTTAGAGGTATGTGTCCACATTAAGAAACACGATACCAATACAAAAAAAATATGAATAAATCAAATATATTCAAACTGTTAAACTGGTGTTAACAGCATAATTATTTGAACTCAAGCATTCATTAACTCCGTCAATAACACTAGATCAGAAGCGTCATCTTGTCTCTTTTGTCATCTGACTTTTAGGAGCTCATTGATATCAACCAACATCATCTGAATGTAATGGGGGTGGGACATCCTACCCTGGATACCCTGTGTCGGGTCACGCTCGCCAGGGGTCTCCACAGCAAGCTAACGGGTGCTGGGGGAGGGGGCTGTGGCATCACTCTTCTGAGACCAGGTAGGTTTGTCCAGAAAAAAAACCCTCACGCAGATTATCTAGTGGCATTCTACTTTACTAACATGTGACCATTCTGGACATACTGTATTTTTGTTACATTTATGCTTGAAATATTTTTCCAGTGTGTTTGTCTGTAAGAGTGTACAGAAGGCTAAGGACTAAATGAAAAATATATTCACTGTGATAAATGGGGGATTGGAAGCAAGCATTTATTTTTCATGTCATCTGTATTAGTACTTGCAATCAAGACTTGCCTTTCTTTGTAGAAACGGACATGGCTGTGATCCAGAATACAATTCAGGACTTGAATGCCTGCCACTTTGATTGCTGGGAAACAAGTATTGGCGGTCCTGGCGTCCAAGTACATTCTCCCGGGTCCCTAAAGGAGGATGTTTTAGGGATTTTAAACCATTATTGAGAGACTACGATGACCATGGATAACCAAGTCAATACTTTTTAGATTCATCATGATATCAGGTATGCCCAACTGCTAAACTAAACCAAGGAAATGTTTGCACTTCAAGTATATATCAGTGGACCAGATGGTAATTATGCATCTCATTCTCTTATAATCGCGTGTAGTAAACCTTGTCCGTTAGATGGCGATAGAGTTCCACAAATTATTCCTAATGGGGGGTTCTTTACTAATGTTGACAAGAGTGAACTATTGATTGTGCATTAATGACTATGAATGTGGCCAATGGGAGTTGAATAATTTCAGAGTCGGCCAAAAAATGTTTCAATTTTTAAAGTATTGTGTACCTTGTATACTACTTGCATCCCCCTATCTGTCTTCCCAACATCTCTCACCATCAAAAACGTCACAATTATGATGCAAAGGCTGCGCATTGAGAAGATGGATCTGTTTGCAGTATTACAGATTTGGTGTAAAAAGGTCGTTGCAGGATTTACAAGTTTTTGATTTTCCTACCCTCTTAAATGTCACAAAGATTAAGTAGCACGGCACACGTGAATAAACGACATTTGTCACCCTCCCTCTCTTTCCGCCTGGCGCCCCTTCTGTCCCCTTAGATTGTGTCATCTTTATGTTCAGCGAGCATCACCGCCCCCAATCTTATGCCCCGCCTCCCCTTGGCACTACACTGCACAGTTGCCCCTAACCCCTGCTGGAATTTAATTACCACTGCGCTTTTCAATTGAACCGGCATTGACAAGAGAGCGAGACAACAGAGCCGGTTTCATTTGAAGCGCCTCTTTCTTTATTCTTTCATTCTCACTCATTTTTTTCTCCTATGATCCACTCCTTTTTTTTACGTTATTTCAGATTGTTGAGCAAAAACAGTCAAGGATTCAGAGAAAAGGCTTGAATTGGAAAGATTTGATTAAAAAAAAAGAAAAAAGGACAATGTCAATACTGGCCAACCATCGTGAAATACGTTTTTGTGCAGACAGATTGGATTTAAAGCTGTTTCATTCATTTTATCTAAGCTGAATAGAAGACTGAAATACTAAATGTGAATTTGCTGACTGGTCATACTCACCAGGGGCGCTCGCCCTCTCTCCGGACCCCCAGTGTGCGGCTGGAGAGCTTGTCAGGAGCCATTAAGTTTGAATACACAACCGGAGCTGACTGACAACATGTCATGTTGCTGATGACCGCCGGTTTTGCTAAGAGGGTCTTCAACCACTTCCTATAGAGACTGTTTGCATGTGCGACCGTGGACTCACAGGCTTCACAATGTATTGTCAGCTCCTATTATCCTAGAGAAGAATTTAATGTTATACGTTTACATTAATGTTGCCAGAGCGGGGCATAGAAATGTGCTCAGCGGGGCCCACTTTCCCCACTGCTCATAGAGACAAGAAACATCAACATCATGATGTTGTGCATGATCTTCCCGGGGGTGTTTAGACTTACTGGTGAGTGCGGAGAGTCCATTTAGTTGAAGGGCTAAATTCTATATTGTCCTTATTGCCTTGACACTTGTAAAAACCCATTCATTTGCGCTACATAATGAGCTCTCTTTCTCTCTTTGCATCCCCTATCTAGGATTGAACACATAGTACATGCATATACTGTACACATATTTGGCATGTGTGACCTTTTAAAACACTGCCATTTCTTTGCTGTAACTTTAGCCTGTCTAGCAGCTGTGAATGGCAGTCTTGT
Source organism: Stigmatopora argus (assembly GCF_051989625.1). Taxonomy (NCBI): domain Eukaryota; kingdom Metazoa; phylum Chordata; class Actinopteri; order Syngnathiformes; family Syngnathidae; genus Stigmatopora; species Stigmatopora argus. The sequence goes on along the minus strand of NC_135391.1, from coordinate 9,302,401 downwards.
TACAAACGTGGTTGACTATTAAAACAGGAATTCACAAGAAAAGTTGGTTGCAATATCCGTTGTATTGCACCACATCACTAAAGTAAATACACAGGAAACGTCAAGCGAGTAGGTAGAGTACATCAGTGGTTTTCAAATTGTACTCGGAGGCTCATAGTATTCTTTTAGCAATGTATCATAAGTTTATTAGATGGCATCACTACAGTTTCTATACACCCGCTGTGCTAAATTGGTGGATCCTGTTTTAGCATTTGTGTTTCTATATAGCGCAAATTGCAGGATGCAAGACTATTATTACACTGGGCCCGAGTCTTCCCCAATAGTAATAAGAAATTCAATTGCCTGCCTTTGATGGTAACAGAGGTCCGATTGATTTGGTCTGGCAGTGAATGCTTAGGTTTGACTGACATTGAAGGCAATAGACGTCCAGTCCATTTTTCCAGGGAGGGATGGCAGATAACATTCGCAGCACCCAGTCAAAACACATTCTATGTCGAACGCGGCTATTGGCAGCACATAAGTTAAACCAAATACCGTATTTTCACGACTATAAGGCGCACTTAAAAGTCTTACATTTTCTCCAAAATAGACAGGGTGCCTTATAATCCAGTGTGCTTTATATATGGAAAAAAAAATCAATTGTCATTCATTGAGGGTGCGCCTTATAATGCGGTGCGCCTTATAGTTGTGAAAATACGGTACATTAATTTATCCCATATCAAGTCAGCGATATGGACCACTGGAGTAAATGGGGCTTGCTTTGTCAAGTAATGGTAAGGACAGATTTTCCTCAAGTCCAAATCAGATCTTTTACGAGACCACTTTTTACAAGGTTTATCAAATATTTATGCACAAGCGTTACTCTCTTCCCCCTGACCTATTAATCATCTCAGGATGTCTGACCCCTTCCAATGCACCTTTTTCTTCCAAGGTTGCACCCATTTAATTGGTTGGATGCCAGACACATTGCTCTCTCCACCTGGGTCTTCTGTAGATCGCCCATCTTTACCGTTTATGTTGTAAACATCTGCAACTCGCGACTTGTACTTCTACCCCCTCCGTGTCTTTTCCCCTCCCTCCATCACAGAATTGCATCATGTCATTGTATTGATTTAGAAATTGATTTTGTGAAGCAGGTACCTGCAACACACTGTCATTCTTCAACGCTACTGGCACACTTGTTTAATTGTAGACAAAAGAACCTTTCTTTCTTGTTGCCTTTGAAAAGACTCATTGATTTTTCTAAGGCACCCTTCATCCTTGCTGTAGCACGTATAAGAAAATCCTGGATAGAATGTGCAGTAAATGTTCAGCACCTGAACTGAAAATTGAATTAGTATATATATATTTTTTATTCATTTCACGCATTGACTTGAAAAATATTTTAAAGGAAATTTGTATTTTCTCACATGTAGAGTCTATTACATCCATTTGTCCATTTTCTATACTATTTAGTTTTAGAAATGCCTACAAATATTTTCCACCCATTAAAAATACCCAGAATTTAAATTGCTTTGCGTTCATTTGAGAACCAGCATAACATTTAGACTTTGAAAATGCTTTTACTTGGAAATAGATTCTCATCATTTCTTCAACATTAGGCGCTCAGGGAGGAGGAGGATCTCAAAATGTTATCACATGTCAGCGTGTGATTGATGGACCATTAAAAAGTCAGGCAGAAGTACTGAAATCCGCTGATAATTCACGGCACAAATGGATTTATAAAGCTGTTAGAAACAAATATTCGCATATCAAGTTATTTGCAGTCACGTAAGACGCAGGTTCTCGCTTGTCTGTCTCACTTTTCGCCATCTTTCTTCCTTCACCTCCACTTTGTCAGTAGACCTCTGCAGTCATGTAATTACAATAGGACAGGTAGGAGTGTTCATATTCCAGCTGCTGCATGCAAGATAACATCTAATAATCCAAAAGCGTTGCAAAACTGGGATCTCGTCGCTCATGCATTATGAATGAGCCGCTGATTGCTTTTTTGCATAGATTAGCAATCATTTCACAGAAAATGTTTCATAAAATGTGTGCTCGGAGGATTGTGTCTCTTTTCAGAGGAGTCGAGGTGACACATCCCACTTCTTTATGCGAGATAACTCAGATCAGGTAATAGCACTTTCCCCCCTTTACCCCACAGCTCCTATTTCTCAGCCCGTTTATTTCCCTTCGCATATCATCACGGGGCGATAAGCGTGATTTTTAGCCCGCTTTGCCACTGATTGCTCACTTAGCAAATGCATTCAGCTGCCGCCGCCATGCTATTGTATGTTCAGCCAAGGAGCTTCTAAGTCAAAGGGTGTGCCTTGGTACCAAAGATTGAACAGGGATCTATATCTGATTGTGGTGTCACAGTGAAATGTGAGATGTACAGTGGAGTCTTAAATGTCCAATAAGGTTTAGTCTGGAACATTGTTCAAAGATCCATGTGAAGTCGGTTCTGAAATTTTAGTTTATTGTCAAATGCATCTGTATCTCGAATTAGGGGAGGTCTTGTGCAATGGAAATTCTATCTATTCGGAGTGTCTCAATCATAAAATGTTTACAAGACTAACAACTTTGTGATAAAATACCTGCAAATATCAATGACCCTTTAAAACCTCTATCACTAAATCACTGACAGCAAATTATAATTCTTTAAACTCAGCCTTGGCACAAAAAGACTACAACATTTCAATGAATAATATCTTTTCATCAGTTTAATATACTACATTAGTTTTTCTCCAAAGAAAATCACATTGCTCAAAATTCATGCATTGCGCTTGCACGAAAAAAATCTAAATATGAAATCACAAATTTCCTAGAACCATTATAAAATATTGTTTAAACCCCCCCAAAAATGACACCTCAAGAACTACCATTGTGTGAGAAATGTCATCATTCACTCCACACGTTTTAACCATAGATTTTGATGCACTTGAAACAGGTAAAAAGTAGCAAAATAGGAATAAAGCACCTACTCATTATATTGACTATGCCTCTGTGAACTGAACCCTGCTTCATTTCCTACATCCATTAGCAGGGCTCCCCAAGTAAATTAGCAAAAGGTCGATCAAGGGAGGGAAGGTGAGTACCCTCATTCCCGGTGGGTTGCAACCGTCTTGTGTGTGCAGTTTGGGTGTTCTGCCCGTGCCTGCGTGGCCAATACTATTTCCTCCCACATCTCAAAAACATGCATGGTAGGCTAGTTGAACACTAAATTGTCCTTAGGTGTAAGTGTGTGGGTGAATGATTGTTCATCTCAGTGGGCCCTGCGATTATCTGGCAACCAACTCAGGTTGGCTTGTATAGGCTCCATCACCCTTCCCAATTGCGAGGATAAGCAGTATGGAAATGATTGAATATATGTATGTATGTGTGCATAGTGGTCATTAGAGACCACTCATTTTTTGGAACAATTGATTGAAAAATGTAAGAAACTTCAGTGTTTTTTTACTTACTTTTTCCTACCCCCACCATACTTAAGTAGATGTCTCCCTTCGTAACCCCTGGCCCTTGCCCTTTCCCCAGATAGGCGGCCTCTCAGCCGAGGCCCCGTGGAGGTTGCTGCCCTCTGCCTGACAGCTTGTCACCAAGCCATGGTGATTTTTTCTTTCCTCCTGCAGGAGATGGTGTCTGATTGGGAGTAGTGTGTGAATAGCCCTGTCACACCCGATAAGCCAGCAAGACGACCTGTGACGGGGACATATGGCATGTTTGACAGGGAGAGAGGGCACGAATTGCACTGAATGATAAAATGGTGTTTTTTTCCCCTTTGGCAATGTCATGCTTTGAGGCAAGCCGCAAGTCGTTCACTCAAGCGGCTGACTCCAGCCTCCTTGTGACATCTCCTTCAAGGTTTTGGCTTTCTCCGGCTCGCGCCCGGCCGGCCACTTCCGAGGCGGCGAGACTCTTCAACTCGCAGCTGCTCGGTTAGCTTGTCGGCGAAGTGGGCGTAATTGGATATCAGATTAGTTTAGTGATGTAGACCAGGAAATTCAAGAGCCCGCTGGCCTGAGTTGTGTCTAGCCAGTCTGTCACATGCCTCCTGATTAATCCGCACAGACTCATCAAGATGACTCTAATTGATAGCTTCAGCCTCCTCCGGACCGTGGTTTATTTAAAGGGTCATGCTGACACTGACAAAGAAAAGGAGAGGAAAGAGAAGGCTGACATGATTGCAAAGGCGTTGGGGGAATCATGGAGTTTAACTGCACACCTCTCATCCTTCCTGTCAGCCCAGCGCCTGACTTGTGGCGTGGCAGTCTCAACTCCCATCGTGTCAAATGTCACTTTGTCTACTTGGGCCTGTGACAGGCAGTCCAGGTGTCACACTCAGGCTTCAGTGCACCATCAGTCACCTCCGCTCTACTCCCCATAGGCTTACAGTCCAATAACTCCCTTCTCAAACTCAACGTCATTTTACTCCTTTGGGACTCCTCCCGTTGGAGTTCATTCGACTGGGCCAGGATGTCTACCGGGCCAGAACTTTGTCTCCCTCCTTTTTCGATTACGGTGAAACCTCCAAAGTTGAACTCCTTCGGTTCAGTGATGCTTGCAGGCTTGCGACAAGAGATCCTTTTGAAGTGTGCAGTATGTGAAAGAATCAAACATTTGGGTATGGGAAATGTTGTAGTTGACATAAAAGTTACCCTTTAATGACTTTGAAATCAACAAAATGTGCCCTTGTCTTGGACTGGTGAAATTAGTTGCCTTAATGTTTAAAATATATTACTATTCGGAAAAGCCTCTAAATGATGTCTTTAGTCTTAATAAAGAGAGTTGTGTATAAAAAGCTTTTACAGTTGTAATGACACAATTAAAGCACCATTTTGAATATCATTCCCTATTCTGGTGCGTCCATTAATGCCAATTGCACGATATTGTGGTTCTCATGTAAAAGCTGTATCATTTGTCCGTGTATATAGAAATGCGTACGTTGCATTTGAAATGCTGATCAATCAGATTTATTATCTATTTGATGCTTTCACGTACAATTACTATCTACAATTTAAGTTGACATTATTATTGCCCAGCCTCTAGTACGTGTGTACTTTGAGTTAGAAGGCTGCTGTTTTTAGGTTTAACAACAATGGACTATTCTATCAATAATGCTGAGCACTATACACTGCTTGTATTTATTTAGAAAGCTAAAAGTGTAGATGGCCTTGGTCCGTGATGACCTCAGTGTGAGCTCATCATGCAGCAGAGACGAGAAGGCGGTCATTAGTGCTCACGTGCGCTCTCCCACCGTGCTGACTGTTTCGAAATCAAATGGTAGGGTGCTTGTTCCGCAGGGACATTTTTTTTTCAAGGGGCTATTTTGAAGATTACAGCCTGTTGGGGGGATATTTATAGGAACATCTGGCTCTCCTACTAAATTCATGAATATGCAATTGAGCTTTGTTAAACACTGCAACTACAAAAGTGACCCTGATTGTATTTAAGGATCTTTGCTGTGGAAGCAAATGAAGGCCAAAAAACATTGTTTTCGACTGTAAAGAGCATTTTTTTAAACTTTCTGTTCACTTTGAAATGAAACTGCTTACTGTTGTAGTTTATTATGAATATTTTAACTGCAGCAGCATTTGCAATGCAAGAAAATACTGCCCATTCAAATCTGTATAGAATATTGTGTAAAACACAGACTAGCAAGAAAACATTTGGCTGTTTTTTTTAAATAAATTATCCCTCTATAGAAATTATGTCGAGGAAAATTCTGTCGTCATCACGACTAGGAATAACATTTTTGGATTATAGGCCAGTTCATACATAAATGTTGATTAATCTTGAATCAAACAATCAATCAGTTTGCGACAAAAAAAAACACGTCTTTTCTAACCATTGTTCCATTGCCAAAGATGTGTAAAAACACTGCTTTCTTTTTTCAAAGGATTAATTCTTCCAGAAATCAATTGTATATTTCTTCCATCCTAGTATGGTTATTCATGTTTTTTTTCTTCCATTTTTATCTTTTTCACTTTGTTGGTGTATACAAAAAGATCAAGCAGGATGAGGATGAACACTGAGATATTCTCATGTGTAGTCACGAGCGTGGTTAGGGTCACAACACTTAACTCTCCAAAGGACAACCAGTGCTTGTAATCACATAATATGGACACTATTTTATTCAAGTGGTGCTGACATTCAGCCATCGCAAATGGATTCCAGCTTAGCGCTCCCAATTTTTTTTCTCTCTCTCTCTCTTTATGCCCCATATGAAATCAGAGCTACAGTATATATAAAAAGCACTTAGAAGGTGTGACCAAGCCGAAAGAACAAAAATGTTGATTATATATTGCCTAGCGAACATTGCCGTCAAGGCTCCGTGCCCGCGTTCCACTTTTCCAGCCGCAGCCCCTTCTCCCGGCCGTAATTAAGATCATTTTGTGTTACATTAGCACGAGACCCATCGTGCCATTGAACTAGTCGCCCCGATTAGTAAAAGGCAGCTAATTTCAGCAGAGGAAGGCAACACTCCAAATTGGCTCCTAATTACACATTAGGAGTGTGAAATGCTCCTGCCGCTCTGGCCTCCATCTTCTTCCCCAACCCCCCGGCTGGGGTTCATGTGTTGGCCCACCGGCACATTAACGCGGCTCCCAAGAGTGGCTAATTCCAGCCGACCCGATGGCACGATCACTGGCAGATGTCAGGAATCGAAGATGATGAATTATGAATATTCCATTAGATTGAGGAGGTGCCTTTCTTTTTTTTTTTTTTTACCCTCCCGTGCAGTTTTAGGGAGCCAAATAAGCAGACGTAATCAGTAGGGGTGTGCAGGGATTTAGCGTGATTGATTTCTGTTGGCCATTATAAATGTCCTCCAACTGAAAATGGACGTTTTAGTATGTTCCTGGAGGACTCGCTGAGTTGACGGGGGCTCTTTGGCCCTATGAGAGCTGTGCCTGCAGAAATGACTTTCTTGTGCGCCTCCCAGAGGCGGTCAACTTTTAGGGCTCAGGCAGCTGGGATTCGTGTCTTGACGGATGCTACAAGAACCTCTCGATGCTCGGCATTTGCATAGCTGCATGATTGCAGATAAAAATGGAGTTCTGAGGAGGCTATTACTAAGTGGGGGGTGAAAATTGGTAGGACTGGCAGCTGCAACGACCCATAACAGATCCGTAGGCAAAAATCGGATTTTTTTGACAATTCAATACACTTGTCAAAGTGGGGTTAGACATTACAAGTGCATCTGAATTAATTTTTTTGCATTGTATTCTTCATTAAAATGATGCAAACGTATTACTTAACATTGAAATTTAATGTAGGCAGCATGTCATTTGAATTGAGGCCAGGATATGAATGCAAGAATACCAAGTGAATGAGGTGTATAAACGTTGCGAGGCATGATTAAAATGACCTCCTTGTCGTTTCCCCCTGAAATCGAGCCAGTTGGCCAGTTTCAAGAAGCTGCAGATTGTTATCCACCTCCACATCAACTGCATCTCTTTTAAAATACCTGACCTTTATACATGCCCTTTTCATATAAATGGGTGGGATTCACAGTGGGCACTATCTGCTTCATCCAGGGACCTTGAGACACACCGATGGAATTGGATTCCCTGTCAAAGCAGATGTCAAAGTGATACTGTAGTCTATTACTGTACCACCAGACAACTGATTGGTGTGGCGTTGATATAGGAAGGTACACCTGGACATCTGCGGGGGGTCACAGCCACGGGGAGTAGAAGGGACAGCGAGGTGAGATATGAGCCTGAGGCCAACTGCCAGGCCGGACCTCACCTTGTCCCCCCCCCCATCTAATGGGGCGGCTGTGCATTTTCTCTTCCTTCCTGCCATTCATCACTGCTCTGTGGCAGGCGAGTTCGCAGGAACAGGAGAGACGAGCTAATCCCCCACATCAGAGGCAGTGATGGACCCGTGTGCCGCTGCCGCAGGACCAATAAAATTAGGCGAGACCCGCTGTGAGGCTTGCTAGGAAATTGCCTTTGCCAATCACATGGAGGATCCCAAGCCTCAAATTTCCCGTCAATCTCACCTACATCTCTTCATTTCTAATGCCCCAGTTTTATCATGCAAACTGTCAGAGCCGCTGGAACCCTTTTGAGTGCCTTAAGCCGAAAAGTTAAATGGTGCTCCCTCCCTGTTTGAACTCTTTTTGTGAATAATCACTGCACAGAAACACTACTTGACTGTAGTCATTTTAAATGCCCGTATTTCCAATTGTATTTTAGATTCATCACTCGCTGCATGGGTTAAGATAAAATTGAATTATAGCCCAATCACCAGTGTTAGTATAATAATTGTAAGTATTGACATTTCGATTAGATTGAAATGTCCAAATGCGTCAGCAGTCTTTGAATGTATCTTGCGTTCCTTCGTGACCAAGAGCTTTTGCGTTCAGTCTTCCATCTTTGATCCTCTCCAGAATGTCTTGTGGTGGCCTTTTGTAGATAATTGTTAATAATATCATGAATAGGTTCATTGTTGGTTGCTAATTTGTATTTAAGTGGCATCCAAGTAATGGTTGCGAACCGACCGTTTGCAGAATCGCAAATGCAATTGCATAAAAAAATGCCTATAGATCATTAACGTTTTTGTTTAATACCATTAATGGTAAAAGTATGGAGGGTAATGACATCCTTGATTTCCATAAGATATCATTTTACAGCACGATGAAATAAATCTTGTGTGTGCATGTCTTGACATTTTCAGCATTACAGATATTGCAGTTGTTGTATTTTGTCATTGGCAACAGCATATGATACAAATGTGGCCATGCGCACTTTAGGGAATTAAGACTGCTTCATAAATCCAAAGATGATAAAGCAAGCTGCTTGGAAACCTGCAACTGTGAACACAATACATAGACTTCTTAAAAGCAAATGAGACCATTTGTAGTGATGCCCTTTAGACCCCTTGGGGGCTCAATGCACAGAGCATTACCTGCTTATGCAATGTGGAAGCCCTGCATAATTTATAGCCTCCTGACTTTGACTGCCCCTTTTCTGAAAGTGGCTCTCTAATTGGCGTGCGGAGATTAAACCTAAATTTTTGGGGACGCCTAATTCAGATTAATGGGAGTGAATAGCAGTCTTTTGTGCACTATAGCGAATCAAACAGTGATCCAGTTTCCTGTGACTTTTCATGTGACTGTATTGGATGTAATTTCAAGCCATTTCCTTGATGAGTGCCTCAGTTCGGACACCCACGCATCTCCTCATAATCGCGGCGGTCAGCATATAAGTGGCCTCTCTACCAGCAACTCTGCGTTATTGAAAATCATAAATCTTTTGAGCGCATCTTTTTTGTGTACCGCTTCAGGATGTAAAGGAGAATCCCCAATGTGGATGGGTTATTACTTTTGAGTAAAAATAAAATATGTGGACGAATAGTGCCACTTCCGCCAATGCAATTGAAAGTGAAAGAGCTTTTTGGGACGTTGTCTCGTGTGCGGAAACGCGGAAAAGGCCACCTGGAACTATAAAGTTGGAGGCAAAAATGATCGGGAATGTGTTATGGGATTCATGATTGCTTAAACTATGAAATTGCGCTATTTTTTCACATCACAGTTGTAGTGTAACTCCATTAAATAACACAACGTAGCTACTCGGCCTTTCCCCGAGCTACAGTCCATCCTTTTGCCCCCCAGAGTCCCGCGCATAGAAACGCTAATGCTGTCTGCCAGCATGGTGCTACATAGATTTGTGAGGAAACCGGGGGTGATCATTTTTCCCCCTTTTCTTCCACCCCCTAGGTGACACTGAAATATATTTTGTGTGCCCTTTCAGTTCAGACGAGCTCAGTGAGGAGGAAGCCTAGAGGAGACTAATGAGAGAGTGCAGGGCAATGGCTCCGTCTGCGTACACGGCTCATTTTTCTTGATTTTGCTCGCTCCGGTGTCGACCTGGGCTCCTGCTGGCCAGGTGATGGCGATGCCAGCTGGTGCGTCCAGCTCAGACGGACAGCGATTCATTTCCCCCAGCTAGTGATTTATGGCGCAGCACGGCAGAGAGAAGCTGCTGTGCGTGGCACCGGGCCGGCTGAGTTAGTGCACTGTCCGGCAGCCGTCATGCTTTAGCACGCAGCGTTCTGGACTGCCTAATTTACGCTAGAAGACAGTCACATATATCACACCCCGTCTGGCCAATGAAGATTGGTGGTGTTTTGGAAAGAGCCTGTACACAGTCGATTTTACTCACGCGGCCCAGCATTGCATCAAAGAATCTGTCGGGTTTTTTTTCATTTTTTTTTCAGCCCTCTCTTTTTTTGTAGACTTTGATTCTTCATGCTCCGTTGCTGCAACGTGTTATCCCCTTCAAAGAGGTTATGTTTTATCCGCGTGTGGTTGTTTGTTTGTTGTCACCCCTTAACTGTTTGATAGGTTTGAGATTTTCCTTAAGATGATGACATTCAACTTTGATGAGGAAGACAAGCAGGCTCAGCGGGGGGTTCATTCAATATATAGTATTCCGACGCAGCTATTTACAGCTTAAGAAAAAGTAGTCAGTAATCCAATCCATGTTCCATATTTTTAAACTACTAACTTGATTAATTTTCGATGCTTTCAATTCTTTTTTTTTTTTCCTCATGAAAGTTATGCGTAGTTTTGGAATGTTTGGGGAAGCCGGAGCACTCGCAATTCCAAATCAAATGTCTCACGTTTGGAATACGGATACACTCACCACTTGTTCTCCATGTGATAGTGCTGTGAATTTTTCCCACCCTTTCTAAAATTGTCACTTTGCTAAACATGGTGGAGGCAGTATGAATATCTGGGGCTGCTTTGCTCTGTCAGGACCTGGATGACTAGTGATGGATGAAAGCACAAATTCTGTTTTCTACCAAAAATCTTAGAGAATGAATGTTTGACCATCATTCTGTGACCTCACACAGATTGCTTAATTTAGACAAACTGAACTATTGAGCCTAGTAAAATTCCAGAGGCAAATTTTGTTGTTGTGGCATGACCTTAAAACGGCTGGTCATATTCGAAAAAAGTCTAGTATTGCTGAGTTAACACGATTCTGCAACTTCCAAAATGTTTCCACTCGGAAGTGAGAAACTCATAGCCGCTTGCAGAAAACAGTTATTTTCATTTGTTGCTGCTGAGGGTGGGCACAACTGCTTTTCCTTATATAAATATATTCACAACTTCAAAAAGGTTTTCATAGCAAACACATAGAATCAGTTAAATAACCATTTAAAACCCGGATGACAAATACATTTGTGTGCTAGCGTCAGAGAAAAATCAAAGTAAGTTGCATCACTTTTGAAGCATTCTTGGGTCCACTCATCTTCAAATTTACTTGATCCAGATAACTGTTCATCCATCCACTGATTTTCTTACCTCTTATTCGTTGATGGACATTCAGGCACTGATTGACAAGGGTTTATTTAACCTTTAGCTGTGGTTTAGTTGACATATTTATTCTTGTTAATTGTTGTTGCTCGCTCGGCTCCTAATTCATTATTGGCAGCACTGCCTCTGTGTGTGGATATAATGCGACGTGATCCTGTTGGAGGCAGGCCCCCATTGGCACCCGAGGACAGTGCCCTACTGTTCGGGGAAACTGGGGGAGGTCACAGTAGGTAGCTCCCTGGAGCTATGGCATATTAATGCTTGGCCTGACCTGGGTGATAAGAAGCAAGCTTTAGGCGTATGTTTGATTCATGAGTTCATTCTCAGTGGCCCCTGGGGGGCATTTTCCACTGCTGTCCTTTTACTGGCATGGTGGAGGGTGGCTATAGGGGAGATCAGTCCTGTCTGTCACTGAGAGGTTGTATGGTGATAAAGGCTCAGGGCTGGGAGTGGGACAGCGTGCGGACATCGCCCCAGTGTCAGGCACATGCGATGACTTAATGGCGGGTGATGATGCGAGTGCCAAGTTCTGTATTAGAGTGGGTACCAGAAATGGAGGCTGGCTGGTGAGGAAGTCGCTTCAAGGGCACATGGCAGGTCCACTTTTGCTTCCTGAAATATAGATACGTTTCTCCTTGTATTGTATACTTGTAGGCCATGCAAGGATACTGAAGCAAATTGTAGAATAGGGAAGAAAATGATGATATTTTATTCGGTTTTAATTCAATCTTTTTTGACACATTTTGTAATTATGTTGGGACTTTTGTAAAAGGTATGAAACTCAAAATAGTGTTTCAGGGTTACATTGCTACAACTGTAAAAGGAAGTTTAAATAAGAAAGACAATGCTGTAATTCTCAACAAAGGTTCATAGACACATTGAGAGGGTCATTTAAATTTTTCCAATTTACAATATTCTCATATAACAGTTGAAATAGAAGTTCATTGTCGTGTTTCTTTAAACAAATCGCACTTCCTTAACTTTGACAGGAAGCATTGAAGCATGAAGCATATGAATGCTGGATTCATATTGATTTTTTGGGGGGAGGGGGGAGGGGTTCAATCATTTTAAGTATCTTCTGGCTAGGGTGTAGTCTTCTCACATTCGATTCCTTGTTATTCTTGCCCTTAATTTGGGAAAAGTGTTTGAAAAAGAAGAACCCCCAAAGCTGAACATGCATTTTTTTAGATTCAATATTTTACTGAACTTTTTTATTGTAAAACTTGAGGCATTTTCTTGCTTATTGGGACTTCACAAAATTATTTAATGTAGAGTGGCAAGGTCCATCCCTTGATTGATGACGTGAAAAGTAACAGTTCTCTGAAAGGCAGATTGTTGTAATTACGGCGTACCGAGGCTACAACAAAGTCTTGCCAGACACCTTTAGAGCCGCTAATGCCAGCTGCGTGAATATGGCTGTGTAATACATAATCCTGATCTGCGCTCCTTTTCAGTCAGCAAAAGATCTCGACATGCCTCAAAGAAAGTCGTCAGGGCTCCACTGTGCACTTCCTTTCCTCACAATCAAGTCAAAGCTTGTCAAGACTCCCGCAATCAAAATAGACTCAGCGGGGAGGGAAAATCCACTTTTCACATTGCCTTTCGCTGTCACCTCCTCCTGCCCGTCACTAATCTTGAAAAGCTATTTACAGTTTTAATATAGATCTCAAATCCCATTTCCCTTTCTCTCGCGCTTGCACATGCACACACATCTCATTGTTCTTCTTCTGTGGTTTTTCGTGCAAGCGCACCCATTTTTTTTAACTAAACTGGTACGCCTCCATTAATCCTGAGCTCATTTTTGAATTCCTATTCAAAGCACAATACAAAGTGATCTGCTGAAAATGACAAAAAAAATCCTGTTAGTGGTCGCTAAGGCAAAGTTAATGGTGACATTGCGCAATTCAACCTTTTTTTTTATGAGTACAATGTTTAACGCATCCAATTTAGGCATTCGTATCTACCGGAATTACCATCTGGTCGGCCAAACTACCTTTTTTTAATGTCAGATGGCAGACTAATGGTGATATTAATGAAGTCGTCGCTTTAGTCGGGAAATCAATAGTCACTCCAAACAGTCAATGCGAGCGAGCGGGCTTGAATAGTGACCTAGTTCCCGAATAATAACAGCTCCGAAACCATTGAGCATTGTCGGACGCCCGTGACATCTGCTACCATATTCCATACATTTCATATTAACGCATGTTAAACACAATGCGTTGCCCAAGACGGGTACACGAAGAGTAACTGGGGCAGCTGTAATGACTTTGTTTGCATGCGGTAATCAAAATCGCAGAAAAAAATGAATAGGGCCGATTCGTCACTCAACTAGCCTTACCAATATTATTCCACGTCATTAGTTGTGAAAAATGGCCCCGGGAAACATCAGCCCTCATGTCTGTGTTTGGCCAGAAGGCAGGGGGGCCGAGGGAGGTCGGGAGGTTAACCTGGATTTGGCATTAAGCGGCCCGGCTGTTGTTGATGGTTGGTCTGAGTCTGTAAAGAAGCTGAGGCGTTCACGCCGGACCGGGTCAGCACGAGGTCAGTGGGCCTCGGTGCTCAACCGGGCCAGCCCTGGTTCCAGCTTACAGAGGCGGCACTTCGCCTCAATGACATCAGTCAAAACTCATGACTGTGTTATTACTGTGTTGTGTTGTTCACCCCGAGATGAATAGACTCACATTCAGGCTAACAAAGAGCCTTGGCATGCTCACAGCGGAGGGCTGGGGGACTTTGTATACTGCTTGATGGGCAGTAAAAGAAGACAATGCAAGCTCTCCCCTCTGAACTGCTTTTGTCAACACTCAAATCCCCGTCATCTGTGCAGAGACTGTTCTGCGAGTCATTTCACATTAGGACCAATTCAGCGTGGCTTATGAAAGATTAGACATACAATGTTTTAGATGGAATCGCTTTGAGATGGACACTCTTGGCTGAACTCTTTGCGTGCGTTCAAATATGATGGTTTGCTTTCTTGCCTACTTGTTAAGGACGCTAGAATCTGGGGGAATTTTGAAAGTCCAGCACTATACATTTGCAAAACTGCTTGACCAATCTCTGTTTTTTACCCCCTAAAAAATAGCAACCAGTAAAGTTATATTTAAGTTATATATACAGTTTATATCGAGTGACCTATATTTGCTCTTAACTCTTTCAATGCCAATAATATAAACATCTGTAAACTGGAATCCAAACATGAAATCCCAGAGACATTTTTCAACATTTTTTTTTTACTTTGGGGAGGGAGAAGGAATTAAGAAGGAAGAATTGAGAATTATGGCAGCGCATGGTCTCTCTTAGTTATAATCAGCCTTGACTTCAGAAAAACAGTTGAAAAAACTTCTATTGTACAAAAAATATGCTTGTGACAGTGTATCTACTACCAAGTAAGATTTTTTCCCATATATATGTTTGAAATGTTTTTCTTTTGCACAGAAACATATTTTTATTGTTCTTGTAAAACAAAATATCAAAAAACCTTCAATATTTTAAGTTGCCACCAAAAGCAATAGTATATAAAAGTCACTAGGGAGTTCAAAGTAGCTCTATCCACACAAAAAGCTCATCCCCAATTTTTTTTGCATCCAAAATAATGACTAAAAGTGAAATCAAACAATTTAGTTATGCTAATTATTCAGACAGACAATTTTAAAAAAGTATTCCTACAACAAATGGTGAAAAATAATTAATAATGATTATATATGGAGAAAAATAGTTAACATAGTATTTTGACAGAAGCAAACTGTGGCAGTAACTGTGTTATAATAAGTGTCTTGGGGTGACTTGGGGAAATAGTAATGCCTCAGTCAGCATCTCTCTGTGGGTTTACTGAGCAGATGCGGCCCAAATGTTGTCATGGAGGCAGCCTCCTCCTCGGGGCTAAACATCCAAATACCAAGCCAGCTAAAGCCCCCTGAGCAAAATGTCCATGTTACAGTCCAACGGCGGGCATAAAATGTTGGGAAATAATGCTGTACGGAGGAAACAATGAGTGCCTTGCAGGAGAAAAGAGGAGAGGGCTGATTAGAGAGTGTCTGTGAAGTAGCGTTGACTCCCCCACTGATGGAGAGTAATTAAAGCAGCCTACTGCGTTGTCAGTGTCGCTAACGGGGGGTGATAATGAAGCATCACAGCTCAGAGTTCGGGCCTGCACCACCTTGCTTTGGCCTATAACCATCATTAAAGTACTCACTTTGGAGGTTGTTCAACAAGCTTTCACGTGTTAGGTTTTGATGGTTAATTTAAGTGATTCAAATTCTCTCTTGTACTGTTGAGTGCCTCTATTATGTATTTTGCCAAATTCCAAATGCCAAGTGGCTCAGTAAGGTGCATCTTTGGATGGGTAAACAAGTTTCAGAATTGGAGCTTTCCAGCTTGTTGCGTAAAGTTCAACTTCGCTCCGTATGGACGTCTCTTTTAAACTTTGTAGAGTCGCAATTCCCATCACGATCCTTTGGGATGAACTGGAATAAAAGAATGTAAGCCAAGGCATGTCTTGGGTGTGATATCAGCAGCCTCTGACCTCATGAGTTCCTTTGAATGAAAGGACAAACATTCTCACGAACTCATTCCAAAGAAAATCTCAATCAAAAAGAGGAATCAAACAAATAGGCTTCTATTCTCTTACAACGACACTATTTTTCATACTTGCGTTTCCATTCGAGAATTAGATGCATATTTTCCATTAAAAAAATTGGGGCCAGCATTAACAGCGTACAATTGATGCTGTGTTTATTCAAATATGGGTTTGATCTCATTAGAAAAAAAAAATAAGCTCGCAGTGTTCACTTGATGGGGATGTCAATTTGGAATTTGCATAAATTGCGTTCATTCTCATATACGTACTCAGCCTAAATCTCAATTTGCTGTTCGTACCCAAATGAAACAAAAAGAAACAATCTGCATCAATTAAAATAGAAACGATACATTCATCCATTTCAAGATGAAAGCCGCAACTCAGGGTTGTCCCTAATTAGCATGTCTAATTAAAGACATTGTTCTCCATTTATTCCTTGACACCCCTTTTTGCAGTACACCATTAATTCAAATTAGTCCTAGCCTTTCCTTTTCCGTCCCTAACTTGCTAATCAATGAGAAAAAATGTCGCACTGCTTCTACGTTCCAACTCAAATGATATCACTGGCATTTTATGGCGAATGATGCAGAACGTGAATCGCTTAATACTTCTTCCTTCAATGTGTGTTATTGGCCAGCTACACAAGTATTAAAAAAAAACAGCAACAACATTTCTCAAGCAGTGTCGCCCTCTTTAAACGTGGTAAAAGGTTACAACAGGGGTGCACAAATGGGGGGGATAGTGGCTAGTTTCACATGGATCTATTTCTGTCAAGAGCAAAAGATGTCTTCTCTTTGTGTGTGGTTTTCTTTGGCGGATGCCCCGAGTAAATTAAAGCACAGATCAGAGCAACAGCTGGGACTGAGCTCAGCCCGCCCAGATACTGCACATCTGGATAATGGATCATTTTCATTGGAGCTCTCCCTTGCCTTTGCACAGGTTAGGGGATATAGAGCATTTGAGCAAGGTTGGGCGCGTCAGCAGATGTTAAGTGAAGTAAGGAAACATTGGCAGAATGTTTGCGCTACGATTTTGTAACACGGATCGGAAAAGGTCAGAGGACTGATTCTTGGAAGTATTCCATTTATTCTTTTTGAGGACATGGCTGAATTTAGAATGTTATCATTCAGGTCAAACATGAAGCGAGGTCTTGCAACCATCTGCTCCTGGGATTCAGGCCAAGGCCACAGGGTAGGATTTTGAAAGCAAGACTGAGGAAAGTGCTGCCATGCTCTTAAAACAATGCCTTACAGTGTTCCGCGTATCCCAGCTGTGAAGCCCCCCCGCTACTTTTCAGGTGTTTTCCCTTTTCAGACGCGTCCTCCCTGGAGCCAGCTTTAAAATGGATGATTGCCTGCAACCGTGGCATTAAAAGCATTAATCCGGCTCTTATCAGGCAAGGAATGATGAATTAGGAGTGTCGACTCTGGACTCACCTTTGTTGTCATTTGAACAGAATCAAAGCTTTAAATCACAGGGCTGCACTCGGGTAATAGGAGGGGGCTGGCGTTCTAATATTGGCTGTGTCAGAGCTGTGCTACTGCCGACCGATTTAACAACTCTGCAAGGAAAGGGGTGGCGCTAAGCAACTAGTTGTTCTAAATGTACATTTGAACAAGCTTTTAAAATCTAAAAGCAAATTAGTCTTTCTTTCTGTAGTTGGGCTTGCAATGCGTATTTGACAACTGATTTTTAGTCATTCAACTTGTAAATGATGAAACCCTGAACTCATATCAACATGGTTTTCATGGAGTTTGTCTAAATAAGAGGGTTACGACTTATTTAATATAAAGGTGCCCTGTCATTTTAACAATGACGTTGCTCCTGTCTGGACCGACAGCGACAAACTGATTAATATAAATATAAAAAATAATATATCAATTATATCTATATATAAAGACAATAGATTTCCAATCGCTCACCCCTGAATGATACCTTTCGTACCAAAGCGAGTGCTCCTTAAAACCGATTGTAATTTATGAGGTATATTCATTAGAGAACATGGTGTTCATTTTGATCTGACCCAAGCAACGACTCTTAAAACAATTTTGACAAAGAAAAGTGGAAGTGAATGGGAGAGAACAAATGCCGCTCCGACCTTTTTATATGTTCATGTCTGCATATTTTAGCCAAATTGAATTGTATATAAGCAACATTTAAGCAGATAAGCTCTCATGTTTATGGAGGGCTTCCACATCCTCATCATAGAAGCCCACACGAAATTGGGCACCTGCTTTAATGAAAAAAGACAAAGTAACTCAATTATTCAAATGATTTCACCATGGACGTTTATTTCTTGAAATTCCCCACATCAAAGCATCTTATGTAATTTTGTTAATTAGACGCCGAATAATTAAACCTCACTTCATAATGCCGGGAAATGAGAGCAGATTTCTGCACCCATTGAAATAGAAATTGAACTCCACTCATTACCAATATATTTTTCCCTCTTTTCTCATTTTTGCCCTAATTCTTCAGACGTTTTTGGACAGCAACACGCTTTTAATGCACTCAGAAACCTTCATGCCAACTGTTAAAGTAGAGTTAAAACTATTTTAGTATGCTGTAATAGCTCGAGTTAAAATGTGAAAATACATGTAACATACTGAGAATTGTAAGGACAGCGAGTGCTTCCTTCCTGATAAACGCAACATTCAGTTGACACGTAGCCAAAGACATCATTTAAATCTGGAGAGGTCACAGGAAACATTAGCAAATTATCTACCCAATGCTTTCCTAGATCTCTCGGGAGATAACAGAAAAGCCAATCTATTTGCCTGATCGGTATCTTATCGGAATAGGCCGAGAAAAGCTCACAGTAATTTCGCTTGATATAATAGAAGATTTCCCTCCACTTTGAGATTAGGTTTGCCTTGGGGATTGGCGCTATAATTGTACGCCTCTAACAAGATGAGACATTTGTGGAATTCACAACTATATTCTCTATCACACGTGCAAAGGTTTAAACGTGTGACTGAAACAGGTAAAAAGTGGGTGTTAATTGAACAAATCCTAAAGAAGTTAGCAATCATGTTGTTATTCTGGGATGAGAGCATAATTATTGAACACTACATAAATTAATATTTTGAATGCATCAAATACAACTACTAAAGATGAACTGAATATTTTCGGACAAAACCTGGTTTCGGTCTGAAATGGTTTTTTCGGAAACCTGAAGTTGCTGTTTTAACTTCTTACTTCTTTTAACCTGTCTTGTTTAGCTGTTTAGACATTGGAGCACGGAAATCTAAGTATCCTTATATATAGACTGAGCTGTTTTAATGTGCCACATGGAATTTTGATATACTAGCATTGTGGTTGGTCACAACCAGTCACAAAATTTGGACTTTCTTTTTCAGTCTGACAGTGATGTAATGACACCAAAATGTCATATTTATAGACAAAATAGAGTCTGGACTGAGGTTGCGGGAGGGCACCATAGACGCGTGATTACAGACAAAAGCCTCTGAAATGAAAGTGTTCAACATCAAAGGGAACTCTTAACAAGCAGCTGTGACAGGGCGTAAATATTAGCCGAGGCTGTCGGAACCGCATTTATCCTGATGATACCTTAACAATTGTCAATTGAGTCAGATAGGCATGTGTCCAAACCAATGTGTTAGTATTGGGGTGAGCACATTGTGACATTGTTCAGGCCATGAACATTGTACAGGTTATGAATATTATGTTTGATTTTCTATTCATCTTTTTCATCCCTGGAGTTTCATGTGGAAAATCTCATATTTGTATATCAGTGTTATCAGCTGAAGCATACAAACATTTAGAAAAAGGGTGGGCTCCTATATTATCTTCAAAGATAAGTTTTAAAAAAGTGCATTCGAGGGCTTCAGGAAGCTAACAATAAATCACAGCTCAGTGATGCTTATGGGCTTCTGTATTTGCATGTCTTTGATCATAAATCAAAGATGTAGACAAATCTGTTCCGAACGTGCAATACAAAAGGGAAAGTTAGGATGAATAAACACGCCTCTTAAATTTGAATGTTTGCACATTTTCAAAGAATGAGCCAGTCCTCAAATGATCAGATTAAGTCTGGCCTGATGGATGGGCAATTTGACTGGTCAAATAACATTGAGGTTCCACATGTGGAGAGAGGAACGTAGATGGACAGATAGATCCATGGAAAGAGAGAAGGTTTACTGAGTAAATGATTTAATGTCTTCCTTGTCAGGCCAGAGCTGAAATTTCTGTTGGTAAAGTCGTCGTCTGTGACCTTAAAGATGTGGAAATGAGCCATCAGTGAACTTGAGGCCATCTGTTGCACAGCTGCAGACTGGGGAGCCATCCACCTCCAGAGACGAGCCTTGTTTTTTTTAGAGGATGAGGGACTCGGGAGGGTGGGCGCAAATACAGATAACACCAGATCTTACCTTAATCTTCTGTCCATCACCAGCCAGTCGCCATCAGACTTCTCTCTGCCCTATATTGCTTTGCCCTCCAAGGTTTTGTTTTAGTCAAGGCCGGCTGAGCTCCTTTCAGACTCGACGGCCCGTCTTGACACGAATGAAGACTGACAGCTGTGGCTATGAAGTGGAAACAGATCTGTGGCTGTCTGCGTGGCCTCTGAAATTCCACAGTTCTCTAGGGTCAAATCAGCTGTCCTTTACACCCATCGATCCAGAACCATTGATCCTTTCACCGCTTTAATTTGCTTACGGGTGTCTGATTAGTAATGATTTACGGAGCCCTTTGCTCTCTTGGCAAAAGCCTACAAGCGTGCTCTTTGATGAATTAGCTACTTTCCTGTGCCCTTTTATATAGGAACCTTTTAAAATTTATAGGTTGGGTCCCCACCCACCAGAAGAGCCCTCTGGTGATCAGTGGAAAATGGAGGAGTTTGTTTTTCTGTCACCACAGTAAATCTAGCGGCAGGGGTCACCGGCTCAAGAGACACTCGTACCAAAACATGAGCTGAGAGCTTTCTGCGACTCAACTATTGATCACCCAGATGTAAACATTAACCAGGAAAAAATACATTTCTAAGTAAAAAATGTTGTAGCAGAAATTCAAGCCATTCAGGGTCAGTGGTCACTACTGTGGACGTCAATTCAACGGTTGTCTTTAGCTTAACTTGTTCACTGTCAGTTCCAGTCACAAAGTACTTGTTGGGTTATTTAGTAAAAGGGGAATATGAGTTTGAAAACACTGAATTTTCAGGGGGTGCAAACAATCATTTGTTCCCAGCTAAAAATGGATTGGATATCTGTTGCTGTCAGTAGCAGCTAAAGATTCATATTTTTTTAAAATCGCATTGCAAAATACACATCTTTATTTTTAATGTTAAATTATTTAAATTTGATTTCAAAATATTTTCTCATGATTGTTATTACTTATTTCTTTTTAAATTTTAGCATTTTACTTTATAAATTCTTTTTTTTAAATCATTGACCAAAAAATGATCCTACAATTAAGTCCTCCTCCTTATGACTGTCATAAAATAATCATTATTTGTTGATTAAAGGGTAAAATGGCACAAACATGCAAAAAAAATCCACCAACATACAGTATTACAAACAATATAATCATAATATGTTATACTATATGTAAACTCATGTTATCATATGCACTCCGCAAAGAATTAAAGTGAGTACAAACCCCCACTTTTTTGGTTCAAAGAAAAAGTATTTAGTCAGTCGTGAGCAAGAAAATCCACTAATGACGACATCAAGCATCAATATTGGCTGACTAGCTATGAATGTGGTACGTCTGTTAGTGCCAAAAAAATCTGGTCTGGCAGGACAGTTTAGAGGAAAAAGCGTCAGGAACCAGGGAAGACAGGCCCACAAAAATGGCTTTAAAACCTTCTCTTTTGGCGCATGACTAAGGTATCTCATTTAAATGATTTAGTCTCGATATTTAAAAACC
This sequence comes from Stigmatopora argus, assembly GCF_051989625.1. Lineage (NCBI taxonomy): Eukaryota > Metazoa > Chordata > Actinopteri > Syngnathiformes > Syngnathidae > Stigmatopora > Stigmatopora argus. The sequence goes on along the minus strand of NC_135391.1, from coordinate 9,280,625 downwards.
TGTATGGTGATAACAGTCCACATGCCAGTAGGTAGCGATGCCACTTGGCAAAGAAACACTTCTCACACTAGGAACTAAATAAAAAAGGAAAATGTGTGTTCCAACTCATCTTTTCCTTCAGTCTATGCGTGGGCTCACATTTGTGAAAACCATCACGAACACAAACAGAAAAAGGTGTCAGCCCGTGTGCGCGCATTATGTCATAGTGTATTAACTGTTTAAGGTTTCTCTATGTACTGTGCGTTAGAATGGCAATTCGTCAAAATCGGAAAATCATTTTAAAAGAGGCTCAAGACGTGATATAGAGAATGGTCAGTTTAGAATTGGATTCACCGGTTAACCACAGGACCATGTACTTTTTCAGCATTTAAAAAGTAGCTTGCCGGTAATGAGATTCCCGGAGAATGTTGGAGTTGTGCTCGTGTAAACACTCGCGTAGAGTTAAATGAAGTTTTGCACATTCATATTTCCATAGTGGACATCTCTTGCCAATAGTCAGTTGGCCGAGGATCCAGCTCATTTGTTCCTTCTGGTTATTTTGAGTCCATAACACGCTAAAGTGCGGAGAATCAAAACAAATTGGTGGTTTCAGATGGAGTAATGTATATTTTTAGAGACAGTTAAGAGCTGGGAGCAGTGCTTGTGAGCTCTGCAGGCTTCACACCGTCTTTGTCGTTGAACATCAGAGGAAGCTCCTTCCCCCACAGACGCGCGCCCAACTTTTTAATCCAACTTTTGGAAAGGCAATCAGATGGGAAAAAGTCCACGACGATGTACTGTTTCCTTTTTAAATGACAATGTAATTTGCAATTGTCAGTTGACAGCATGTGGAATCTGTCCGTACAATTGGACAAGGTGTTCTGAATGATGTCATTTGATATTTAAGAAGACATAAGCATGCTCAATTCCATCCATTTCCAATTGGAGTAAAAAATAAATCAATCAATGCACAATTGCTGTTGCAGTTAAAGTAAGTTGCATGCCACTTCCACCATTTTGCAGCAGCATCTCCTCGTGTACATAGACAAACAACAATTTACACTTACATTGGAGATTCTTTACCATAAATATGTATAATACATTTCATAATTAAGGTCCTTGCTATGGTTAGTATATCATACAGGAGTAAAAGTCAAATTTCTGCGTGAGGTGTGGCTGGGGTGAATTTTTAAAAGAAGAGCACACAACCGCGGTGCGTGTACGTGAAAGTTTGCCTCGGCTCATTTGCCTGCCAAAAGACATGAAGGCCCAGGTGAAATGATGTGTGACACACGGGCCCTCAACCAGGAGCCGGTGGCAGTTGTTGCTTTGATGAAAGTGCGTGCTTATTGGTCCCTTGCTCAAATATGACAGCCTGTCTTAGACGTTGACAGTAAATATCTCAGTGTTGGCGACATCAGTCCTGTAGGTAGGGGTTTGACATACCCTTCAACGCCCTTCTCACTTGATTTTTCACTTCTTGTTAGTGTTGTACCCATTTTTGGGCTCCCGAAATTTAAAGTCCACATCATTTGGACTGAATTATGGGTATTGACATCATGTTTTACATTAAATATTAAAATTAAATAACATTTTTGTTGTCTTCAAAGAGATTTAAGAACTACAGAACTTATTTTGGTTAAAACCAAATACGTACATAAGATTTTTGAACAAAAGCTACAAAAATGTTACATTTTCCCATGTTGTTTAGTTTAATTAAAGAAATAAAATAGATTAAAAAGAAAACAATGTGCATAGTTTTTCCCTCTTTGTGTTTTTGATTAGCGAATGTAAATAACTTTAAAACGATGAATGGAAAGTAACACAAACTAGCAAATATTGTTTTCATTATTTTAGGTCATGGTTATAGGTTACGTTATCTCGCATAGTCGTCGATTTATCCCGGCATCTCTAATAGTTTGCAGACGCAATGGAAACCAGAACTCCGACATGACTAATGTTCAAGATGAGTTTGACACCCCTGACTCACAGAAAAACTCGACCATTCACGCTTGGAGTCGCACCATCACTGAGTAGGAACTAAATCCACGCTTCATCCACTACAGAGTGAGTGTGCTGTGCACAAAATATGTATTGTGATTTTAAAATGACATTGAGGTCAGTAAACAGAAGTCCTTTGTGGTCTGGACTGTCAAGGGAACAATGGGACGAGATTGCATCTGATTATTTAATTGATATTTGAGACTCTGTACAGATTACGAGCATTGTAAGGACAAACGGCTCAGCGATAACCTCGCATCTGGCCCGATGGAGAGACAGAAAACAAAACAAAGGGAGCCTTGATCGCTTCAAGATACCTCTAACTTAAACCCTACCCCACCCCTGAGAACAGGGGCGAGGGAAAAACAAACATAATAGACAATAACATCATTTGCGCATACGATTTCCCAAATCAAAAAGCACCTTTGCCTCTCGTATGCAAGTTTCGGCTGATCTGGCATTGTTAATACAAATCAATTGGCTTTGACTCCGACAAAACAACATGCGGGCGCTTTCTCGTGTTTTCAGAAGCAGAAATGTAATTACTGCTCTGCCCTCGTCTTCAAAGTAAGAGACAATAACACGCCTCGTATGCTGGTGTCAAAAGTACAAGGTCTTTCAATGCGCATTGTCTCTCACAGTCAAATTACCCCTCTCCTTTGCACTTGGTGTGCAATCAAAAAAAAATGCACCAAGCAAAGCCCCCCGTGTGTTGTTTCCAGGCTTCTGTTTGTTTGGATATATACGAGAGCGCACGCATTTTGTGTGCGCGGTGGGTGTACACTCCAACACATAGCGGGCCGATGATTGCTTGTGACGGCCGTATTGATTTCTGTCAAAAGCAGAGCTCGCGATGCCGCTGCGAGACAGCAGCTGGAGATTTCTGATAATGACCGACTGATTCCACTGGGGACACCTGGGGAGTGAAGCTCTTAAGGCCGCACACAAACAGACATGCCTAGATGAGCACAGGATGGGGATATGATTTATTTATTAATTTTCTTTTTTTTTATCACTCTTGATTCTCACTAACAGTATAGGAGGCATCTGACTGCCTGAAGTGTAGGTCATTCAGAATTTTAAATTATTTTCATCAACACTTTTTATGGGCTTTTGGAAAGATGTGTTCCAATATTTTGGAATCTTTTAACATATTTTTCGGATTACTAGCCTAAAAATTCATAATGAAGAAAAGAAACACTGTTGCACTGTCCAAATGGCACCATCATGGCTAACACTCAATATTGATAATCTGTTTATCCATTTATTCTCCATTACCCTCAAAGATAATATATTTTTATTTATATAATGACAATCAAAAAAGTAATTCTATTGAAATACAGTTATATATGTTCATTAACATGTGCTGTCCCTTATTAAATAAATAAATTTAGTCTTTCTGTATTACCAAATGTTGAGAAAACAAACAGGCACATTTTTTTCAACATGCTAACATACCAGTACTTTTGGATTTAATTAAAATTGTATTTTCCTTGGAGGTAATTCCTAATTATTCGAAAAAAATCAAATGTAAAACTTAAGTAGTATAAGTTGAATACAACTGAACTGTAGGAGATTAAAAAAAGTTTACTTTTGACATTCAATAAAGGCAATGAAAATCTCTAGGCAAAACATTACAACAGAACTAGTTTGTCAAATTCCAAATCAATAATCAACCCCACTAAAGTGCTCTTCAATCCCACTCCTGACCCACACCGCTATGTCGAGCACAGCTGTCAATGCAGCGCAGCCAAACTATAAAACAAAGTGGAGCTCATAGCTGGCAAAATGCAGTATCATTAGAAAACATATTTCCAAAAATGTTACACCAGAACGTATCATGAAGGTGCATTACGCTCCCAAACCTGTAGCGCGAGTAATAGAACAAACACTGAAACGTAGCCTTGCTGTTTCATGTTTGTGGAGGCCAAATTGACAGTCATTGCCTTTGTCTAAAAATGATGTCAAACTGTGAGCCCAAAATTGGAAATCTTTCTCGTCTAGTAGAGCAAACGGCACGCTGTGCGAGGATGGAAAAGTTGACAGGGGCTCAGTCAACAGTCGATTGTCTTTAGTCCGAACTCGTCGCTTCAATGCCGAGCCACTTCCTGCGCACTTTTCCTCTCCCCTGCTCCGGTGGAGGTGGTGGTCGGGTGTCCTCCCCTCCCCGAAGGGGCCTTCCCCTTGCTCGCCCCCTCTTATCATCTGCCACATGAAAGGATTTCATTACAAGCTGTGACACCAGTCGCACCCTAAGCCAACCTGTTCTTGGAATCCCATCTAAATAGCGTCACATTGTGTTCGGTAACATCACGCATTGTAACCTCCCTGCCTGCCCTTCCTGTTTTATCTTCTCTTGGTCTTTCCTAGCCTATTGTTTGTTGTCATTTTCCTTCCTTTCCATTCTTATCTGATCCTTTTTTCCCCCTTCCCTGTCTGTTTTCTTTCTCTCCCCTTCCTCACCTCTGCGTTTCATTCTCTCCCCCGTCTCTATTTCAGCCCGGCGTGCCCGACAGACGCCCCTCTATAAAATTCTCTTTTATTTATAGCTTGTTTGCTTTTATAAGGCAGCTGCGTAGACCAAAGTCGCCGCTGCTGTTTGATGTGCACATCTCTCATCTGTGATTAGGAAGTGAATCTTTTCAAAAAAGGGGGACAGGTTGTTAAAGGAAACGACTGGTGTACAGCCTCCTTAGTGGGGATTATTCCGCACGCCTTTTATTTGCCTCCTTTCCGTTGACGGCGCATAATTCACGGCCCCGGTCGCATCCGATGAGCTGAGCCCGTGCAGCAGAGAGTCTGGAATTTCCGAACAATCACGGCATCAGGAAACTGTTAGTTGCGCAGTTCGGGGGGTAATTAATAGGAGCCCGGGTCTTATTGGTTCTGCTGGCTGCCCTCGTTTAGCCGTTTGATTTATTTACTCAACATTCACCTAAGCTCAGGTTCTGTGCGCTGTTACAGAAGGGCCTTTTCTACGCGTGTCATAAATAACTGGGTGGCAAGACTTTAGTGCAGGGGTCTCAAACTTGCGGCCCGCGGGCCAACTGCGGCCCTCGGGACGATAATTTGCGGCCCCCGTCTTAATATGAAAGATCGATTTTTTTTTGTAATTTTTTTTTTTTTTTTTTTATTTTTTATTTTTTTTTTTATTTATTTTTTTTTTTTTTACCCCTTTCCCCATGATGGCGCCGTTTAAGTGGCAGCCAGTGGCAGTAGCTCTGTCCACTCATGTTTTTCTTGTTTTACAGCATGTTTTACATGAAAAATTAGAGGGAACATTGACATGCACCTGCTTGTGGCAGGTGTGATACTGGTGTGCCGATAGCGAGCAATGATGATGTCGTGACCGGATGATTCGCCTACGGACGTTTGACAGACGGACAGCCGACGGACGTTTGACAGACGGACAGGTCGTACTAGTATTTGTTAGTTTAATGATTAAATACAAATACTAGTATTTGTATTTAATCATTAAATGCTGTTTTCAGCTGGATTTGACCGAATTTGAGAGCATTTTGAGCCGTTTGGCGAATGGACGTCTGTAGACGTTTTTTTGCCTCCATCGCGATATCATCCAGTATTTGTATTTAATCATTAAATGCTGTTTTAGGATGGATTTGACCCGATTGCTGTCATTTTACGGCTCGGTTCTGCTACATCTGCCTGCCCAAGAGTGCTTATTCCCGGACTGCCATTGATGGTAGACGAACATTGATTTTTACTATAATTTGGACAACACCGGCGGCGGGCCGGATTAAAAATCCTAACGGGCCGTATATGGCCCGCGGGCCGAGGTTGAAAAACTTGTACACACACGATCCGGCGGGGCGAGCGTTCGAATCCCGTTTCGGCGAAACCTCCGTTCGGCCGAATGAACGTCCATTCGGCGACCTGCCCGTCTGTCAAACGTCCGTCGGCGAAACGTCTTTAGGCGAATCATCCGAGTACCGATGATGTCGCTCACACTGGTACTCAGTGCGCTCAGGGAGGTTGTCTTTCTGCTCAGACCAACAAAAAATTAGAGGGAACTTTGGTTCGGCGATGAATAAACCAATCACGGTGAGGTATACGGCTCTGGAGGGCTGTCCAGTGCCTCGCTCACTCACTCATTCATTCCTCCAATCAGCTGGGCGGAGGAGAAGCCGTGAAGCCGATCACTCCGCTCGGCGCGCACACTCCTCCGCTGCTCTCAGCATAGAACTGAATGAGGCGCTATGATCCGTGATCCAGCCTGTGTCAGTGTCTGTAGCCATCTCCGCGATTGAAACGGAGAGCGAAAGTGCACATGCGCCACAAACCCGCGCGACTGAATGTGAAAGATCAACCCGAGACTCATTCCAAGTGGAAAAACATATTACAGAGCCCCAGAGATGTCTCTTTCAAAGCCTGCCGTGAAGAGAAAGGTCGGTGATGAGCACAGACAGTTTCAAGAAAAGTGGGGAGTGCAATATTTCTTTGTTGAACACAGGGGCACCCCGACGTGTCTCATTTACACTGAAAAAGTTGCGGTGCACAAGGAATACAATTTGAAACGTAATTGTACTACGAGACATGCTGAGGGGTACGAAAAATACCAGGGAGATGAGAGAGCCAACCAGGTTGCCAGTCTTAAAACACGTCTTCTGAGGCAACAGGATCTCTTCAAGAAGGCTACCAAAGACAGTAATGCAGCAGTCAAAGCTAGCTACGCCGTTTGTGAGTTGATTGATCCTGTGCTAAATGATCCCAAATGGCTCATGGACTTGGCTTTTCTTGTTGATATCACACATGAGCTTAATGTACTGAACAAGAAGCTACAAGGCCAGGGGCAACTTGTCAGTGCTGCCTATGACAACGTGAGAGCATTCTGCACTAAACTTGTGTTATGGAAAGCCCAGCTCTCTCAGACAAACCTTTGCCATTTCCCAGCATGCAAGGCTCTCGTGGATGCAGGCACACCATTCAGTGGTGAGAAGTATGTTGAGGCCATTTCGAAGCTACAGGAGGAATTTGATCACAGATTTGCAGACTTCAAGACACACAAAGCCACATTTCAAATTTTTGCGGACCCCTTCTCCTTTGATGTGCAAGATGCCCCTCCTGAGCTTCAAATGGAGCTCATTGACCTGCAGTGCAACTCTGCACTCAAAGCCAAGTTCAGGGAGGTGAGTGGAGAAGCAGACAAGCTTGGGCAATTTTTGAGAGAGTTGACCCCCAGCTTCCCTGAACTTTCCCGAAGGTTCAAGCGGACCATGTGCCTTTTTGGTAGCACATACTTGTGTGAGAAGCTCTTCTCCACTTTGAACTTCAATAAGTCCAAGTACAGGTCCAGACTTACTGATGAGCATCTTCAAGCTCTACTGAGGGTCTCCACTGCTTCCTCCCTCAAGCCAAATGTGACTATGTGAGAAGAAGCGCTGCCAGGTCTCTAGCAGCAAGGAGTAGGCAAGAGAAGCCGTGTTCAGAATATTTCATGTTCAATGTTCCATTCAAGTTCAGAAAGTTAAAGGTTAAAGAGCTGTTAATACAGACATTTGAAACGGAATAAAAATAATTCATTTTCTCTACTTAGCCAGCCAGTGTATATCTACTGTATGCTCATTAGTATTATTTGGTTTTGTATTACTGATTGATTTATTTTTTATTCATCTTTAAGTTAATTTATTTAATTCATTATTTTTTGTTAAAAAATAAAGATATTTGATAACGTTGGAATGTTTTATCAGTGCTTTTCTTGTGGAAATCCTGATGCGGCCCAGTCTCACCCAGACTCGGCCTCTAGCGGCCCCCAGGTAAATTGAGTTCGAGACCCCTGCTTTAGTGGGACCACTGAGCGCAGGTGGAGATGAATCGGATGATAATGGCGGACAGGGAGCTCTCGTGCACTGCATTTATCACGGCCAATGCAGAGACAATGCCACGCTGTGGGAGGGATTGCTTTTTAAGCTCCTTGCGCGCACTTGTTTGGCACATATCGCTCATCCTGTACTGACAGACCGCCAATTAAATTGTATCCAGTCCAGCCTAGATGCTCTCACTCCACAGGCATTGCAGTGTTCAGCTGTTTGTGTAATGGTGGTAGTGGGGTGGAAGGTTCACGAGCAGGCTCGAAGCAAAACAAGTTGCAGCAATAGTGGCTTTTTGGGTTTTTCTATTCCGCCGTAGCTGCTATCGGAATCAGCTTTGAGCAATGAAGAGCGTTTAAAGGATGGAAAAAAGCAACTCCCACTGTCGAGATGCTTTGAAGAGCTGCAAAGTAATACAACCTCAGATTAATGTCCTCATTTGGCGACGGAGGTGGTTTTGATGGAAGACTTTATAGATTTCGTAGGCGGACTCAACTCCTCTTGAGGATATTCATTTTCATCTTTTGTTCGAAATACTTGAGCCAGAAAGAGTAGACAGGGGGTGCTCAATATGTCAATCGCGAGCTACCAGTCGATCGCTAAGGTACTATTGGTATATCGTATGACAGTAAGATTTGATCAGGAGCCTAGAAAAAGGGGTAGATTGCACAACGATGGCTCCTAGAAAAGTAGATCTTTAAGCCAAAAAGTTTGAGCAGCCCTGGAGGAGACAGACATCACCACAAATTACTCCCTTGTGGGAGAACTGTGTGTTTTTCAGAGATTATAATGTCTACGCACATTGAAGAGAAGCTTCTAGTAGACCTGAAGGCTGGCATGAGATGGTAATATTAAATGGGATCGGTCTCTTACAGGCCAATGAATTAATAGACGGTTGAAAAGAAATTAGAAGCAGAAAAACAAGTGTGTATATTGACGTAGACAATTAGTGAGAGATATTATCACATGGGTGTAGTGCTTGTCAAGAGGTCCTGACCTTGATTGATCACTGTGTCGCCATTACTACTCTGGCATGTTAAGAGCCTATCATAAGCAATCTGAGATCAACATTTATTCTCATTTTTACAGAATTTAACAGTAGTATTCTTTCCTCATAGAGATCGGACATTTTTTTCATGATAATACGGGAGAAAGCGCATCCCTTGTACATCAATACGGGACGCACACTTTTATTTCTGAATACGGGATGATTCTCTGTTTGAAGGGATGGTTGGCATCCCTAGTTGGAACCCACCAGCGATCGAACCCCCGATCTCAGGACTGTGAGGCGGATGGGCGATGAAGTGAATTTTTACTGCAGGAAGATTTCAATAAGGTTGTCGAAATTTCTCCAGGATGATCAATGGAAACCTAAGGCACCTAAGCCTCTTTTAAGCTTTGTAGCAAAGACTGTTGATGCTTATGTATACATTTTTTGTTAGCCTTAATACACTTGCGAAAATGAGTGATGAACTCTCTCAGAACCAAAGTCGATGATAGATGTCCAATCATGTGGCTCCATTCATCTTTCTGCTGTGAATTTAAAGTCGTTTTCACGAGTAGGTGTCCAATGCATTGGAACTAGGAGGGCCAATGAGATCACATTGTCATTATGGGGTTTTGTGTGTAGAGCTTGGAGGAAAAACACATTTATTCAATTTTTGAATGAGGGTGTAACTTGACAAAATGTGGAAAAAGCGAAGCGATGTGAATACTGATGCATTTTGATGCAATTTTTATCTTGCACTTTCATACTTAAAAACCTTTTAATGACTACTTATTTATGTGTACTCTACGCTGAAGCTTTACATCTCATTGTACTTGTAGAAGGACGATATTGCCATTCAATTCAATTCATGCTAGATAGCATTTCTACTACAACGAAAAACATATTTTTATGATACTTAATTTTTTTTTAAATGTCCAAGTATCTTTGTAAGTCATTCATTTTTGTATGCCACAACGAATCCATATGTGAGGTGGTGCTAACAAAAAGATTTTATCTGCACAGACAGTCTTAAAGTGATTGCATATTTAGCCAGAGGGCATATGGCAGGTCAGTTCACTCCAACACAATCATGCTATATATCTTCCCTCCCTTTGCCCCCCTGAACAAAACCCTTTGACGAAATTCAAAGTGATGGTCCAAGCAGGAGTGAAAAGAGAGCCTTGATGCAGGAGAATTGAGCCTTAGCCATGCGAGCCCGGGTAAGGAGACCTCCCCCTGGGCCTGGCAGACCAATCCAGCCTATTGATTTTCTGTCCTTTCCTTCAATATCTGGAATGTGCCATCGCCAATAGATTATGACAAACGTGCCCGCCAGAGACTGTCGATCCTTTAATCGAAGATGATAGAAGACAGCCGAGGATGGAACGCATTCGTCCCTCCCCAAAGTTACCTCCTCCTAAGTCCATAACCACAATGACCTCTCGTGGAACAAAGCTTTTGTGGCCGAGCATCTCCACTTGACTAAACTTTGGCCGCACGGCTGAACACAATGGAGTCAGTGCTTTACAATAACAACCTCCTGCCAAAAGCACAGAAAACATGGCGGTAGAAAAAGCTCTGTGCTCTATTTTGATGAAAGTAACAAGCACAGCTTGTTGTAAATAGGCTTTCTGCGGCCCGAGGCATCTTTTCTCCCTGGGGGACGTGCTTTTTGCATCTCTCCCAGGGTTGCTGTCGCCAAAGGGAAGAAGGGAGGCGCAAACAAGAAGTTGCCTCAGCTCTTTTGGCAAAAGGAAATCATCTCTGATTAGGTTTACCGCCTAAGATTTTGCCTCCTCGGATTAGAAATAAAATTTTGAGATTACAATACAGGATTGTGTTTGGACCTGCTTTGTTAGCTGCGTGAGGATTACCGTCCAGGTGCACAGGGAGAAAACTGGCTTCTCAGGTTGCCTAGCTGGAGTGACGAAAGATTGTTAGCACTCTTTCCCTCTGCAAACACTTCCGCCTGATAACTCGGCTGTATGCTTATTCAAATGAGTTTTGCTGCGGGCGCTCTCTTGCAAATCAGCCGCCATCCGCACTCGCATTGTCACACAAATTAAAAACGGATGTTGCGGGGCAAAGCGGAGGTGCAGTCTGAGGACGATGCCGCCTCGGACCGGAGCGTCTCGTTTCACCGCGCACTCCCGCGGGAAACTCGGCCACGACTTCTCTCGCCTCTTAAATGGGGACGCGAAAGATGAGGGTCTGGCTGCCACCTACATTAGCGATTTTTTTTCCTCCTTTTTCTTTTAATAAATCTCCACAAACCTCTCCTTCAGTTACCTTTCTCCCCAATGCCTTTAAGCCCCTCTGATCCTTTCCAATAATAATGGCATTGCCAGCCAATCTCTCTGAAAATGGGTTCAGTGCATACCTAATCCCATTTAATTACTTCGACACACAGGGCTCAGGACACACTCCTCAGGCGCCCCCCGCCCACCCTGGCTCCCCTCAGCCCCTCTTCCTGTAAGCATGCCCTGTTTGCGCCCCAGCCACCTTTCATGAATTATGGATCCTTGGCTGCAAGGCGAGAGGTGATCATTCCGCTTGCTCTGTCATAAGGCTCAGGGAGAGCTTGGGCTCGGTGTAAATATGGTGCCTGTCTGGGCTTGAGGTGCCCTATTGTGTGCGGTATTAAAAGCTCACCGCTTTCCCTCGCACTCCCTCCGCAGCAGCAGGGGGGGCTTCAGGCGTAATCACACAAAACTTCCAGCACTCAACCCTGCCCAAGGCGGCCTCCCACCGACCGGCATTACGGCTGGCGGCCATCGTACCTGAGAGGAGGGGAGAAATGAAAGGGAGATGGAAACTGAAAACAAGAGAAATGGACTAAATCAGCTCAGGTTTTTTTTCTTGTTTTGTCAGCATAAACATTTCTTGGTGGAAAAAATAATCACCACGGTAGGAAGTCAAAGTTGGCGAGAACTAGTGTTCAGGGTGATGTAATGATGATGGGACTTGGAGAAACTGACTATGAAGAATGGTGGGAAAATCATTGGGGATCATCTCTTATCTCTTATTATCTGTCCTAAATCTGGCTGATAGATGTAATCCAACATCTTTTCATTTCTAATATTTCCTAAAAAGATGGACTTTCAATAGCTCTCTAAATTGAGCCATTACGACTGTTTTTGTTACAAGAAGAATCTTTAATGATATTTGGCCTGAATTAAGCATCATGGCAAAAGGTTTAATTGATCACTGTCTCACCTTGCCCCTGCCATCAATGCAAACAACAACAAAAAAAGAATTCAAATAAATTTCTCCGATTTATGTATTGACTAGTCATAAAATAAATTCATTTATGTAAAAGAAAATACTGAAATTCTACACAGTTTCCTCGTTTGATTGGCAATAATCTAGTGTTAAAGGTGAAGAATCCAACAGACTGTAGGATGAATTTAAGATTCTTTTGTGGGTCATATCCAGTGATATTTTAACAATTTAAAAAAACTGAGCTGCAGGTGGCCTATAAGCCGTAGTTTGGACACTGCCGCTTCAGTGCTACTTGCTGCCAAGAATTTTGACAAGGTTGAAGGAATTAGTCCCGAATACCACTTGCAAGAACATCTGAATCTTATTCAGGGGTTAATTTCGAGGTTAAATGATGCCAGGTGTGCAATGAATCCCATTTCACATGAATTCTAAACGCTGCCACAGTTATGAGCGGGTGTGCAAACCCAACTACAACAAAACTGAGAAAAACCGTGAATTTTCCTCCGCCCCAAGATACAAAAACTAGCAGATGCAACCGTACGTCGCTCGCGGAATCATTTATAAAAGTGAAGTATAGAGCTAAATGAAGTACAAGGCCACCCTAAAGACTTTATAATTGCCAATGTCAACGCTCTCCCCTTCCCCAAGGAGCAGAAACGAATGATGATGTCTGTGTCAGCTGTGAGATGGTTCGACGCTGTCTGTCAGGGCCCTGAGCACATTTCCCTGAGCTCGATATAGACGGGACTTGTCTCGCTGCCCTCAGCGGCAGACAGACGTCTCATCTTTATCTCTCTAGATTTCTACCTAATCTGTTTCTCTCCCCTTGGCCTCTCTTCATGAATCTGCCATAAATCATTTTGGGATTCGGGCCCCGTTTGCACACGTGCTTTCATAAAGGGAGAGGAGCGGGCATCAGATATCCAGACTAAATAGCGATCAAATTACACAGGATATGAAATGCTGTAGTTTGGAATCCATTACCCTCCTCCATATGAGTCTTCTCAATATGCCGGGTCCTGAAGGGACAAAAAGCACAGATGGTAATGTATATATGGGCAATATGTATAGGACTGAGCGAATAAATACAGCAGATGACAGTCGAGCCAAAAAAGCATCTAAGCTAAGCACACACAACTTGCTCCAAATAAAATCCCAAACACTCAAGTGCAAGTGGAGACCTTGAGAATGAGTTTGCGCTTGCTTTCAAGCCAGCCACGCGGGCTTCTCCTTGCCGTAAACAAACGGGCTGCATTTCATGCTGAGCTTTGCACTTGCATTGATTTTTTTTCAGGTTAATTACAATGTTTTTTCCTTTTTTCCCTTTTCTTTTCCTCCACTTGAAAGTGTGAAACCACAGTACTAATTGCATTCAATAGCAAACTAATGGGGCGGCCCGGTGGCGCGACTGGTTAGCGCGTTGGCCTCTCAAGCTCTGGGGTCCTGGGTTCAAGTCCAGGTCGGTCCACCTGTGTGGACTTTGCATGTTCTCCCTGGACCTGCGTGGGTTTCCCCTTTACAGTTTCCTCCCACATTGCAAAAACATGCTAGGCTGATTGGACACTCTAAATTGCCCCTAGGTATGGGTGTGTGTGTACGGTTGTCCGTCGCCCTTGGCCCGGAGACAGCTGGGATAAGCTCCAGCACCCCCCGCGACCCTAATGAGGGGATGAAGTGGTTCAGAAAATGAGAGAGAAAGAGCAAACTAATGATAGCAGTAAATGGACTGGACCTGTACCTGCCTCCATCTGTTCAAACCACTATCCCGACCCCCCCCCCCCCCCCCCCCCCTCGCCTACTCTTCTTAAAGGTCTCCCCATTCTGACAAGTATTATTGAAAAATTCCATCGCCATGGCAACGGCCGACTCATTTAATCCACTAATTACTAACTAGCACAATTTTCTGTAATTGCTTTGGGGACAGAGTTAACCAGCGGTTCGTATGCAGAGCAAGGCTGTGCCTCTTGGTGCGGGACAAAGGCCAGAAAGGAAAGATGGTGCACTGTGGTAACCTTGCACGCACCAAAACACACACGCACACATGCACACGCATGCACACACATTTAAAAAGCATGCCCACTCCATAATAATCATCATCTGTCTGGATCTCCAAGTGCAATATTAATTAATGGGCATGGTTGCTATGGAGATTGATCGCCGTATTCTCTGTCAGCAGTATTTAGTCAAATGGGTTCTAATGTTTGTTTGTTAATGAAGCTGTAAACAATATCGCTGCAAGTATTTATGACTTCCACAGCAGCTCCACAAAATTCAAGGATGCTCAGACAGCAAATCAAAGGGAATCGATTCTGACGCTGCACAAAGTTCATATTCATTCATTTTTTTTGTCTCGCATCGTGATATCACAATGTTTACTAACGTGAATAGTTAGTGAGAATTTGGCGTCTGATATTAAAGCTGTCACTGTCTGATGACAACCTGACTCGCCGCAGAGTTAAATATTGAATGTTGACGTTAAAGGGACAGACAACACCTTCATTATGTGCACCCAGCGTGAAAGAATATTGTTTAATACATTGGAAAAAAAGAGACCTAATTTCATTTATCTGCCGTCATAATGGAGAAAAATGTAGATAAAAGCCAGCCTTACCAGGAAGTGCCTGCCCTTAGTGTTAGGAGACCTTTTACTTTGAACATTATTTTCTCCATTATCAGAAGTTATAGAACATCACGATTTCCATATTTACATTTTCATTCACCTTCCATGCTGCTTATCCTCATGAGGGTGCTGAGTAGGCGGGTTAGACCCTCAATTGGTTGCCAGCCAATCCCAGGGCTCGCCTACCATACAGGTTTATTATACAGGGTGGACCCTCCCAAATATGGATAGGCATGATACATAAAAAGAGACTGCCATTCGCCTATGTTAAATGTCAACATTAACTCCAACAAGCTAAAATTGATTTTTTTATATAATGTTCTGAGTTCAGTAGTTGTAGTAGTCGTATTTACAGTGTCATTTTATTCTTATAAAAAATAAGTCATATTTTTGGTTGAATTTGCAGGACAATACAGATCTTTCTGTTACATAGCTGGTAATGTACGTGGTTTTTCCCCCCGGTTAAATGGCTTTATCTTGAGTAACGTTGTATTATAAGGACACAATGAGCAGAGACAAGAACATGAATTCTTGGTAATGTATGAGCAAATATCAGGGTTATGTATAACATCTACCGTCCTTCTGTGTTTTTTGTATGTTTGTTTTTTTGAGAGAGTGGCTTTGATGGTAACAGCGACATCATTAAAATGATTGCCACAGATGACTAGTGAAAACATGAGGGGTGGTCAATGCGAAAAGTGCTTTTATGGGTTTGTGGTTTCACTCACATGTTGTGTGTGTGCTTTTGTGTTCATGTCAGTGGGAGAGAGAGAAAGAGAGAGAACAAGTCGGGGCACTGAACAAACCCAAACCCCTTTGATTAGTGAGCGGCTCAAAGGATGGAGAGGCAATCCGAGAACTTCAGAGGCGCAGAGGGGAAATTGCCTTGAACCTTGAGGTGTATGAAAGTGCAATTTGTGTCCCATCTGTTCTGCTTCTCTTCCATTAGAAGGAAGAAGGGTGTTCTAAAGCCACCGAGGAGAAAATACCCCAGTGAGGGCACGCACAGGCGCTAGTAGATTTAATTTGCCAGACGAGTCATTCCTCTTTTTCCCCTTTCGATCAATTCTTTTTAAATGCAAGAACAAAGGGTTTTCATTCTTTTCTTTTCCTTACTTTTTTTAAAAAAATGCAAACTAGTTTTTCTTGTAATGCCCTCCTGATCGTGGTGACCTTCTTTCCAATGAAAAGAGTGTCCTAGTGGTGCTGAATTTCATTACTACTTGCATTACAGTGTGCAAAGTGCCTTGATCAGCTTCCTTGATTTTTCGGCCCGTTTTTTCCAAATAGATTTGCATGACAGAGGCCAAGAACAAGTTTGTTCCCCGGGCAACGGATTGTCGCCATTTGCAGTGGGAGCGGAGGTGTTACTTGAGGACTTGGAAAATGTGCCATCACAGATTAGATGGGCCCAAAGGATGCATGATTGTCGGCGTGAAGATAGTGGAGAGCATTAGTGGAAACGGGGAGTGACATTTTCATTGATTTTCATTTTAAGTATCTGAGCACAAGGAAATCTTTGCTGTACTAATGGTGCATTAAGTCAACTGTTGCCAATTTAGTTTTCAGGGATGAGCGTCGTTAAATAGCGTTTAGATTGTGGAGCAAGAAAAATAAGCATTTTGTGAGTCATCTTTGAAAAAAACTGCAACTTGAACATTGAAGGTTTGTCACAATCATCTAGAAATGCTGAATCCATTTAAGGCAGTGGTCTCAAACCGGTCCTCAAAGGGCCGCAGTGGGTGCAGGTTTTCATTCCAACTCAACAAGAGGATACCTTTTGCAAGTGTAATTAGTTAATCAGTTGATTGTAGCCAGGTGCTACTTATTTTAGAAGACACGTGATTGGTTAAAATGTCGGCACTGGATCGGTTGGAACAAAAACCAGGACCCACTGCGTCCCTCGGCGGAATGGTTTGAGACACCTGATTTAAGGCATTTGCACAAATATTTGCCTAATGATGCCATGGTTTTGGAAAGAGTTACATTCCTATGACCACGATCTTCCGTGACCGGACGTTTGGTCGCCGGACGTTTGGTCGCCGGACGTTTGGTCGCCGGACGTTTGGTCGCCGGACGTTTGGTCGCCGGACGTTTGGTCGCTGGACTTTTGTTTGCCCGGACGTTTGGTCGCCCGGACCCAAACGTCCGGCGACCAAACGTCCGAGTACCAAACAACACGGTCTACGCATCAATCAAAGCCAACAATAGCCATGAGCAGTTTCACTGAGCAGACGTGTGAGTGTATAAGAGTGTACCTGAGTTGTCCCCTTAGGAAGGGACGTCAGTCAGGGTCTTAACAAGTTCTCCAACAAAACAATAAAAGTACGGGAAATTTGGAGCTTTTCTTTAGCCTAATAATTAATAGGGCATTAAGTATGACAAAATAATAATTCGCAGTTTGTATTTAGGGAATTTGAGCAACAATTTTAAATGGTAATTATCAATAACCTTCCGGGTGACCAAACGTCTGGCGACCAAACGTCCGGCGACCAAATGTCCGGCGACCAAATGTCCGGCGACCAAACGTCCGGCGACCAAACGTCTGAGTACCCAATCTTCCCTCTTTTTGTACTAAACTATCACCAAAATAATGTCGTAGTTGAGTCAAAATTGCAGCAAAAATTTGTTTGGGAATTCGCAAACTCATTGCATGCCATTCATATGGCCAAAATGTCAGTTGAGATTTTTGGTCACTGTTTTTTCTTTTTGTAAAAATGCCTGAAACAAAAAAAAACAGGGGCATTCCAAAATTCTTGGCACTATATCAGTGTCAAGCCAGTAATGTGTACACTAAATGCGGTTCCATTACAGGCCAAAGTTAAGACTGGTCAGGGTGAAGAGTGAGTGCACTTGGTGATTACAGCCTAGTTTATTCAAAGGACAGAGCACACGGCTCTTATTGCCAAGTGTGAAACAAATGGCATCCAAATTGAATATTTCAGTCTGGAGGAGTAAGATGTGGGATTTGCACACAAAGACTGAGTGACAGATTGAGAGAGAGGAGAGGCAGCCAACCTTTAACAGAGCTGCAGAGAAAAGACAGTAAATGGCAAGTTAGATTAATAGATTGGCAAGGTCTCGCAGAAGATGGGATAGTAATTCATCGAGTGAAAGAAAGGCAGCTTTTTTTTAGGTCAGAGTTGAGTGTGGCGGGATGATGAAGATGGAAATATGAATACTGAATAATTCAGCCTCCACCCTTCCTTGAATCGAAAAAAGGATTAAGAGTGGCACACGGAGTCAAAGGTTAGAAACAATTGAAGACAAAGGCAGAAATGAGTCAGGTAGAAAGTGTGAGGCGGAACAACTGGAAAAAGTGAAGACTGTATGCCCACTGCAATATGGAGATCAAGATGATATTATAAAGCCTCTTTACCTTCACTTTTATCAGAAAAAAAATTATAACTAAAAGCAGAAATCACATAGAGGATTTGGATTCCAGTTCTGGCATGACTGAGCAAGTTGGGCAACAAAAAAAGAGACAATTGAAATGCGATTTATTTATTTTTTTGTACATTTAAAGACCACATACCGATAACACATAGACATGAACTAAATATAGTCAGCATAGAATTCAAATCACAAAAGCAAATTTACAAAAATGCATAATTCTGAGACTGTGCATCCTTTTTTAAATCACTGAGTTCCTAATTTGTAAAGGCTTTTTTTTCACGGAGCTTGTAATTACTTAGGTTAGTCTTTTCTACTCAGGTGGAATTAACGTTGAACCCGGACACGCAACTTAAACGAGAAGCATGCTAGATATTTATATCTACTTTCAATTAAAAACAAGGCAATCACAAAAACAGAGAAAGTCTACTGTTGTCCCAGAACCCCGGCAGATATCCTCAAACCTGTTCTTTTCTTTGCTTTGACAGCTTTTGTTCCGCTTTTCATGCCTGTCCTTCGTCCGTTTGAGAAAGACAGCAGAGGAGTGTGCGCGCGCGGGAGTGTTTTGGGGGCGAAATGAGGGAGTCCTCAAATCTCAGTAGGCTGTAGGAAGCTGTCAGAACTGATAGAACTCTATCACTTGCGAGCGGAGGTGCAAAATTGGGCCGAGCTTAGCACAAAGTTCACTGGAGTCCGACTTAGTGAGCAATTTGGAAAAAGTTGAAGCAAATGTGCCACACATTCACCTTTTAGAATCCGGAGAGTTATTCAAATGTTGACACTTAAGATATTTTAAATGTAAATGTGACTATTTTGGTTCTTTAAAAAAGGTTTTTTTTTTGACACGTTAATGCTTTATTGGGCAAGTCACTATTTTTGTCAGTAAAGAAATATGAGCACATATATATTTTAAAAAATATTAATCATGATTATGTTTTTGTTATTTGACCAATATTTATAAATAAATTTATAAACGAATACAATGTTGTTTAAAAAACGATGCTAATTAAATTGTAATAAGTAAAAACAGAAATACACATTTATTACAGTACCATTTGTGCTTTAAAGATTTTTTCTCATCATATTTAACCTATTACATGCCCAATTAGAAGACTCGCTGATAATCGTCATGTTTCGTCATTGGCTGCGCTAGACATCCGATCAATTTTGACTTTAAAGGTTTAAAGAAAATCATAATTTGTGCATGAAAGGCTTACTAAAGGAATATTTCTGTAGCTTGCAGGAATTTGTTCAAGTGTTTGTTAGTGTTAGTTCCTAGCTTCTGCCAACTACAGCATTTATAATGTTTTTTCCTAATCTTAATGTCAAGCCAGTTAAAGGATTCGCTCATTATTTTGCAAAGAAAGCACTTTAAATTAATGATTAAAAAGCAAGAATCATGCAAATGGTGACATTGGGTAGTCGCCAGCATCACTTTAAAAGTTTAACCAAATAAAATATATTCATACTATGATAATTTTTTCAATGAAAGCTTTCAAGACAAGTTAACCTTGGAAGAGTCTTCAGGTTCTTTGGGCTTCTTTTCTGAACTGAAAATACTTTAATTACCAGGCGATAGCGCTTATGAATGTGCACTGAGCTTTTGACAAGGTCTTTTTCTATGCCGTTTAACAACTGACACAGGGTTGCTCTTCCAAATCTCAGACGTGAAAATCTTTGTATTATATAGTACTTAAAACCAATAGTGTCTACCTGCTGAGGGTACTACTTCACAATGTTTTCAAAAAGTTTTAGAAATACAGTTACATGGAAGTATTCACTTGACTTTCTGACTACAAATGATTTTTTTTTGCATGAAACAAGTCTCATTTCATTTCAATGATGTGATCAAGAACTACTTTGCTTTTAAATGTGTCATTTGTTGACAGTTGTTGAATGTGTTATCAATGTCAAAGTTGCGGGCGACATTTGACAAACAGGTTCTGATGGTAAATTTGAGCAAAAAACTTAACAATATGATTTTTCCTGAACATACAAGGCTAGTAAAAGGGTTTAATTCAACTACAATTAAATAGTTAACCTATAGCTGTTAATGTATTTAATGTATACATTATACACTCTGTCCGTCTCTTTGATATAAAATGCAATAAGGCACTCTTTGATTGTTTTCTGGAGAACCTTCACCTGTCACACGCACCAGTTCCAAGCTGACTCGCCATCACGTGAAGCCCTCAAAAAACAGGAGCAGGGTTTGTGTTCTTGGCAGACTCACTTTGCTGCCTCAACCAGATGCTTCATGCGTGTATGCGTGCATGCTTGTGCGCGTGTGTGGACAAACAAGGTTTTTTTGACGGTAGGGACACGCCGCTCTTTTCCGCTAAGTTGAGATTGCTAGATGCCCGAACTTGCATTTAAAGCGCCCTTGCACTTTCTGAAATATAACTTCCCTTATTGCATGTAACAAATGCAATCACATCTTCCAAATGTCTAAGCCGTTTTGTTTCCCCTGGGAAAGAAAGTCAATGAGTTTAACAGTCCCAAATGTGAGTGCTAGGACACTTTGCGTGACCTCCCCACACTCTAACACGTTTCTGCTGCCTTGTAATAGAGACGTATGAACTGACAAGGTGAGATAAACCACATTTCATCTCCGGTCAGCTGTAGACTTTGTCTGGTTTTCATTAAAATTCTGGAAACCATCTTGTCAGGGTGCATATTTAACGGATCATTTCTCATCAAAGATGTAAAACTGTATTGTATAGTAATTAGGCTATGATAACGCAAAATTGATTGTTATTGGGGAGACCATTTTTCTTGCTTTCAAACCACACCCGTTTTGAACTATTTTGGGGTAGTAATCCAAAACTGATGAAAAAAAACCTCTACTGTGTTGGTTTTTTGAGCTTTAGGATCCCCATCGCTAGGTAACAGAAGAGATAAGAAGAATAGATGAACACAAATATGTATATATAAATATATTTTTTTATTTTTATTATTTATTTTAATTTTTATATTAACTTCCTGAAAGAGCAAAACTTCCATCATGAAGGGCAAGACAGAGCCTCAACTGTGCCTTAACTGCATGTTTGCTTATGGTTTCCTGCAAAAGTCTGTTGAGGCTTCAGGCAGTGTATTATGAATACATCTCATCTCTGACCGGTCATACAGGAAACTAGATGCTTTTGAAGATTAAACATGACAAATTCTCCAAAACTTCAACACTCTCACATTCATCCACATTAGACAGACCTTGGAGAAAATACGGTTTCAAAGTAAACAACACCATTTTCAGGATTATCAAAGTAGGATGACCAAACCTTGTAAATCCAGCCATTCGTTTATTTTAAAGAACGTGTTCAGGCTTAAATACTGGGCAAAATAATAACAGGTTGTTAAAAAAAAGCAATTACATTAAATAAAAATAATACATAGCAATTAAAGAATGACTCATTCGGGGTGACAGAGTAAATCCCTGTGACTTTTGGCAGCTAAATTTGTTCAGAGCTAGAAAAAAACAATCTAAACGTATGAAAAATAGAAAAACTAACGTTAAATCCATATTTTTAAACTGCATGTTTCAAAACCGTCTCCATAAATAAGCACATCTAAAATTGCTAGTCAATTGTAAACCACACCTCAACAAAATAACACTGAACCTAAAACCACTACTCGTTCTCACTTCTTATTATTGTGACAATAGCAAGCACAGCTATGAGATTTCCCCGAACTGATGTCTTTACAAACCCTGCCAGGAAATGTTACTTTCAGTAGCAAACATTTATGCGGGTGTGGCAATACTATTTGGCAACCAACCGATCTGTGTTTAAGGGAGGATGTCTTGGAGAAAAGCAGAATTGCGGCACAAATCCCCGCTAAGATGTGATTTCTAGCCGGCACACACACGAGGTCGAAGGATGTTGTAAAGACTTCAGTTTATGTAAGTGAAAGAGTATTTCATCAACTGGGCCTGCATGGCCGCTCCGGCCCCTGATCTCTGTCCTGGCTTCCCCCTCCCTATCAACATCTGGCTGTCGGTAGGAAGTCTCCGGACCGGAGACACATCTATTAGCCAAGCCAGACATAAAGTATTGCAAAATATGCCCGTTTTCTCAAGCTTGCGACACAAGTATTTGATAAATGTCTACTTTGTTTAACTTTGTCCCATTTTGAAAAAAAAATATCAGAAAAACCTTTAAATAACACTGTCATGTCAACAAGTACCCACCTAACATGGCTAGTAATAACCAATGACTACTTTTTCAGTGGATACCAGTCACATCGAATTTCCTGCAAATTGGATAATACCGATAAGTTATTAATGTTACAGAACTTTTGCATAACCTAATGTTGTAAAACATAACTGGTGGTGTATATTTGCTCTTTCAGGGCCATGGACAATGGTAGGCGTCCAATAATCAGGCTCTTTTCATCCATCTGCTGTGCATTTAAAACAATATGTCCCTAATAGATGTCCAATTCATGTGAATTAAGAGGGCTGAGAGCACATTGAAAAAAACTGTTTATCCTTGCCTATTCCCAGCTCAAATGGATTGGATGCCTAGCGCTGTCAATGGTAGCCAATGAGTTAAAACACGCTCTTCTATCTAATTGGTGTTCCCCTGGGGTGCATCTTAGATCCCAGCTCATTTGTCATCTACTACATATGTTTGTTTCCCCTTGGTAAAGTATTTACAGATACAGGCTAGCATCTGTTCTTCTTTAAAGCAGATGACACCCAACGCTTCACCATTCTGAAATCATGCAATTTCAATTCTAATCAATAGAAAAAGTAAGTGTTGTTGAAAAAAAATGCGCAGATACAATGGACAACCAAGTCATTTCATTCTTTAGGAAAGATAGGAGAATTGTGTTGAAATCTAACTGCTTTGGTGTATTGCCATTTCAGTGAGTGGAAACATTTCTTTAATTTCATTTATCACCATTAAATGTATCATACATAATTTTGACTTCTCCAATACCTGTAAATATTGTGGTGCATTGAAGTACCTGAAGACTCCTTTCATTGTGTTTCTGTTGAAGTTTTCCTATTCTTGGTGGACCTATGAAAACCTTAGGATAATAATATTAATAATTATATTAATAATAATTTCAAATAACCTTTTATTTGTGTTTAAATTGCGGGGATGCAACAGACAGTTGCGTGCAAACTTTCCAAGTTATTTCTTCAGTCATGATGACAAAAATTAGGTATATTTGTTCAAGAAAGATATTACTAAATGCCTAGATGGAAAATGACAGCCTACCAGTAGATGTTAGTGCTTCTTTAATGCATCTTTCTATATTTGCTTTTGTTCCTTTATTGTGGACTACTCAGTATAAATTGTTTTGAAGAGTGCTATAGAAATAAGTGAGAAGCTTTCATACCTGATGCCCAAATGAGTTGTTAAAATGCTTTCTGAACAGGTGTCAAAATCTTAGGCTTGTCTTTGCAATGGTTCTTTGATTTTCTCAGTTTTGCTTCTGATTTTTTTCCCCATCTCCGTCTGCTGAAGGACTCCTAACATCAATTTCCGGACATTTTAAGGCACGCAATGAAGATTGAACTTGGCTCAGAGGTGTTGTTACCCTTGCACATATTGCGTTTTTATCGAATCTTATTCTGCTTGATCCCACCTTGCCCTTGCCCCCCACTCTAGGCGACCCCGAGCTCGCCCTGAGCGCTTCCTCCAACCTGTGTGTCCTCTAACCACTTGACACCTTTACAGATTCATCCCCACCCCTTGGCAGACGACACACACTTTGCCCGTGGGGCACAATGCAGTGATCCCCGACAATCGATGGCAAATAAATCAATGCTATCTCTTTTTCCCATGCCTCTGTTGCCATTGATTTCCCCCCCCGTTACTTTGCCGTATGTGGAAAGTTTGCTCATTTAAAGTGAGTTTACTTTCAGAAGCACATTTTAACAACACGGGGCTGTCAGCTTCAAGCCAGACGCTAATGTTAGCTGCGGATGAGGCGTAAAAGAGCTTTATTTATGAGATGCGCTGTTCAAACAGAGGCTAGAGAGGATTTATTGAATGGCTTTATTGTGAGCTCTTTTTTTATAGAGGCATGCTCAATCCCGTCTTGATTGGAAGCTCTTTTATTTGGTTACCTTAACAGCGACAAAGCAGCCATGCTTTGATCACATGCGAGAAAGGGACGCCCAATGAGTGTTCGGATTACTCTCCTATTGCTGTTTTTGTGAAAAGATCATTGCTATCAAATGGAAATTCACGTCCAATCGGCTATCTACGCGACATGTCACCAGCAATGATATCTGGGAAATGCCCGCGCTCCAATATATTATTTTGAAAGCCCCATTTAATATAGCTCACAGTAAATTATCTCGTGTGATGTTTCGCTCGTCTCTCCCATAAATAATTCATTGTTTTTATGTGCCCCCGTGCCGCCTTGGGGGATTGGAACAGCTGAGTGTTTTCACAACGTATTTGTGTCCAATCTTCGGTGTATTGGGCGTACTCTAATCAAACCACAGTACACATGCCTTGAATGTTTGTTGAGTCATCTGCTTATCCGCTAATCAAATGACTTGTTTGCCTTCATGCCTGGCTCGCAGTGGCGCCTGCCCTTGATTGGCTCGTTTTCTATCGATTCTCCGTGTGTTTGTTTTACAGTAAAGCCCCCGTACGTACATAATGGGAATGAAATCCAAAGGCAGCAAGCAGCGAGGGAGTGGACAGCTAAACCAGGATGAACTCAGGCCCTCCGTTGCCCTGGAAATGTTTGACTTTCCTCATAAAATATCATTACCGTGTGCAACATGTATAAACCCAAGAGGTGATGCAGATGCATAAAGGTGCAAGTCATAGAGTGAATTTCTAAAGCAGGAGAGGCCAGCGCGGTGGCAGGCATCTATGCCTGGCATTTGGGAGCATCAGATAGGGCAGAATTGATGACCTGGCTCACAATGGATTTCTTGGAGCGGGCTGCCAGACCGAGGTAATACTTTCAGGCTCTTATCAGCGCTGGCATAAGCTGAGTGCTGCATCACACACTTCCCAGC
Source organism: Stigmatopora argus (assembly GCF_051989625.1). NCBI lineage: Eukaryota > Metazoa > Chordata > Actinopteri > Syngnathiformes > Syngnathidae > Stigmatopora > Stigmatopora argus. Next base: position 9,255,603 of record NC_135391.1, on the reverse strand, counting down.
GTCAGCTTATTATGAGGCCATGATGTGTGATTGCTCGTCCTTCCCCTTTGGGTGTCTGTGGCTTGCGTCTGTGTTGGCAAGAGGAAGATAATGAAGATAAGAAACCTTCAAGGCCGTAAGTGACATTTTCTTTTTATATCTTGATTTACAAAGTGTTTATTTTGCAAAAGAAATGTGTTTTGCTGATTTCACTCATGCAGGATGGGAGTTTGCAAATGGTCACGATTAGAAGAAATGCCTAAAATAGGATGACATTTGGTTTCTAAAATGTGCAGTGTTGGGAAATATTTTCATAATCTACATCTATCATGTTTATATTAATCATTGGTGCCCTATTTAAAATAGTTATGACTTGATTATTTTTCTCCATGAGTACTAACTCGAGTTAATATTTGGGGGACTCATTGACTATTGATTAAGTCCCATTACATTGAGGTAACAGGACTCTTACTTGAATACAATTTTCTGTAAGTGTAGCACCTCACCTGTCACTCATCATAAGATTAAATATCCCTAATTATTGAAGCACTTGGCAATAAAATTTAATTTAAGATCATTTTTGCCAAAGAGGACATAAATTCCATTTGGATGACAAAGCCACTTTACAAATTACCTTTGTAAATGCTAAATGTGCAACTCTTACAGATCAATTAGTGTGATTTTAAAAAAATATCTTACATCAGTCATCTCCAAAACGTAGTCCATGTCAATTATGTTAGATATGTAAATCCTATTGCAATTTTTGTGTAATTATGGATGCCTAGCAGTACTTTTATTTTTTGACATTTTTGGTCAGATTTGCTCGCATTAAGGGATGTCACAGTTAACCTTTGCGGCTGAAAGAAGGACAAAATGCTACGAAGGACAAAACCTCGTATTGCGTTTTTTTGTTTTTGTTCTTACAGTAAATAGGCTGCGTACGGTACACTTTTTGACGCCAGTAAACAACGTGGTTTCAGACGCACGGACGCCATGCATCTCTATGGTAACAATCGTCAATTATCGTGGATTGGCCGAGCCGTGGGAATGTTTGTGTTGGCCGGCCTCGCTGATTGGTCGGTGGGCGGTCCGTGCGGGCTGACGAGCCGCAGCGTTCCGGGTTATTGTCAGTCTCAGCAGCTCGGCACCAGGGCAGGACCGCCGCATCCCGGAGCTGCCGGCTCTTTCATCCCAATTCCACCTTTTTTCTCCTTTCTCCGTCTCGGTTCGCGCACCAAAGAGGGACCCTCCGGGTGTGAGGTCAGTGCACAAGAGCAGCCGGAGACCCTCGCTGTGGATGCTGAGGCAAAATTACATCTCGGAGGGGCGAAAGTGACGGACCGAGCAGGAGCCGGATCGCCGGGATTGCTTTTTCCCGTCCCCGGCGAGCCTTGGCGATTTTTTTTTGTTTGGTGTCAGGATCTTACGTTCGCTTTTTTAAAAAATGTTCCTTTTCTTATCACTTTCTATCGACGCGTAACAGCTGGAATCTTTTTTTTAAATTTCTTTTTTTTTTATCTCGCTTCCTCGCTTTTTTTATGGAATTGTGGAATACTGCGTAGCGCATAAAATCAAAGCAGCCAGTCTTTCCACTAACCGCCTCGTGGTTTTGGAGATAAGAGCGAGAGAAATTCGAAGCAAGCCGGGACCTTTCACCGCCGCTCCGGGGGCGAAGCGTCGGCAGCCCGAAGCGCACTTTGCGGTGCGCAATCGCTCCTCCGAGGACCGAGCTTTCCGCAAAATTTGGCAGCCGATCCGAGAAAAAACTAACAAAAAAAACCCCAAAAAGCTTTTCAAGTGTGGGATTTAACTCAAAGAAGATCCAAGTCCACCATCGTTTAACATCGCTGGATGGATTGGAGCAAAATGAAGCATTTCTAATTGGGAGCACACGGCTCGCTCCATCAATATTGTCTATCTGCATGGAGCTCTAGTCTGCACTTGGGAACAATTTATGGTAAATATATTGATATGTTTTTCTAGCCTCTCGACCCTGCCTGTATTGTTTTTTTTGTGGGATCCTAACCTAAGATGTTGAAGGTTCGTAAAAAGCTGTCGGCTGGCCTAACGATGTCCCGGATGGGAGCCTATTGTGAGGGAACCGCAATAAAAACAAGTGTCGTCAAACGGACATGTTCCGAATGGCTCCAGGAGCCACTTTGAAGTGTGATTGACCGGTACCGCTCCATCCCGCGGGCTCTGGTCCAAACGTGCGAAGCCTCTCTCACCGCTAACGTCTGCTTCAATTAGTGCTTCTTCAACCCGGAGTGTTAATGACATCTTCTGTGCTTTTATAGTCTTCCTGCATATTATGAGCAGGATTCTCTTTTTACTGCAGAGCTCGTAAAATTCAGCGAGATGTGAGCATCCGACTTTAAAACTTTTCTCTCCCACGGATGATGGCGAGCTTCTCAGTGTGTCCCGCAGTCCCGGACAGATAAGAAATCTAACATTTGCTGCTTTAACAAAATACAACTCATTCAGAAGAACCTTCCCGCATTTGTTGTTTTTGCTAGCTTACTGCTTTGGCAGACCCAGAAACCAGTAAATATGCCCCATTTCTGAGCTGTAAGCTTTCAAAGAACATCCCTGCAAGGAAATCCAGCACATGCTGGTTTCTGTACCAGCAAAACCAATATTATTACACACCTAGGTTCTGTTTATGCTTTGGTAGGGCTTTAGCCGGTACAGAAACTATGATATATTATGTACTTCTTCTCAGGGATGTTTACCATATCCAACGCATAGTGCAATTTTGCATCTGAACGTGCATAATGATTTGACTTGCAGTCAAATCAGTTGCAAATACGTCCTATGATGCCATAGAGATAGGTTGCCCAACCACTGGGTTGGAACATTATCCTGCAATCTTCTGTATTTCCTCCCTTGGTGGAGCCTGTCTGTCTCTCTCCGGTCGACAAGCAGCTTGCTGAAGGTAATATACCTAAACCCTCCACCTCCACCTCCACCCCGCACCCCAGCCATGCAGGGCACCTGCCATGGAGCCTTCCTGGCTGTATTGAATAAAACATCCAGTGATGTATGAGGCAGGGGGCTTCACCCGAGGGGGCACAACTGCCTCATTTACTTCCTCCACTCTGCGCCTCTGACCTGCTGAGCAAATTGCGCTCATATTAGCTCTGCGGCTGCTCCTCACCTAAACAAATAGTCTTCCCAGCATAATGCTTGTCTTAACTCAACATGATGGTTGGACGAGGCACCAGGAAACAGCGTGACAGAGAAGCTTTAATATCTAGGTCACTGAATTACCTTTCTAGAGTTGGGGTGTTTTTTTTTCCTTTTTTATTCCATTTCTTGCTTTTTACTTTTGCTATTTTCCTCTCACTTTGGACCTTCAAATACCCCACATAGGCTTTAACATCAGTTCCTGGCTCATTTTGCTCCCCAATATTCTTGTTTTACGCCTTTAACAACCTTAAAAAAATACATTAGTGCAAGTGAGGTTAAACATCACCTATTACGGGAATGCTGGTCAACTTCCGATTGGAAAATCCATGTTTTTTTCCATAGAAGGTAATGCAGATTGATCTTTTCCGGGGTGTACCTGCTGCCTTAATTAGATGTGAAGGCAATGTAACAAGCAAAAAACTGACATTTTGTAACACTGGACTCAATATGGAAGTATATGTATAATTTTAAATATAAGAATTTTTATCCAAACACTATTGAACTTGACAACGCATTGCTGCTCTTCAGTAACTTCATTAAAGGACTTTGTAATATATACAAGGGCAGTTATGAGATACATTTTTCCTTTATATAACTTTGTAGGCTATGTTGAAATATGCCTTTAAAAAGTAGTTCTGATGAACACGGCGACTCACCCAGTGTGTAAATAATACTTTGCATTAGCATTTGACTATTACCAGTGAACAAAATACACTAATAAATTGCTTTTAATGTTAGTTCACCACACCCCATTCGTGCTTTCATCTAAACTATAACACTACACAATCGTTGACACTATATAAACATCTTTAACCGAAACAAACTGTTCATTTGTGGTGACTTCAAGTAGTCAGCTATTTAGTTGTCATCTCTGAGGTTTTGCATGTGAAGAGCTGGTCTACTATATTGAAAAGACAGTTTTGTTGATAATCTAACTTATTCCTTAGGTACAGAAAATAAATTGGTCAGTCATACAATAACTTGGGGCTAACTAGAAAAAGGTATACTGAGATAAACAGTATGTGACTGTGATTATTAGTTATTGCCATGTGGAAATGACTCCACTTTTTACGAGATTACAATACTCTAAATCAATTATTTTGTTATTATATTTGTAATTTGCGCCACAATTCCTTAACAATAGCTTACAAGAAGCAAAATCAGATCTGCAACTCATTAAGGCTGTTCTCAGCCAGTGAGAATATTCGAGGAACTCACCAACCAAATTAATGTGCTAAAAAGAATCTGAGCCTTTTCTTAAATTACACATCAGTTTGATTGATTGATAGTTTGGGCGCCTTAACATATTCCCTTCTTATTAATGCAGCTGGCTGCCTGCAGTGAAAAGAGAGCCGAATCTCTTGAAAATCGTTTAAGTTGCTGAAGTTTAATTTCCTGCTCTGTGTATTAATCTCTTCCTTAATCCTTGCATGGTTTGATTGTCTCAACACCTACCCGGAGGCAGCCAATCTCCTTTTAGCAAATTACAATGACTAAAATAGTTACATCTTGAACGTGTGCGGGTGCACTTTTTATGCTGATTAATAACATTTAGGACAGTTCTGTTGTCCACATCAGACATCCTGAAAAACATCACACGCCTTTGAACCAGATGTGCAGAGATATATCTTTTAACTCGTAAACATCGGCAGACACTTAAAGCTCCGTTTCCTCTCAACGCTGCTCATTATTAGCCTCTTGATCAAAGTGTTTAATTTCCTGAAAAGTTTAATGCGCCGGCAAACAAAAGAGACACATCCTGTCTTTCTTGCGCTTTTTGCAGCTACGTGATTTAATATAACCTCCACCGTTGTGATTATCGCACTATCAACAATACATAGAGACATGAAAAGGCATACAACAAAAGCATTATTCACTAATTATCGCGGCGGTGGGATGAACACACCCTTCAACCAGTCATTTTGAATGAGGCAGACAAAATAGGATGTGACAGTACATGGATGTTGGTCTATATGTGTGTGTGTGTGAGGGTCTTCTCTGCACAGCTGCTGGGGCACAGGGCACTTTGATGTGACATTGTTGCCTCGTCATATAGTTAGCAACTATACCTTCACAACTAGATCTATTTTAGCACCGGATGTTTGGGCTGCTTGTCAGACGGCCGCCTTGTATTTTCTGCACCGTCTAATGCCGTTTCAACCATGTCAGGGTCAAATGATGGTTCACGGCGGCTCCTAGTAAAGCATATTTTTTATCAGGTGCTCCAGTTTTATTGTGATCGCTAGAGTTGCCATTCCGGTTGGGCGGATAGCTTTTGTGAGGCCATTGAAAAGGTTTAGCAAAAAGGGGCTGTGCTTTTCAGCAGTGTAGAACGTCCTTGTGTCACACTATGAAGTGTCTTTCTTTTTCTGGGTACTCCGGTTTCCTCTCTCATCCCAAAAACATGCACGATAGGCGGATTGGACACTTCAAAGTGTCCTTAGCTATGAGTATGTGTGAGAATCGTTATTTCTCTTCTTCTGTCCCGCCATTGGCTGATATCCGATTCAGGCTGTACCCTGCTTAATACTCATAGTTAGCGGGGATAGGCTCCATCACCCCCGCGACCCTTGTGAGGATAACCGGCTCAAAATGGCTTTGTATTCACCCCTGACAAACAAAACAATATTATCCAAGTCAATTAGCTAAATTATGATTTTAAAAAAATTGGAGTGTTATACAGAGGGGTCATTCTCAAATTTAAATAACACATAAAATAATAATATATACAGGTTCTAAGTAGATTCGCTTAATCTGAGACCAAATCCAAAAATAATAATATGAATAATAATTCATAACATGCAACCTTGTTACTATAATGTATTTTTAACAAAGTAAAAGACAAAAATTGAGTTTATCATGATGCTCTGGACAACAAAAATGGAGCCTATCCCAACTGAATGACTATTTTGGCTTACAGTACGGCTGTTTTTTTTGTGACCAGCTAACATGAGCGTCATCCATCAGCTTGTTTACACCCGTGTGTCTCATGAAGTATACCAATCAGCCCCTGACCTCACTCCATCCTTTGCACCTCCATGTCCTTCCATTTCGTTAATCTCCACGGAAGTCACGTCCCACCAGACTTCCAAGTTAATATGTAGCCTTTAACATTGGAAGGATAAGGTGAACTGGTGTATTTTTATGGTCCAAAAGCACCCATTTGCTTTTCGTATGCGGTTAATAAGTACAACATGAGGCCTGCGCGTCCTTCATGGTACAAACTCTCCCTGCGGGTTAATTATTCTCTCCAAAGTTACTGTTTGTTCCTTCTTCTTTTTTTGGTGCACAAAAATCAGTAAAAGTCAAGTGAAAAGGACAGTGAAAGCTGTACATTGGAGAGAACCCCATCATTGACTCGTCAAGTAGCGACCATCTGCTTTCTTGCGTGCTTGATAGCTACGCATCTTAGTTGGCGTTCCATGGAAGGAAGAGGCAATGGCAGGCGAGCGCCTTCCAAAGTGTTCCTGGCTGAAGGATAAAAACAAATCTGACACGCTCCCCAAGTGTGAATTTGCTCTCCTTAAAAACAATGTCTCTCCTGCCTTCCTCATGCTCACATTGATTTGTTCTGGGTGACAGTGCAGGCTGCTGTGAAATCACCGCGGCGTCATTGATCTCAGCGAGGCTCAAGGAGTCTGGCGACAGTGAGCAACATGGGAAAATCCTCCGTGTGCCCTCTTCAACCCCGACCAGTATACCGCAACGGCGGTCTTGGCCGCTATCAGATCGGCCCCCGCTCTTTCTCTCCAGCTACTGTATCTCAGTCTCAGCTGCGCTTTGATGTGTTTTGTGGAGGACCAACCGTACATGCTGTTTGGTTCACCATTGTGTTTCACATTATCTGGCAAACTCTTTATTGCCGCTGTTTTCCATGCCAGAAGCAAGGCAGTTTTTTTTCTTTCTTTTTTTTTATCTCATGCAGGCCTCTGATTAATCCTCCCCCCTCATGCGGGTGTACTTTAATCTTGAATGGAGATATCTGATTCTCCTCGGCTATTGAGGAAGATCAAGCTTTAATGGAACAAGGAACTGCACATCATCCTAATCTCCTTCTCCATGCATTTTGGCCGACTGCTCTCCCTCCCCAGGCTTTGTATCTTTCTGCAGAAGCAGGAAATACATCAGACCGATAAGATATTTTCTCTTCATGCTTCTGTAATTTATTCCCATTGGACAAAAGTGACCAATTTACATCCATGCTGTTTGATTACCTGATTAAGAGAATAGTGGGAGAGAAAAAGAAAGTTGCTGACATTAACCAATGGCCTTCCAGTACCATTGTTTATACAGGATATATGTATTTTACGACATTTTACATTCCACCTTTACATACAAAATATTAAAACATGATTCAAAACAAATCAATTAACGAATTCAATCAATTATGGAATGTCCCACTGTACCTATGGTATTCATGTTTGAATTAGTCAATAATTAAAAAGAAAAAAAACTTATTTACTTGTTTACATAAGTACATTTGTCCTGTCAATCTGCAGGAATGGGTACATAAATAGCTAGCTTCTGCTGTTAAGGGAAAAAATACTATTTGTACAAATATGCAAACCTGAAAATGTGATTATGCCAAATATGATAGATATCAAATAAAATGCTACCCTTGATAGCTGAGCCAATCAAGCACTAAATTGAGTTACATTTTATTGATGAATAAGTAGCCGACAACCAGAGAAGTGAAGGATTATTTTCCTCAAGAATTTTAAAGACAATGTCCTCCGATGCTAGAATGACCTTTTTTTTTTAGAGCTAACGTTTAATAGCAAGAATCCTCACTATTAATCACTTTGTTATACGGAAAATTCATTCATAAATTCAAAAAAGAGTAGATAGCACGGCCAGTTTGCACGTTTGGACCATCACTCTAATGGGCTGCATTCTGATAGGTTTTACTGTAAATTCAGGCAAAATGTTTTCATTTGAACCTGTTCAGAAGATGGAGAAAAAAAAATCTGACGTCGTAACTTCTTAAGTAAGTCTGATGTTAGTGATCGGTTAAAATTACTACGTTAACTTGTGAATCTGCCCAGCCGTCATTTATTTTTACATAAGTATTAAGGTCCAGGAAACAAGTACAGTATATATTTTTGCATTTTTCAACTTTGATTTCAACTTGAATTAGGGTATGTCCACCCTTTCTATGTATTGACATACAAAAGATGAGGCTTATGCGTGACCCATGTCATCTGCCTCTAATTTCCTCGAGGGAGACATCAGCTGCATAGGAGCATCAAGGTTCAATGAATTTGATTGTACTGCAGTTTATCCAGGAATTAGCTATCGACTTCCATTTCCTCCCCTGACTTGCTCCATATCGCCCAATCACAGCGTACATTACACTGACCAGCAATTGCACTGTTTCTAGCAGGTCGCATATTACGTACATTCTTTCAAATGTGTAGCACTTGGCTTTCACACCTCCCACACAGTTTGTGTCTGTGACAAAAAAAAAGAGGCCATTACCCGATTGTACGGCGCTTGCTGTAAAGTAATGAAATTTTCACCGACTGCAGAAAAAACAATGTTGTCTGGTCTGGAGTGTAATTGCAAAAGCCACCTCACAATTTTCTCCCCCAAGTTGACCGTGAATGCAACAGCATTTAATAAAACTCTGGAGATTTTTATCATTTATTGGCGGCGGAGATAGTAAGCCGAGGCGGATAAAACCCATTCTGTTGACTTGGTGAATTAATTTCAACCAAGCCGCAAACTGTAAAAGACACAGCCAGTGACCCACAGCTGCACGTTTTCGGATTTGCGTAAAAGGCTTGTGCAAGTCAGCTATATTGTCGGTATTAAACTCTGGTTTCCTTAATCTAAATGATGGAGGAGGCTGGGATTCCCATCGTTTTCTTTCACCCTGTTTTTTGTGTCAAGGAAAAGTTAGAAGTGTGGACCATATTGGACCCTGAGGCCAAAGAGCTTGGCTTCCTGCTTCCACTCTCATACAAAAACATAGGAACACCGACATGAGGACATGTATTGCACACACCCACACGCACACACATATATACACACACACACTGCTAGCCAGGCCTGTTTTATTACCTCCTGCCTGCCGCTGGAATTGCTTTCCTCCCTCGAGTGAGCCAGGCAAAGCCGGCTTTATTGTGTTAACCTATTTGTGTGTCAAGAGCGATTGCGGCGTTCTTTATCTCTGTTTGTATTCGGACGGGGAGACGGCAGCGAGAGTGGGGAAGGCGGAGAACGAGCAATGGCGATGTGGTTGCGTGGGGCGAGGGGGTGGCGGGGTTGTACGCAGGAGTCAGACTCGCCACCCGAGTTAGACGGATGGCCGGTCACCTCGCTCCACTCTGGAGGATAATGACTGGTTGCTTAGCAATAAACCGCCCCACATCCACTTCCCGACTTGCATCCAAGGTAATCACTTTGTAGTCGCGTCTCTGTTTTTATAATAATAAGCCAACTGCCGTCCATTAAAAAGTGCCTAATGGCACTGGACATTTTATTTAGCGGTGGTCCAATCAGGTTAGGGCACTTTGAACTCCATTTTACATTAGGTCTGCGTAAATACAAGTTGGTCGGCAAGTGTTTATATCCACATTTGCGAGCAGTTGGTGGACTTTGACCGGGATTACTGTGGGGCCATCGCGATACAGTATATCCCTTAAAATGACTGCTGTTTTCCAACCTTTGATCTCTGGGAAACCTGACCAATCACATGATCGTGTACTCTTAGTTTGATGGGCCTAACGCAGGCCACCAGAGCGTCCCTCCTGTGAGCTCTTAGTTTTATTAACGTTTTTATTGAGTTGAACAAATCGCTGACCTTTAGTGGCATAATGAACGGCCCAGCCTGCCTTGGAAAAGTGGGCGTCCTGGCAGGACCAACTGGCGTCCTTCCAAGCTGTTCACTTCATGATCTGTGCAATGTTTGTGCAGCAGGTTATCAAGCTTTTAAGACCGCTGACTGTTTTCAGATATGTTTGGGGATAAAGGGTTAAAAATACAATTTCATTCTCTTGTTTTTTGGGGGGGAGGTTAAATTAAATGCTTCACCTGATGCCATGTATAATGAGGTCTTCAGCATTCATTTTTGGTTAGAAAAATCACTTCCGTTTCGAGTCACTCTATTGCTCATACACGAATGATGCTTTTTTCTATTTGTATTTATTTGTTATTTATTTATCCTCACAAGGCACTCTTTAACTCATTGGCTGTCATTGACTCATTGAAATATATTGAATGTCTAAAGCTATCATTGGGACTGAAAGATGAGCGAGCATTCATGGTTAGTCTTCCCGATTTAAATGAATTGGACGTTTATTGCTGCCAATAAAAAAGAAATCAACTTTGAGATGTTACTTGAGGCCTTAATCAGTTTGTTTCTCTTTTGATCAATTTTACTTTCATTAATTAGCTCTTTGTATTCAATTATAAACCTTTCATTAATTATATAAAAAATAATGTTAAAAAATACAATACGACAATTCATAATAATAAAAAAAATCATTTTTAAATTGCTGTCCACTGGAGGGTTAAATTGTAAAGTCTTCTATGTGATCATGTGTATGTTTTTTTCTATCCATATTCCTTTATTAATGCTCATGCACCAATTCTGAAAGTGACAGCTTTGCACGTCCTGGGAACTGTAAACACATTAACCAAATATTCGTCATTAATAGAGCGCCCCCCACACTCCCCCGTTCTTATTTCCACACCATGCTTCTATGCCTACCTCCATAGGAACAGCTGTCCAGCTGTCATAGCAGCCAGCCAGCCATTCAGCCTCTCTCCCAGGCAACATCTGTAGAGTCGGAACGCACAACGGCGGCTTGTCGCTCTCAGCTTGTCCCCAAAGACCGCGGAAGTGTGTCATGCCCTTGGCTGCACGTCGCCACTGGCCACATTAAGCGTGTGACTGAGTCCGCTTTTAACTTGATCAACTCATTTTAGCCACTTCAACGCGCTCTCTGAGATTTTTGCCACAATCCTCCAGTCACGAGAAAGTCCAAAATGAGACGTTCCGGGACTGCCAAAGAAAAAAAAGAAAACATGGCACATCATCATCCCCATTAATAGTCGTTTGCTTGTGCGTGGATGTGTATGTGCGTGCACCTGGGTGTGTGTCTTTTACAAAATCCCAGCGAGCAAAGTGCAATGGCCTGGAACTGACGGGAACCCACTGGGAGAATCTCTCCTTGATGTAGCCCCCCCTCCTCAGCCCTGCTCTCCCCCTCCTCACCATCGTTTCCTCCTGGCAGTGCGAGGATAGAGTAGGAGGAGGGTTGCCATGTGAGATGAACAGAGCTTGGGTCCCCTCTGTCAGACACAAAGTAGGATCAGGGAGCTCGCATGGGACTCTCTTGTGGGATGAAAAAGGGAGACAGCAGCTGTTTTCCCCCTTCAACAGAACACTAGGTTCATATATATAATATTATATATATATATATATATATATATATATATAATATTTATATATATGTGTATATATATATTATATATTCTATATATATACATATTTACATATATATACATATATATACATATATATATATATATACATACATATATATATATATATATATATATATATATATATATATATAGCGAAATGGTGATATATTGTGATACTTTGTTTGCCAAAAGATTATCAATATGTTCTCTCCAAGAGTCGATATATCAATTTAAAAAGATGTCACTGCTTAAAATAAAAGGACACAATAGGCTACTAGCAATATTTTTGTCTTAAGGCATTGCCCACCAGTGATGTCACTAGTGCTACAATCCACTTTGGCTGGATTGGACATTTATTGCTGTCAATGGCACTAAAACTAGAGTATTCACTTTTTCTTATTGCTTTTGGGGCCATTTACAAGTCATTCCTGGTGATTTTAGGGCTTTACGGGTCATTGTCTATTGATTTCGAGTCACTCTATTGATTTAGGTACAGTCCTGCATCACTTCCTGTTCAGTTACTGTTCAATTCTTTGTTTTTACAACTACAGCAATGTTTAAAAATGTTAGCAAATTTAAAGATTGCAATAGTGTTTTATGGATCATTGTTGCCGACACAGTTGGTTGAACAGCTCATCTATTGATTGAATATTGAGGGTATAAATCCAGTTCCTACCATTATTGTTATACCTTTTGGCAACAAACAGCATGAGAGTAATTGGCTGATAGTGTTTTAAAGAGCCAGTAGCACAAATTGAAAAAAAAAACATTTTCCCCTTCTTAATACATTGCATGGGATTGTATGCACGGATCTTCAAAATTGATGACTTTGACTCGGGTGCAAAGACATGTGATCGGGAGACCCTTTGTTTAAATGATCACTATTCTGTGTTACACATTGGGTTGGACAGTTTTTTTTTTTTTTTTTCCCTCTATGGGACCTGTCCTTGTGATCGCCCATTGAGGTCACCTGTTGTTTCCCCACCCACAGGATATCTTTTGCTTGCTACCTCTCAAGTGACTCATGTGTTTCTGATTGTCTCGTCAACCCATGTCTGTCTGTTTAAAATGGGAATTTAAAAGGAGAAGAGGTTGTGCATGTGACATGGCCAATTTCAGCTTGCTCTTTGGCCAATATGTATGTTGTAGATTTTTTTTTTTAATGCAAAATAATGCATTTCCTTTTTCATAACCTAGCTTCAATGAATACATTCATGGCAAAACATTAACCCGTGATTGAGAGCCAAGTAAAAAATATCCATATGGATGCATTGGAGGTCCTCCGCCTGCGATGGGTCACACTAGCAAACAGCTGATGACAGGAAAATCGCCTGCTCATGACTTGGGTTTTATCATTCAAATTCCTTCTTTTTGCTTCGGCCTACCGTGATTGACAGGCTGGCATAAAAGCGGCGGCGAAGCGATGGTAAGTGTGACAATGGTCTCTCCCTCTTTTCCTTGTTTTCACGCTTTTTCTGCTGTCACAGACAAGCTCGCTGATTGCCTCTCTGCCAAGGCAGCATACTATTAATCTTTTAAACAAGGGACTGAGAACCAGCTGTATTCGTAGTCCATACCCAAGAGGTCCCCATGAGACTTTGTCAAAAAGGCAATGGAGACTAAATTGCTGTCATTGTGTCTAGTTGTGACGTTGTTTAAAAAAATAAATAACACTATTGGAAATCTTTATAGGTGCTTATATACTAAAGTCTGTGTTCGACCCACAACTAACTACATCGTTTCAATTGTGGCATGATGTTTATGTCTCTCTATTTATGCTTATGCTCCCTGACAAGACCGCCTCGAGATCCCCTTTAGCATGCTTAAGTTTATTTTTTTCTTTTTGCTTTGTTTCAAATGGGATCTTAAAGAGCACTTTGTTCCAACATGGCATTGATGTAATATGAAGCGGAGAGAAAAGGCAACAGCTCCATTTGGCCCTCAATTTGAAGTGTTTTAATGACTCGCAAAACCTTTCTAGACTTGAACTTTAATGGCTTTCTCTGCTCCAATTTCATGGACTGGGCTTTTGTGTTTAATTAGGTGTGATTTGTGAACATTTCCCAAGTGGTAGGAAGTCTTTTTTTTCAGGAGGGGAAGTTTCTGCACTTCCTTGACAATTGCTGCAATGTTACTGACACCTTGGGCTGTAATGGATGGCTTCCTGTGCAAAATAGCCTCATAAAGCAAACTTTAAAGGATGTGGATCACGTGGCAGCGGTGTTCCGTGTCTCAGGCCTTTCTGATGTTACTGTCGTATAAAGTACCTGAAATTGAGGGGGTCAGTGTGCACCTTCTTTGTGTTCTCTGCTCATGGAAACTCGGCGAGGCAGTGCGACCTATTTAGATGACTATTTGACTCCTTGGTCAGAGCCACATGATAGCAACATGGCTGCTCATTGGAGAAGGGGCTACAACAGCTGATTGTATGGTTTTTATCCACGTCGTGTGCTATTCATAGTACCTCTAATACACCCGTTGTCTTAATGCATTACCTGTTGAAGAAAGTCTTACCTTATACTGCCTTTGAGCGCTACACCGTCTCTCCAAAAAAGACTTGTATTCCAGAATTCAATCTTGTCTGTGTTGCCATTTGTGGAGGAAAAAGTTGTTTTTATTTTTTTAATATTTAAAAAAATAAATAATTTTGACAGTTTTTTTTTTAAATTGTCTTAAACAGACAACAGATGACGACACGCAATGAACACCTAAGTTAAAATACATTTTAGTAATGAATGTAGGGTAATTAACCCAAAGGTTGCAGGTTCAATCCCCTGCCCAGGTGACCATGTCAAAGAATCCTTAAACTTAATCTTAAGGATTATTCCTTAAGGATCGTGAACTCAATAAGGGAATGAGGTGAGAATGTCAAAGTATATTTAGTATTCTGAGGGTGGAAAAGCATTTAACAAGTTTGTCTCCAGTTTTAAATGAAGCCAAAATACAAAGCAATCGTATTGTTTTGCATTTTAGTGTGCATTTTCGTGCTTTGATTTCGAAAAAAATAGGGTTTTAATGAGACTTTGTGGAGGTGTGTGAGATAGGGCGTGAACATAAATGCTTCATTACAACAAAATGAAATCAGGCTTCTTAGAAAATGAAATGCCATCTTGGGACATGCAGTTAGGGCCTCTGCCCACAAAATGTTTGAATTACTGTTATTATTCTTCCAAAGTTTTTTGCCGTAAACTTTGGGTTTTCTTATTCCAAAAGCAGTTTTTGTATTGTGCCTGTGATCAGGAAATGCCATGAACACCTTGATGCATTTAGAGGATAAGGACCCATGATTGACAGGGGCCCTGGAAAATAATAGAACCTTAGTGGAGCAGTGGGGCCCAAAGTGACAGCTAGCCCTGTCTGTGATTGACAGGCATCCAATTTGGGATGTATCCAAAATCAGATAGGATAAGCTCCCACTCACTTGTCACTATGAACAACACAAGCAATAGAAATTAGTTCATCCATTTATTTTCTGAACCGCTTACCCTCACGAGGGTCGTGGGGGGTGCTGGTGCCTATCCCAGCTAACTACGGGCACCAGGCTGGTGACACCCTGAATCGGTGTCTACCCCATGACAATAATAAGTAATAGAAATTTAATAAATTCCCCAAAAGTAGGATTCCAGGGATAAAACCATTGTTCGAAACGCTTTACTACCACCAGTAGAACTTGGGTGGAATTTAGTATTTTTAAATAAATATCAAATTGCGATCCAGTTTCATTGACAGTAAATAGTGTATAGTATCAGATTAGTGAAAAAGCTTTGTTGAGGTCTTGGTGAAGATTCGTGCTCTTGACTGTCATATATAGATCTTTTTGGTAGGTTTTCTTTAAAGTTGTAAAAAATACATTTTGTTATTTGATTTTTAGAGTTGTGTTGAATAATGCGATGAAATGCTGATCTAAAATACTGGTTGTGGATTGTGAGAAGGTCTACTTGTGTGGAAGTCATCCGGTTTGAAGTGTAGGCTCTGTTGTTTGTGTGAACAGTATAAAGGGTAAAGAAAATGTATAGCAATTAAAATAATCATCAATTATGCCAAGCAATTACTGCTGTTATTTCCACCTGCTCCATGACTGCAATAAATTGCATGCTTTTATACTCTCCTTGAAGCCAGCATGGTCCATTTTGGACACTTGCTGTGTTCTCCAAACATGGTTTAATGTGGGCTTCGCTGTGGCTCTGTCTCTGTTGTGCACATTTACATCACATGAACAGGAGTGTACTATATGTTTGTAGGTTAAATACAAGCGTAGACGTCCCACTTTCACACACAAACCCCCAGCCCACATACACCGTCTCCCCGCACGTCTTCGTATGATCCCTAGCGAGCGGTCCTAGAGCCGTGTGCATGCCGCCGGCAGCCTCTCCCCTCCGCCCACCATCCGAGAAAGATTGCCTCGCACTCGTAGAGCCCCTCTGCGAGGAAGCATGGTTGCGACCCCTGACCCCCTCCTCTCGGAGAAAACACTCTTGACCTGCTGCCCCATTGTTTCCAGCGGGGATGGATGAGGAGCCGCCGCCTCTGCCGCCGCAATCCTTCACTCAATAGCCGCTCCATCTGTTGACTGCGTGACTCCGGGTTACAAGCAGGGATTTTGCGCCGTCTGTGCAAGGGTATGAAAGGGGCTATGTCAGGGGGCTTCCTGAAAGGGGTTTTAACACTGCATTTGCAGGGTGTCACCATGCGCGCTCTCTCAACCCTCCTCCACCCGCCAGTCATCGCTGTGAACACAACTGGCTGGGTGTGTGCGGGATGAGAGGCCTTCATTGTGCCTGTTCACAGGCCCCTAGGCAACAGGGTCACCTTGTCCCTAAACACATGGTGCCCTCACTGGGATGTGTAACGCTGTTTATCCGAATGTGTACGTGAAGGGGAGTGGCAAAGGTTTTGTGTGTAAGAATGCATCATCAGAAAGAGAGCAAAGGCCTTGACTGTGAAGACATTTATCTCAAATCTCTGCCTTTCACATCAAGGGCTTTGCGTTGGGCATTCACAGATCCTCGCAGGCAAGAAACGCTGTCGCTGGCTCTTTTGGGTGACGCTCTGAAGGCTCTCGGTTCTAGCTTCAAAGCCGGTGACATCCTTTGGTGGTCGTCCTGTGCTGTAAATTTGTTTGTATGATACAGTTTGCTTGCAGAAAATTTAGTCTAATTGATTGACATTAAACGGCTGTGTTTAGCGACAAAAGTTAATATATTCTCTTCAGTCTTTGCAGTATTAGAACCTCATAGCAATTTTCAAAGGTAAGGTAGAAACACTTGTTTGTGATTAATTGCACTTCAATAGTTGATGTTCTTTTATACTCCTTACTTATAATTAATGATGTCCCCATCTTATACTCAGAATCAGTATTGCTCCCAATTTGTCTGTTTTTGGAGTATTGGATTTGGTCGGAAGATATATTATACCTTCGAGAAATGAGAGTAGTTAAAGCTTAGTTTTCTTGCATAATACGTCAAAGCAGAAGTGTGAAGTTTGAGAGTTGCGTTTATCAGGACTCGTGTACTTTTACCACTGAATTAAAAAAATATAATAATTCCGTAATTAATGTTGATGCTGCAGTCTCCCAGACAGTTGTGCTGAAGTCCACTGTCTGACTGCGTGTGGGAGTTTTTATTTGGCGGCATTGGAAAGCCCTGCTTTGTACTAAATCAAATTTCCACCAAACAAAAGAAAACCTCATGCGTGGGTTGCATTTCGTGCCACAATTCAAGTCAACAATTTCATCTAATTATCTTGTTTGCGTTTTCTAGGCTTTTGCAATCCTTTCCTCCTTTTTATTTTGTGCGTTAGGCAGTGAAAAACAACAAGTGGTATTTAGTTTCTGTCTAATAGGGTGGTCCTGCCTCTTTTTTTGCTCTGAAGAAGCTCAACCAAATACCCTCATCTCCTGTTTCCTGTTCTTTGGTGCCACAGGCAGCCACCGTGTCGCCACAGGTGCCGTATCCCCCTCCCGGCTGTCACAGCATTTGCCCGCCATACCTTTCTTCCACTCAGACGATGAAACTGCTCTGGTTATGTCTTTTTGCACTTGCGCTTCAGGTCCCCCTTTTCTCCTCGAGCAGACAGAAAAAGACAAAGCGAACTCTGGTATCAGCCGGAGATAAGTGGGTTGGTTCAGGTGTGGAGCATCTCACCAGAGGAGACAGTGTTGAAGGAACAGAGTGGATGCAGAGGGAGGCTGTTTGAGGAGTGGAAGGAGTGGAGGCAGAAAACTGCAGTGGCAGCGGAATGAATAAATTGAAAACTTCTCTCATTGTAAATTGTCTATCGCCGGTGACAAACGATCTGATAGGCGAGAGGCCCCGGCTTTCCGATGCATCCGTCCCAATAGAGCTGTGAATAACGGGTCTATCTCCTCACTGCTTAGCACTGGCCCCTCACTTAATAATTCATGCAGTGTGAAATATTTTCCCCGCTACAGATACGCCAAAGCGCTGCCGCCAGCAGGCGGGGGCGGTGCGGAGGGTGTCCCTGCGGTGCTAATTTGGGGGTTGGTGACGTGCGGAGATTTCTAAGGGCACTTTAGAGGCGATGCCACATTTGCCCTCATGTACGTGTTGTCTTTATTGGAATGCACAATGGAAGATGACATTCAATTCGTGGCTAATCTGCTTACAACTGAGAGGAGAAATACACATTCCCATTTAAGGCTCAAAGTGCTTGGATACCTGCTAACTTTACAAAAAGTTTTTGGAGGGCTGCAACTGCCGCAACTTCTGATTTTTTTTGTATCAGGTGCCAGCATTACTCACCTGTTCGTTGCTTTCGTGTACAGTGCTAAGGCGAATATCCCTTGCCTTTCCTGTACAAACTGGCTATTTTCTTGTTCACATTTAGAGCCTGATACCAATTATGCAAACTATTAAAAATTTAAACAGGACAGTCTTTTATAATTTAATCCTAAAGTAATAGATTCTATTAAAAATGCATGAGAAGAGCTTTATAGATGGAGAAGGAATTTGTGTCTATCAGAGAATCTCCCGTCAAGGATGCAAGCAGAATGAGCAAGTGGGATTGGTGGCGTTTCCTCATTATTCTAATAGGATGTGATTAGCATAAAGCGGCTAACGGGCTGGTGCGATCATGAGCGAGAAAAGGCTCATGTATCAGGGCTCCTCAGAGGGAGAGCCAGTCAAATGAAATGGGTTTCATACTGTATTCCTTTCGCCTTTTACCATCCGCGGATGAGATTGGAAGTGATGCGTAATGTGTTGGGGTCCTTTCACATTTTCTCTTCTTTGATTGGCCGCTTTTGTTGTCGTTCCAAAAAGCACGCAGAGGTGTTCAAGTGTGAAAACTGCAAGTTGACACTTTTGCATCGTAATGGCTCATAGGCAACAGGAGTGTCACAGAGCTTTTTCATACTCTCACTGGGTTCTGATACCCCTCGTTAGTAATTTCGTGGACACTGAGAAAACAATGTGCACTGATGTCATTACTTCTGCCAAGCATGAAAGTGCCAGGTATTCTTTTAAGTAATCAGCATTTGTTGTTGACGTTGTTCTTTTTAAGTAGGATTTACATATAAATGAAAAAACATGAAATCCCGTAGAGGGGTGGCACTTGTTCTTGTTATATGTGAAAATCTGGAAAGCCGATATTAGAGGAATGCAATTTTTGCGGCAATGTGTCAGCGCAGTGGACTCTGACGTTTCCCGAAAATGGACTACCTCGTCACCTCGCTTGAGGTCTGGAACTTTATCAGGTTCCGTTATGTCTGAACGCTGACCTGCGTAATTTCTGGCTCATGGCTCTGTGTCTGAAAACCAGAACCTAGGTCGATTTCGGGTCACACGGTAATCTTGCAGTTCTTGTCTGAAAGCGACTTGAGTGAGATTTCTGTCATTTGCATTTGTATCACTTTGATTGTCTTGTTCTTGTCAGAGCGTGCACTGCTGATTGCAAAAACAGCCCCTGCGCTGCAATTTAGGCAGACAAAACCGCGGTTAAACCTTGGCAGAGTTCTGCGCTATTGTCGTTGTCATTGTTCCGATTGAAAGTTTTCCGTCATTTTCTGGCAGTAGTGCTTGCTAAACAGTTTTTCTCGCATCGCAGCTTCAAAGGAGGACAGATTGCAAAAGAACGCCTCTCGGTTGCCGTTGTCATTTGCTTCAGTAATTAAAGAGCTGCAGTCATTCAGATAGCAAACAGCCTCGGAAGAAAAGTGCTTATTGATGCTATGTGAGAAGTGGGTTGCCAAAGCCAGTAAAAAGTGGAACCCTCGCGAAGATTATATGGATTTTAGGCCTGCCTCTGAGGTGAAATTCTTGCCTTTTTGATGTGATGTCTGCCTGTTGATGGAATAAATCCAATGGGTTTAATCGATCATCTCCGTGGAAAGGTCAAGAGGAGAGGCTGTGGTGTTTGAAGCGCTTATCCTGTGGAAGAGCGCCAGAAATGTGACACCTCCTTATGAGTGGGTGGTGGCGGGCAGATTAGCGACGGACAGGGTGGCCCAGGGGAATGATTTAGGGGGATGCGGTGCTAAATACTGTACTCTGTGTTTGTCAGGGAGAGAAGGGGGTGGAAGCGAACCTTCTCAACCCTTTGGTAGATTTAAAAAAATGGA
This sequence comes from Stigmatopora argus, assembly GCF_051989625.1. Taxonomy (NCBI): domain Eukaryota; kingdom Metazoa; phylum Chordata; class Actinopteri; order Syngnathiformes; family Syngnathidae; genus Stigmatopora; species Stigmatopora argus. The sequence goes on along the minus strand of NC_135391.1, from coordinate 9,235,424 downwards.
GCTCAACTACCTTCAAAGATTTGAAAGGCAGCAAACGGAAAGCAGGTTTATTGCTGTTAACCTCCTGTCCGCACTTATCCATTAATTTTGCCTGAATCTACCGTTGGGTTTCATCCTACTGCAGTCTAATCTAATCTAAAGTGGGTGGCTGTGGGCAGCATCTGTGCTCCCAGTTGAAATAAGGCTTTCTCGAAGCTAATCCTCTATCCAGGGATCACTCAGCAGGGTAAAGACAATTACCAGCCTGCTTTCTCATGCTAATGGCATCTCTAACCAGATCTTAGAGACTCAAGGGGAGAAATGGATGGAGGAGCAGGGACAATGGGGTAAAAAGATGACCCAAGGAAAATGGGGGTTTAGATTAACGGTTAATTATTGATAGGGACCAAGTCGAAAAGCCTGGGGTCAGGATTTTGAGAGCATTTTCTGGAATAGGGTTAAAGATGATCAAGTTACTTACTGTGTGTGTGCACGTGCGGTTTTGGTTAGGAAGTTGCTGAGACAGAACTCCTATCGTATCAGCAGCTGTGTGCCAAGTAGTCTGCCTTCCTCTTTTTATTATCACCTGCCTCCAGCAAGGTGTCTGGAGTGGTTTTAAACTGCATTAATATGCAGGAATTTATAGATTGCCTCCCTTGGCATTTTTGCAGGGAGGCATAGCAAGTATTCTAGTCTCCATCTGCACTAATTACCGGGTCTTGGCAGTGTTACCTGTCTCTTGTGAAGGACAAATTCAGGGACTGATGCTGGAGCACGTAGCGCTGAAAGAACTCATCTGACTTGAAGTGTGCAGGGAGAGGGATGTCTCTAAGGCATTTTTTTTTCTTATTCCTGATATGTTTGATGTGTTTGGAAGCTCGACTACCATGAAAAATCTCTGCCGGAAACATCAATAAACTAAATGACTTTGACCAAGTTCCTTCATGTGGAGCTCAGAGAAACGTTAACAGGCTTTGCACCTGATCTCGGTGACAGTTGCATGCTCACTCCAACTCAAATATATCAGGTTTCATCTTCTGTGTATCCTACTTGAAACTTCAAATGAGCGTCTCTGGCAATGTCTGATCATTTTAAGTCATGGCAGCACAAGAGTAATGCTCAATGCCAGCTGCTTTCTCCTTGAAGTGGAATCCGAAACGGAACACGAGTCCAAATACATGACAACAAATGGATCAAGAATCCATGAGTGGGCGCGTGTGCTGCTGTCTCCCCGATGACCTTTTCTTCTGCCTGTGGCTGGTCAAATTGTCTGATAACACGCAGCCCTTATCAGGTTGCCATTGTCAAGTGAACCTACCATATTTGAGATCATTATAACCTGACCCTTTCAGTGACGCCAAGCCATTGCCTGGAAAAACAAGCGATCAATGTTTTAAATCATTGCACTTCGGGGGACGGACTTGCTTTCTATAGGTTCCATGTTTCCACTTCAGTTTGGAATAGTGGCTCTTTGTGTGTTTATGGATGGTCATCCTTTTTCATCAACAGTTTTTACTCATTGGCTGCTCCTGGTGGCGACAGTCTATTTAAAGTGCGAGGGCTTCCCGTTAAAAGGAGTTGGACTTCCTATCACCTTCAATGGAATTGAATTAGTAAATATTATGCATTTTGTTGCACCATGTCCGCTCACATTTAGTTAAGGCTGTTTAGCTTGTTTAGAGTGGATTTGGTTACGAAAAAAGTTTCTTGGTTGAACATGTGTTGTTGATATGTAAAAGTATAACATACAGTAATCACAGTAAATGCAAGGTTAAGGAATTGCGGTTACTTGTGTTGTTTGAATATGTATTATGACTATTTCAGCACTGTCATTTCATGTACATGTCACAGACCATTTTGTCCCTTTTGATGTCATTCTATTTGCGTTTCTGGGCTTGGGAACGCGAGCCCTTATTACTCTTTAACCGCTGTCTTTGTTGAAATCTACTTCCTACTTGGTAGAGCAAAAAGAAGGTCCACAAATCTGGCCTTGTGTCTTAGATAGTGATTACCAGCTGCATCCTCCCTCTTGATCTTAGATCTCATTTTGTCTGATCTAGTCTATCTTGGACAGCTGGACGGCACCCACTCGCAAGTAAAAGGCTGCCAAATTGAATCCCCGCTCCCTTGCTCGCATTATGGATGAACAGTTGTGTCATCCTCAGTTGTTTTGTCTATTCAGCAGAGCAAAAACGCCTTTGTTACACTTCAAATATATCAACTGGGTTCACTGTCAACATTTCACCGGTGTGCAATTTGATTGCCTCCTGGGCTTGGCGGCGCACTAATGTTATGCATGACTGAGTATTGGATCTGTGACACCCTCCAGTGAAAGGACCATGGGAATTGGGGTCACCTTAGGCACGGCAGAGAGCAATGTGTGGAGTCAGGCTTCAAGCAGCCGAGGCAAGGAATCACACTCTTTGAATTTAATTATATATCATTGATTTATTGAGCAGCATTTAATAAGCATGAATTTTGAGGCAGGGCCATTCTGATGGAAGGTTTTCCTTTTCTTTTTATGCATTCCACTCGCCCGCTCGTACCGTTTCATCATAAACTGACATAAGCCTTTCTTTGAAGTTCTTGAGCCAAACAGAGAAATGACAGCACAACAAACAATGAACAAAACACAGAAAGACAATGGAAAGTGTTTGAATATTCAAGCAAGCTGTAGGATGATGGGTGAAGGGGGAGGAAAAAAGATCCCTTGTTTTATTGTTGCCGTGTTAAGCTGTGAATGGGCCTGTCTGGAACAATAAAAGATTGTGCCACATTGGAATAAGACATTTTCGCGATAGCCACAATGCTTTATAAATGGTGTGTAATTCAGGTTTATGGAGAAAATATAAATCCAAGTAGGAGAGCCAAGAAAGTGCTGCTCATTTTTCACAGCCGTTATGGATTTCCATGTATGCAGAACATTAACATTCAGAAAAGCAGCATGGTGGCTCTGAAGAAGACTGCACCTGTGATCACCAGTTTAGCGTGAGTGGCTGCTCTGCTCAACTTTCGCTAGGCGTGCACGTGGAAGTGCGGTTAGATGACAGGCAACGTCACTGCAAAACAATACGACCAACTCATAAGACTTTCCCCTGCGGTTTTACTTGACAACTTTAAGCCACACACGCCTTGCTCAAAGTCTTCGGCTGGTATCAGCAGGAGCACAAGAGACTCTCTCATGTTCTAAAAGCACTTTTGCTTGCACCATGGAGAAGCTAGTACTTTCCCAGCAGGGGCCCAAACACCGTGCAGTCATTATTGCAAAAGATATATCCCTTTTTAAAAGGTAGACATTGTGTTCTTCCTTTCTTTAACATTCATCTTTAACATTACAAATTATGCATTCCTTCTCAGTTAGCTCTCCTAACATGTTATGTCACTGTAGGGATTCTAAATAAACTTTTGAGAAAATGATATTTTATATATGCCTTTTTAGCACATAAAGCGATCTTTATTTAGGGTCAAACTCTGCCGCAAACGCGAGAAGAAAATGCCTTACAGCTTTACTTGAGGTGTCAATGATGTAACGGCATCACATTTAATGAGTCCTGGTAGTGTTGCAATGTAAACAATGTTAGAATATGTATTCATTTTAGTTTGTGTTTATCGAGTGGATTCTTTAAAATCTGGCTTTATATTCATTATGCACTAGGATAAATATGACATAGTGCCCATGTTTTTTTATATTTCTGTTGGAACCCTGAGGCTGTTGTTCATGTTGATCGGAGTCTAGTAATCATTTAACAATAAGTGTCCAACGTTTAAATACGTAATGTTTTGTCTCAGAAAATGTGTTATTTATAAAAATCCACCATCCAGGACATTGCAAAAACAAGTGTTTCTTTTGCCTTTAATGTTCTCCACGGCTTCAGCATAGTGAATCTATTTGCCTTTTGCGTCTTCCATTTAGCCCGAATGAAATCAAAGATGCAGCGCTTGGCTGTGCAGTCAATTAGTCTTCATTGCGATTACAGGGTTGACATTAGTCTAGACAGGCGTATTTTGATCAGAGATGACAGGCGGCTCGCTGCTATTGGACTGCCAGACATTCCTCACCCTTTACGCTGTGGATGAAGCTATCGAAGCTGACTGGTATACGGAGGCCTCGCAGCTGAGCGTCTGTGCCAAGATGCCCTTCATCCGCTCTTATAAATATGTCGGCACGGAATACGAGGCGACGTAAGCCTCAATAACAGCAACACATGGCCTCGTATGCGTAAAGCCGGGCTGTCGGTATGGTATTCCGCCACTGTATATCATGGCAATGATGCCTAAACGGCTGGCTTTTACACACAATGGCCTTTTGTTGTGCGGGTTATTTATTGTGCTGCTGTGAAGCTGCGCAGAGGGCTAGTGGGTGAGTGCATCCAGGGGCTCGTATTGTGAGAGAATCAGTGGCTTGTGTTTGTGGAGCTGGGAGGCTTGGCTAACAATGCCCTTTTTTAATGTCCCACAGTGCGTGCAAATGTCCCCTCACTGTGTTGTTTGTTTGTTTGTTTGCTCACTTTCAATGGGGTCATCGAGCAAAACCGAGTCCAAATGGACGAGCTCTCTCGCATATGTGCATTTGGAATGTACAGCACATTATTTTGCGCGGATGTGTGGAGGAAAGTGGCGAGCGGAAGGCTTTTACAGCCCGTCTCTGCTAATGGAACCTTTCTCCCTCTCGCTCTGTATTCGTGTGACGGCGCGGTGACGGACAAGGGAGGCGGGTGAGGGATTACGGGGTTAGTGCAGTTCCTTGTTAAAGAAAAGGAAAGGGTTAGAGTGTGTCGATTGGATTAACTTGTTTGGGCTTATTAAGAGAAGAGACACAGCAGCTTGTTAAAAGCACGGCATGGGGTGTCCCACAGTGAGCCAGCAGGGTCACCATTCAATTAGGCTCAAGCCGCACCCACCCAATTCATTCTGGTGGAGCTTTGCCAGGCTGATGGTCCACGAGTGGTCCCATTCTGAGAAGGTGGAGGGTTTTTTTTGGAAAGATTTAAACACTTCAATGGGGAGCGCTAAGAATGGCAAGGAATTTTGAGTATTTGCTGTAATGTTAGTTAAAAAAAAAAGGATTTACCATCGGTTTTCTATTGGATTTCCTGCAATCAAATTAAAAAAAGATCTACTTTCAGAGGGTTCCCGCCACCACTTTGGTTTGCACTACAAAGTGCTGTTTTTGTTCTTTGCCCCCTCCACACAATCTAGCCTGACATAACCATTACTTGTGGAGTACATTAGATTATTGGTCATCTATCCACTGCAATGATTATACACTCATGGACAACAATTTAAACACCAGAATCTTCAGTTTCTTAATCATTTTAAATGTCTACTGCTTGAGAAATATATCAATGACAAAAAAGGGTCCATAACAGTTTATTTTAAGAACTGCTATCTCATCACGTTGCATTGTATTTATTTATTTTTCTAATAAAAATCAAAATAATTTCACTTTTCCTATCAGTAGCTATCGCATACGACTGCTAAATTGATTCTTAATAGAATTCTCAGAATAAAGTCAGAACTCAAAACAACAGCATTATTGTGAAATGTCATTGACTTGTTTGCTGAGGCTTTCAATGAGCAACATTTGGGTGTGCCGCAACAGATTTTCCACTGCAATAAGGAGCAAAATGCAGTAAATTAGACACATTTTTCACTGTGATCCATGCACTAGCCCTATTACCAGCCTTCCACTTGAGCATGTCCATTTTAAAACGTACACACAAAAATAACCAGAGTTGTTTCACCCGGGCGGCCTGTTACACCCTCCACTTTGCAGGATGCTTATCTCGACAGACAGCTTTGGGTGCGCAGAGACGTCTCCTCTGATCTCCTCTGCCGTTTAAGAACCTTTTAACGAAGAAATAGCCCTTGGCCGAGCCCACTGGCTCTTGATTCCGGCTCATTCCCTCATCTCATGGGACAGATCCTTCCCGCCCCCATTGCCAACCCAGCAGCAGTGTTATCAGAACGATAGACATCCTGGCTTTGGAGATATGGCCACGCTGGCGTAATAGGAGAGCTGTGAGTGGATTTGATGAGCAAGTGAAGTGCTGGTGGTTTGAATGAGCCCACTTTCTCGCATTCTTCAACGTTTTCAAGGCGATTGATCCGAGCATGACGGGCTATTTTACAGCAGCTGCTATGATGGGTCAAAGCGTTTCGCCGGGAGCATCATTTCCTGACACTGATCGACATCTGCTAAGCAGCAGGATTCCTCAAAGAAAGAGATGAGGCAAAGAGACGGCAGCATGACAAACAAGCCTAAGACTTGCCCCGTCTGCCTCGCTGTGAAAGGCAATAATGGGAGAAAATTGGTGCTTCAAATTGAATTGAAAAGAGTGGCTCTTTTTCCGCAACGCATAATGCCTCCAAATACATTTGGGGAGCGGCAAATGGAGAAAAATGGAGCGCAGTTATGCGATTGTCTTTTATTTCACACTGTAAAAAAACCTGTGGAAAAAGCCAGCCCACCCCACCCTGATATTATCATCACCACCACCTTTTAGTTTCAATCTACAGCACATGGACCCATCCTCTCTTTTAACAAATGGTCTGTGAGGATGGGCTACTGGCGACATTCGGTAGCGAGGACCCAGAGAAATGGATTATGGGAAATGACAGTAATGAGCTCAAAGTGCCACTATGGTTGGACACTGTGTGCGACCTCTCTTTTTGCACAAGCACCTGGAGAGCAAAAGAGTGGTCTCTCTTTTCCATCAGCAGTGTGTGTGAAAGCAGACGGGAGGATTTTACACAGGATGTCAGTATTGTGTTTTAAAAAATGCTTTGCTACTCTATTTTTCCATAGATGGCAGCGTTGTGGATTATCATTCATTTGTTTGGTAATCATTATAATTTCTTGCTTTGTTAGTTAAATCATCACCGACCGTATAAAAGCAAAGTAACAGGCTGTGTAATGTTAATCTGGTGGCGAAATAAATAACAGGACACCTGTTTCAGACAAGCCCATGACAAATCATTTTTCAATAATATGGCTGACGCAGGCACCGACAGCCGAGATGAAATATTTGCTGCAGTTCTTTGTTTTAATATGAAAGGAGGTCGGCAAGATAGTGATTCATAGCGATGCATTTTGGACATGAGGTTCTGACAGACCTAATATCAAGGCCACAATTCTTTTTTACACACACAGCTCGACTCTGTGCGTGGACTTTACCAGCATTCTACAGTCAGAGTGCCTGTTCCCTGGAAACCAAACAATTTCCGTTGAGTGCGGGAATATCAATTCTTATCACATAAGAACACTTTGTGAACCGCGATGGTTTGACTTTAACTGTCCTCATCTGGTACATAATCCAACAAGAGGGGTCATAATCATTCACTATTGTGAAACTGCTTTGTCATGGTCCAGATAAATAATGTCCTCTATTTTGCAAGATTAGTGATTTTTTTTTTGTACGATGGTGCAGTACCTATCGACTACACTCTTGGCAATTTCAAAATATTTGATGTTCATCGCTGTCAGTGGCAGGGAATGAGTTAATTAATCAGTGGCTCGAGACTTAACAGTTGCAAATGGAGGAAATAACTTTCTATTTCACTTCCCATATAAATTCCACTTAATTCCGTATAGCAAATATTTGTCTTGTTGTGATTTTTTCCCCAGTGGAAACTAACAGCCACTGCCTCACTTTTTTCCGGTGTGAAAGTGGTTGTAGGGGGAAAAGAAAGAGCATCGTATAGATTTATAGCCTGGAGAGAGATTGATTAGTGCCGTCACCAGCCGTGATGTACGGTTGGCAGTCTCCCCCACCCTCCATTGAAATTGCTCATAAACACAAACACCAGCGCACTGTACAGAATAGGGCTCTTCATACATGCAGACACCAGTCGTCCCCCAAGGCCCTCCTTGACAGCCCCCCAGGGCTACTGCATGCTTAGCAGTCAGGCTGCTGTTTTTTTTTCCACGCCTGTCCATAGATAACGCCATCAATCACCACGTGCACGCCACCCTGAGAGGAATGTGCTAAAGTGCTGCTACTTGTGTGTTTGTTGTGAGCAGGGTTTCATAGGCAGGAGATATGCTTGGCTAGCTGTGTGGAGCAACACTGTGCACCGAGCCGGGGGGTCAGCTGAGCAACCCTCGGCGCAGGTGTGTGTTTATCAGTCAACGCATGCAGCTCCGAAGCCTCCAAATGTAGGCGAGCTTTAACTAAGGCACACTGGGTGCGCAATGGACACTCATTTAGTCACCAGATGACCGAACATGAGTCATACGTCAGGTTTTTACAGAACTGTTTGGAATGTAATTCTCTTGTCCTGTGACTGGCGCAATCTGAAGCACCTGGAGTTGTACCTGAACGCAACACACCTGTTCATCTGCCAGTGCTTGTTCCATTGGGAGTAACTACAACAGAGCATTGTTAAAATTGAAAATGGCTTTTTTTCCTCAACGTCCGAGATCTTGCAAGCAAAACAATAAATATGAGGTCATTAAAAGCTGGATTTTTTTTAAAACTAAATGTTCAGTGGATTAATGTCAATATTTGGGAAACAAAAGATTTAAATGCACCTTATTTGAAAGATATTGTATATCATTGATTGTCTTGTTCTGACAAACAATGTATCTTAGAATCACTTATGATTCCATTGCTCTTATTTAGAACAGTTTATTCTTGTGACGAATATGCTGAAAATGTTCTCCCTCAGTAAATGCCACAAAGTGGTCTACTTTTTGGCGTTGTGTTAATAGCCATCCTACCAAACACAAGGCTTGACCCCAAATCCGGTCGCTGATTTCACTGACTCAGTATGTTTTTTGCGCTCTAGGTTGGCCGCAAAACTCCCCCGGCTGTCGTACTGTGCCCACCTCGCCATGCTGGCCTGTCTGCAGAGGAGGCAGAACCCTCCACCACAGCACCCGGTGTGTGCCAGCAAGAGCCTGGAGCCACCGCAAGCCCTGGGACGCAAATGTAAGTTCACAAAAACTTTGCAGGCGCCTCGGCCCAGGAATTGACCGTGAGTGCGTACGTTGTGTCCACATAACCCCCCGTTAATCAGTCAAGGCCACCAATGGAAAGAGACTGCTAACCCTGACAGTAAATCAGTGAGCATAAAACAGACTTTCTGGTTTCTGCTGTTTGTGTCGCCACGATGCCTCGCTTCTCTGAGGAATTCCAAACATTTGGACGGGTAAAGGTGCACTTTAAAGCCCAGATTGCCGTGTTGTTTGGCCCGTCTTTGCGAGTGGAGGTGCTTAACTGTGCTGATTGTGCCATCGTGTCAACAGGGCTGTGCAGACACTGTTTTAACGCGCCTCATGGCCCCCAGTGACCCCGAGGGGTCTGTAAACATTTACAGTGTCTGGTTGGGGGCGCCTGTAAAGCATGACAGCTGCTGTGTTGGCTCTCCCGGCACCACCCTCTGTCCACTCGCAAAACGGTGCAGAGGGACAAAGATGAGTTGTTGCTGAGTCGCTTAACTAGTTGAGACCAGTTTGCAGCTGCAGCAAGCAGATAGCGCGAGGATCTTAATTTGAGTCTGGGCCTTTGATATCCCTTTTAACTCTCTGTTGATTCGTGCCTCCGTAATGACAACTTTGAAGTGTTTTTTGTGTTTGCGAGGCAGTCGTAAAAAACATCCCGGGTTGATTAAAAGACGAAAGACGCATCTGAGAAACAAGAGCTTGCATACTTATCTCTTCTGTGGTGGACAGTAGGGAAAGCCTTAAAACTTATCCATTACCTCCATGAGGTCCAGACAATTATTGACTTTTCATTGCAGGAAATGATTACAAGTAATGTATTTAAGATAAAGTACTTCACTGTGCTTACATGAACTATCGCTTTGTACAATTGGGATTTGACAAATCTATGTTTATCAGATTAACAAAAAGTCTTCATCTATTTACCACTTCTATTTGAGGTCAGTTGGGATGGGAAGTAGTCAAACCAAGCCAAGTGACTGCCAGTGATAGCAGTTAACAGACACTATTCTCAACCCCACAGTTCTGAGATGGTGTGTAATTGGATGACGGCCAAAATCAACTGGGTGTAAAATTCATGTATGCATTACAAGTACAATAAAATTGAGGGATCTTTAACAAACGTGCTTCTTGAGGTGGAGAAGTAAATCGGAATTACAAAATGGGAAAGAGGTCCTGAAAAATGTCACTTTTATCCATTTCTTTCTAATTCGGTAGGATTCATTTAGTGAGGCTACTCCGACTCAAGTTGAACGAGTAAAAGAAAATTTCCTCCACTTCTCCTCATGCCTTTTCCTCTTTCCACCTGCATTAAGACATGTTATTTCAATTATAACCAACTGAAGTAAGATTAGATAATGTGGAAGTGCAATATATGAATGTTGCTCAGAAGAAGGTGCACTAGGGTTGGTTTAGATCTTAGACATGGGCCACATTGAGCCGGTTCTTGTCTTGTTTGGCTCCTATTTTGTGCCGGCATCTGTTAGATCTCGTTGGGAGGTACCCATACCAAAATTCACCCCACACAAAGACTCTGTGAGTGTGCATACAGGAAAAGGATTAGTACCTGGCAATGAAACAGGCGAAATGTGTCATTTTCCCCTTCTGTCCTTTGACTGTAATGTGCGGCAGTTTGCGAGCGCGTAAAAATGAGAGGGCCAGAACGGGAGGGTAAATAGGTTTTTGCAAAAAAAACAACAACAAAAAAAACAAAACAAAATGCATGCAGATGCCGAGTGACTGCTCAGTTCATTGATGCGACTCCCATTAAAAATCCCTCATACCCTCAATAAAAAAGGACTTAACAGGCTCTGCCATCAGCTGGAAGCGTTCAGATCGGCTCGCCAGACAATCAATTTCCCCCAAGCGCGCCGAGCTTAGCAGGAGAAATGGGAGGCGGAGAGTAGGATGTTTCCATTATCACAGCCCGGGCTGGCGGGGGGGGCTGGGGGTAGAGCGGCGTGCAGGGCGGAGACAGCGGGCGGCGAGATAGAGCCAGGAGTAGCCGGCTTTTCAGAAAGCCATTGACCGCCTGCCCTTAAAAATATCATATTGGATTAGCTTCATAGGGGCGGCCTTTTGATATTTTTTCTTCCTTTTGGCCATCGAATTAAAAGGCAGTGCAGAGCATTACTTGAATTATAAATCACAGGCACTTGCTTTCACTGCGTCCAAATTCCACGCATATGTGGCTGCACTCTCTCGCGCCAACCGCTGTCATTTTTAATTAAATCCTCCTTATGGGTGACATTTGTAGCCCTCATCCTCGCCTCCGCGTCTCTTCACCGCTGGCCTAGATGGAGACATGAAAGGCAGAGACGTCCGTGGAGCCAGTGCCTCTCATCATGTTGTGCCCCAGAGGGAGGTTGCCCAGACGAGAGAGAAAGAGGAAGCGAGGGAGAAATAGAGGGAGAGAGAGAGAGAGACCACGCAGGGGGAGAAGGGTGAATAGAAGCCAGTGACCCTGGACACCCTCCACCAGAGGCAACCCTCCCTAGCGTTACTCCTCCTTCATCACGACCCTCCGCTGTGGATCTGAAGGTCTGAGAGGGGCAGAGGGGGTGCAGGAGAGGGAAGGTCTCCACTTTGGTGATGAGTAACACTGACAGAGCTGAACACACACGCACTCCCACACAAACTACCACCTGCCCCCTCTCTGGTCCAGACAGCAATTACTCTGCCACATGTCAGCTGTAGAAAAAAAAAAGAACTGGTTCAGAATCTTACATGACAGTTGGATGGGGATCTGGCTATTTCCAAAAAATATTATCTTGTCAGCTTTTCCATTTGCTTGTTGAATTATCTGCTGATTTGTGGGCAAACCTAAATGTCCCTGCAGAGTTGGAAGGGAGAAAAAAAATGAGTGGCGCTAGCAGTTATCTAACCTTTTTGGGGATAATAGCTGTTTTAGCCGCGTGTGGGGGCAAATTGGATAGAAGAGTTTAATCTGAGTTAAATCCATTTAATCAACTGCTATAAAAGTCCCGATTTGTTTTTCTAAATGTGCCCTTAAAGCCGTGCACACAGCCGCTCTCTGGCACAGAGGGTGGATCGAGCACACATGCAGCAGTAACCTCCCGCGACATCCGCCGCGAGGCCCGGCGTGCCAATCAGCCCGGTGTAGATGAGACGTTCCCAGAAGGCCTGATATCAGCGGTTCATGCCGTGTCAGGCCAGGTTCAAACCTCCTCTAGATTGATGGATGGAGACGAAGGATCACATGGCCTTGGGACACAGCAGGGAGGATCACCTGGGGATCTTCCTAATAGCCCTGTTCCTCTGATGGCAAAGAAGCCAGAGATGGTAGACGCTTGCTTGGCTTTTAGCTAAATGGAGGGGGCAGGGAGGTGTACACGATGCGGCCCGTGCTTTTCTAATGGGATATGAGACACACATTGGGAAGATTATGAAACTGCACCTATTGTGTGGGGTGCAATGATGTCAGTCTTTCCAGTTGAATATTAATAGGTGATCTAAGTAGCAGCAGGAATAACAAGCCCTAGTCTGACTGGCTCGTAGGCTCAACACGGCTCTGCTGACTCTTTTCCACTGGCACTAATGCTAGTTTGTTTGATTTGAAGCGTGCCAAGGCAATACCACTTTGTTGACATTAGTCGTTCTAGCTTCTTATTGGTCGAGGAAATTTGTGTCCTTTTATGAATTAGGGATGCGCCAATTCTATGTTGATATTTTTTTCCCTATTACAATCTAATATTGTTTTTATCAATTAATCCCTCTTATTAACCACCTATCCTGTCAATGGTCACAGGGGTGCTGGAGCCTATCCCAGTTACCTACAGGTGGAGTACACTCTGAAATGGTTGTCACCCAATCACAGGGCACATATAGAAGAAAAAAAACAGCCATCCATTCACACACTTTTTTAGACCAGTAAAATAATGCGAAAAATAATACAACCAATAAATGAAAACTCACTATTTGTATTCTAGTGAGCTCTGCTAATACCTTCTCAGGAAATGCTCTTTAAAACTGGATCGCATCCAGTCTTGTGACCGAATCTGTCCAAAAATATCCAAACCATGCAAAAGTATTGGATCGAGAGCTTTCTAGTAATAATAGTAATAAAACACGCTACCATTAACATAACTTGTTAGGTCCCAGGCTGCACTTCATTCTACACATGCTGAAACGGCGTGTTTTCTTGCATCTTCCTGTCTCCTACTCAATTGAGGGAAGGTGGAACAATCTGCATCTACTTGACCTATTCCTACTGACTGATCTATGCCTTTTCTTTGTCCCATTTAGAATGCCACACGGTCCATATAGGCATTCTGATTATTCCAGCAAGTCATACACTATTTGTCATATGCACGTGTAGCCAATTTACTTCTCATACAATCTCATTGTGGGCAATCTTTGCTTTTGCATTGCAAAATCCATCGCAGTCCACCATTTTGAGCAGCCAAAGCCTCTCCTTGTTTCGGGTTATAAGCGTTGGCTCCACGCTGTTGGCACACGGAAGATCATTTCCGGCTCGCAGCGACCCGCCGAGCTTTGCCTTCGCCCTGCCCTCTCGCCTTCTGCTTTGTGCACGGGGGGTGAAGCATTCTGACTGCCATGGGAGATGAGCTCAAGGAAGAGAGGCTCTGCTGTAGCTGTGTTCACAGCAGGAACTGGATCGAAATCGAGCTTGCTAGTTCCAAAGCGAGCTGGCATTTGGGTGTCCCTGCAGGTGCAGGCATCAACACCCTCTGTCTTTGCCTGCCAGAGAGTGGGGGCAGGCTGGTGGGCATGGAGGGGACAAAGTGTCCCTAGTCCTTTGCTTTCGCACAGGAAACGATCTACTAAAGGTTGGAGCATTTTTAAATGGGGACGCCACCAGATGCGAAAGTCAGTCTGCGGCGGATGGCGTTTGTAAAATGCGCTCAATGGGTGCACAGTTCGTTTTCTGCTTTCAGAGAGACCTGTATGCAAATACGGATGAATTAAGCATGTGCAAATGTCATTTACCAAACTCAAGATGAATTTAAATGCCTGATTTCACATCTTTAAAGAGCTCATTTACGTGGCTGGTGTAAGGGGAGCTGTTGTGCAAAAGGCAGTAGAAACTGAGAGGCAATGGGGAGAATGGATTTTTCACACTAGTGGAACTTTTTGAAATGTCAGAATTAAAAATAACTGCAACATATTTACCAATGGCTTTTCCGGTCTCCGATCAAATGAATCATTTTGGGGTAAATTGCTATTTTTGGTCATTAAAATCAACAACAGCAAAAATAAATAAATTTGCCATCCACGTGTATGTCACATTTAGGGTCATGTAGGCCCCATGTTTGACCTTTATAGTTATATTAGAACATTTATATTATTAATCATCAATGAATTAAAATATGTATTCATTTACTGTAGGTTTTATGAATAGATCATTAATTAACTTTCTAATAAAATGTAATAAAAAAAACAGAAATACACCCTCGTTATGGCTCTCACTAACACAAAAGTTTTTTTATTGCTTAGTTGCCTGCTATTAATGACGATAGATGTGCAAGTCCTTTACATTGTTGAACTATGAATGTTAGTCTTTCAGTACCATTGACAGCGCTAAATGTCCATTCCATTTTGACTGGGAGGGGCGAATGAAAAATTCAAATGAATTTTAATGTTTAGCGCTGTAAATTGCATCAAATGGGTTCAGTGAGTGCACTATAAAGGAATTAGGAAAAATAAAAAATAAGAAGAATTTAAGTCAGGAGTAAACTTCTATCACGTTTTTGTAACGCACATTCCCTTGTCATACCAATCTGCCAAAATCTGAGAAGTAAGGGAGTAAGTGGCTTCAATTTGTTTTGGAAAAAAATCCAGAGAATTTTCAAGCCGTAAATATGCCGTGTCAGGGCACTGTGGCAGATATACTTAGAATTCAATTAAATAAATTAATCAACATCGGTGGTGTCAGTCGGAAACCTATGTAATATTTATTCCACATGATTATCATTATTTTAAAAGTCAGTACCATTGTCCATTGCTCGTTATTTTTTTAAATTTATTTTATAATTATCGACCCACACAATTATAGCATTCATCAGTACTGTTTTGTTAACCACGATATATAAAATTTAATCTAAAAACAAACACACAAACGGGTGTTTACAAGTACTATACCTGCTGCTTAATTAAAGGCACTCAGCAGCAGCAGCTCTGTTTTGTTGTTCAAGCTGCTGTCTTCATTTCCACTCCAGTAAATAACTCTGTGCATTTAACCTCGCAGCCTTGATTGAAACACACAGATGGTAAATATTGATCGATATGCTGTTGCAAGAGGTCTCGCTGTAAAGAGAGTCATTATGTGGGGAGAGCAGCCCAGCCGTGATGTGCCTAAAGAAAGGTAGATTTGGATATCTTTCCACAAATCTATTTCATTTATAGTGGATTTAACTATTATTCTTTAGCATTCCATCGGTGATGATTAGATTACTGTTGATGACAGTTTTCCTAATCAAAAGCAAATGTCTGGCTTTGATAATCCGTTTGCTTTCATAAACGACCCTGGAAATCTGAGAATATTTCAGAGTTGTTGGACATTTGAAAAAGTCAATAATTTCATCAAAAGGGTCCCTCTAAAAACATATTTACATTAACTGTCAGGAACCATATCTTGAAAGACATCTCAAATATTATTGTTTTTTGTTTTGCTGACTCTATGCGGCTGTATTTGTTCAACTGTTTGTAGCCCGCATTTCATGCAGAGAGTGTTCTCTCCTCTTCACCAATTTTAACCTGAATCCAAAATAGCAGCAATAAAGTGTCTGTAAAAGGTCAAAAACTTGCTCCTCTCCACTCCTCTGCTCTCTTTACCCCCCTGGCATGTGTACTGCAGTGGAGTGCCTTGTTGTCTATGCAGTGTTAAATATTAATTGGGAATCAGTGAACGACTTGTCTCTTAAATGATAGAACAGAAGGGCCCGGGCTTGCCTCAGGCAGCCTGCAGGCGCCTTTCTTCTTCCATTTACCTGCAGGCCTGTGCAGCAGCACTTTCTGGGCTCTGACAGGCCGGCCCAGCCGCCTCCAGGCCCCTCTCCCCCTCATAACTCACCCCCTCCCTGCCATACTCTTAGCCCCTTTGCCTTTTTTTTTTCTTGGCCCCACTTCCTTTTTTTTATTTTTGTACGCGCTTACAATGGCCATCTCTCGGGTCTTTTATTCCAGACCCGTGTGCGTGTTTGTGTTTTGGATGTAACTGCTCTTGGCAGTACACGGAGCCCTTTGAGAGAACAGTGTCAGAGCCGGGTATCTATTCCTGAAGAACGGATAGAGAGAAGCTACCATGAAAAACTTGCTGTCTTTCGCAGGCTCGGGCAGTTTAATATCACCTCATCCTTTACGTCGAGTGGGCACGCAGTTTGTCCTTGCCTTCCGATGTTCTCCGCCGCCCACTCTGTCACCTCATAGGTGAAGAATTAACCTTCAAAGCCTTGCTTCGACTTTGCCTGACCCTTTTGGATGAAAGGCCCCAGACAATTATTGTTTAAAATCGCATCACTCTGACCTGTTGCGAGCTCTTTATCAGTTCGCCGCAGCTCCCGCGGGGTTTATAGAGGTTATATTGAGAAGTGGCAGGGCTCAATGTTAAATGCGAACGCGGAAGGGAGGCGGCGAGGAGCCAGAGATGGAAAGGTCTGGAAATGAGGGGGCGGGCTCGACTCGGAGTTCACGGGCTCATGAGCGCAGGCCTAATCGCACAGGACAATATGGGACGGTACGCCAGTCGCAACGCGTAACCACCCTTGCTCGTGCTGACTCGGGGTATTTGCTGATAAAGCCTCTCCATTCGAGACCATTCAACGTGCACAATGAGGGTGGCCCAGGCGAGCCGGAAGGCAAAGCACATTTACAGTAAAGCAAGCCCTAATGATATTAAATAGAGTACTTTTTAGTGGATAACGTTATGACTCGTCCAGTAACTTTGCTGTTCTTGAACTGTAGAATATGGATGGAAAAGGGGTCTCAGTTTTTGCTATTATTGTTCTTCAGTTTTGGATTCAGGTGGACTTTTTTTAAACTCAAATACAGATTTGAACCTAGATCGCATAACTGTTAAGCACACTTCATTACTACTAGTTGCACCCTTAGCGATCATTATATGCTAGATAAATAACATTGTGCTGCACAATTGTCATTGTTTTAGGTTGGAAAGTTGTTTTTAACCCATTTTTGGTGATTTTTTTCTCTTTCCCATTGGCATTATACATTAGCAGAGTGTTTTCCCCATGTTTTTAACCGCGCTTAGCGTGTAAAGTTCAAGTCCTTTGTTTATTTGGAGCACGGGCGTCCCACAAAAGGCCCGACATGGGTCCCGCATTCCACAGTGGTTCAAAGAACTGGTGTTTTTAGTGGACGCTTGGCCTGACCATCACTAATTAACCCTTGCAGCTCGAACCCGGGGCCTTCCTTTGTCTCGCCCTCTTCCACACCTGCTGTGTGCTCATGAATTCTAACAATGATCACAAGATGCCAAAATATCCTCCCCTATTTGTCTTTTCACAAGCGATCTTGCTCATTGTCAGATTAGCGCCAATTCTTTGTTGTTGTTTTTTTAATTCCCAAGGGAGAGGCAGCAGGTCGTCTGCGCTGGTGTCAGTAGGGCAGGAATGCGGGACGAGCGCTTTCCCACGCTGTTAGCTTTCGTCTTCTGCAGGAGACACGAGGCCCTGGGCTGGCTCGCCTCTGCTAATGCAGCCGGAGTGTGGACAAATGGAAAGTGACACTTGTGTGTGTAGAATGGTATTTGTGGTGACGCTTTGACTACAGATAATAAAGTGTTCACCCTGGGGTGATTTCGCCCGCCGAGCACCCCAGATGAAACTCACTTACTCGGAGAGCGAGATGGAAAAGACAGAGGCGAAGGGGAGGGAGCCTTGGAGAGACGAGGGAAACAAAAAAGAGTAGATAGATAGAGGGAGTGAGGCAAGAGGGATGATATATATATATATATATATATATATATATTTATTTATATTATATATATTATATATATACATATATATATACATATATATATATATATATATATATATATATATACATACGTACATTATACATTATATATATATTATATATAGTATATATATGGAGAGAGGGAGCTGAGACGATCAAGAGACATAAGACAAAGAAGAATTTCCACTGTTTGTAATTACAAAGCTTCATGGGGTCAGAGAGAGCAACTCCATGGCGATGTCAACTGAGATTTCTCCCTCGTTGGTCCACCTGTTTTCCACCTCTAATCCGCTGGACTTTAATCTTGAGTGAACGTGTACTGTATTTAGCTTTTGAAGGTTATCAGCCATTCCGTAACAACGGGATGGGGGAGCCAGAGGAGTCGTTTACCAGCAATTTCCCTGAGACCTCATAAAAGGTTGCACTGAATAGAAGGTGCATGAGATTGCTACATCAACACAACTAGTTAATGTTCCTGGCTGATCTGTGTGGAGGATCCAAGATGCCAAAATTAAATGAAAAGGAATAAAAGATAAAATAAAATGAGTAGTACAAAAACAAGGGATGAGATTTTAAAAAATAAAAGGAAATTCATAATTGAATAAAAGTACAAATAAAAATGATTTATAATAAAAGAAATATGATTAAAATTTTAAAATGAATACAACAACAAATACAGATATTCAATTAAATATCCTGCGATTGGTTGGCTTCAAATTCAGGGTGTTCCTTGCCTGGTGCCCATAGTTGGCTGGGATTGGCTCCAGCACCCTACAATACACTTGTGAGAAGTAGTACAGAAAATGAATGAGCGAATGAAAATGATGTCATTCATTTTTACATTTTTTTTATTTTGAATCTCATTTCTATTTTTTGCGTTTGCAATATTTTTAGCTTCATATTTATTTGTATATTCCCTTTTTTAAAAAAAAATTGGCAGCTTTGGTCCCCAGTAGATCTGGTGGCATCTGGTTTGGAGAGAAATTTTAGAATGAAAATGTAAACATTGCTTTCACCTGTTTTTTGATGAGCTGAGAAGCTGATGGTGATTTCATCCATGGGGAAGGTGACTATGGGGATATTTTGAGGATTAAGGTCAGGTGTGTGAGACGAGTGTTTCATCCAAACATGAGCCCCAAAAAGGCTGCTTACACAAATGAATGCTACATTTTCAGAAACAAAGACAAGTTATATCTCTGTAGTGGGAGCATCTGTGTTGAATTTAATGTACTGCAACCCTGCAGTCGTTGGCGTGAATCAAATCAGCAAATTTGCAGTAAAATAGTGGCAGCTGTGGTTTCCAGGATAGTACTAAAATAAAGAAAACCGTGAAAAGTTCACTGTCAGGCGACTTTCAATGGTATTCTGAAGCTCAGTCGTCACTATGCTCGACTGCCAAGATGATGGAGTGGGTTCAAATCATGCTGGAAAGTGGAGAAGAATGAATAAAGGAGCGGAATGACGTCGCCACTGTGATCAAAAGGATCACTATCTAAAATAGAATATAGCCTCATATTGACGTCTGTTTAAAGGAGAGCCATAATTAGGAATCAGATTGGGATTTTTTTTTTCCTCCCAGTTTTGCCTGTACAGGAAAGAGTGCCTTTAATGAAATGTAATATTAGATTTGGATGATTTAGCCTGACCCCAACCCTCGTTAAATGTTGGGATTTAAACAGAAAAAAAATGATTGAATACTTTTTTCAATGTGCATTGTTCAAGTCATTTAAACATTGTCACTATCCTCTTTGCACTTGGTAACATGTCAGCATTGTTAAACAATGCTTATGCTTGACAGTTTGACCTTTTATTTTAAACAAAAATCAACTCCCGTATCGTCCACACATTGATGAATTTGCATGACACGCTTTTTATTCCACTTATTCTGTGCGTGGCTGAAATATTCCATCGATAATTCAGCCTCCTCAATTATAAATATTCCCAACTGAGTGCAGTGAGGTTAGGTGGAGACAATGCATTTGTTTGAAGATTATGATGACACAAGCAGCTGTGAATTCAGACAGCTCTATCCGCAGAGAAATCATTGCGGTTTGATTTTTATCTTTGCAATTATAGATAACAGAAGCCTGACAAATAATTGCTTTGATGGTTTTTTTTTTTTCTTCCTGCTTTGCCCAGAAAATCAACCTTGAGATGAACGCAGGGAGGGATGAGCGCTCCCAAAAATGGTTTTTCGGATATGTAGCGAGCAGCAGGGTTTCCTCACAAGCACTTGAATTGATTAGTACTTTTTCCGAAGGCATATTCAACTTGTCTTCACCGCTCCACTCCCACCCACTGCTAGCACCCCCCCATCCCCACACACCCCTTCCTCCTAAGAGGGCGCTCCAGCAAGGCCTCATACAAGTGCTTCCTCTGCTCTCTCTCTCGTCAGGAAGCTCCTATGGGGCACTGAAGCTTTGATTGACTGGCGGCCGAGTCCACGGGACACCTCTATTATTATCTTCTCTATCGTGGCGGAGGAGGTCTGGGGGGGGACTGCGTCCAGGGGGTCCGGCCTCACAGCCCCTGTTTTGTATGCACAATAGTCAATTAGAGGCAGTGCTCTGCCGGAGACGAGTGGGATGTGGGGTTAATTGCAGAGGACCAAACAGCTGGCGCTATCAAGGCCTTTTGTGTTTGCGGCAGTTGTCGCGGCAATTGAGGCCTCGCTGTAATCGCTGACTAATCAGGCCTGTGCCAGATGACACCTCCATTAGCACAAGGCAGGTATTGTTCAGGATGCCACGATGGCTCTTCCACATCCAGAAGCAAACGAGGCGGGGCGAGAGTGTTGTACAGGCTGTGATTCTATCAGCCAAATGCTTAAGAATACTTCAGGTCAAAGGTTACTTCAAGGTATAGCACTTTTTGGTTATTTCATTGCAGCTTCTGGGACTGAAGGATGTGCTTTTGCCGTGGAAGGATGTATTTTAAAACAGGACAATCTGAGTTAACTGTCAGTTGAGCCATCCGTATTCAGTCCTGGCAGGGTTTAAAATAATCGTCCTAAAATTGGGTCAGAACCCATTTGGGATGGATACTAGATGACAAAAGTGTCATTTTTGGTGGGTGAAAGGCACACTTGTGATCATGTTTTACAGAAATTAGGGGTTTGCACAAGGTTGGGCAAACTATTCCAATGGGTGCAGGTTTTCGTTCCAACTTTTAAGAGGAAACCTTTCCACCAATCTGCTATCTTAAAAGTGCAATCAGTGAATTGCAGTCAGGTGCTTCTAGTTTCAGCAGAAACCTCATTGGTTAAACTGTTTGTGTTGGATCGGTTGGAACAAAAACCGGCACCTACAGCGGCCCTTGAGAACCGGTTTTGCCCATCCCTGGGTTAGGAAGTGTACCAGCCATGTTTTATGCAGGTGAAGCTAAACAATAACAAAGGCCATTACAGTTTTCAGATCATCCTTGAGACAGGCTACATCTTAGACCGGTCTCCAGATAGAGACATGACTATTTACACAAATTTTCACACCATTACTAAGCGATGCCTGAACCCACGCTGTCTGCATGAACATTACGTATGTAAGTATATTACGGATTCAAATGAAAACCCTGAAAAATGAACACACAACCTGTGAAAATGCAGCTCTGTCTCTCACGCTAAAGTACTTATCAGAATCAACTGTCTCGCTACTGCTTACAGCCGAGTAGCGTGTTCCCTCAACTTTGCTGTGAAATCTTAATTGCAAGTCAACCAGTCTTCTCCCTTCATCTAAGCAAGCAATTTTTCTCCCCCGCTGAACCTACTACATGGTCCACTGGGATCAAAGTGTGTAGAGATATCAGCTTTGCACAACTGAGGAAGGAAATGCTGAGAGCTTTTTGATGTAGTTTTTCCTCACTAATAACAAGAAACTTTTCCATAATTGTTGAACACTCTGGACTTCAATCATTTGAAGCAAGGGTATTTTAGGTAGTTCTCCAAATCTTTTTCCTTTGCTTGTTCACTTAAACCTCTTAATTAAAATGCAAAGCACTTTCTTGATCCTCTAGATTCACTCCTGCACTCGTACACAGCCCCTTAGCCCCCCTAACTGCCTCTACTTCGCCATCCCTCACACACTCCCCATCTGCTATTGCCTTGCTGCGATCCACACAATTTGACCCCTCACTCAAAAGAAGTCCTCAGAATTTAATGGATTTTTTTTTACAGTCTAATCTAACCAGTTCCTTCTTTATTGCTGTTTTGTACCCAATGGACCTCATCTTTAGCAGGCCTCTCCTTGCACACACACCAAGAAAATGAGTTCATCAGAATTCAAAATGTACTGCTGGCTAATTAAAGGAGTGTTAATTGAGTGTTAAGAATTGAGCACCCCCTTCTTCAAACACACACACACACACACACACAAAAGCAATCACAGTGACGGGAGCGGCTCGGGGAGGTTGATGCCAATCAAAAACGGAGAGAAATGAGAGTGCCCGCACTCCCAGTGGAATGGGATTTCCAGATCATATCACAGCCCCGTCCTGCCACGCTACCCACGCCCGCTCCCGGCGTCCATCTGACCGCTGGAGAGTCTAACGGCGCACTGATAGCCTCGCTCGCCACGTGCGTCGAGCTAATGAGGGTGGCATTTAGAGATGTGCTGCCCCGACACACGGGCATTGTGTGCCAGGCGTCGGATTATTAAGGACGAAGGTCAACCCATTAATTGCCTCCCTGCCATCCCCGCTCCCTAGCACGTGATTGCCCCCAATAAGCGCGTGTCCGCCTGCACTTTTTATCTCATCGACCGTGCAGTTTCATCACCGTGTTTATTTACATTTCTTTAAGTTTCTTACCCCAGGCTCAGGTCGCCCCCGTTCGTTTACGCTAAGCCATTTCACGTGCTCGTGAATGGCGTCGTCTCGGGGAGGGAAATAGCATATTCTCGCGTCCTCGGGGGAAATAATTAATCCTTACAAGGCTGTCGCATGTCGAAATGAAGCGAGTGTGAAGCATTTAGCCCAGGAGGCATTGCAGGCTGTCGCCGGCACAGGCACCTGTTGTTGTCCCTGCCCTACATTTCATGAGAGAGCGCAGAGCAGAGGATAACAGCATGCTTCACTGATGTCAAATGAGACACACAAGTGCAGATGCAGATTTTGCCCGTGTGTTGTTTGCGTGCCTTGTTTTCCTGCTTTCGCGCCTGCTATTTGCATGCACAGACGCGCTGAGGCGTGTGCACAGGTGCAGGAAAGCCCCTACCTTGCGAGGGTGCACTCAGAGGAGGCGCGAGCTGCCTCCGAGGGTGTTTTATTAGCCAGCGCCATCTGTACGCTGCTGCCTTTAGCTAGGATCTGCTAAAACTAAACCAATAAGTCACAGGCTGCCAACTTGAGAACACTAGGTTTGGACACTAAACTCATCGACATGGTGATGAGCAAGGCTTGGTTCACAGGTTTGATGATGCAGAAAATGGTGAAACTTTAACATAAAGTGCAAAGTGGGATCACTTATTCTTACCCTGTACAGATATTAGAATAAAAATGAAATATTAATGTTGCTTTCAATACAAGTATGCTTTAAATTCATCGTTGTAGCAACTGCTTTCGGAATAAGTCAAGACATTGGGCTAATGTAATCTTTAGGTTAAAGAAATGTATTTGAATACCAATTTCGTAATCAGATTTATGTGGCGGATGCTCAATCGTTTCTCTTTTGTTGTCCGATTGATGGGCTCTACATTAATATCTGTTTCTTGATGTCATTGTGTAGCCCTGAAACTTTTTTAACAATTTATTAAACAGGGTTACCTAGTGTGTTGCATAAAAAGATTTCTCAACTATGTCAAAAGTACAAGCTTCATTTTGCTTCAATTAAATTTGAAATTGAACTTTAATCTCAACGATAAAGATGCTGCCATTGATATATTTAAACAAAAATGATGTTTAAATCAACCGCATCCAGATGCTCATTTGCCTTCTCCTCCCTTTTTCTTCCTTTGTGCCTGTGATTTCTAATAACCGGAAGCTTTTGTGGATCCTAGATGGGTTTTGTGGGGCTGAAAGGCCTCTAATCCCTGTGGCCCGTGAAGTGTGAAGCCCTTTGATGCCAGGTCCGTGTGCCAAAGTCTGCCTATTGACAAACAAGAACTAGACTGGGCAAAGCTGGCAAAGTGAATCGCCATCACGTTTTGAAGAAATGCAAGCTCAGGCATGGAAAATATGGACTCAGTCTGTGAGAGTGAAACAAATTAGCCACCCTCTAATGAATTTCTGTCTTTTTTTAAGTATACTTTTGCCTCTCATGTGGCGGTAATTAGATGGAATGGTGGGCATAATGCATCTGGGGGCTTGTCAGGGCGGCAGGACACAAGGCCCTTGATATGCCTGAAAGCCAAGAATCTTTCCTCATTTGGACCATGTGGTGATCAAAGATGTTTTCTTTCCTCGTGTAAAGAAGATCAGAAAAAATATTGCCTTTCCATTTGCATGTGGACCGGCAATGAGCTTTGAAATGAGCATGTTTTTCCTCTTCAGAGCAAACCAAACAAGTCTTGTCAGTTTTGCGCAGTGAACGAGAGCATCAAAGCATCTGGCTGCCATGTCGCGCCAGGGAAGCTGAGCAGCGCTCATCAAGGTTGGCGAGGTCGAAGCTGGCAAACCGGACTCCTCCCCAACGAATGACACTGTAGTCTCACACTTACTCTGAGATTTATAATGCGTGATTTATATATTGGATTTAGAATTAGAAGGCAAGAAGGGGAAAGGCAGTAGAATAGGTCATGCGCACAATTCCGCTCAGTATATTCACAGCCATTCCCCTCTGTCGTTAAATTCCAAATTTATTTCTTTTATGATATGGATCTTGTAGATTTAATCATTTTCACTGTCGGAGACCCATTGGTTTGTTGAAATTAACTCCCCGCGCTATCTGTAATGGAAGCCCAGAAATGAGGATTGGGGCTATTTGACTGTGGAGTATTTTTTAAATGATTTTGCAATTGGAAAGGAAATGGAGTGAGTCGTAGTCACAGTCTGCAACCTGCGCACTCTTTAGGTTGCTGACAGCACAGTCATGGCACTTCATTTATGTGTGTTTGCTTGCCATCTGCATAAAAAAAATACTACGATATTTATGAAGGGGTTGCAAGTCATTTGTGGCAGGCGACGTATCCCTTGTAAATTGAGTTCTCCTCCCAACCCCCCATCACGCACTTTTTGTTGCACTGAGCTAAGTAGCCATGAAATTGCCTGAATAATGTTGTTTGAATCCAATCTCAACGTGCCCCCTCACCTCCACGACCAGCCTCCAAACAATGACACATGAGGGTTCAGCTCCCTACCAAAAATTGCTATTTTCCCGTTTTCCACCTTGAGGTTTTCCTCGCTGGACGAGGCCCATTGCTATTCACGTTTGCCGCCGTCCCTGCTGAATTGAATTTTTCAGATTGGACTGTTTCATATTGCAAACACCACTGAGCTTTTGCTGCAGATTGTTTTTGCATACTTTGTTTGTATAGGCGAGGCTGTACACAGTGCAGTTTACTTTTACCGCTTACCGTCTCTTTCATATTGTATTATTTCTTCGCATTTACTGTACTATGGCAATTTCTGGTTTTATTACAGAAAAGCAATTATGTTCAAGACTTGTCACTTCTGTCATGGTCAAAATTTGCAGAAGTAAATAAAGACCACATCCTAGCTGCCTCATTTAGCTGCAAATATTGGTGACTGCACATTGTGACAATGCGATACGATCAAGTATTTCTAAGGGAACATTTTTGAATGGGAGAGGCTGGTAGCGAATAATCAAAGCCAATGTGTTAAATTGTTTATTTAATCGAAAGTTATAACGGGCTAATGTCATCTAGGTGATGACACACCACTGATATTAGAAATGGGCCTGTTCATGTACTTTAGGACTGAACCACTTACAATTCTCCAATGTGCCACTCCAATTAAGCAAGCTTTGATCCACTCCCTTTTTGCTTTGTATCTAAGCTAACCTAATTCATTGCTAAAGAGGGTTCGAATTAATTTCACAATGCACAGATTTAACACCGCCTAAGGTTCCAGGCTTTTGACGGAATTAGTTTTTAAAAAGAGCCACTCGGCTAGGGAGTTAAAATAATATTGAAGTCTCCAACGGAGGAGTTTTGCGATCGGAATACGAGCAACAATCCTGATTAGGATTGTTTTCACGACATTTCTAGCCTTTCTCCCATAGTCATTACAAATGATCACCGTGGAGTGACTCACCTGTTCTTTCCTCTCTTTTGAAACCACAGGTGATCTGGTGGTGCCTACACATTCCCCTCGTTACCCCACCGCGGCAGAACTTGATGCCTACGCTCAGAAGACTGCCAGCAGTCCTCTGTCCATCAAGATCTTCCCAACCAACATCAGGGTCCCCCAGCACAAGCACCTTAACAGAACTGTAAACGGATACGACACCACCGGCCAACGCTACAGCCCCTATCCACACTTCCACACCGGGGGATACCATGGCCTGCTTGCCATCGTCAAGTCCTCTTCCTCCCCCTTGTCGTCATCCTCCTTCGTCTCATCCAAAGGTGTTCTCAAGAACTCCGAAGGCAGACGGACTAAGCTCTCTCCGGCCCACGTTGCCGTCGCCCCGTACCCGCCAAGTAGTAGCACTTTAGTCACTGGCCCCAGCCAGATGGGATTTCAAACTGGGCCCGCCAAGCCTCCTGAGGGGCCCGGATTGTCTGCGCCTCCTAATGTCACTGTAGCTGGCTCGGTGATTCCTGTAACGGGGGGGCGGGGCCTCGCTCTCCCCGCACAGTCCAACCTCCCCTCCATCCAGAGCATCATATACCAGATCAACCAGCATTGCCAAGCCCAGGCTCTGCAGCAGGTGTGTCAAGGGGCACCTCCCTCCAATTCCAGTCCTTCCAAGCAGAGCACCACTGTCATGGGGGTCTCGTCTAGCTCCTTAGGTGGAGGCTACATGGTGGGAATTGCTCCGCAGACCAACATGGTGTACACGGGTTCGGGGGCGCCGGCTCCAAACTGTGAGGCGTTGAAGACCGGTGTTTACGCTGACGGCATGGACTACATCCTGTGGCAAAAGCAGCAGCAGCAACAGCAGCAACAACAACAGGCCATGCTACGAATGTACAGCGGGGGCAGCGGGGGCGGAGGGGCCATCAGCAAGTCCCCGGAAAGTTGCATTCCGGTCAGCGGGATCATGGCGGGGCAGGTTTCATCGTCCTCGTCGAGACCTTACCAACTGACGGCGAGCGCTAGCGGCGGAGGCGGGCTGGACAAAGTCAGCTCTTCCCCGTTGAACTGCGTGGGCATGCATGGGAATTTCTCAGTGGGTCAGTACTTTGCACCTCCGTGGAACAGTGTCCTGGTGACACCCGATAGTGACTGCTACAACCCCCAAGAGCTCTTGGTGTCGTCCACAGGTGGCTCGGTCACGGGCCACAGAGATGTGGGCTTCCCGCACCATCCCTATCACCACCACCATCATCATCACCATCACCCCGCCATCGATAGCGGGGGGCGGCTCTGTTGCAGCCTGCCCAGCAAGAGTATGTGCAACACATCCGTGTTGAGCAGCAGCTTGCAGTCTCTGGAATACCTGATTAACGACATCCACCCGCCCTGCATCAAGGAGCAGATGCTGGGCAAAGGCTACGAGACTGTGTCGGTGCCACGTCTGTTGGACCACCAGCACGCGCACATCCGCCTCCCCGTTTACAGATAGAGGCGCCGCCCTATCACAGGCATCAAGTTGGGGAATTTGTAAAGGAAATTTGAAGTAAGTCAAAGAACACTTCGTTTTGTGGGGGGCCAAGATTTGCTTTAAAGGGGCACGCGAGCTTCGCGAGAAGAGCCGTCGTCGTGTCATGCGACGCACCAATCGGTGGCGGTTTCCAGCCGGGCTACGAGAATTCCAAATAAGAGAAGGCAGTAGTGATTGCGAATGGAGGAGAGAAGGGATTTTAGGATCCTCTTGATGATCCGTTTTGCGGTTTGCCAATAGGAATTTTGCATTGATATTTTTTTTTGTCTTTCTGTTTCCTTTCATCTTGCTGTTTTCCTTGCCTGAATGAACTATTCACTTTTTTTCCTCTTATTTCTGGTGGAATCATAGCTTGACATGAAGTGCATACCCCACTTGTACCCACCCTTCAAAATATAAGACTAAAGCTACTGCGTAGGTTGTCACTGAAATAAATGGTCTCCAGAGGACCAACGTTTAGGGCTGCTCACAATATCCAAAAACCACATGCAGATGGATGAAGACCGACTCAGTGAAATTAGAGCCAGGACTTCAAAGTTCTGTTTGAGAATCATTAAGTCTGATTAGCAAAGGATAGTACCTTATTAATGATTATTGCTGTTATAATTGATACATAAATTGCACTGCTTGAATCTTGTTAACTTTGAAGTTTGGAATTGGGTAGTTTGGATATGATATATTTAAGAAACTTGAAAAACTTGAACCTATTTTATGTTGTTTTATATATTTGTAGGTATATTCTATGTATTGGCTGCTATGGGGGAAAGTGTTTCTGATGCTTTGTTTTTTTTCCACTCGGTTTTTATGGTTTAAATATTCCTTCTCAAGCAAATGTGCAGTTTTATATGTCCTGATTTGAGGCATCATCATTGCTTCGGTTCTGTAAGAACCTGCTTTGTCAGAGTTAGTTGTGCTAACTAACACTGGAAACAGGCTGGATGGAAAGTGACCAGGCATTAAAAATCAGTCATATTATTCATATTACAATTGCAAATTTCCAGAATTATTTGGTGAATGTTTTTTTGACAGAAAGTTCAGAGTATTCTATTGTGCCAGTTGCAAATGCAAGAAACCAACATGCCAATTAGTCACTGGATGTCTATACAATTCACTACTAAATACGTGTCTGTTTAAAAATAATACAAAATATTTTTAATGCCTAGATACTTTTCAACCACTACGACCAATTACAAAGGAGTATTAGGCCCACACTTTAAAGGAAATCATTTTACACTTCAATGAATTTGTGAGAATTGGTGAAATAAGTGATATTTTTAAAAGGTTATGCCACCTTATTTCTTGTCGGCAAGTCTTCAATGACAAACAAGACCATTTATTTAAATTGCTATAAGTTTTCTGTTGAGTCAACATCTTTAACCTCACAAGATTGAAGTTTTTTCTCATCATCTCACTGTTCCTTTCAGTGTCTTTCCTAATACTCCTTCATAAGAAATAATCCTGAGACAACAACTTAATAAGAACCAGAAATGTTACAGTGAAGAATGTGAATTTCAAGGTTATTGATATAACAATACACGTACGTGTGCGTAACACGACAGCGTGTGCGTGCGTGGGTGTGGGTGTGTGTTTGTATATGTTGCCGCGTGCATTTTAGCTCTTCAAAAGCCTCTGACTTTTTATTTTATTTTCCCACGTCATTTGACGATTTTGACCACAGTCCCCATCGAAGCATATCCACGTAATGTACCGGATGGTTTTTTTTTTGTGCTGATTTTGCCTCCTTTTTAATGGAGGCCTTTAGTGGCTCCTTTCAAAGCGTACCTGTCACATCTGCCTTCTCTGCCAGGTGTCGTCATTGCCGTAGAGGTAGCCGGGCTAGAAGGAAATCCTACGTGGGGAGATAACGATTCGCTCCGCTTGCAAATACAAAATGAAAACAATCATTTGCTCTCCTCTGGCATCAGATGAAATGAGACAAGGGTCATTGGTTTTCCTTGTTCGTTTTAGCCTCTGGTTGGGATGCATTTAGCCCCTGCCAGTCTTAACTAGATGATTCAGAGTAGTGAAATATTTATTATGACTGTGAGATTCCCTTGAATGTACTGCACTTAAATTACTGCAATGTTTTATTGCCTTGTGGGATTCAAGTGAAAGCGAAAAATTGGATCAGTGCAGCAGACCTGTGGTCTTGATTAGCATTTCTTTTGTCAGTGGAATTTCAATGCTAAATTCAATTTATGAAATAAAGTGAAAGCTGGAGCTTTGTTGTTGGGAAATACTGGCATCAGTCTAGATTTATGAAGTGCAATTATTATGACTGTACGAACATTTTTTTTCTCTGAGCTTACACCAAAAAAAATGTAAACTACAGTTGTCAATACATTCCCAATGTACCACATCCCTTACCCCTATCCTTTTTTTGTTTTGTTTTGAGGTGTAAAATAAATTTCTTTAAGAATATATCCAGAGGCCACGTCACGGCTTTTGACGTCTGTCGTTATTTTTTAAAACCTAGATGTCCTTTTTAGATGTCAGCGGGGACTGGGACCCCGCGGGACTCTGAGCTGAAGCTTGACGAGTGATGTCGAACTTTTGCTGTCAACGAGTAACTGTAGAGTTGTCTTCTTTAAACCTTCGGGGATACAAAAACCACACTTCATAATACTAACAATAAAAAAAAACCATGTTAAAATCCTTATGTAATGATGATTCCCTAGACTAAAAGGAAATGTCTGAACGTTTCCCTTGTAACCTGACCAAAATCATGACAATGAGCCTCAAGACGTGAATTATAATTAATGGTGTTTAAAGACCCTCTGCTATCGGATGACAAGCCTCTCTGCCTATTTATTGCTCAATAAACCTCCTTAAAAGGATAGACAACACCTAGTATAAATTACAATCATGTAAAGGACCATTACTGTAATTATTTACGTGTAAAATCTTAAGACCTCTAATGAAGAAGAAAATAATGTAACAAAAAAAAGAGACCTATTTAGTGATAAATGGTAAGTGATTATCAAGTCACATTTGATTGGCTTCAATAGTGGTTAAAATATGTCAGGCGAAAAAATAATAATTCCATTTTTCTCCACTATGATAAATCTGAAAAATTAAATGAGTTTCTTTCCCCAATTTTTTTAAACAAGATTATTTGTTAGCAATAACGTTGCTGTCTGTCCCCTTAAAATTTCTATGAAAATAAATTTAATAAATAAAAAAAACACAAGACAACAGCTTACAGCTCCAGCCATGGTCTGATTCTGCCATAAATTCCGTCTGGTAGAAATATTTTGACAGATTTAAAGATACATCCCATCCCTAAATCCTCACCGTTTGGCTTCTGCATCCAAGCATTAAACCCTGTCACATGACGTTGAAGTCAAGAGCCAGCACTTGAGGCAGTGGAGATTCTGATGCCTGGCCTTTCCCACCAGTGGAGGTCTGGGGCAGCCGTCCTCTCAGCTAAATGGGAGTATTGGGTGACAGTGCCAGTGGGGAGTATTCAGTCGCACAAGGGCTTGAAATCAAACCCTTTTCAAATAGGAATGGATTTCCTGTAAGGTACAGAGAGAGGAGCGCGGTAATTAGAGAGGAAAGACTTTGTGTCCATTCACATGCACTGATATCAAAAGAAAGCGCTTGTTTTTAGCTTTACCTTGTGCTCATGTGTGTTTGTTCTGGACTCCATTAATGAGGTCTCTTTTGATGAGATGCATCTTGGCCAGGCTGTAACCCAGATTCCCAATTTGGACAATGCGCGCTCTGGCCATATTAGGATAATAGAATTAAATGTCCAATTGATTTGTGCCTGAGCTGATCCACGCATGGCTCACTCAGCTGCAGAGGCAGAGTGGCATATGGCATGTCATTATCCCCCCCTCCCGTTCAAGGCCAACAGGGTTCAGCGGTACTTAAAACAGACTGAAGGTTACGACTGCCTGTCGTTGAAGGGGAGGGAGCTGGGGGGGGGGGTCAGTGGGAGGAGCCGCGCGGTGGCCGAAACCCGGTCTCCGCCTCGTCTCGGAGGGCCTCAACGGCGCTCCGTGGCGCCCGGCCGGGCCCATCGGTCCGCTTTGAAAGACGACGGCTGCGTTTGATCGTTTGGGGGTGGGGGCTGTTTCTGTTGGATTATGCATGGTTGCTCCCCGCTTAGCCGAGGGGGGGCCCTGTGCAAATGTGACAGATCTCAAAGCGGAGGGAGGGATTTTGGGGTCAGAAAAGCCTGGAAGCATCAGTAATCAGGATAATTGCCATGTTCCTGCATGGTGCTGCTATCAGATGCCCCCTCTTTGGCTCAGCTCACCGGCCCCATATTCAAATTGGAGCTCCATTGAAATCATTCTGAAAGACATATTGTGCCTCAGTGTAGCACATTGTTGTAAATCAATTAAGTTTTAAATGCTGGAAGCCAATTACGCTGCCGAGGAAAGGACAGATGTGAGCGCCATGCCAATGAGAACATTTAGATCCATAAGAATATCGACTGCTAACCTGTTTTCAAGGGCGGCGAGACGCTCGCCCACTTGGCCCGAGGGGTGGCGCGGAGAGAAATTGACTTGTGCTGCTTGTAAAGATCCTTTAGTAAATCCCTCCAAGACCTTTAGTCGGTGCAAAGGTCCTGCTGCTTTTTATGCACCTGAGAGGGAAACGGAGTCAGTTCAAAACAAGAGGGCCATAAGGGACGCTGCGTTGAAAAAAAACAATGGCAGCTGCTCACTGTAGAGTCTTGGCGCTGTTTCTCTGGCCTACACATGGTAAAGCTTGTGTGTGTGTGCGTGTGTGTGTGGCTGGAGGTCAGAACTTGGGCCTTCAGGGCGCCTTCCTAACACGCCCTCACTGTCTATTACCGGCAGGAGCGGATAAAGTCAGAGGGCAGTTCGCTCTCTCACCAGGCAAGAAAATACATTAATCAATAATTCACATGCTCATATGGAAAAATCTCTATCATCCTTCCGATATGACTTTTTTTTTCTCTAAACGGTGTACAATTTATGACAATAGATGAGCATGTAAAAGCCATCCAGCAGGAGCTTAGGATGTTCACCCTTATAGCTTCGGCTAAAGAAGCCTATTGTCTCCAAATATTCTTATGTAAATGTCTTATTTTCAATCCAAATGTCAAAGTCTAGGCTTTTTCCACTTGTTTCTTTTCTGGTTTGTGTGGATTGCTCCTACGGGCCAACAGGGCTGTTTTTTTTCTCTCCTGGATGATTTCGAAGGCACCAACAATGTGAGGGTGCAGCAACCTTGAGAAAATAATATATATGGAAATGGGAAATATATAAAGCATCTTATTGTTCTCCCAGCAGTGATGTATTTATGTTTGTGTCTCCTCAGGATGAAAACATGTAAAGAATAAGCCTATTTGGGGGGGAAATAATATACAGTATCTTAGACAAAATAAGAGGTGTTAACATTAAACACAGCTGTAAAATGTTTTTGTCGCAGGGGCGTTTCAACTTTTCAATGTGCCTATAAAGCCAAGCATCCCGATGATTGCTTACCTGCTTCCGCAGTTGTGCAATTTCCTCCCAATCTTCCCTCAAGCGTCATCTTGGATTGCTCAAACTGACACGGACCCCCTCCGTCCTCGAGACGTGCTCTGCCCCCTGCTTTTGTCAATCTCAGGACTGGAATGTACAAGTTTGCTATCCGTCGGACCTCACCTCTCTTGTGTATGATTGTTTAGCAAACGTGAATAAAGCAAAGGATTCTACGGGCCCTTTCTGTTGCTTTACTCAGTCAATCGCTCATTCTTTCTCTTCCGTAATGCAAGTACGCAGATTAGTCTTAAAACATACATCGCCACCATAGTGTAAACACCATATGGCTTGTGAATATTTTTAATCAGCCTGTTTCAAATGATTGTATAAAAACAGAAGGCAAACTGGTCAAATTTGAGGCATTCCTATTCTGAGAATTGAGGTCCAGTAAAGTTAAATCTCTTAGCATTCAGCAAGTCATAATGGTCAAGAGGACTCTCTTTGAGCTAATTATAATGATTTGAATCTCATTTGCCACAAATCATTTCAGAATTCTCCATCTGGCGAAAACAAACAGATTTATCCTAATACTTTTGGGGTGGGGGGATGACAAAAAGATGTGGATGTAATTAAACCCATTGTTACATAGTTGGACCCTGATGCATCAGAAACAATGAAAAATATTTGAACAGTAAGGTAATGAGCATAATCTAAATTTTCCCAATCTTGCATTGCCATTAAACTATGAACATACACAAAATGAGTGAGCTCCAAATAAACTCAGATATGATCACAATAATATCATTGTTTTAATCATGCAAAGTTGAGCCTTTTTCATGCTTTTTCCTCCTTTTAAGCAAAGTGAATTGAGAGGACTGTGCCTCAATACAGAACACTATCTCAGTTAAGAGTCCATTAGAGCGTTAGCCCAAACAAGCAGGTTATGTCCTTTTTCAAAAAAGTTATTATTCTTGCGTGCCTTAACAACTGGTTTAATGGACAGAAGTATAAGATACGGTTGCACTACTACAATATTTGAT
This sequence comes from Stigmatopora argus, assembly GCF_051989625.1. Lineage (NCBI taxonomy): Eukaryota > Metazoa > Chordata > Actinopteri > Syngnathiformes > Syngnathidae > Stigmatopora > Stigmatopora argus. Next base: position 9,201,341 of record NC_135391.1, on the reverse strand, counting down.
GTTTTAATGGGCATGGAGATGATGTGGAATACTTTCTTGAATGCTTAAATCCCAACAATATTCATTCATTCATCCATTTTCAACACCACTTGTCCTCATCAGGGTCAAAGGGTGCTGGAGCCGGTACTCGGACGTTTGGTCGAAAGACGTTTGGTCGAACGGACGTTTGGTCGAACGGACGTTTGGTCGCCGGGTTGTTACTGTTGAAACCAGCTCTCAAAATTATAATCATGAGAGAGAGAGTGAGTTTAATATCTAATATCAAAATATCAACAGTAAACTTTCTGTCATAATTTGACAGCGAGCGAACCCGGCAACCAAACGTCCGTTCTACCGAACGTCCGTTCGACCTAACGTCTTTCGACCAAACGTCCGGTCACGGTCCTGATCAGGGTCAAAGGGTGCTGGAGCCCATCCCATCTGACATCGGCCGATGGCATAATACAACCTAGACTGGACGCCAATCATCCAAATGCCAATTTGTATAGAAAGAATATTTTGTTTTCACAGCGCTTCTCTTTTCAACAACACAAGTCTCCGACCGTTATTATGAATGTTTCCCTTCTTTTGTCTACTCTCTCATAAGCTCTCCACCCACCTAAAAACATCAGATAAGCAGGAGACTGATGAGGACGCCTCCTCCACCAAAGCGTGTGTTCTACTGGGAGGCTGCACACTGATTTCATGCACGCTCACTCAAACAGAAAAAGAGCTCCGTGGAGCAGAAATGCTCCTCTTATTAGTAAAACTCATTCACCTGCACGCCACATTGACTCCCTGGCAATTTAGCAATAAATCACGAGAAATGCCGACGGTGGGCCCGCAGCAGACCGCCGCCGCAACGCCGCTCTGCCCTCGCCTGTCACTTCAGACGCCCTGAATCATTTTGGCGTTGGCGACCTCCTTTCATCTTCCGTGAACTGAAAGGTCATCACGAAGGCTACATGGGCAATATGTTTGTGGCTTTACGTTCCCAGTGATTGCTCATTCAATTTAGAAATACCGCACCTCGGTGTAATATTTCGCCGAGGATCAGGGCAAGTATTTCACGCAATTCACCAGAGAGAAAATTAAACCCGGAGCTGCTTGGGATTTATCTCCTTTGTGAGTTCAGCAGGATTCTGGGGGAAATGGTAGAGGACGAAATGGCTGGTCAGCAACATGGTGCCGTGCATAAGTAAGTTGGCTAAATCCCAGTGAAGAATCTGCTTTCTACTTATCGGACTTAACACCTTAAAGTAGCGATGTCAAACTCAGTTTGGTTCATTAAAGCCAACTGTATCAGTTTATATTTGGCACAGAAAGTTAACTTAACCGCCGCCATTGATGTCGCTAGAAGTCCAATCCGAATGTTCAATCGCCGATACCAGACAAAATGGAGTGAAATGACACTGAAAGATGAACATCCACTCCCAGTTTAAGTGAATTGGACATCTATCCTTGTCAATATCAGGCAATCAGTTAATTTTGCGTCGTTTTTTCTTCTTCACTTCCATTTTAGGGTACTCACGGGTCACTTACGGTAAGTTTTGGATCATTTCCTATTCATTTTGAGCAACTTTCTCGGATGCTTTTTGTCCGTTTGTCGGTCCCTGCTGATTTGGGGGCATTTCCAGGTTATCCCTAGTTGCTTTTGAGGCATTTTAAGGTTCCCTATTAAGTCATTGAATGAACAAATGTGATCATGGATAAGAAATTGAGCAAAATGCAGAGCACACACTCGATCACACAACTCACATATGGTGTCGCCGCGCCCTTGTCGAAAAAAAAAAATGACAGCATTTAATTATGTACGTACAAGCATGAATGAGCTACAAAGTGCCCGTCAGGAAGAACAACCCCGCAGGCTGGATCGGACCCCCTAGCGGGCCACTTTTGGCTCGCATGCCTGCTTTAAAGCTTAACTAGCGGGACAATGGCAGGACATTTTCTGCTGCCATTTGCTGAGCTTACATCAGCTTTCATCCATTGGCGGTTTAGTAAACACGATTCTACTGGTCGAGAAAGAACGCAGATTTTGTCAAGTGCACGCATTTGCAGAGTTGCTGACAGTGAGACTTGCGGGGCCGAGGCCCGGCCTACTTAAGGGGCTGCCGAGAGGAGGGCAGGCCAAGTTGTCAGCGGCACTAGGTGCTTGCTGCTTAGATAAACCTGCAGGATTAGTGGCCCAGTTAAAGTTGGGGCAAAGAGGATTAGCCTCCTCTCTTCTGGGGTGGCAGGAGATTCCCGCTTGTCCTTCAGCAATGCTGCCCTCAGAGAGAGATGAGAGGATGTGGAAGGTTCTAGGTTTTGCCCTAAGATATCCGAGTCAATCACCTTCATAGAATGTTAAAAGAAGGGGGAAAAGGAGTAAAAGTGGAAAATATGAAGAAGAAGAATTATAGGTGAAAGGCATTGGTGCAAAGCATAAATTGTTTCCCGGAGTGTGCTTTAATTCAAAGGTGGTAATTACCGGCCAGGTGTTGCAGGGAGGTCATCCAAGGTCAGGTAGGAAAGTATTTAAAGTGTGCATCTTTGTTCTAATTATTTGCCATTATGCCAATTCGAGTATGCACTGAAAAGATTATATTTTCACGTGTGATTCCAAATAACAACTCTTCTTCATTATATGGTCTATTAAATTCCCTTCTAACACAGAACTCTACTGTCACTAGCAGGCAATATAGAGAACTGCATAAACCTTTAATGAAGCAAAATTCTGAAATGTTACAATTTTTACATTGAAAAGGTTTAGAAATTAAACTAGTATATTCCAATCATAGAGCAGATTGATTGATTTATATCAATCCAAAAGACAATTGAGTATCCAATTAAGTTAAGTAACCTTAATATGTATGTTTTAGGAATGCAAAAAACATTTCCCACAAGTATACATGTATTTTCAAACTCTAAACCTCAAAGCTGTGAGGGCTTCTAAAGCACTCAAATTATTATATTTCTAGGGAAAAATAATATTGTACTTTCCAAACAGTATTCGATTCAATCGGTGTGTGACTGACAAAAGAACAAGAAAGAAACAACATCTTTGTTTATTACTTGCAACCAATTGTAAACTTTAGGACATATTTATAATAAGAATGCAAACACTGGGATGTGACCTTCAGGTAATAAGCATCAGTAAGCATTAGTGTTCAAATAAAAAGCTCAGTAACTCAAACATGATCATAGATGCGTGTTGCATATACATCATTAAGAAGCAGAAAAACAAGACGTCATACGAGGCAAGCAGCCAAATGCACTGAAAATACTCTCGTAAATAGAGGACAGACCTCTGTGTCATTTATGCAAATTTCCCACAGTGACAGGAACAATAACTGGAAATTCAGAGACAGACCACAACACGGGAGGCTATTGTCTAAATCAGTGGTTCTTAACCTGGGTTCGGTGAGTCAGTCTCAGGGGTCCGGTGGAGCTTCTGCCACAGAGGTCAAGACAGATCAACTTATTATGTTTATTCACACTTGACCATCACTGGCTGCAGATGATCATGTGACATTGCTTGGCCACTCAGTGCCATGAGGAATTTATATATCTTGATTTTGAAAAAATAAATCATATTTTATTTTACACTAAAGAGGGATTTAGAGAATGTGCATATGGAACTGGTGGAGTTTAAGAACCACTGCACTAACCACACAACCAAATAAGGTTGCGGAGCTCCTAGGGCATGTATAGTAAGGTTTTTTTTATTGTTAAGAAAAAGACTATGTATATATAGTAAGGCTTATTTGTTAAAAAAATGACATAGTATAGTAAAGCTTTTTTCGTTAATAAATTGACCATGAATAGTAAGGGTTTTTTCTTAAAGAATGACCATATATAGTAAGGCTTTTTTCTTAAAAAAAATGACCATGTATATATAGTAAGGCTTTGATTCTTAAAAAAATGACCACGTATAGTAAGGCCTTTTTCTTTAAAAAATGACCATGTATAGTAAGGCTTCTTTCTTTAAAAAATGACCATGTATAATAAGGTTTTTTTTTTTTTTAAATGACCATGTATAGTGAGGCTTTGATTCTTTAAAAAATGACCATGTATAGTAAGGCTTTTTTGTTAAAAAATGACCATGTATAGTAAGGTTTTTTTCTTAAAAAATGACCATGTATAGTAAGGCTTTGATTCTTAAAAAATGACCATGTATAGTAAGGCTTTTTTCTTAAAAAATGACCATGTATAGTAAGGCTTTGATTCTTTAAAAATGACCATGTATAGTAAGGCTTTGATTCTTTAAAACATGACCATGTATAGTAAGGCTTTTTTGTTAAAAAATGACCATGTATAGTAAGGTTTTTTTCTTAAAAAATGACCATGTATAGTAAGGCTTTGATTCTTAAAAAAATGACCATGTATAGTAAGGCTTTTTTTCTTAAAGAATGACCATGTATAGTAAGGCTTTTTCTTAAAAATCAAAGCTAAAGCTAAAGTTTAGCCAAATGAATCCCAATTGAAAAAGCATATCCAAGTATGTAACCTTAGAAGTCAAAAACAAACACTGAAGTGCATGTCACCGCAATGTTCATAATGTGCAATATTGTATCTTAAAGTATTAAAGCCCAACCAAAAAGTATTTACAGTATGTTATTATGAAAACAATGTATTTGTTTTGAAGTATTAATGCCCAACCTAAAAGTATTTGCAGCCCCAGCCCCCTGACTAATGCACTCTATGATGAAAACGATGTCTTTTTTTGTGTCTATGTGTAATAGGCGTGGCCGAGGCGTGGCTGTGGTCAGAGTTCAAAAGACCCGCCCCCACGCCGCCATTTTTCAAAATGGCGGATGAGCCGGAGGCTGGGCGCGTTGGACTGCTGAGCTGCTCAGAATTGACGATTTCCCGAAGAAAGACCCGACAAACTTCTTCCAGGACAATGCAGCGCGTTCGGTACTTTGTCTTTTGGGGATTTCTTAGCCCCTGTTCTCATTTTAAGAGTGCTTTTTGACGGGAGCGTGCTTCATTGGCGTAATGTAGCCCCGACGTGGATGCAAACACAAATATTTGCTAGCAAGTTGGCTACATTGCGTCACCTATTGCTCTTAATGTTTAAAAAGAAACCCTTCCATTGTGTGTTTCAGTCGATCAACGAGGACAGACTGCTGGGAAACATCAAGAATGTGGCCATAACGGCCAAAAAGGAGCAGTTTGTCGGCAAAGTGAGTCTTTTTTTAATAGTTTCTAATTCCTCTACCCGTGTAATTGGATTGGATAAATTTATTATTCCCGTATTCGGGAAATTTTGTTGTAACAGTAATGTTTAGATATCAGCGACCAGTGTTCACGGCTTTCCTAAATTAGCTTGTTTAGCATCATGATACACTCCAATTTTGAATGAAGACACTTTAACTGGGTTGGCGTTGATTTTTAATAGCAAGATCCTGTGTGGGTAACTCACACTCACACTAGTGCCATCAAGTGGAGGTGTAAGGAATAAACAGTACACTTATAGAATACGTTAATACCATTGCCCTTCCCTTTCCTAAAGACTTCAGGGCTTGGACCTTTTGATTTTTAATTGTGGTTTTGACAAAACCTAAGCGAGACATTCATTCAACCGTAGCGCAGGGGTCATTTTTGACTCGTTTAAACAACCATTTTTCCTCCGTCTAAGAGCTTTGTGAGACGTATTTTATTTTTTTGATTGAATGGGAGTCATTTGTGCATCAAAATGGTTAAATAAGCAATGACATAATCATGCTGTGGTGTTTTGCAGAGGTTTAAAGCCACGGAGATGGTGGAAGCTGTCCAAATCTACAAGACCAAAGAAGTCGTGTATGACGTAAGACCTGTTTTTCGGGTTATTTGATTTATTATTTTCATGTCATGTGTACTAAAAATACTCTATTTTGCTTCTCTTCAAGGTCCACCCAAGTTTACCAAATCAATGCTAAAGAAAGGTGACTTTGGAGCGTGGCACAGCCTTTGACACCAACATCTTGAGGGCCCCTATCCAGTATGCTTTCCATATCTCCCACCACATTTGAATCAAATGATCAAGATCCTGATTAAGGTGTGATGGAGGACATGGAAAATAAACTGGACTGGGGCCCTCAAGGACTGCAGTTGGAGGTTGTTTATTTTCTTGTAATGTGTACTAAACCTACTCATTGTGTATGTTGCTTCTCTTCAGTGTCCACCCAAGTTTACCAAATCAACGCTGAAGAAAGATGACCAGACAAACTTCCCCAAAAAGGGTGACATTGGTGGATGGCACACTTTGACAGCAACATCCCCTCAGGTACTTGTCATTATAGAGCAGGTGTCTCCAACTCTGGTCCTCAGGGTCCCTATCCAGTATGCTTTCCATATCTCCCAAATGATCAAGGTGTGATGGAGGACATGGAAAATAAACTGGACTGGGGCCCTCGAGGATGGCAGTTGGAGGTTGTTTATTTTCTTGTAATGTGTACTAAACCTACTCATTGTGTATGTTGCTTCTCTTCAGTGTCCACCCAAGTTTACCAAATCAACGCTGAAGAAAGATGACCAGACAAACTTCCCCAAAAAGGGTGACATTGGTGGATGGCACACTTTGACAGCAACATCCCCTCAGGTACTTGTCATTATAGAGCAGGTGTCTCCAACTCTGGTCCTCAGGGTCCCTATCCAGTATGCTTTCCATATCTCCCAAATGATCAAGGTGTGATCGAGGACATGGAAAATAAACTGGACTGGGGCCCTCGAGGATGGCAGTTGGAGATCCCTCTTATAAAGACAATTTTAAGTTGCCCTGTTAATGCAGTGGACGTCTAATATTTTTTCCTCCTAGGCCTTTAATATTGTGTGCCTTCTTTTGCAGTGGGATGGAGGCCTGCTGACAAGAGAGCCTTTCTGATGTTGGTAAAACATAACTTTTTTTTTTACTTAACTAATCCTGGACTTAGTCTTTTGTGTGTTGACCCTCTTTTTTTATTTTCCAGAATGCCAAGAAGAGATTCTTTGTCCATGAACAGCAACACATCTTTAAATGCCAGCTGGCTAATGTGGACCCACTCTGATAACCCCTTTTGTGGAAAAATAAATGTTCTTGAAATGTACATTTGCATTCTTTTTTGCTAGTTATATGAAGAAAAAACAAGTGGCTTGACATTTGAAAGTTTTTATTCAAAGGTACACATTGGACGATCTCCACAACACTTGTTGAAATTTTTATTATAAAACACTTAGAAAAAAATTTCAACATAACAGGCAAAAAAAAAGTTTTTTTTTAATAAAACACTTAGAATATAAACACCAAAAATTAAAGGAAAAAAAAGACCATTGAGGGTCTTGGGTCTTTTTTCTCCAAGTGTTTTAACAAAGACAAATGACACTCAAATCTCTTTTATTGAAATTTCTGATTGGGAAAAAAAAAAGAAATCCTCCTCACCTTAGGGATTGGGACATCACCTATAAAATAAGAGGGGAGTTAGTAAATTGCAACTTTAGTCAATAAAATAATGTGAGATTGGAATGTTTTGACTTGGATATATTACAATATAACCCGGAAATAAGCTGCTTCTGGTAGCCAGCGCTATCACATTTCGATCTTAATCCATATGAAATATATAAGCGTCTGACGAAATAGTGCGTGCCTAAAATACAGAAATAGCACTCGTTACTGACACTGCGGCGTAAGAAACGATGCGCCAAATAGGCGTGACAATACGGTATTAACCTCAGAGCAGAGTTCAGAGACGATGCATCATCTTCAAGTGGGCAACCTGGGAAGATCACCTAGTCCTCCAGGACATCACCATGGACCTGGTGCATGCAAAAAAAATTGCGCAAAAGTTATCATATACAGAGACTGGAGATACAACAGATCGGTTTAGGTGGGTTTTTTTTTGGGGGGGGGGGGGGGGTAATTAGTATTACCTTGATACCTTGGCCCAGTCTCCTCTCCCCTCAAGGGTGTGCATGGTTCTGGACACACGGGAAAAACTTCATCTTGATTTAACCAAGCTATTTGGGAAGTGCAAACAATTATTACAGGAAAGAGAAGTCTTAAAGTAAATGATAAAGAATGAAAATAAGTTAGTGAGTGCTCGGTGCTAATTTCCCCTTTATATTATTATCTTAATTATACACCCCATTAATTATACACCCATGTTTGACATTTTATTACTTTGTCCTTATTTTGAATTTACCCATTCTCAAGATGTCAATAAATTATTAATGCTTTTAGCTAGCAGCTATCAAAAAAAAAAAAAATCCCCTTTCCAGACAAAGCGATTCAATATACAGAGTGATTAAAAACTAGGAGAAAGTCGGCTTAACCATTTAGGTATCAATGATTTTTGTTTAAAACAGAATTACAAATTGGAAAAGGGCGTTTAGCAATCGCAGTGAAAACTATCATTACATTCAACACACCTTCACCTGGCAAACTGACCGTTGATATCTCGGCTTTGTTTGATAAAATGAAGTCTTCCCCCACGACTCAATAATGGAGAGAATACGGACAAAATACTTTTGAAGTCAAATGTCGTGAGGCTAATGCTAAGCTAGCTAGTGACATGCCAAGGAGCCCATACTTCAAATGTCGACGGTGTGTTCGACCTGGCAATAAACTAACAGATTTGTTGGCGTTTTGGCTCAATTGATTCCTAAAAAAATCTCCCGGTAGGGTGTTAAAAATGCACATAGGCCAGTAAATTGCTCTAGTCTAGGGCTTACCTCGTTTGGGTGCTAGTCGTTCGACCGACGGCATGGAAATGGCTGCGCAAAGGGGCGAGATGCTGCGCAGGTGCATAATTTAAGCACCTGCGTCACCAATGGGCGTAACCACGCCCATAGGAGGTGATTTGTCCTCCCGACTCAATGACCATGTTTGGAAGATGACGTACTATAGTCGCCATTTTTGTAGTCTTGATGCTGTAAAAGAGTGTGTTCGTTTTTTTTTTTTAATATAAAAAGCCTTACTTTGCATGGTCATTTTAAAAAAAATAAAAAGCCTTACTATACATGGTCATTTTTTACAAATTAAAAAGCCTTACTATATACTATGTCGTATTTTAAGAAAAAAAGCCTTACTATACTATGTCGTTTTTTTTTTAAAGAAAAAAAGCCTTACTATATACACTATGTCGTTTTTTAGGAAAAAAACCTTACTATACTATGTCATTTTTTAGGAAAAAAGCCTTACTATACTATGTCGTTTTTTAGGAAAAAAATGACCATGTATAGTAAGGCTTTTTTCTTAAAAAATGACCATGTATAGTAAGGCTTTTTTCTTAAAAAATGACCATGTATAGTAAGGCTTTTTTCTTTAAAAATGACCACGTATAGTAAGGCATTTTTCTTAAAAAATGACCATGTATAGTAAGGCTTTTTTCTTAAAAAATGACCATGTATAGTAAGGCATTGTTCTTAAAAAATGACCATGTATAGCAAGGCTTTTTTAATTAAATAAATTACCATTTATAGCAAGGCTTTTTATTTAAAAAATGACCATGTATAGTAAGGCATTTTTACATTAAAAATGATCACGTTGATCAAGTTGCACGTTTAAAAAAAACACACAAACTCCACATAAGAGGTTTGAGAAATGGGATTGTACTCACTATCCAATATGTTGTGGGTTAGAACACTAACCACTCAGCCACTCAGCTAGCAGAGCAACTAAGGCATGTATAGTATTTTTTGTAAAACATTACCATGTATAGTTAGGCTTTTTTCTTAAAAAATGACCATGTATTTCAAGGCTTTTTTCTTTAAAAATGGCCATGTATAGTAAAGCTTTTTTTCGTGAAAAAATGACCATGTATAAAACAAGGCTATTTTCCATGAAAAAATGACCATGTATAGTAAGGCTTTATTTTCATTAAAAAATAACCATGATGAAGTTATGTCTCAATTCATATGAATATAACGACTGACTGAAATCCCTGAGTAAGATGCAGCAATAGAGAATGTTTTAATCTTGTGTTTTATGACATATTATACCGCTATATTGCTTCATAAATATGCTTGATTTCAGACTTTTCCCTCTATAAACAAATGATTTGACACGTTCCACATCCATTGTCCAATTTATGAGACCTCCTAAAAAATCTGCTGTCCATCAAGAAATAATATTTCCGCTTAGTTTCTATGAATACTAAAAGGCAAGTATCTGCATATTTGTTCATTTCTTGATCTAGCAGAGTGATCCCATCTCCTGCTGTCTTGTTGTTATAAGATCACATCATTATTCTTTCAGTGACGGGACGTCAGGGCCTCCATTTCTATGACTCGATCACGAGGACCTCGACTTAACTCTACCGCCCGTGGAACAACCGTGGACCAGCGGTCTGGAGAGGGACACAAAATATGAATCAGAGGGTTATATGGTTCATTCAACCTAATTGATGACATTTGTAAATAAAATGCACAAGTGCACTAAGTGTGAAATACATTGTTCAATTACACTGGGCCCAAAGTAAGTCTGCATATTTAGTTGAATGAATATTTGAGGATGCCTCCAGAGTCTTGTTTTGGATGTTATTATACATTGATTTTTAAAATATTTGTATGGCTGAAACACTGTAACTTGGTTGGTGTCATCATACGATGTGGGAAAATAAACCTGAAGTTTCAGTTTACTTCAAGAGCTGGGAACAATCCAACGGTGATTTCTATTCATGAAGTAAAGAGAGACTCTCACCCCTCCTCAAGCCTCGGACACTTTGTTGAAGACTGTTGGACTGACACGTCTCATTCTTGCCTGGGTCCTCATTGATTATTGCCAGATTTTGATTCCAGTGGCACCAGTTCACCTCATCCACCCTGTTAAAACATATTTAGAATTTAAAACATATACATTATTATGTATGGAACAGTGACAAGTGAGATGAAAAATACCTGAAACACCACCGTCGATCAGGCGTTCCATCCCAGTTCTTCCCCACAGTTACCATCTCACCAACTCTAAATGACTTGCGAATGCAAACTGGAAATGAGCGTTCGATGTCCAAGATGGTCGTTGCCCACTTCACACAGATATTATTACATTGTTAGTTATTTAAATGACTTCATTAAAATACCTGAAAAAGTACACAACTGAAGACAAGAACATTCTTTCTGAACTTTAGAAGATTTGTTTGTTTTACCGTCATATGATTTCATGACAGTTGGAGCAGAACATGGCAAAAGCAAAGAACGGGTAGCGTATTTTTCGGACTATAAGTCGCACCTGAGTTTAAGCTGCACTAAACAAAAAATGCACGATAAAAATGAAATGTATGTCACACTAGCGTATAAGTTTCTTTTTTGGGGGGGATTCTTTTTGGTAAAATCCAAAACAAAGCGGAGACATGTCATCTTGAAAAGTATTTAAAAGTAAAATAAAAATGAAAAAGAATCGAGACAACATCAGGCTGATAATATTTTTCTAAAAAAATATTTTTAAAAAAGTTATTACAACTTTTTGTTAAACCCTTCTCAGTTTTTTTAAGTTACAGGCAAACCTTGATGGGATAAGCCAAAAGCCCACCCACCGCCAATGTTTTAAATGATCAACACAAGCCTAGAGTGCCCTCTTGTGTGTATAAAAACAACATGTGCAATGATATATAGTAATGTGTAAATAAATTAATGGCATAAATCCCTCCACAGTATAAGTCAAAACTATGAAAAACTGACGGCCACTTAAAAAAAATACGACTTATAGTCCGGAAAATACGGTGTATAATAAGCATGTAGAATTGATGACGTTATGGTTGAATGCAATTGATTTAAGAAGAACCAACTGACCTGCAGCTTCCAAATCTTTTTGCTCTCCTTTGACACCTGGCCCACCGTCTCCCCCATCAGGGCGATCAACATGTTGAGCAGCAGCACAAACGTGAGGATGATGTAGGTCACCAATAAAATGAGGAAAACAGCAGGATATTGAGCACTGTGAATCATGTCCAGCTCTCCCATGCCAATAGTCAGTTTGAAGAGGTCCAGTAAGAAAGTACTGAAGGTGTCGGGGTCTCTGCAATTTGGGTACGTCTGGCAGCCTCCATCGCAGTCCGTGCCAGGGGGAGGGCAAACGTTAAGGAGGGATACCAAGGCTGTGAAAAGGTAGAATAAACATTTTTAACTCATCTACTCTTTGTGTTCATTTCTTACATGTGAACAATTTTAAAAGTTGTACACTGACATGACATGAATAGAAAGATGAATGAAAATGTTAGCTCAACGCATGGGATTGAAGTAACCATTTTGACTTAGTTAGGATTTCAGTACTGGTTACCAGTGCTGTATTGATTAATTCAATGGAATGATAAATGGTTGGATTATTTTGGTTGTCCATTAAAGTGATGGAAAAAATGTTTCTGCAATAACATAGGTTTCTCAAATATGTAACTCAAAACATGTAACTCAAAAACATACCAGTTGTATGAAATTGTACACGTCGACAGTACATGTTGGTTAAATAAAAAACGCATTTCATTTATTTTGAAAAGGAAAATTTGTATCTCCCAATAAGTTTCGTTGTAGTACCTGAAGCGTATCCAATCATGAAAAGTACATACACCAGTAGAAACCTGAACAGGTCTTTGAACAGAATCTGGAGAGAAAACACAAACACGTTTTAGTTACACTATTATTGGAGATTTAATGGTGACTGGGTTTTTTTAAAAATCTGCTTGCTGTCTACCTTCTGTATCATGATGCTGTAGGTACCAGTGAGCTTGAGACCTCTGGTGAAGTAAAGTGTATTCATCCATCCCAGGACAAGAGCAAAGACCATCACAGACACATAAGCCTCAATACCAGACAAGTAGAGAGCGGCCGTTACGATGATCAGGATGGAGTAAATGAAACTGAAAAGGACGCAGAAAAAGAGGCTGTTAAGGATGATGACTGCTGTCATGTCAACAAACGAACAGGGGTGTTCAACATTCAGGGCCCTTTGTTTTAATCACGGCTTTAATCAAAGATGTAAACTTGAAAACCCGGCAACTAGACGATTCAATTAAGAGAAAACAAATTTTGCCGCGGGTGAAAAAATGCACAAGATGTGAGGAAAAGTTGAGTGTAAGAGGCAGCGTGAGACTTACTACAGCAGTTGAAAGGATCCATCAATAAATAACGACTTCACCCCAGGGCACTTCTTCAAGAAGAGGTCCTTAATCTGCAATGAGTTGAAGACACATTTCCATAAACGCAACAACAAACACTCATTAAAGACACGAGTAAGCAACCAGCCATTAAATATTAGATTTCAACTCACGTTGGTAAGGAGGAAGAAGATTCCGGATGCTAATGTGATGACCTCTCCTGCCATCCGCAAATAGTCACTTGATGTTGTATAAGGGTAAGGGGGCTGCCAAAAATAAAAAATAAAAAAATGATAAACACAGGATGATTAAAAAACATCTCAGAAGCACTCAATGAGTAAAAGCAGAATATATTATGTAAAAAATACTATAAGGTTTGAGCTGTCTCAAAAATTTAAAATAGTAATGTGCTCTTTAAAATACTCATCATGAATGACATGATGTTATTTTTGTGTGTGTGTGTGTGTGGGGGGGGGGGGGGGGGGGGCAATGTAGTAAATGTATCGATTCACTGAGTTTTACAGTTTCTTTTACGCACCGTTCCCTGTGTCGGGTGGTAATAAGCCACCAGGGTAAAGACGATCATGGTGAATAGGTAGGAAATGACGTTGATGTAAAAGGTCACCGCTGCAAACTTCTGCCATTTGGCCCTCAGCAATTCATTAATGGGCTCTACTGCCAGCATCTCATGACGGATCTGAAAAACAAGAGGACATGAGAATTTTTCTTACCCTTGAAGAAAACTGTGTTTCCTAGGGATATATGTTGGTAGTTTATGGTGTATTTTTTTACCTCACTGTGACTGTTATAAACAAGTATCTCCAGCACAGACGGTTCTCCACCAAAGGTGTCCAACGAAGATAAATCATACAATGATGAGTAGACTGGTCCATAAGCCCAGTCTTTAAATTTGCGTGACAGATGACGGACATCCTCGTCTTTGATTTCACGACGAATGATATGTTGAAAAACCTATTTAAAAAAGTTACTGGTAAAATAAAACCTTGTAATGTAAACCTTTAAAATCAAGTTGCATTTTTTTTATCGAAAGGTATGTCTGTCAACACGAAACACTTGAAATGTAACTTCTTCTTTTTTTAAATCCAAATGCTGTGAACCTCGTGTGTAAGCGATAACAGATAATGAATGAATGTTATAACATTTTGCAGCTTGGAGCAACAGAATTAAGGTCAAAAGCTGCCAAATGTAATGCAGTATATAATCATGTTTTGATGGTGCCTTTGAAAATATTTTTCCTGGACATTTATTCAAAACTAGTTCCAGTATTTACCTTCAAATTTGTAATCAAACGCGTGAGCTGCCACAGAATGTAACAATTAAAGCTCAAACTGTGTAACTACCTCACATTCCAACCATAAATATAGTTTATGAACAAATACATCATGATTAATCTCCCCCCAAATCATAATCTTCCCTCCAAAACTACCAATCGAACTGCAGTCTCGCACAATATTGTTGTAACAGCCTCCTATATTTCCCCCCTCGTTCTTACCCCGATCTTCCCCAGTTTGGCCGCCATCATAAGAGGTGACATGCCGTCGTTATTGAGCACCCTCTCCAGACTGCAATCTGGGTAAAGCTTGGCGCTCTTGATGAGAATCAGGTCATACATCTTGGTGAGGAAACGGGTGTTGTCCTTGGTGTTGTCCGCGATGTGAACCAAGGCGTGCAGGACCGTATTGCCTCGGGAATCCTGTCGCCTCAGGTCGGCCTTCTTGTGGGGATTCTCGGTCAGATAATGCACAATGTTAGGCTGATTGGTGCACGCGGCCAGTGAGAGAGGCAGCTCACCTGCGGGAGGCAAAAGTAAGATTTCTCAGTGGCCTGTGGAGGAAGACAATTTAGGGGAAATGCAAACAAATCAACGCGAGGGTTCATCAGAAATTGTTGCTGGCTTCTGTTTGTTTTTTGCGGAGCATTCTAAACATGGATCAAAGATTGGACTTTAATCCCCGTTATGAAAACAGCGCAATTAGCAGTTCTTGGAGGGAAGGATGCAGTGGGGCCAGAGTGCCAAAAGCAGCTAGAGAAAATGAGCTGTTGCCATGGGTGACAGATTACTTTGTCACCTCGGATAGAAACGCTCCTCTTCATGGATTTGCACGGGTGCACGCTGAGTGTTAGGGTGAGTGGAAATCCCATTAGCCATCAGCCTGCCAGGTTCCTGTTCACCTCGCCGCAAAGCTCCGCGGCAAATTACTCACACTGTGCACGGACACGCTGGGATTTGGGAATGACAACCGTGCTACACGCAAATAGAAATCATCTCCTCCGCGATGGCTGAGGAGTAAAATGTGCGTTTACATTCAAATATAAACAAGGTTTTATAGACGAAAATAAAAGAAGCCACAATCAAGGGGCTTCATTTATTTTAGTCAGATGAAATACGGAATTTGTTTTTTTTCCCTTTTAATAGCATATAGTGCCAAAGGGATGTAAAAAAAAAAAGATACTACAACTATTAATTTTGGTGTGTTTTATTTGAGGAGTTTTTTTTTCAATGATACATCAAAAATATTCTTTATAGTTAATGCTCGAGTTTTGTTTTATCATCCATATCTTAATCTCTGCGTATTTAGTTAGAAGATCTATGTATAACCAAAAAAAATACTTCACAAGGCAAACTCAATAACTAATTTTACATTAACGAGAGTTTATTGAGTTTTGCCATTTCTGCATTCAATTAAACCCTACCGAAAGGTGCAAGTGTACATAATGATAGGATAAGCCAAAGTGGTACAGGTATATTATATGTGTATGTGTATATAAAGAAAAAAAAAAGAAAAAAAAAATATATATATATATATATATACCAACAGAGGGCAATGTTGTAATTTACTTAAAGTGGGTTTTTAGATTTTGAGCAGAGGTTGTTTGTTTTCCACTTCAGAACACAGACATCTTTCTTTCACTTTGAACACACGGCATAGTATATAGATGTAGGGAGAAACTCATATGGAAGGTGGAGTTCTCCCGAAAGAGTCTAAACTTAGGCCTACCAGTTTCAAACGGGTAATGGAGAAACTGTGGCACTTCTATATCCCTGCCAAGAACATGTACCAAGTACAGTAAGTACAATTCTGTCTGGGTTAAAGCTGTGTTAAACGCAGTCAAAGTGGAAAAATTAAAGACATGTGGCATATTTACCTCTGTCTCATTTCCTGAACACTGCTCGAGGATGGTTCGAGGTTCAACCAAGTGTTCAATTACAAAGAGGCACTGTTTAAAGTAGGCACAAACACAGGCTATTACCAAAGTAGAAGTAGCCTCCCTCATCCCTGGGCTGGAAGAAGCGCCCTCTGGCCTGTGCGTGGACATCAGCGCCCTTCTCCACCAATAGTTCCACGTACTGTTTACAGCGACGCTCGATGGCAATGTGGAGCGCCGTCTGGCCTGACCAGAAACAAAAAATGCCCTGAGTATGAACACATTTGTGTAGGAAGATTCAAGTTTAGGTTACAGTAAAAAGGATAGAGTACATGATAGCATAGCTTTTTTCAATCTTGAACCAGATGTTTCATGAATTAAAACATAATTTACCGTATTTTCCGCACTATAAGGTGCAACTAAAAGTTTTTTCTCAAAAGCCAACAGTGAGCCTTACAATCTGGTGCGCCTTATCTATGGATCAATTTTTGTTCATCATTGTATGAAATTCTCTTTAGGACATCTCTATTTAATTGATGCATAACAAAACTCCTAAGCACTAGTACTACTGCTACATCTAGTGGAAGTGTAACAGAATCCCCTACTACTACTACTACCACTACCACCACCACCACCACTAGGACTACTGAATTTATATATGAAACAACATTTGAGATAGGACATTCATTGAAGGTCCGCCTTATAAATGCAGAAAATACAGTACATCAAATCATTTCACATTAGATACTCCAGTTCTATTTGATCAGTGAGCACATTTGCACTGTAAATACTGTGCATTCCTTTTCTTCACAATGT
Source organism: Stigmatopora argus (assembly GCF_051989625.1). Classification (NCBI taxonomy): domain Eukaryota; kingdom Metazoa; phylum Chordata; class Actinopteri; order Syngnathiformes; family Syngnathidae; genus Stigmatopora; species Stigmatopora argus. The sequence continues at coordinate 9,184,350 of NC_135391.1, read as the reverse complement.
GGCCTCACCCAACACACTAAATAATTTGATGGAGTCCTGGTGGAAAGAGGACGGATTGAAATTAGACCAGCATTTTCCATACCTCTGTAGTAAACATCCCTAAAAGGAGTGTTGATAAACTCTCTCAGGTTTCCTGTCTTCTCTGCTACGTCCACCAACAGCGGGATGGTGTCGTTCTGCCCACTGTAGAGGTTCAACAGGGCTTTAGGAAGACATGTTTTACCAGTGGACAGCTCTGATGGAGAAATGACATTAAAACCAAGAGTGCGTTTACACATATTCAGTATATTTTCAGGATAAAGAGTGACATTTACTAGCAATGAAAAAACCTTTTGTGGTTTAACTCGTGCCTAAAGGGTCAAAAACAGTTGACGGAGTGCATTTATGTCTTCAGGTAATTGGGGGACGAATACAACTAAAGTAAATAAGTACAAATACAAATACACCTTAAGTCACATCTGCTCTATTCTAATCCAGCCTAGTTTTGGAGACTGCTTAGCGCCTTCAAATAGGCGACAGTTTGGTGTGATTTTTCTCTGCTCCCTGTTACAACCCTCAAGCACACACAGGAAGCATTTCTTGGGACTGCCCAGGGTAGGACAAAGGCGATGACATCAGCCCCCTTCCCTGTTCAAATCTATCTAGGTCAAAGAACAGCAAGGACCATAGGCTCAGCACAAAACGCAAGGTGGAAACTGCTTCATTCGGAGCTAGACTCTGGTGCCTCGGTTCGAACATCACCCTGAGATTATAGAACATGAGTGGGGAAAGCGGTCCTCAAGGGCCATTGTGGGTGCAGGTTTTGTTCCAACCAATCCAGTACAGACAGTTTAACCAATGGGCTGTCTGCTGAAACAAGAAGCACCTGACTGCAATCCACTGATTGCACTTCTAAGATACCAGATTTGTGGAAAGGTGTCCTCTTTAGAGCTTGGAACGAAAGCATGCAACCACTTCGGCCTTTTGTGGAATAGTTTGCCCACCCATGCTATAGATAGTCAAACACTTGAGATCCTACCTTTGAACTCCTCATCCGTCAACCTCTTGTCGTTAGTCTGCAAGTACGCCAACAGGCCCTCCAAAGCCTCAGGATCCCCACGTGACACGCATTCAAAGAGGAGAGAGCGGTTGAATACTTTCATCACTTTCGGAGGATCCTCACTTGGCCCGTCTTCATTGCATGTCTCTGTTTTACTATGGAAGCAAAGAAAGCATGGGTATTAAAGTGTTTCCATTTGACACAAGATAGTGACAACAATACAGTTGAACTAAGAATTGGATTCCCCCATTTTTATCTCTCTTAGTGGATTGTTTTACTGTTTAATTGACTGATTGAATTCTTTATTTGAAGATATTAAAATAAACTTTAAGCATTACATTACAATATTTTGCATTGCAATGAAACATATATATCAATTAACAACATTCCAGAACACCCTCACAGCCCACAACAAAATATTTTTAAAAGCAGTAATTAGAAGGTAAGATTTGATTAAACCTATCTCAGAAAATTGATGTAGCATAACATAATTTTCAATATATTGCAGTTTATGCGCTGGCAAAAGTGATCTGTTTCATAACTACTATATTCAAAATTGTTGATGTAACTTTTCCTCTCTGTTCCTCATAAAGATACATTCATTTTATTTATATTTGTTTTTGTTAAAATGTGTTACTTCAGTAGTGTTTTGTCTCCACGTCAATAGCATTCCATATTTACATAGTACAGAACCGAAAATATCACCCGTATATTCCCAGCAATTTGAGTATTCCTTGCTTTGTATATGGCAGTTTTATAGTGTACAATATCTATTAATTTGAAAGGATGAGTTAATTAAAAGGCATAGTAAAGTCACAATTTGAAGATTTGAGTAAAAATATCCATTGGCAAAAGGGCTGTAAAACTGACTATGTTGGAAAAAAATAATTTTCATGTTAACAGTGAACTAGCAGCTACATGTGTTCGTTCATTTTCACTTCATGCAGGTTTGATTACTAAGTGTCTAAATATTTTTGCCCATACAGTGTAGGGCTCTGTTAGTAAGGAGAGTGCTGGGTGGAGGCTGTTGTCAAAATATTACCTCAACGGTCACACGAGGCACCAACAGCTTACTCTCTGTTAAAATAGTGCAAAAAGACCTGCACTGTGTGTGCTGACATTTTTACATGTGGCGCACCTCTGTCTCCAGAACTTGAAGGAATTTTTAGGGGGACAGCATTTTCCCCACCGCTGACCCAATTAAAATAAATCCATTTGATCCATTCGGATAGAAGCGCCTTCTCACCCTCTTGGCAGTTTTTTCCTGCGTCGTTTCTGGTTACTTGTGTTCCTGTAGGTGCCGTAGTCAAAGAGGGAGTCCATGGGTGCTTTCTTTGGACCTGGAACCACACTTGATTCGTATATGGTGGCTTCCAGTAAATCCATCGGGTTGGAAATGCCCTTTTTGAAAGCACCTTGGAACTTCATCCGCAGGTTTTGCCTCCCATCCGCAGGCTGAACCAGCTCCTGGGCTGCGACCTGACCACAGTCCTGATTAGACGGAGAGCCATTCGCGCTCTCAAACAAGTCCGAGAACTCCGACAAGAACTGCCCATCGTTCTCGGCCTGTGAGACGTCGCCGTCGCCGGGATCGACGGTATCGGCCTTGGACAGGGCGAGGTGGCATCTTCTCAGGAGGGTTGTAGCAGAGCGACCCTAAAGTGACGAAAGGCCACTGGGTCAATTTAAGAAGTTGCAGGCAAAATACTATATTTAACAAACTTAATGGATATAATAGCAAAATAAATTGACTTTAGGGGAAACTTTATGGTTAACCGGCTGTTTTTTTAAACAATGATCTTAAATGAAGATTTTACAAAACTTTTAAATGTAGTAATTCATTCCAATACAGTATGTTATCCTAGATTTGGCTGTGAAGAGGGGAATACCCTTTGTGATTTGGCCCAGCCTCTAAAATATATCATTTTTTAAAACATTTATTTATTCATTTACAAAGGACAGACAGTAACGTATAAATAAAATAGAATACTCTAATTGTGGAATCACAGTGGCAATTTTTTGCACACGCATTGTCTTTGTGTGTGCGTGTGTCTTTTTAAAATTTTAGCCAATTCAAATACATCAAAAGGGATTTTTAATTGTTCTTAGCCAAGATTAATTTGTCTTGAAATTCACTTATATTATGTTACATTTTAAATCAAAATGATAATCTTGTCAAATACCATGACAGAAAAAGGGCACCAAAGGACAACAGGATTAAATCTAACTAAATATGTTCACAGATTTCCCGGATTCTGTACCTCATTCATCCCTTTTGTCACAACAGTATGCCAAATTCTTTTTCAAGTCAAGTGGAAATGATGGCAAAGCATGCGTTCAACCTGAAAATCACAAAGAGAAGTGAATGCAGGGTCAATTATTGTGATTATACATTGTTTATACATAAGAAAAATATTCAGACTAACATGAAAAGGTGTTGCTGTCCAAAGTTAGGACAAATTGAAAACCGCAAAGACGATGCCAAAAACAATTAGGTGACTTTAACGCGTGCGCTGTCATAGGTCGGTAAAACCAACAAGTGGAATCATTCTACCTGCGCTTTTGAATGCATGTTACCCTCAACAGCAAGTCATTTTTAATTTCTCAGTCACTGTGGCAACATATCCAAAAACAGGGCCGATATGGTCATCACAGGCCGTAAAACAACCGCTCAAATCCTGCTTTGGCTCATGCCATTGCAATCTTATCTCAGGCCTGAAAGGGAACAAGACAAACACAAGAGGGATGTGGGGGTTCGGCCATGACTCACACATGGATTATCATGCCGTTTCACATCGCTTCACATTAGATAGTGACCAGTCACAAAACGATGGTGTGTTTGATATACTGAGTAAGAAGATGTATAATGCAGGTGTGGGGACCCTCCTCTAAAAGTAACCCAAACCCAAGGTGAGAAGAAAGGTGAGGAATAAAAGTGGCCCTAAAAATGTACTTTTGGACTGCAGAACTGAAGTTATGATAAAGCACCATATCCCTAGTTTCATTGCATGCACACACATTACAACTACAGTATCCCACACTGGTTATTTAATTTTAAAAAAATAGAAAAGAGGAATTACTTCCAGTAGTGATGAAAGAAAGGAGCTCTAAAATTTCAAGAATATCATATTAAAAGCATTAAAAAAATAATAAAATATATATTTCAAAATAAAATGCCTCTGTATCAAAAAGATGAATTGAATGTCAACAGAATACTTTGTAAACAAAATCAAACTGAAGGTAAAAAGGACAAACAACTAAGTGTATTGCTTCTAGTTTACAGCAAATGTTGTCAAACTTTTTATAGCAAAAGTTGTTAAAATGGTGTTTATGGAAAAATGAAAATTGCATTTACCTGGCTGGCAAGGCTGATTTTTTTTCCACTTTGGTCCGTCAATTTTCCTCCAGCATGTGGCAAAAAGTTCTTCCTCCAATGCAACACACACGCTTCTTTTTTTCTGACTTTGGGCGGAGAGAAAGTTTGTCATTTAGGAACTTGGCTCCAAAGTAGGAACTAACGACGCAGTGAGACATGCAGTACCAGACATTCCCACAAGACGGAGTGATTCGACAGGAAAGATGCACTTTAAAAGGGATCAATAGTTGAAAAAAGTACACAAAACATTTGGGTGCATTATTTTCCACCATTTGCATTCTGTATTTCTTCAAGCGCTTGTGTAGGATTAAATGGTAAATAATTAAACATTTCATCATGCTACTTAATTATCTACTGCATGGAAATATAATGTGCACAGAAAAACATTATTATTATTTTTTAAATGCATAGAACAATACAAACATGACGAGAATCGAATTCTTTTAACAAAGAGAGCTATTTCATTCTATCAGAATTTAGGAAAGGGAATTAAGTTGTTTTGAAGGAATACAAAATATTTATTTGCAAGTTGCTTGTTATATTGGTTTAATTTCATTTGATTTGATTGCTTTCTTTTGGACATATGCGAGAAGAAAGAAAACAAATCGTGAATAAATTTGAAAAAAAAAAACAATGATACACTCAGGATAACAACAACAATCAAGACAATAATAACAATTACAGAATTTAGTCAGTATGCACAAAAGGGATTTGGATGAAGGACAGGCTAAAATTATTAATACACATCTCAATACATTTAAGACGTTGAATGCATTTAACCATAGACATTTTATGATGACAGAACGAAGAGAGAAAGTAATAGAGTCAGGCACAACAACACAAAAGTGAAGCGACAGTGTACTTAATAATTGAAATTGTTGAAGACCATGCAGAGGGTAAACAAAGCACATCAGTGAAGCACAAAGTGTTGTATTGCCCGGACTCAGACTCTATAGTCAAGATCGGCGTTCATTTTATTATACAGATCATAAATAACATCGACCGTGGCAGAGAAATTGATGAGGAATTTTTTCACTTTCTCCAGACACTCCTCTTCTTTGACTTCCCGGCCTTTGGACAGGGCTTTTAGGAAGTCTGATTTGTATGGGGCAGCAAAAAGGGCTGCCTGGAATCAAACACAGAAGTCAATTCTGAAAAAGCACGATCACAAATCTATGATATTTTACGGACTTATGGACTTGTGAATGTACAGCAAAAAAAAGCATGTCAGAACTCACCCTGAAAAGCTGCTGAACCCACCAACTATGGTATCGCCTCAGTGTCAATTCATATGCTTTGGCCACATTGAATCGAATGAGGTTGGGATTATTATCATCTTTTTCGCCATCAAGCAGGCTTTGAAGGAACACTTGGATAAAGCGTAGAGTCCTTGAGATGGATATAAAGATATAAGGAGCATGGACGTCATTTAAAATATACTTGTGTTAAAATTAGAATGTTTTTGTACCTTTTCAGCCACATGAGAGCCAACGTGGCTCCAACTTTAGGCCATTGTGATCCGTACATTTCCTTCTCAACCTCCAAAATCTGTTGAAGTGTCCTGAAGCGTGCTGGGTTGGTGTCATAGACGGTCTTGATTTTCTAGATATTTCAGCACAAATACTATATCGTAATTTGCTACCATATCTAAACATGTATTTGAAATGCATGAAGCATGGATGACTGCAAATATTCTGAAAAAAACACGTGCCAAAGTCTAGGATAATGGTGAAAACAGAGTTCTTGACACACATAGTTGTACTCACGGTAATATTTGCTAATATGTCAGACTTGATTGGGGCAAAGATAGTCGGCCCAAGGCAATCTGGAAACAAATATTATCTAGAAACTTATGGAAGAACATTTGAACTCACACCAAAATCGTTACGCTAACAATACTTTTAAAATATAGGTTCATACAACTGACACAATTATGTTTTGTGATAACGTATAGTTACGTTTCCTTTAAGCATCAACAAACAATGCAATGATTCACTTGAGGTGGTTCACCTTAAAACAACCCCAGAAAGGAGCCACATTAGTGTCTCTTTTCACAGCTTCATTAGTACAGCATTATCATTAGTTGTTCTTTAATTAGGCTACCAGACAGGGAGAGTATTTGGTGTCAGGAAAGTGAACAATGAGCTATGTGGACCAACGTGGCTATTATTTGACCCACGGGGAGCTTTCAGATCCTGTCATTTCCTTCTTGCTCAGGAGAGCAAATCTTGCTGTCCTTTTTACCTAATTTCTCTAATAAATTAGCAAGGACCAAATTGATTTTGTACAACGTTGCTTTACAAATGATTTTTAAAAAAAGTGTCTTACATGAGAAAGTGCCAGACTATCCAGTCACATCCTCATTTAATGGTTGAATGGGCCTGAGTAGTTACTGGACAAAAGATTTCTTGGTCAACAAAAACAATGACTCACAAGAAGAAACGTGTTTCACCCGATTTGATGCCTCTGAAAGGTTTCACATAGCATTTTCCATAGAGAACCTTTGGCATATTAATACAGAATGAAGAGGCACAAAGATGCCCTATACCAGTGAATGGGTGAGCGGAACACAACACCATACTAATCATTTTCACAACTCCAAATCCAGGGCAGCAAATTAAATTATGCATGATAAAACCACTGGGAATACTTAATCGGGAGAAATGTAATCTAAACTGTTCTTTTTGGCGTCAAAATAAACCTACAATGAACAAAGCAAGCAAATACATCATTTTATGTGCTTCAAACAGTCAGATGGAACTAAAATGTTGTTTTTTAGCATAATTCAGTCACAACACTTCATTTTGTCTGTTACTTTGTGATATCAATATTCATATATTTGGACGCAGGTTAGAATACGTTGCCAGACATCAAATAAGAAACATACTGCATACTTACCAAAGAATGGTGGAAGGTAGGACACAGCCTCCAAAAAAGGCCTGGTTTCCACTTGTCTGTCAGCCACCAGTGGTCTGAACTGGTGCTCCAGTAGCAGAGCCATGACTTCTAGTCTGCACAGTCTGGTCCACTCAAATTTGACGGCAATAGACTGATGGACTTACAGTGACCTCCACAAGACTGACTGACACACTATCAAGTGTGTGCGCACGCACACACATACACACACACACACGATCGACTGATAACACAAACAAAAGCCCCATTCCTCAAATGTTGCTCGTATGTGTACAGGTAGCTATACCTTGAAAATTCAGAATTCCTAATTACTACCTTAAAAAAAAATGCTCATACATTATTTTATATTATTTATTTTTTAATGATAACCTGCCAGATGTGTGGTTTCCTGTGGGGAGTTTAAATGTTCTCCCCAGGATTGTGTGGGTTTTCTCCGGGTACTCCGGTTTTCCTCACACATCCTAAAACAAGGCTGGTTGAACACTCTAAATTACTCCAAAGTACGATTGTGAGTGTGATTGTGCCCTGTTATTGGTTGGTCACCAATTCAGGGTGTTCCCCACCTCATGCCAGTTGTTAGCTGGGATAGGCTCCAGCACCCCCACGCCCTTGTGGGGATAAGCGGTACGGAAAATGAATGAATAATAACTCTTCTATTTGGAATCAAAAGTTACTTTTTGAACACTTGTATACAAACCAGGAAAGACAAACAAATGAACGTTTAATAGCCTCCCCATTTTAGTATTTTTTTGCTGTAAATGTTTAAAATCGGGCTCACCTAGTTTGTCGTTTGGGGGATTCCGTAGCGTAGAAGCAACCAGGAAATGCTAATAAATTCAAACGGTGGTAACCACGGATGACTCGGGTAAAATGCGCTTTTTAAATGTCTTTGCGTTAACCAATAAGGGATTATGTATAATCGATGCCTACGTATTATCTGAATTTCTACAGTCAAATATTAATGGGAGTATATTTTGGATGTGACTTTTAAAATTATGCGCTAAGCTAACGGTTGCGTTTGCAAGCGAAACAAATGACGTCACGTAGATGGAGCGTTTTGTTGTTAATCAGTGGTTGCGATGGAGTCTATACATTTGTAATGCAGGGATGTCCAAGCTTTTTTTATTTATTTATCCGAGAGTCGCTTTTAGAAAAATCAACGCATAGACGTCCAACCCATTTGAGTCAGCCGGTCAAATTAGATTGGACGTCTATCCTCGTCAATGGCGGTGAAAAATGAAAATGCAACGTCAACCTAAAAAAAAAAAATAATAATAATAATAATAAATTATTTTTATGTCCCTAATTCTCAGTGCTAGTAAATGAGGTAATGGCTATACACAAAAACAATCCAGAGGATATTTCAATATTTATACTTACACTATTGAAACCAACATGATAGGAAAATAATAACCAAGATTAATTGATCACATTTTTAAATAAATCTAATTAAAACGAAACTAAACTGAAATGTAAAGTTTGAGTCAACACAAAATAGCTTTTTACGAAATATCACAAAATTGAAATAATATTGTGAGGGAAATTTTGATCTAAGCAAATTGCGCTGTTTATATTCAATTTTCTTTTCGTAATTTGTTTTGTTTTTGTAGGTCAATGGCTCGGCCGACCCTCTCGACATATGCGCCGTATCGGCAGCGGACGCTAGCAGTCCAAATGGCCTGGAAGAAGGAGCAACAAAGTTGGAGGCAGGAGCAGTGGGCTCTCAATGCCAAGTACTTGAGGGAAGAGGGCGTCCGCAATCATTTTTACAACGAGTGGACCTCTAGACACTGCTTCAATCAGAGGTAGGCAGGACAAATTATGTGATTACTGTCCATAATTTTTGTGTGAAATGACAAGAATGGAGCCTTATTAGGCATTTTTAACATAATTCTAATCAAGCCACCTAGTCACAATAAATTTGATGTCCATAGCAATTACGTCAGTCAATAAGAATTAAGAATGACCAAAAAAAAGCCATTGAAATTGGATGGATTTATGGTGTCCTCAGACCTGACTTTGTATGCAATATATCTAATAAGAGTACACATTTTGTAAACACGGAAACCTGAAAAAAAAAACACTTCTGTCTGTGCTTTGACAGTATGTCAGCATATTGTCGACAGAAGTTGGAGGATGAAAAAATGAACAACCTGGAAGAGCGTAGGTTACGACTCAAGGGCATGCTGGATGAGGAGCAAAAGCAACTGGACATGGAGCTCAAGCAGCTGCAATCTAAGGAGGGTGTAATGATGAAAAAAGCACAAACGGAGAATTTGTTAAGAGGGGAAAGGAGAAAAAAGGTACCTTAAGTCAATTAGAAGCTTTTTACCTCCTGCCAGTGTCATTTCTGTACATTTTTTATTCTGCCTTGTTATTGCAGCTGGCACAGGAGCTTCTGAGGGAGCATCGGAAAAGAACCAACCCCGAATTGCAACAGGTAGTACGTACTACTTTGATTTCAAGGCAAATCTGGTCATTTACTTGGTTAATTAAATGTGAAGATTTAAATAGTATACCCCAGTTTTTAGTATTCTAATATGCCTTTATTTCTGTCTTAGTTACTTTTGCATTTAAATATTCTATAAAAATTGTAGGGATATGAATGAAAGGGAATCAGGGTAAATTTTAAAATAAAATTAACATTTTATTTGTTCGCAGGTTGAGACAAAATCACATCAAAATCATCTCAACCCGTTCCAATTACAAATATTGGAAAAGAAACCGGTATGTAAAATACCAAGATTGATCAATTTTCTTCCAATGATTCTCTTATGTAGTCGCTTAACCTAATTTTTGTTTATATGTTCTAACATTCAGCAAGAAATGCAGTTACAAAACGAAAGGGAGATGACCCGAGAAGACAACATGGAGGTGGTAGAACACTCCGAGGAAAATAGGAATTTTGAAGATCGCAAGAGGCAACAACAACTTCACAAGAAAATGGAAGAACTGAGAGCGATGGAAGAGGAGGTACTCCAAAATCTACAATAGTAGATGTCAAGGAGGGGGAAATGGTCCATGTTAAAATAATGTTTCTCTGGCCTAAGGCGACTTATCTCAAGAAGGAGGAAGAAACTTTACAGATCAAGCTTTGGGAGCTTGACAAGTTGGAAGCAGAGAGGAAAAAATTGGAGGAAAGGCGCAAGAGGACTGAAATGCAGTAAGTAAATATTCAGGATTGAATCATTCAGGTTTCTGGGAGGCTAAAATCATTGAATATTTCTCCTAGTAGGCATTTCCTCACCCGACAATACCGAGCCCAGCTTAGGAGGCGAGCTCAGCAGGTGCAGGAAGAACTGGTGAGTCTTGAACTTCTCTCTCAGAAAGAACAGTATACTCACAAATCGGTTTCAATTCGAGCATAAGTGAAATAAAGTAAGGACAAAGATGAAAGCTGTATGTATGCTTTTATATCCTCCAGAAGTCTGATTTTAACATCCTGTCAGCCTTGCTGAAAGGAGAGCAAGATGTAAAGAATGAGGGGACACGGAGAGAAAGGATCTTTGCTGACGCTGCCTGGATGAAGCAAGTGATTGAAGAGCAGCTTCAACTGGAGAGAGAGAGGGAGGCTGAGTTTGACCTCCTATACAGGTGAGCAGCAGCTGCAAAATGAGCTCGGTTCTTTTCGGAATCATGGATGAACCACCCTTCAAGTGCAAATCTACAATATGAACTTTTCATGTCAGGGAGGAAGCTCAACGCGTGTGGGAGAAACGAGAAGCAACATGGGAGCATGAGAGGAAAGCCAGAGAACTACTCATGCACGAGGTGCCTTCTTAAGAAGCAAATATGTCATCACAGTAACATACCAGCCTACTCAGAAACATAACCCAAGTAGTTAAAGGCTAAAGGGCAATCTTGTGTTAAGGTGCTCACAGGAAGACGGAAGCAGCTGGACCTAAAAATGCGGAAAAAGCGTGAGGCTCAATTAGAGTCCTTGAAGAAACGAGATAAATTGATCCAGGAGCTGGAGAGGGAGAACAACCTCAGACGCCAGGAAAGGGCGCTAGAGGAGCACCGTCAAACAGAACAGGTGAAGATGACTTTAGAAGATGACATTGCGAGGCAATTAAATGAACGGAGACTTTTTTTGATTGTGTAGTACTAAAGAATACATTATTTACTCGTATGTGTGCAATGCGGCTATTATGTGTCCAGCTTGCAGAGCAGGAACTCCGAGATCAATGCAGGTTAGAGGACCTACAGGATGAGATGGATATACAGCTCAGCCAGGAGTCGACGCCAATGCAGAGCATAATGAATAGAGAATTCCAGTCAAGTGTAAGTTTTGAATTCAGTGAGCGGTTTGTGGCCGCAACACTCAAATGACTGACGTAACTTTTTTTCTCTAATTCAGATGCACAACAAGCCTCGAGTAGTGTGGACATGAGCAATTGACATCGAAACAATAGTATTAGCTTTTTGAAGTGCCTTATGACAAGGCCCCTGTGTTATCTGGGATTGAAGAGTTTAAAAGTATATTTTATACCTTTTTTATTTGACCCTTCGCAATAGCTCCATCCTCTGCTATAGTTACTCCAAGCTGTGCGACTGCCGTGATTTATTCTAGAGGAATACCAGTGCATTTGCTAGCAAAGGGGAAACTGCAACTATAGGGGGAAAAAAGTTTGCAAAGGGTCAATTGTCTTGTTGATGAAATAAAGTCATTATGTACGTTTTAAATAAATTAATTTTATTTAGAAAAGTATTTTTTTTCCAAACTGCAACTCAAACAGCTGCATCATATACAGTACAGTACATCCCTGCACTCCATTCAGTAACATTAGGTTGTGCTGAACAATCAGGAAATGGGCGGCTCTATCTGAAAATGTTGCACAACACGAGAGAGACCGGAGCACAAAACACGTGGACTTAAGCATGTTTTTTTTTAGCACCGACTAGTTCTAACAACACCAACACTTTACTAGCACAGGTAGTGCAAAGTAGAAAAGCAATGTCGTGTTGTTGATGGTTGACAACATACGCATCGGCTGCATTCCCCGACGTGGACTTCTAACTGGCTACACTGATCATGGGAATTAGCGTTTACATTCTATAACCATTGGTATTGCAAAGCTTCACATGTGTAAATTAGATTTTGAAAGGGAGCAACAAATGGGATGACCCTGGTACTGTACAATTAATGAGGAAAGCTTATAATGTGGTATTAAATGGATTCCCTAACAGTGTGCTTCATCCTATTGGCTTTTCACAAGAGGAGTTCTGGAACTTGAGGACTGTTGTGCTATTACACGGATAGGATTTGGTGGTAAGGAGTCCCATGTAGGCCAAATGATCAAACAATATAATAAAAACACAAATGCATGCATATACCACAAATGTAAGAACAAAACAAACAAATTGAACCCAATGACTTGGTTGCTCCAGGTGGTTCAGCCCTGTAAGTGCTGTCAGTTGGTGTTTTCCTTAGTGGTGATGGTGACAAGCTGCTTAGCTGCCTTGGCAATATCATAAGCACATTGGATAACCTGCTGGGTGACAAGCTGCATGTCCGGTCCCGGGAAGCCTTCTGGAGGCAGCGCCTTCCGGCATTCGCTCTGAAGCCTGCACGCGCTGGCCGTCAACAAGCGCAGAGAGCTCCTTACGGTCTCAGAGCGTGGCCTCTGCAAAAATAAAAACAAGAAAAAGATGATTGCATGTGCATGACAAGCCCAAGACACTCGTGAAGAACTGTGACGGACAATGGGCCCGAGTGTGGGATTGAAATGTTTTCTTTCGATATTAAACAGCATTTATTCGCTCTCTTGAAAAGGCAGTAAGAGAGAAATTTGTTTTCTTACCTTTGGAAAGAGCGCAGCCATTTCTGTTACAGCCACATGTATTCTTTCTGAGCAGGGTATGAAGCTGTGAAAAGATAATGATGGCTTGTTATTTCAACCAACAGTAGCCTACAATACTCTGCACTGCAGTCGAATATGCATTGCAAACCATGCTCTTGATGCACTACTTTTTTTTAATCTGCCCTCACCCCCACAATCAAAAAATAAAACCAATGCTGGGGTGGTATTTGTCATTCAACAGTTCCACTACAACTAATTAATATGTTAGCTGAAAAAAATACAGGCAATATCCATGTTAGAGCTAAAGACAGCTTTGAAATTCAGATGCATCTGAACTAAGAAGAATTCAATGCTTAAAATTAAAAAGTAAAATGCATTTACTATTAAAAAAAATATTTGATATCCTTTTAACTCCCCAAATGTACCATTTTGAGAAATATACATTTGACATTCAAGGAGGAAACAATATTATTATACAGACTTCAGGAATTGGGAATTGCTTTTTGAATTGAATGTTTCAATTATATTATGATGTGCCTCAATATGGGCAAATAGCTGAATCTAAAAAGACTTTACCGTCATTGTTACTGTTGAAAGTGGAAAAAAACACGAATTGTAACCAGTTTTTGGCTCAAAGCTCCTGACTTCTGTTCACATGACCTTTAATTTTGCTGCAGGAATTTAGAAAAGACGAATGATCAGGTCCACATTTAAAGCCTTGAGCTATCTTAAACGCAGACGATATGGTTGAACGGGTTTCTGAAATTACACGAGCATCTGCAAAAGACAAGGTTATGTTATCCCTTTGTAAACATGGGAAAAAATGATTAGAAAAACACTCATGCTGTCGAAAGTCAGACCCTGAATAAATCATAACCATGTAGCGTCAGATGGTAAGAAATATTGTTTGTGGCTAATGATTTATTAGTGGGTAAGAGAGTGGAAAAAAGGGTGGAGACAGAGAGAGATCAAACAGTGCCTGGGAGGCAGGGACAGAAGCCAGAGTACCAAGAGGAGGGGTCGGGGGATCGCAGGCTGAGTGGATGAAGAGGGGCGGGGGGCTTCTCAGCCCAGGGCACCAGAGTGCTGAAACATCCCAAACTGTGCCTGAGGCGGCGCACGCCCTCACGCTCGCACGGTCTGCTGACGGGCACGAGGCCCGAGAACACGGAGTGGAAGGAGAGGCATCAAGATGCCAAGAAATAAAAAAAGGTCAACAAAACAGAAAAGAAGGCCCGGCGCAAAAAAGGATTTGGAATGAAACTGCGTGGAAAAAAATGCTAATGAAAATAAACTTTCTAACCTCTCGTGTTTGTTATCCTGGGCTGCTCGCAGAAGCTCCTGAATATTCTTGGTGATCTGCTCGGTTTTGCGGATGACATCCTCGGTGCTGGGCAGGGTGGAGTCCAATTCCACCTCTGGGTCATCCAGCTCGGGGATGGAGCTGCCCTCCCCTAGTCGGCCGCTGCTCCTCAGCCTTCCTCTCCTGCACGCCCTTTGGGGAAAAAAAGGGGGATTTTTAACACTCGGGGCGCAGGGAAACGGTTGGATGAGCTCACGGTTCTCACCCCGAATCGTCCACCTCCGAATCGTTGAATGTATTGTCGTAATCGCTTTCAGGCATGCTGCTCTGCTTGTCTAACTTGGAGGCCTGCAGAGGAAGCGATTGATGCTGCATGTCATTGGGAACATAAAGCAGAAACATCTGTGGTGAAAACGCGAGTGCTGCGAGACCCCCCCGCCCAGGAATAAAACTGTAATTTACTATTTTCATTATTGCCAGCAAGAGTGTGCTCAACTGTCATCAAAACAATCAAAAGACCTTTGAAATGTGCTAATAAAGCTGTGAAGCAAGAAAGCCCAATAATAAAGCCATTTCAGTGATTACCGTTAGTACAGTCCGCTTGTTTAGTCTGCATAAAATCATTACAAATGCTGACGATGGAAAACCGCTTTTCCATAAAAAGCAAGGCTGCATCTTTAACCAATTAGTTTTGCACTTTGCCAGGATAAATAATACCGTCTAGAGGAATCCATGATGACGAAGTGACATTCGTGCCATGAAAAAAGGCGTGCGAGCTGATGCCAGGATGCCAAAAGGCCAAATGGCTTCAGAAAATAATCTCAATAAATTGTAGTTTTTACTTCAAAAAGTAAATTAAAAATAAATCCATGTAGCAATAATATTAGGTTCATTTTCACAGACTTGGTTGCTTTTTTTGTAACCATATTGAGAGGGGAGCGTGTTGGTTTAAATGTATATTTTGCATGGATGATAAGTGGTACAGAAAACTAATGAATGAATGGTTGGGTTCTTGATTGATAAATTGAACACAGAATCTAAAAATATATTTCTTATGAATTTCTCTTCATTATTAGTAAATTGGCAGTCAATTTTTTTCAACATCCGTCAAATGCTCTCATAGCAGATTTTTTTCCTTGTTTGTAACTGTGGAAATTGTAGTTTTTTTTGTTCAATAGTTGGGTTTCAAATTTAACTTACTAAACTGTTAACACCATAAGCACTGACAAAAAAATAAAAAATGAATGAAAATACCTCAAAGTTGCCAGTTTTAGAGCAGATTTTGCCATTTCACATATAACAACTGCCAAAAACAATATTCTGGGTAGTAAGGTAGTGGTGCCAATTTTCAATAAATATTCAAAGAAACATCAGAGCAAATCTGACACAGGCTTTCAGAATCTGATACCAGAATTATCTACCTTGTTTTCATTTCAAACCCAATGGAATGGCTCACATACCACAATGTGTGGATTGACTGAATATTGTGGGGAGTGTGCTCTGCTCTAGATTTTGCACAAAACCGACTCTTCCTACTCCTCACATTGTTTTCTATATGCAATTTTACTCAATATGGTGGGGGGAGAAAGTCTGGACTATTAGTATAGCCAGCCGATGAGGGCTACGTAGATGACAGAAAGTGTTTGACGGTGAAAAGGGCTCATGCAGAACGGCAGGCAGGGAGCAGAGATCGATCACAGAGTGAGGCGGGAAGAAGGCGGTGAAAAATGAAAGCACCCAGTGGACTTGCTGCGTCCTGCAAGGTGTGGCCCGCATAAGGAAGTACTTAACCTTTAGATTACTTTCATCCTTGGACCAGGACAGGGTGGACGGAAATGAGGGGAGGGATGAAGAGGTGGTCACAAAAGCACCCTTTTCCTTCTAAAGATGTGGTCCAAATCACATTTTAGAGAGACAAAGATCTTGTTAAATTGTAAAAAGTAGGGAAAAAAATAAAAAATGGATTAAATCAACTACTAAAATCTTTCCACTGAGATTTCATAAACCCCGTAGGTAAGCAAAACCTTGTGTGTGAAAGCTAATTTTAAGTAATACTGAGTGTTTCCTTGTATTGATATCATGCAGACCTTTTCTAATAATGAAATAAACAAAATTGATCAACAATGAGAGTTAGCCATTTTAAATAGACTGCGACATCATCCTTTGAACCAAACAAGAAAAGCAGATGGCTTATGAGTTTGTCATGCAGTACAAAAACACAGTCTTTGTATGGTTGTTTTAATGCTTCATCAATATGAAAAGACAGTACAAAACTGCAAATTAAATCACGATAACAGCATTTGCGAGCAAGTCCGACTAATCTATATGTAAAAAAAAATAAAAGGACAAGAGCACACCAGTTATCAAAAACTGTACGGTAGATAATGGCCTTGCAACGTTATCAGAACCGGACAGGATTAGGTGTGAGTGGATATAATTGTGATTTTAAAGATGCCCACATTAAGAAAAAAAAGAAAGGAAACTGAAATGGAAGACAGTGAGAGGTGAAATGGGGCCAGTGGGGAGGAAAAGACAAAGGAATGCTGGGAACAGGTCTTACTTACATGAGGTGGAAAGGGATGCAGGGTGGGGATAGCCTCCTCTGGATAAGGACTTTCCCCTTTAGGGAGATAGGGCTTCAGCCCCGAGCCAGTCTCGTACATAGACATGGGCCGACTGGCCCGAGCGGATTGCCGGCGTTTCAGGGCCGAAGGACTGGAAGGGTCGGGATAGTCTGACGTGCTGGGGATCTGATAGATATTGGCTGTGACCTGCCGCCTAAGAGAGGTGTTCTCACTTTGCAGAGATTGCAGCTGGAAGAGACGGTCAGCAACACACTAAGAGGCAAAGCAAGCCTTCAACCACTACAAGTCACAAGAGGATTGCCTTTCTTTTTAAGCTTCAATTGAAAAAAAGCCAGTGATAAGCAAGCAAAGGACTGTTTGTCAGCTAGGTGACGCAAGGTGCAGGTGGAGGCAGACTGGCAGCTACAGAATAGGAGTTACCAGGAATGGAGATTTAAGAATTGATTTAACAGCTTTTGTTCTTATTCGCGTTCTGGACTAGAGTGCAACGGATAGGTTGTGGAATAATGTCGAGGGTTGTGAGGAAAACTCTAATCGTCGTCTTATGTATCGTTTATGAAAAACTGAAAATACCTTTTTAGAGATTTCAAACAATACTGTCCTGTGTGTCGACATATGGTTGCTTAAACCGACTATACTGTATGTAAAAATCAAAATGACCTTTGTCAAACGTATTCACTTAATCTGCCTTTTCTGCCCAAACAGTAAAAAGCAAATAGATAATTCACACAATAAGGCTAATCTAAGACCCGAAGATGATCATTTAGAAAAAAAAACTAGATGACTCTTGTATAATAATGTCTACATTTCTATGAAACATTTGGGAAAAGAAGTCAAACAATGTACCCAAATGTTCAATAAGCACAATTAATGTGATGAAGCAAGTCACACACATACAAATTAAGTTAGTCATGATCACCTATGTAAAAACAAACAGACAGACAAACACGAAACATGCATTTGAAAATGTTCTCGTTAGTAACATGACAATGTTTTGAAATGCTAAAGGACTTGAAATCTCGACATGAACTAGCGTGACCTCCTCTTCAGATGACTACAAGTGAGCATGCTGGCCAACAACAGAGGGAGGGTGGAGCAGAAGGGTGTCACAGCAGCCTTCCTGTTCCCAAAGTCATGCCCTAATTACAAGGGGGCACAGACTGGAACGCTGTGCCCCCCACCCCTTGCACCAATCCCCACCCTGACTCAGTCCTGGCCCTCGTGTTGTTAGTGATCTGATTGCCGGAATCCGGCGGATACCTTTTTCTGCATTAGTCGCAGCTCATCGCTCAGATTGCTGTTGGCTTTCAGGAGATGCTGGATTTTGGCCTCGGAGGCCGAGAGCGCGTTTTTCACCTCAAGATACTCCTGCATGGTGATAGGTCCGTCAGAGAGATCAGAGTCCAGGCTCTGTTGGGAGGAGCAAATGTACATCATGACGAAGGGCCATAACATTATATCTGAAGGGGAAGTTTCATTTGAAAAAGTCAAAGCATCTTACCTTTGTCCTATCTCCTTTACTTGAAGGGATCTCCTGGTCCGTATCCTCGTCTGATGCTACACTGTCGTAGTCGGGTTGGTCATTATCTTGGCTATCACTGCATGGCCTAGTAGACATGCTCTTCAGGATAAGTTCCACGTTGTCTGCGATCAAAAGATGCAATTTGGAATTACGAGTATGGGATGGAATTAACTGTTATTAGCAGCCATATAGCACAGACAGTTGCTTTAACACCACCAGGTTAATTTTTTTTAAACCAGCTAATATGTTTTAGCAGGAGGTCCCACCTGTTGTACTCATTTGGGAGAGGTCTTATCGTACTCACCTTTCGGGATGGTTACTGATCGTACTCACCTTTAAGGATGGTTACTGATCGCACTCACCTTTAGGGATGGTTACTGAATTCCCTTGTTGTCTTCGCTTAGCATCACTTAGTATGTCAATCACAAGAGTTGCAAATTCATGGGCATTGAATCTTGCAAGTTTCTGGCGTCCCTAAAAGAAAAGAAAGACCTTATGAGAACAGTATGGGAAGTGAGAAACAAAGCATTTTTTTGGAACGCCAACTTGCCTGGTTCCTTGTGGATGAATACTCTGGATTAACAGGAAGGAAAGGCACCAGAGTTGTCTCAGTCACAAGAGCACTGTGATTCTGTGTTGCTAACCACACTTCAAGCGAATGGAAGAAACAGAAACAACTCAGTGTAGTTTTATACGAATATCAGTGAGCAAAGAAACATGCCATGAATAAAGGTTTGTGCAGCACCTCTTTCCATGTGAATTTAGTAGGGAGCAATAATGAACTATTATGCATAACTGGGCTAATTTCTACCAGCATGAGTGTCCTCATCTCTGCGCAAGCTTCCAGCCCTACAGCAATGTGCTCACAGCAGTCATGCTGCGACATGTTGCAAACTTGGCAGACGTGGTGTCCTAAAATATCTATTATTTTCCATCATTTTGAAATGATTTTGTCTTACTATTTTCAGAAAAGAAGCTTTTTAAATAAACCAAGATCTTGCATCCCTACCAATTACAGTGCATACCATCTTGTATCTCAAAAAACAACATAAATCAGGTCCCTCATATTTAAATGCTTGTTAAAACAGGCTGCATGGGAAATTTTACCTGCATCAGTCTCTCGCCTGTCCACCTCATCGTACACATCCATGGCCAGCTCCTCAAATAAATGATTACTTAACTGCAAAAGAATCAGAAAATTGCTTTTGAAATGTGAAAAAAAGGACAACGAAAATAAAATATTTGCTGTGGTACCGTGACTTACTGACTGCAGCTTCTTCTTTGCAGCCTTGGCCAGTTCGGATAAATCTAAACTGCTATGGTGAGATAATAATTGTCAGCAAGGGGCTGAGGAAATCTAACATCTAACATTTGTCAGTATGCCATTTGATGATACTTACACATTCCTTTTTCATCAAGAGATTGCAAAAAACAAAAGACCCAACCACATTTAATAGAGGACACATTTGAGCTTGTTCAGTGACAAGAACAAAGGCTATCGAGCGACATAGTCAAAAGACGTCCATTTTCTGGGCCACCAATAGTAGATGTTTCAGCGAGTCCCAACAAGCTACTTCAAAGGAAAAATAACTACCGGCAACTGCAACTGTCTCGCCTCATCGTTAAAACCACTCAGTGAGAAAACAGTGTTTAATAGCTTACCTGTCAGCCATTTGAGGAACGATGAAGTGCAGCCCATTTTTATGATCTTAACAGAACAAAAAGAATATTGTGTACTTCAAAAATCAAACCACAAACAAGGAAAAAAAAAACATCTATCAAATTTTCAGTGCATGGCTGCCAAAAGCATGAACAATATTTTCTGCATTTTAATAAATATATCAGTTTTAAACAAACAATGGACTAAAACTTCAGCATACCTGGTTTTCTTCCGCACAGGTAGAACGCCAGCCGATCTGTCAACTCATACTGAATTTCCACTAGTCTATCTGCCAGCTCGTGGTGTCCCGCCTCCCTGTGGTGACACACATTAGAATCCTAGAAAGCCCCAAAAGGAAAATGAAACAAAATCACTTATAATGACACCACTAACCTGGCATAGTCAATGGGAGTTTTGCCATTGCTATCTGGGGCTCCAGGATCGGCGCCGTAAACTGTTAACAGTTCCGCCTGAGAGACTTGGCCTGCCTTTGCTGCCACATGCAAGGGAGTGTTTCCTTTTTCCTTAGAAACAAAGAACATATTAGAGCAAAATTCAAATGCAGGAGGTGTGGGGGGTTTAATACAATCTAGGTTCTTTCGTATTTGGACAAAAGGTGACTCACAATTATAAAAGGGGATTACTTATATTCTCCATCCATTTTGAACTCCATTTAACCTGATTTTGCATAAAAGACAGACTAAATCTGGAGTAAAAACCGGTCCTGTTTTCTCTATGCCGAAGCAAGGCAAATGTACCACTATGACATCACTGACATTACAGTGGTACCTCTACTTACAAATGTCTCTACATACAAAATATTCAGGTTATGAAATGCCTTAATGAGGAAATGTTGTCACTAGAAATGAAAAAAAAGTATAATAGGAAACTTACAGGGTGAAAAAAGTTTGCTTGAGCTCCCAGTGAGAGCAATCTCAAACAGGTCTCAAGATTCCCAGTACGAACACTTGAATGGAGTTGCTAGAAAAAAAGAAGAAAACAACTTTTTTAAACAATGAATTGGTATATTTTTACTTGTTTGCAGCAGGAGTGATTCTCCTCACCTTACTCAAGTCCTTGGCTGTTAAGCTGTCATCCTCCCGACAAGGTATGCGGTGAACAAATGCCAACATCTGATATTTAGCTTTGATGAATTCTGATTTGTTGGGGCTATATGTGAAATGGAACAGGTCACAGAGAAGCACGTAATGAGGAGTGCACGTCATGCAAAAAAATGTAATTGTTTAAAATAAGAGCAACTCACTGCAATTTGTCTTGGGGGTTGGCCTTGCGTTTTCCACTCATTACAGACGCTGGGTCCAGAAGAGAGTGCTCCCAAATTGAATTAGCGCCATTACTGTACAACATCTGAACCATCTAGGTGAAATGGAATACAAACAGTAATTACTTTGCTCGGGTGATTCCGAGGAATGCATTAACTCACTTTAACTTAAGCCAAAATGAATACCCTTGAGTTGAAACCACAGGTTTTTATACAGTATATAAATAAAAACAAGATTTTTATCCCTATCTGACATGAAATAAATTAGGTCAATTAGGACGAATAAAAATGCGATTAGTTAACTGATTGGATTACATCACTAGACATCTAATCCATTTGAATTTGGAGCGCTGCCATCCCTCCCAGTTTCAAACCGAATGGACGTCTATTAATGCCAAGCTAATTAAAATTTACAGCAGAAGGATGAAAAAGAGCCACGCGAGTGGACGTCTAGCATCGACAATGGCACTGAAAGAGTTCAATTCTGGAAGGAGACAGGTTTTATGTCCCAGAGTTGAATGTTTTGGTCCGGAATGTGCATCTCAACCAAAGAACAAGACAGACATTGTGTAGGTGCTGGGTAAAGCCAGTAAGAGTGTGTCACACAGTGAAACCAGTTGTGCCATTGTCCACAGTGAAACGAGTACTGTACCAAACGGGCAGAAAACAGAGAATGAAGGCATTACTCCGAAAGAGAGAAAGTAGTCTAATAACAGTTTGCAATTATTGGTCACATGCATTATGTCAAACTTGTTAAAAACTATTTTTCTAATAAAGAAAAATGTCAAGGTTTTGAAGTGGCCATTCTCAACCCAACTGGAACCTAATAGACAGATCTGAAACACCACGTACGAGCAAAGTGGCATTTAAATTTGGTTTGATAACACCAGTTCTGTCACAAATACAGCACACGATATACAGGCATTAGCTTCAAATATTATTTATAAATAATTTAAACTTCTGACTTTGAAGAAAGTAATTAAAATTGGCCCTAAATATATTTGTGTAATTATTGTGATAAAATAGAAATACTCATTTTAGTCATCCTGGCTGACCCACAACAGGGAAAATTTGGGTTAAATTTCATGTCAGACAGTAACAAACAAGACTTGTTTCAACTGTATATTTTATACAAATATAGCGTATTTACTACAATGTGCATCCTGATATTTATTTGGAACATGTTTTCACACATTTGGATGAAAACCTGCCCATTCAACATCCAGTAAATAAAAATCTATGTGACTCTAATGTATAAAACAAACCAAAAAATAGCGGAAAAGTTCAGAGTAGGAGTTACTTGTAGCTGTGTAGGAGGCCATGGCGTTTGAGTCAGATGGCGGACTTGTGAGCTGTGCCTGCCCAGACTTCGATGAACACTGCAACACTCATCACAAATCAACACACCCCTATTCACTGAGGCCCAGCGGGGTTCTGTGCAGAAGGAAATGCAACATTTCTTGCCATCTCGTCTTTACTATATGATATCTGTATTACACACAATTAAAAACTGCTGCTTTCAAAAACCAAACTTGAATACAAAAATATCATGTGTTGTTAATACTGTTATTAAAGTTGTCCAATGCTTAAGTATCTGTAACCTGCAAAAATCAATAAGATTAAACGATTTTTAAAAAATCGTTCATGGTCAAGATAAATCATCTCAGCAATATAGTAGAAAGTTGAACTGAAACATTTTAAAAGTGTTATTTCTGGGTGGAAATATAAAAAGGCAGCTGCACACAAACTCCTTTGAGAGAGGTACAGTACTAAAAGCAACACTACCAGATGCAGATGAAAGCCATGAAAGATTTCAAGGTTTATTTGAACCCACAATGCTTCTCCAAATCCTGAAAAACCACAGCGTCCACTGTATCGTAGTGTGTGATCATTATTATTAACAACCACTCTGACCCGAATACCACATTTGTGTGTGTCTGACAAAAAAAAACAAAGAAACAAAAAGGAAGAAAACTCATTATGTCCTCTGCAACAGCTAATAAATAAGACTGATAAAATTGATTGATGCTGTCTGGGATAGGACAGCAGCTGAAGTGTAGTAGGGAACAGCTGCAGGGGTTCCTAGTCAAATTCATGGCGCCAGGTTGTAATTTTAAGAGGTCTCACCCAAACTACCGTCTTTAAAGACCTCTGCTCCGGTGGCCCCCCTTTACCGTCACCTCGACAAGTGCTGCTAAATTTAATAGCAGATCTTGAAATTCTAAAAATATTCAACTAACAACTGGTCATGCTTGCAGGGAGGGGCAAGGGAGGCCAGCTGCTGTTCAAACCTTAACCTTAACACATCACATTGACAAGATGAGCATGCAAAAGCCTCAGGAATCAACCATGTTTTCTCCATGAATCAAATATGCCGTTCATTATTCAATATATAGTAGCTTTTACAGGATATCCCTCCCCCAAACATACTTCAGAATTGAACACAGTTGGTCAATTCAGTCGCAGCATCCTGTTTGGCTTCCTGTGCTTTCTGAAAACATCACGTCATACTACAGAAAGGGGATTTCACGTGCAAAAATTAAAGTATTAATAGACAGGATTTCAATTACTTTTGACTTTGGAATGTTATGGGGCTGCTACATTGGTTTTCACAATAAGTGAAGGGGAATGCAGGATGATATCATCCTGTCTACTGGCAAAGACACTAGGGTGGGTGTGACCTTATGAATTCATTCAACGTTAAACAACCGTGGTCATTCACAATTCAAACATCGGATCATTTGAAAATGTCAACAAAGCCACAGACAGATCGTTGCTGGGTATTGATCTATTTTAAACAGTCTGATGGTGGAAATCAAACAAGACTAGACCGGAAGCGGTCTCTTGAGGTCAAATAGCATCCTCCCTTGGGAGCTCGGCTAGATGTCAACAAAGCTAAACTTGTCACACATCTTAATAAACTTTAAAGTCGACAGCAGCACGGGTGGTGGGCAAAGTACGTACTAACAATCCGATTAAAATCGTGCAATACGGAAGTGGAGCGAGTGTGAAGAAACCACACGTCAACGTGATGTGTCGAAAACGGAAACGAGCTAATGGTGATCTTTTTTGGATGTGATCACTTACCTGGGACGGAACAGTCTGCACACACCTCCGTGTTCCTCATGCGTTTGGACATCCTTAACGGTGGAATTGCTTGTAGAAATTAGCTCGGTATCTCGGCAATCACGCTGATCATTGATGACTCCCTGGAGATACCTTCCGCGTTAGCTAAAAGCTAGCCAATTAAAGGCAATCCGAAACACAGAAACACTACGTCTAATCGAGCCTGGTTTGAAAAACATTATAACGCCATTCCCGCACGGCGATGAATGCCGATTAAAGTTAGCTGACTTAGCACCTGGCTAGTCGACAGCAGTACGCTTAATGGGACGATCTGCGGTCCGTGGTAGACAGACAGCTTGAGCCGCACCACTACAGCGAGCTCCAGGGTCTTGCTGTCTGCTGAGTCCCATTGCTAAACCCCCAGTTGTGTCTTACAGGAAACTTTCCTCCGAAAATACAAAAATATCTCAAGTGTTTCTCTTAGATTTTTACTTTGTTATGATACTTAAGTTCAATGCTAAAAAAATAAATTACTTTTTCACTCTTATTGAAATGTGTTATTCAATATATCACCCTGAATACACAAATGAGGAAAAAATATCCAATTTTTGCCCTCTCCTCTTGAGAGTGTAAATGGAGAATTTTAGTGGCAATGGTAAAGTTTCACCATTCTCCTGATGATGATATTGTATTCGCATCCACATTACTCACCAAGGTCTGACTTGAAAGGCATTCGTGTGCCAGTGCTTCTTTGACACTTTGGTCATAAAATGACTCAACAATCCCAAATGAATTATGGCACGTGGTGACAGACGCGTTTATTACGGGTAAAAGTTGTGAATACCGTCATTGCTGTGACAGTATGTTAAGAGGTGAAATATCCCATGTTTTCTCATCCCACTAAATGCAACCGGCGATCCTATCTGTAAGCGTAATTGGCCCGCGCTGTTTCCCGAATTAATTTTTCATATTATATCCATATGGTTGAATATAATTATAGAATATTATTAATTTCTTGTGTTTATTCCTCGTATAAACTTAAGAACGAATGTTTTGATGGCACATTACACAGACAAATATTCTGACACCCCTGCTATGACCTCAATGGACGTATCCGCTCTAGAACTAACGAGTTCACTATTTTTATTTGCAAAACAATTTAATCTTCATCGCATCACCAATACATTTTTATGAAATTAAGACAATTTTAAAATCTTGGATACTTTCCCGAAATAAATAAATTATACACATATCTATTTGACTCGACTTTACTTCTTGCTCGACCACCCCTGCCACTGCGATGGACTCTTCCATTCACTTCCTTGTTCAAACTTTTGTTTTGGGGAAGCTTTTCGCGTGAGTCTAATGAGACGATCTATTTTGATTTATTTTTCGGAAAATGTCGACGTCATGACGGATAATTGTAGTTGTTGCATGGGAGAAGACATAGGCTTTCGCCCTGGTCGTGTCTAGAAGAAGCTCGCTAACGTTGCTGTAAGGTTGCACGCACGGCGAGGCGAATATGTCTACAGTTAATGTTAGCGAAGACATCCGAACGGAGTTCCCACTGCACTCCGCAGTCTGGGAGAATAATTATAGGAAGCTGGAGCAGCAAATTACATTGCTACAGGTTAGTAAAGTAGCTGTCTAGCCCCAAATGGAAGGCACTAATGATTGTTAGCTCATCAAAGCTAGGAATTTGCTAGAGGAAGAAAAATGATCGCCTCCACTAGTACTGTGCACCACCAAATCTTTCAACGATTGCCCTGCATGTTTGGTAGTTTGCATATTTTCACTGTTTCTGATTTAGAGTGATCAGGTACATTTTTATTCAAGACACATTTTACATCCGAGTGATGTATGTGTATTCCTTTTTTCTCATCTCATCTGAAAAATCTAGCATGGCTAATTTTGATTGCTCCAGACATCCTGAATACGAATACCTATCAATTTAACCTAATATCATTTACTGAATTTTAAATTTATTTGAAAAATGCTAAAAAATTTGGCGTGTCGTGCTTGAGTTTAATTTTTTTTTAAAGCTCACATTGATGTTTTCTAACCCTCTAGTTGTAGAGCATTAATAAAATATTGTTCTATGGATTACTTGGAAGAAAAAGTTGAACAAAATAGAAAGTGGAAAAAAGCAGGAAAATAACAGCTAGAATGAAAACCGAAATTAAGGTGATTTAGGAACATTTCTAACGTCAGTTTTCTGGGAAAATGTGAATAATGACACCTACTAAAGCATCTGACCTTTGTATTGCGTTTACAGGGCCCTAAAATTTGAGAGTGCAAATAAAATTTTCTTGTGGCTGTGCAAATCAAAGTGCATGGGTGTGCAAATTTATGCAACCACAT
Source organism: Stigmatopora argus (assembly GCF_051989625.1). NCBI lineage: Eukaryota > Metazoa > Chordata > Actinopteri > Syngnathiformes > Syngnathidae > Stigmatopora > Stigmatopora argus. The sequence continues at coordinate 9,157,436 of NC_135391.1, read as the reverse complement.
CTCAGATTATTTGAAAATGTGTTCGAATCAAATCAAAAGCCTTTATTGTCATTACACAACAGCTGTGTATTGTTAGAGGGGACCATTGATATCACTCACTGGACTCTGTGTACTTCGATTGACTGTACATTCCGTAACTCTTACGTTCGGTTCCCCTTTTTGTGATATTTCTTGAAATAAGTTTGTTTTTGATTTTCTTTTCTTCAGAATGACATTGAAACTGTGGATCCGAGAGGTCGGACACCCCTCCACTTGGCTGTGTCACTGGGACACATGGAGTCTGTGAGAGTCCTCCTGAGGCATGGAGCTCAAGTTACTAAAGAAAATGCCACTAACTGGACAGGTTTGTTTTTAATCTCCACATGCAGTTCCGTTTTGACATATTGGTATCTCTAGCATAATTAATATGGCTTGGTTTAAAGTCTTTTTTTGTTTTTTAATATCTATAAATGTGTATTTAGTCCTGCAGGAAGCCGTCAGCACGGGAGATCCAGAGATGGTTCAGTTAGTCCTTCAACGGAGAGACTATTTAAAGGCATCCACTGCTTTGGAAGGTGTCCCTCAGCTTTTGTCAAAGATCCGAGAGGTTGAACTTAACACATAATGAATTTTCCTTTTGTTTTCAGCAAGATTTAATTCAATTTCCAAAACAAACTAGTTGCTTTATTTGTATATTTCATCCCCAGTCTCCAGACTTCTATATGGAAATGAAGTGGGAATTCACCAGCTGGAGTAAGTGTGCAAATATTGTCCTACTTTTTTTGTATTTTTTAGGAAGTTGAGGGTCAGGACTGTAAATATATTCCTGCACATTTGAAAATATGCACATACATTCACGCAGAGGCCACTACTGGGATGACTACATTTTTTAGCTCTTTTATTAAAGTGACTCATAGTGTTTTTTTCATTTTATTGTTCTTCTCAGTCCCTCTTGTGTCCCGGGTTTGCCCAAGCGATGTGTGTCGCATCTGGAAAAGTGGAGCCAGCTTGCGTGTGGATGCAACTCTTTTAGGCTTTGAGAATATGACTTGGATCAGAGGGCGACGGAGCTACCTTTTCAAAGGAGACGGTGTGTCTGTGTGTACATAAAAAAAAGACTTTATATGACATGGAAAATAGAACTAAACAATTTCCTTGGCAGATTCTTGCGCAGAGTTGATGGAGGTGAACCATGATGATCAAGTGGTAGACGTAGAGCGTTTCTTAATATCCCAGGAGATGGAAGATGTCACACTGGAGTCAATGCAACCGGCTGAACAGGAAGTGGCCAAAAGGTTGACTACTCCAATTGTCAACACCTACTTGGATACAAAGTACATTGCTTTTGAGAGGCAAGTGTCTTCATTTCTTTCGCACAAGTTGCAATTCGAGCTTAGCGTTAAACGTTGGTGGGATTTTGTTCAATTCAATTGGCTGTTAGCTTCTTTGCAATATGGAACATTTGCAATAAACACCAATAAAACATTTTCTTACCAGAGAGTGGGTCAGAAAATGATCTGTAATATAGATTTTTATAGTACGCGTCATTTCATTTTAAATTAGAGTACGTGGGCCACTTCTGTTTAACGATGAACTTTGTTTTTGTCATTTGATAGGAACAAGTCTGGAATTTGGGGCTGGAGGACAGATAAAACTGAATTAGTCAATGGATTTGAAACAAAGGTTTAAAAACATGATTTTCTTATATAACCAAAGAGAAAAAACAAACGGGTGTGATTCTAAAGCCAATGATGTCTGTTAATTACTTTGACATGACTTTCTTAGGTTTTCAGCGTGAACAACGTAAATGTGGTTATCAGAACGAGGACTGAACATCTAACGGATGAAGAAAAAGCCAGGATCAAGAGTATGTAAAAGACAATTTTACTATCTCTGCCTTAAAAGTGGACATATGGACAATTTACTTTATTTGTACTGTATTGTACCAATACTGTAGTAGTGTAAACACTACACTATTCTTACCACCGTAAATTATAAACTCATTGTCCACAGCAGGTTCCCTCTAAGACACATAGGACTTATTTCAATTGTCTTTTAATAATAGATATACATCAATATCTGTCTTGTATATTAATATAACTCTTTTAAAAGGTGAAAGGAACATCTTGGAGTCTCTGGTTGGGACAGTTGAACAGCACATAAGTGCACAAGGGGTAATCTTTTTCTATACTTTAAGGAGCATGGCAATGAAACATTTTTAAAAAGCTCTTGTTGGATCTTAGTGTATTGTACAGTTGCCACTCATCTTTTCTGTCGGTGACTGAATTTACAAGTTGTATTTCACACAATCTGATGAGTTGTGTGCTTGCTTGCTCTTCCAGGACCTGACGCTTGAATATGCAACTGCCACAAATCCCACAGCCATCACTCCAGAAGAATATTTCGACCCCAATTTCGATTTGGGAAACCGAGACATTGGCCGACCGATTGAGCTGAGCGTCCGAACACAGAAGTTAGACAGCATCCTCGAAGAACCTCCGTCACCCAATTTTCGACGGTATCGGCATTGACGTTGCTTTCCTTTCTCGCGCAGGTTTAAAGGCACATTGTGGATGAGCGAAGAACACCCCCTGTCCTTGGTGGAACAGGTGACCCCCATCATTGACCTGATGGCTCGAACCAGCTCGCATTTTGCGCGGCTGCGAGACTTTGTCACGCTGAAATTCCCTCCTGGATTTCCTATCAAAATTGGTGATTGCCGTTGCGTTGGGAGTCAGGGAACTGACTTTGTCCAGGGGGTGGAGCAAAACATCAAAATAATGTCAACTACTCTGTTCTTCAGAGATTCCTTTATTTCACGTGCTGAATGCAAGGATTACTTTTGGGAATGTTAATAAATGCAGTACTGAAGAGGAAGCCAACATAACACCAGCAGCCACACCATCCTCAGGCGAGGATGAAGAACCCGCAGGTAGGAAGGAATACTCTTAATTGTATAACTAAACAAGTTAGATTGTCGTTTCCTTAAATGTGTTTTTCATGTTCTTCCAGAACCTCAAATCTTTCAGGTGTGTCCGTCTGTATTTGCAATACCCGACAACTACCACCGCAGAGGGGGCAGCCGTCTCGCTACTGTGTCTACTAATGACGAGGAGTTTTTGCAGTATGCCATCCATCAAAGTCTCTTGGATTCTCAAATTGTCCCTGAACAGGTGGAATGTCACCTTGTTTGTATCGTACATTTATTTTTCATCTTCCGTCACCCATGTATTTGCAATGTTTGCCACCTTGTGTCACTGCAGGAGGGAATAGGCGATGACGTACACAGCGAAAACACTGATGTCATGATCAACAGCCAGAGTGACAGGTGGCCTTTCCATGCTAGAATGAGATGTAGTTTATTTTGCTGTCAATTATACTTTTATTACAATTTTTAGAGGAAATCCACATGGTGGCCAGTGAGACACTGGTTATTAGTATTTTCAACCAATGTTGAGGCACATTTTAATTTTATAACAAGAAACAAATGTCCCATAAATTCTGTTAATGGTAAAATATTTACACAAATTGACAAATTCATCATGGTTTATCATGGTTCAGAGTCAGAAAGCCTCAACTACAATGCGAACCCTGAAAAAATAAGTTTGACGTCAAGTGGAATAGCGTACTCTTTGTTGTGTGCGCATTGATTGATGAACAAAAAGTTGGTTTTGGAACAGTTAAGTGCATTTCAATGATCTCCTAGAACACTATTTTAAAGAGTAGTCACGAAGGATCACATTTCTGGATTAGATTTGAGGCACGCAATCCATTTTACCAATGATCTGTGTCTGCTGTCATTTCAGGAGTATCCCCGAGGGGGTGCTAGTGGATTTCGGCGACACCTCCAGCCCCACGAGCACCTTCTCAACCTCAAGCCACGACTCAGAGCTCCACTTGGCCATGGAGCTCTCCGTACGAGCTCAAGAGCGAGAAGATCGGCTAAGGAAGCAAGAAGAGGAGGAGTTGGAGAAGATTTTGCAGCTATCGCTAACTGAGAAGTAGAAGGATGAAGAGGGAATCGATAAATATCCCAAGGTGGCCACCTCACATCATTATTCAACTCCCTCCTTCTATGCAACTGCAGCTTTTCCCTTTAACCGCCTGGTGTTGCTCAGGCAAAATTCTTGTTAACTTTTTAAAGGGTGTTTTGGGTAAGGGGTCTTACGTTATTCCATATCTAGATGCTGAATCTCCGTCTTACAGCTCGATCAATGATAGGCTATGAGGTGTTGTGGGTTTTCAGTACTTTTAAAGGCAGCCCCATCTTACCTCAGCCTTAAGGCAGCTCATGAGAATGTTAACAAAAATAACTATGTCAGGTAACTCCGCACAAGTAGGCGTTCTCCTTTATCTCCGCTGCGTTCACACCGGCCGCAGTTTTTTTCTCGTTGTGTGACGGGTGACCGGCGCCCTGTTTTTAGCTACCGAAGCCGGTCAACAAAAGGTCGAACAAAGGATGAAAAACGGTCGACTACGAAAATAGTTATAACATTACATGATTAAAGTCATGTTGTAACATTACGACAAAAAAATATTTAAGTCGAGTTGTTTGATTTCGCAGACGTCGACTTTAGGGCAACATGTGTTGTGCATGATCGCACAAAACTTCTTTTGAAAATAAGTAGCGTGAGCAAGGCATTTTTGTGCAACAGTTTAACTTTGGTGTGAATGCAGCTTTAATGTCATAGCAGAGTATTTTCATTATATGGCTCCGATTTTTAAATCCTCGATACAATTGTTTTGTTGAAAACCACGGAGGGTTTCATGCAAGAAGTCATTCATATTGGTTAACGGAAATCTCAGGGTGAAGTTAGGCAAACCCCTTTTTTTGATAACCGATCTAAACCACTGTTAGTTTCTCATACATCTTTGCTATATGTACTACTAATTAAAAGTACACCCAGGTGTCTTGTACCTATTAGAAGGCCAAGGAAAAAAATACTGCAAGAAAATCCCGATTTCTGCAGCAATTGTATATATTGATTTTTTTATTTCTTTATTTAAAGTGGCTTTTGTATGATTTTTTTTTTTTATGATGCCTCAGTATAAAATATAAAAAAGGACGTTTTTTTCCGCTATTCCTTAAGGCGCTCAGCCATTCTTGTTCCTCTGTAGCCACAAACTCCAAACCTTGTGTTTAATTTGTTGTGTTCCAGCATGTGCCAACAGAGTTTGTCTGTTAGTTGACAGAAAATTTAGCAAGTGTCACTTATAACTAAATGAAGTTTTAGTTTATTATCAGATAGGCAGAAAGTTTAACCCACCAAGATGTTGAATAACCACTCAGCCTCATGATTTTACATATGACCAACCACTATGACCAGCACGCTCTGTAAATCTTAACCTCTGGTACGTGGTGAAAAGTGATATTTTGACAACCTTAAAGAAAAAAAAAACTTGTCAGTTGAGATCTTTGTAACATTTGAGCTGCAGCTGTTCATAAAATAAAAGCACTTTATTTCCATAACTCTCATGGCAATTTGTGAATGTATGCACGTAATGACAGTTGTGTTTTTGTTTTGTTACATTAATTTAAAATAGAAACTAACATTAGTTAGCATGTTCTCCCTGGGATTGCGTGGGTTTTCTTTGAGTACTCCTGTTTCCTCCCACATTTAAAAAACATGTTTGGGAGGCTGGTTGAACACTGAATTGCCCCTAGGTATGAATGTGAATAGTTGTCCGTCTCCTGTGTCCTGCGATTGGCAGGCCACTGATTCAGGCTGTCCCATAGTTGGCTGGGATAGGCTCCAGCACCCCCCGTGGCCCTTGTGAGGATAAGCAGCTCAAAATGAAATACTTTATAATCGAAAAATTAAAGTAGGGTCACCCCTATTAGAACTTTTTTTTTTCTTCAGCGTTGAGTCCTAGTAGCAAAAGTGGCTTCCGCTTACGAGTTTCAGCGTGGATTTTCACATTTTTATGAACTTTCAAAAAAATTAATAATTAATAGTGGGAAAAATCACTAAGTATTGAATAAGTGAAGACGCGACAAACGAGGGATTACTGTATACTAGGTGTATTTTTCTCTATAAACCAGGGCACACAACATGAGTAATGTCATGGAAAAAATAAACATAATTTGGTAAAATACCCTGAAAAAATGACACAGTGCTTTGCAATGAACTCATATTTAACTTAAATATGCATTGTGTTCAAATATGGCTTAAAGTGAGTATTAGATGTCCCAAATAAATATGCAAGTGGTACTGCCACTTAAGTCATTGTGAAGACTTCCGCAGCTGGGAAATCCGATGAGCATTGAAGGGAGCCTGAACTTGCATCTTGTAAGTTTTCATTTCCATGGAAATGGGGTGGAGACCACCTCACCGCCTGGAGAGGGGCTTGTAGACGCACACGGCCATGATGATCATCAGCAGCAGGAGGACGCCAACGACGCTTCCCAGCGTGACTGTAGCCAAACGACAACAATCATTCATTTCTAAAGCTTTTGTAGTATTCATTTGATTTGCGACTATTAAAAAAAGAGCAATAAAATCCCCCAAAACATAGAAAAGGCGTGGTCGCCCATCCGGAAATCATTTAGAATGAATGAGCCGTGCTTACAATCAGCGTTTATTTCTTACCCAAATTTTGCTTGCGTAAGACCACGTAAGATCTTTCGCCCACTGAAAACTCGTCGTCGTCCTCTCCATCCGCCAAAAAAATTAGTGACATGAATAATGCCTGCGGGACGACACCTAGCATCACAGCGGTAGTAAAAATGGTGGTTATGACGATGATGATGATGATGATGATGGTGATGAGGAAGAGGAGGATGATAAACCTGCTTCTGCTGTGGGAAATCAGGGTCCTAAATCCGACAATCTAATAACTCAAATGTCGAACTCAAACCGAGGAGGACCTAATAAAGACTCATTTCTTATCTTGCACTTGGACTAAAACTCCGCAGTCACGTTTTGTACTTATTTATGTAACCAGCACTTATTCATGTTGACTACCACTTGTTTATTATGTTGATTATATATATATATATATATATATATATATATATATATATATATATATATATATATATATATATATATATAATTTGTTTATTATTATCAATTGGTTATTTATCTTTTTGTTTGTTTGTTGTTTTTATTTGTGCACTTACCTACTTATTTATGTTGTTGAGTACTTTTTATGTGACTAATTATTTTATTATTATTATTTTATTATTTGTTTGTTTGTTATTCTTATCTGTGCACTTCGTGGTTAAGCTTTAAATCCTATTATACTGACAATAAAAGCATCCAATTCAGTATAATTCAATTATAACTATTTTAAGAGGAGTAGTCACAACAGTAGGCATCTATTCATAAATTCTAATTAGTTTAGTTTATTTACTACAAGTCCAAGTCAAAGAGTATGTGTTTATTGAGGTAAGAAAAAGGCAAATTTATATTAAAAACAACTTTTGGCAGCAATAGACATCCGGCCTCTTCCAGTTCAAATGGATTGGACACTTCTTGTCATCAAAGGCAGCAAGAGTTAAGCTATGTGATTTCTAAAATAAAATAAGTTTGTCACATTTCAACGAGCCCTGCGATTGGATGGCAATCGATTCAGGGTGTTCCCCCGCCATTTGTGTTCTTAATGTAAATTTGTTAAAGAAAACCCGTCTCAAGATGTAATCATCACAAAAGTTTATTTTAATTTACTTTCTCTTAATCCATGGTACAAATAGGTAAACAGCAGGACAGTAATACATTATAATAACTCGCATCTCACTGGGAAGCAACTTGAAAGTGTCAGGCCTTCATCGCATTTCTAATCTCGTAAATGTCAAAGAGCAATCAAGAAATGATTTAAAGGTCAAGCTCCTTGAGGTTATAAGCTTATGTAATTGTCATGAGTAAAATGGAGTAGGCTATTTCTCAGAAGAAAAGAATGTCAACAAATTTGACTTTCCCTAATGTTCAGTCTTTAATGACACATTTTCTGTTTTTCCTCATAAATGCATCCCATTCATTTTGTTTTATTTTCTATTTGGTATATATATATATACATATATATATATATATATATATATATATATATATATATATATATATATATATATATATATATATATATTTCTCTTCTACTCTGTGTCAAGTGCCTCATGTTAGGTAAGAGAGAAGCAGCCATTTTAGAAAGCTCTTTTATGTGTACCTGTTGTCTACTTCAATAGTCAATGACACAAAGCAGCTTTGATCGTGATGGTAGATCATATATGTTATAAAGTACTTTACGCTTCTGTCTATGTTCCTATCAGCCATCTTTGAAGTCATGGGTTCCTTACTTTAAAAAAATATCCTTTAGTGGATCTTACATAATACACGTGGTTACATGTGTGTTCTTCTAGGCCTTGCAGCTTGTTGTTGTTTTAAGCTGTTTGCTATCTGTTTTGATGGACTATATTATAAAATGAATTATAATTGATGACACCTCACCCCAACTGTGCAGTGTCCAGGAAAATTATTTTTAGAAATGTATTCAAAAAGACAATAACAACATTTTTTTAATATCAATTGATCACTACAATCACTCAAGAGGGTTTTAAAACAAGATGTTCACATAATCATGACTAAAACACGTCATTGTAGACCTAGTTTATGTCAGCAAACTGCTAACTTTGAAAGAAGACACAGATATTATTATTTAAAAATCTTCCTCTCATCATTTGGCATTTAGCTGTTAGAGATAACTTGAGTGACTCTAATTGACCTGAAAGAGGAAAAGTGATATCATAACAGAAAGCGAGAGAGGAAAAAAATTCTCTCATGTGTGTAAACTCCTGGTTTTCAACTATATCAGTGAACACAAGTACATTTTTTTGTTTACAATATAGCAAATGTTTCCATTTTAATTCAGGTGTGCCTTGTTTAACTCACCAAATAGAAACTGGACCCAAACTGACCACACAGGCTGAACAACAGTCATTATGCCATAGATAAAAGTTGTCAAATACAAGACAGACAAGATTTCTTTTTTCAAATGCACTATTTTCTATGGAACGATGGCCATGGTTAGGCTGTCGGCGTGAATGTCTGGCAAGGTCCTCTCGGGTCTCAGACACACTGCCAGCCTCTGTCAGTTAAAAGGTAGTTCTATTGAGAATATGAAGCGAATCCACGCTCACATTTTTCCAGACTTATTTCTTATTTTTACAGACCTGTTTGAGAGATCCTGGTGTCCACACCATTTTGTATACCATGTAAATGGGGATCCACATTAGGGACGAAAAGCCAATGATGTACCCAACCGTGATGCTCCAGTCGGGGTACTTGTAGTCAAACAATGTAAGTAGTGGGGCTTTCAGCAGGGAACTCACCATGATATACTGAAAATGGAGGGCAAACATGGAAAAAATTACAATTTATCAATAGTTGATACACAGTTGGGTTTATATACTATAATCTTTGTTTACATATCCATTTTGTAAAAAAATAAATAATATTCCTGAACAGTTTGGATTGGATTGGATAACTTTATTCATCCCGTATTCGGGAAATTTCGTTGTCACAGTAGCAAGAGGGTGAGGATGCAGAAATAGGAAAGGCATTTTAGACATAAATGGTTCTATTTTTCTTCTTACCGCAAGAAAGGCGGGGCTGATGGCAACCCAGCACACCTTCCAAAACATTCCCGGGGCTTTGCCCAGCATGGCTTGAACATCGTTGCTGAATCTGTTGATACCTGAAAGCAAGATAGGTAAGAGAAAAAACATTGTGGATTATAATATTACAGTTGATTCTCGAGAAAAAAAACGCTCTCAATTTTGTGCTTACCATAGAACCAAGAAACCGCAATGGCCTCAAGAAATCCCACGGCAATGATGGAACATCCGACGCCAAACTCCTCTAGCAGCTTGACAACATAGGCACCACCCTGTCAATTAACCAATGTCAAGTCAATGTTTTCCTCCTAAAACCTGCCAATGCAGCTCATTAAAGGACAAACAAGTGGCCATTTATTTTAATTACATAAGTAAGAGTACTCAAAGAGCCTAGAAAACAGACCACCACCAAACAAAGGACAAAGAGTTCTCGTCTTTGAGAAAAACGATCAGGGTATTCATCCAACACAGCCGTGATGATGGCTTCCAGCCCACCAAACTGAAACAAATAAAGAATCAAATTGACTCTGGCGTCACAATATTTCAACTATCACAGAAAATGCGTATATTACTACCACAACTATTCTAATGGAAATATGCACTTCTTCCCAATGTGACTCCTTAAGTAACAATATAATACAGTATTTATTTGCTTTAAAGGCGTAATGGTTAAAAGCAATATTTGGTCATACCGTGCTGTCAAGCCCCAGTGTGATCATCATGACAAAAAATATAATTGCGAAAAAAGTTGAGCCCACCATGTTGGCGATGGCCTCGGGGTAGGTGATGAAAAGTAAACTGGGACCTGCGATCATGACAACATGAATGTGAGTTCCGTGTAATTATGGGTCATTTTGAGTGTCGTGGGTTCACCTTTATCTTTGGCCACATCCTCAACCTTCACTTTTCTCATCTCGGCCATGTACCCCAGCACTGTAAAGATGACGAACCCTGAGATGAAACTGGTCAGACAGTTGACCAAACTGGTCACAATGGCGTCACTAAAACAACAGAAAAGAAATCATACACATTTGTCTAAAAAAACTTCTTAAAAACCAGATGCTGGATTTATAAATGATTTCTTTTGTCCTTTCCAAATTCTGGAATCTCATCTTCTGTCACGTTGCGTTCCGGTTCTACCGAAGTAAATGATAACTACATTATGTGAGTTGAAAATTGTACAGAAAACCCTCAATATGAATAATGAGAAAACATTAAATGAATAATATTGCATTAGAACATGAACAGTTTTCCAAATAAAATGTAGGTACATCATTCTGAGGTACAAAAACACAGCCTGTCAAATTACCTTTTTGTTAAAGTGGTATTTTATGTTTTCAGGATGGAAAATGACAATGAATATCAATGGCTCGACATAATTTGGTAGATATTTTTAAGCAGTGAAACTAGTGCAGTTTTGAAGAAATCCCAATAAATAAACCAAATGGTAAAAAAAAACATTTTTTATTATTTAAAAAAATTTTGAAAAGAAGCGTGTTCAATTGTGCTCAGAATAGTTCAAACAGAAAAGTCAGTTCTTACCGATAACAATTATTAGAGAAAGGGTTATAACTGGAGAGTGCCAGTAGCACTCCAAAGCCTGGACCAAGAGAGAAGAAGATCTGAGCAGCAGCGTCCACCCACACCTTGAAAAAGAGTGAAAAGGAAATTTAAGTCTGCAAAGACAATAGTGAGCTGTGACAAAATGAAAAGAAATCTGGCTGAAATTCCCAGTAATTCATCAATCACCCCTTTTTCCCCCAAGGTATGTGTAATTGTGTGTATGGAGGAGAAGTAATATTGTGTCAGTTTTGCATATACTGTGGCTGCCTTGTTGTCAACCAGCTGTACACTGGGAGATCTGAAGAGCAGTGTGTTAAAAAGAAGAGGGCAGTGTTGTGAGTCAGAAAAGGGAGGCGTTTGTTAATGAGCAGAAAATCTAAACCAATTATGCATCTTATTATGCCGCTCTCTAGCTTATTTATGCATCTCATTTCTTCTCATACATATTCGCCTCCAACCAAAGCGCACACAGGTTTTACCAGACTGTCTCAGAGAGCCAGAGAGAAGCTTTTTACTGTGTCTATCAAGGGATCACAGAAAAAATCATACTATTATTTTCATTCTGTGTTTTGACATTGCTGGGGTTTCATATTTTCAAATGATATTAGAGATTGATTTACAACTCAATTTATATTTATTTGATTAAAAAAAAAACATTTCCAGGCAACCAAAACTTCCATAACCCAAATTATTACTTAGGATTGTTTTAAATCAATTGTGATTAAAATGCTACTTCCCATTTGTAATGCCTGTGATAAAGTAGAGTATTAATTTATGAGAAAAGTGTACAAAAATGATTACAGAAGTGGCAAAAAGATCTCCTGAAGTAAACAGAGGTAGCTAATATCTGTAAAATAAAGGATTAGCACTGCTTTAGATTTGTTTCCTTCTGGGAGACCAAAAATGACTCACACTGGTTTCCAGCAGCTTCTCCCAATTTGGTTTGAGGTAAAATACCACTCCTTTCCAAGCTCCTGGGAGAGTGGCACCACGGATCAACAGGATCAATAGGACAATGTAGGGCAAAGTGGCTGTCACCCACACAACCTGCAGGCAAAGATGAGAAACCATCCCTTGTCTTGTTAGAAAAGAAAAAAGAAATAACAATGTGTTACCTTTCCAGATGTCTTCACCCCCTTCCACAGACTGAAGTAAACTATCGTGAAAATGAGAAAAAGGCAGAGCATCAGCTGCCAGCGAACACCTCCCACATTGGCCAGGCCCGAGGACTTGTGGATTTCAAGGACGTTTCTCCTGTCAGGAAGGAACGCATCCTGCCATTACCAGATAATCCACAAGCGCAAAGCAAAACTATTCCACTGTAATCATTTAAATACAAACACTTACATGCACTTACGTGTAAAATTCCTCTGCTGGAGATCGGGAAGAATTCGTCCAGGTGACGTTATCCATGCCAAAATAATTAGTGCAATTATCCGTGTTCCACGCATTGTCACAGTTTGTCCACGGCAAGATGGTGGAGAAGGAGGAGTAGAAGTAGAAGAGAGCCCATGCGATGATGGTGTTGTAATAGAAGGAAACATAAAGAGCGATGACGCAAATGGCATATCCAATACCTAAAACACAAAAGAAAGCAGTATTGCAGTTGATACTTTATATTTTTTAAAGAGTCTGTGGTTATCTAGTTATATTTTGATTACATTATACGCCGCATAATGAGGGCAAAATTATTAAAACCATTTCACTGCACTTTTTCATGTTGGTGTTTGTGGATTACCTTTGAAAATGGGACAGATGTGTTTCCATATTGATATGGCACCGGTTCTGTGGAACTGTCCTAGAGCCAGCTCCATATAAAAGAGTGGCACTCCCCCAAAGATGGCCATCAGAATATAAGGGATAAGAAAAGCTCCTGCACTCGAACACGTACACAAATGCACACAAGCCAATGGTAAAATGACTTTACTCAAGGAGAAGTGTTAAAATAGTTTGCAGTTTCACTGGTAAGGAAAAGTGAGGATGCTTAAGAAGCTTTAATCTAAAGTAAAATGTGACATTCTTTTATTTTTTCTGCTTTTAATGTTATTGTTAAGTGTGGTTTACAGATAGAATTTCCGATGATTATGTCTAAACTCATTCTATAAACAAATCATTTTTGAGTCAACTTGACTGTAGTACTTTACAAATTATTTTAATATTTATATATTAAGAATTACCCTACTTAAAACCTGCTTACATTTTGTTTTGAATTAGCTAATAAAATCAAGTGTAGACTTGTAAAATGTAATTGAAGACGATTTCCTTGTATTCTATAATTCACCCAAAATGAGTTTATCAAAGTCCTTTTTTCCTGAAACCATGCCCCCTCCCACCTGTAATGAGCCATTTTCAGCACCTTGGACAGTGGTGTGCGCACTTTCATATTATTTTAAGGTTATTCTACAGACTACCAGCTACATACAAAAACTTAAGATCCAGTAAGTAAAAATGGTAAACTTAAAAGAATCTTACCGCCACCATTCTGGTAACATATATAAGGAAACCTCCAAACATTTCCCAGGTCCACAGCAAAGCCCACGACAGACAGGAGAAAGTCCATCTTTTTGCTCCATTTATCCCTTGAATCCGTCTGCATGATGATTGGCACGTTGGTGGACGTGTATCCAGGAGTTGGGGAGCCGTGGTGGATCAGACTAGCAGCCATGACCGCTGAGTTCTGTTGGGCCACAGACTGCAAAGTCAGGCAGAGGAGAGAAGGGTGGAGGTGGGGGCTTCTCCTGTAATGATGACTGGGAGCAGTGGGCGGAACCCAGTGAGACACCTGGATTCCGGTAAGAGAGAGACACTCGAGGATCTTTCAATTTGCATTGTAATAAAATAATTTTATGTCGTTATTGCTTAAGTTTAAATAAATGAAAGTCAGGCAATTTTTATAAGAAATGTTGAAGATGAATGACAATTATTCTTAAGTAGGATAGGTTTTTTATTTATTTATTTTTTTCAGACCAGTTTTTGGTTGTAGCATCCAAAACTTTTTGCAATTTTTCTGTATGATGTGCTTTACTAAATTGTTCTGTATGATGTGCTTTACTAATTGGGAAGTCATTAATACATGCATCTGTCTTAATGATTTGATTTGGTGATTCTTAATGATTGATGCTTTGCTTTTGACTTTGTGCTTTTGCTTTGTTGTTCTGCGGCCTTTGCGACTGTATTGTCTAACTTGTAACTATGTGTAACTATGCCTTTCCTGTATCTGCATTCTCACCCTCTTGCTACTGTCACAATGAAATTTCCTGAATACGGGATGAATAAAGTTATCCAATCCAATCTACAAGAAAAAAACGATTAAAAAAATACCATAAATTAACCTTGCACTGATGCCTAATTCATGCTTTTTACCCTTCTATATAATTTCTGATTTTCGAGACTCAGTATTAGGAGATTTGAAAAAATGAAGACTTGGAGACTCACATGCAAAAATATATGATCAGGACCCCAATAAATATTCCACTATTAAACACGTCAAAACAAACTTTCCAATTAGTACTGAAACATCCTCCCTGAAAGATTTGTTAACTATTTCTACTCTTCCTCACACTACTCATAAGAAAACACTCTCTGCCTGAAGAAAATAAGTGAGACTGGTGATTGAAACTCTTAAGAAAGTAAAAACGAAATTATACTAAAATGACACATCCATTCCAAGATAACAAATAAATATGTCACAGGAAACTCTTAACACTTCATTAAGTTAACCCAACTGAAGCACTAGATCAAGTGCTAATATCATTTGTAAGCATAAAATTGCAGAGGCTAAAATGCACCTACAAAGACAACCTGATAAAAGATCATTTACAATCCGTCACTTTTAACATAAGTGTATTGCAAATTGGAAATGGGATATTCAGAGAGCTCACATTTGTCTGTAAGTGCTGAGTGCATCAAATAAAGTTAGTCTGGTAAAAGAAGATGGCACTAAGAGACACACAGTTCCATCCTAATTTGTCACCTAAAAGGAAAAATGTCCAGATAATGAGGCAGTATGACACCAGATAGGCTAGCATTCTGAGCTATTGCAGTGTGCAGAAAAAAGGAACATGAGAATTGAGTCTCTCTAAATTCAGAAGAACATCTGCAAGGTCAAAGATCATTGATCTTTGGCCAGGCATCCAATTTTTAGGTCTACATCCTGGCAGCGGTATGCTTGGCTCACGTTCCTGCAGACCAGAATGTCTTCATGAGAACAATCGGCCGACAAAGGTGTAAGCCGTGGCTGCTCATCTGAGGTGTGCTCGTCCTGGGGGTCTAAAAGCAAGAAGACAACAACCCATATAGCTCTGCCCTTCTCTAGTACACCATTCTGTCAATCTGCATTGGCACATAGCAGTAGAAGAACATCAGACTGACAGGAGCCTCCATCGCCCGTTAGAGCACGTCGACTCCAATCACACGCGGACATGTGCATGTCAGCCATGCCCGCAGACGTTGCCAACGGGCAACACACATGGGGATGACATGCCGTTGCTGTTCCTCAAACCTGAAGATTTGATGAAACGCTGAGCTGGTCTTCCACTAAAATGGCAGCAGGCAGTTGCAAATATGTCACAGAAAACTCTTAACCCAAAAAAGAAATCTCATCCCCTTCCTCCCAAGTGCTGGTGTTGAAGTTATGATTATGATAATGAAGGCAACTACATGACGTGGGTTTCACTCAGGCTGGGAAAGAGCCCTGGTGTGCAGTTTACTCGAGCAGAAATCCTGCTTTGGCATTTCACAACGGGTTATTATCTCATTTTAGTGCCAGGTATGAGTCATTCCTGCCAGGCAATCATTTTACTAACATTATGTATACTGGGAAATGGGAGAGGGTAAAAAAAGAAGTTGAAAGTGTCTGTGGCAGGTGCTTGTTTTTAAACTTTGGCTACTCTCGTGTGTGTGTGATCAGAAGGGCTGCATTTGTAGGTCAGTAATTGGACTGGGCTGGTCTAAGTCCACCTTGACATTCACATTAGCAGTTGGGTTTTGTTTGTTGTGGTCCTGATAACCATGAAAGCATCTTTGCAGGGCATTCACCTCCTCAGTCTGTCATGCTGCATAATCACTACGTTCTTTCGCCAACTGATCCACCTGACAGCTCAGTGCCTCCGAGGCAGAGTGGGACTCGTGGCCCTAAGACACAACCGTCTGGAACATTGATGTCTTCGCTCACTGCGTACTGGTGGTTTATAATCATTTGGAGGAGTATGTTTTAATTTGTGAGTCCTCATTTGCACATGAATATTACAAAACCACATTCTTTTGTGTGTATTTCTCTACACGTTGTACATACGCTATTTTTTTTATCATGCTTTTCCTGGTCACCCAGTGGAGTGTTTGTCACGCAGTTCTGAGTACGTATCTGGATTTTCATGTTCTCCCCGACGCTTTTCTAGGTTTTCTCAGGCTTGTCACTCATGACATAAATGTGTACTATGTAAGTCAGAATGTAAACTGTCCATGTTGTGTGATTATGGATACCCTCCTCTGTCTATATTTGCAATAGAAAATTAATTCATTGTTCATCTTCAGTCGTAGTCGCGCAAAGGAAAGGTATTCACTTTGTTTTTTACATGTTCAATAAGATACACATATTAATAAAACGGATAAGTATGTCTATTTGATTGTTTAATTTTTAGATTATTAATTAATTTAAAAAATATAGAGTTAACCTGTATTTTATTTGACGTGCTTGTAATTTAGAATATTCACCACAAGATGACACCATAACAAAATCTTTTAGATACATAGACATTGGCGTCCAACCAAATTGTAATGGAAAGTACTTTTTGTTTAATGACAATATGCATTACGACACCACAGAAAAAAAAAATGTTATTTGAAAACTCTCATTAAAAGTGAGCTTTACAGTAAATGGCTATCCTTTGCAATGTACCTCTACATGTGTATATATGTGTCAATGTGTCTGCATTAGATGAACATATGTATAGTATTTTCCCCCAAAAAACAAAAAAAAACCACTATCATATATAACTAGTAAATTCAGAAGATTGAAATTTATCACGAATAATTGAATAAAATCACAAGACTGAATGATTTCATTGAATCAGATCATTTGTAATTTTTATAAATAGAGGAAAAATACATGCATTGAAATATATATTTACCGTATTTTCACGACTATAAGGCGCACTTAAAAATCTTACATTTCCTCCAAAAAAAAGTGTCATTCATTAAGAGTGCGCCTTATAATGTGGTGCGCCTTATAGTCATGAAAATACGGTACATATAGATTTTGACAAACGACATTTCCATATATTTGAATGGCATCTACCTATCTTACGTGTTCCTCCAACATCAAAGTTTATCCACCCCTAGATCAAACAGTTCTGGAGGAGGATTTGGGAAGCACTTGACGCCGTCCAATAGGAATTTCCGCCTGTCCCTTTAAGAGGCGGTTCCCTAGGAGAGGGAGGAGGAGGAGTCGTGAGGCACTTCTCCGAGTCGCAGGTCTCTCTCTTTTGGATGGGAGGCGCTGCACGTCAATGAGCATTGGATCCATGGCAACAATCATGGCAGGTAGGAGACCCGACGCTATTTCTACCTTTCCCAAATGTCCACACCACAGATGATCTTAAAACGGTTGACCTCAGTTAGCGTCGAAATGTCACGTGCTTCCTTTTTTTCATTAGAAGCTGAGACACGCCAGAAGCTGCTGCGTACTGTCAAGAAAGAGGTGGGTGGTTTCTTCAAGGTCTATTTTTTTCAAAAAAAAATAACACTTTGGTTTTTATGACGACCCGAAATACAATTCCTTTCCGAGTCGAGGTTAGTCTATTGGACTGGTTTCATTTCACCGTCTCCTTGACACCTGTGAAATACCGTGCTGGATGCTCCTCCTTCAAATCAGGGAAAGTACAGCATGTTTTATTTATTTTTTCCCCCCGAGAGTTCTATTTATTATGTGAATGAATGACTCTAAAAGGTTCAGAATGGAAGAAACAGATGAAATTGCTCGTTTTAGTCGTGTTTACAGCAAAGCAGAGAACGATATCTTTCTGTCAACAACCTATTTAACCGGATCCCCGTGTGCGTGTGTGCGCGCGCGCGTGCGCGTGCGTGTGCATTTGTTCAGTTTTGTCCCTTCAGTATTGCTCATCATCATCATCATCATCTTGTCACGCACATAAACTTAGCCTGTGCTCGGATACCCTCCCCAACCATAATAAAATAGCCAATAAAGTGATCTCACTCTTGTCAATTGCTGTTCAAATATGAAGAAAGTATAGGTTCCCCTTAATGTATTTATTGCAATGCATTTTGAAACGAGGAAAGCAATACAGTGTATTCATGCATTATGCATTGCATGGAAACATTTTTTTTCTTCTGGTATTGTTTGTATTTTTTATTTTTTTGCATGACATGTGAAAGATATCTTTAATATAATATTTAAGCAACCTTTGGTAAAATATCCAATGTTTAAAACTATTTAATAATACTGTAGTATTACCCATTTGGTCAATATTTATTATTTGAGGTGAACCAGCAAACTGTGATATATTATGTTGCAATTATGTGAAATCAATGATGCAATAAAGTAAGCACCCAAATACCTTATTTTACTCAGCTGTTGGGTAGGGGAATTGAGGGAGTAAATAATTGAATGATAATTGGTGAACAGAGGAAACTGAACGCTGTTGAGGTGTAATTGATGAAGTACACTCGCCAATTATAAAGCTTATTTCCTTTTTCCTTAAAAAGATGTAAATTATAAGGGGCAGACTCAACTATTACCATTGTGACATCACAGTTAACTATACAGTCAATTATTAAAGTAATATTCTAACATTATAAACTTTCACACAAGTATGAAAAGACGTTCATACCCTTCAATGACATGACATGTAACAGATGTCATCTTGGAGATGGTGAGTGACTTCATGCATTTCACTTCAACATTGTTTTCACTTGGTGAAATAAAGTCAAGAGTGATATTATACAGTATTAACACAAGACAATTCGTGATGAAGTGAATAAAGGAAATTGACTTTTTAATTAAAATGTCCAAATTGCAGAGTTCCTTGGGTCACTGTCCACTTGTCTTTTGTAAACTTGTCCAACCAATAATAGCGTTAGTTTATTTATCCATTTCCAGAAATGAGACGCACTCTTGCTACACTTTAGCGTGAATGAATATTAACCACCCCTACACTAGGTTTGTCAGCCATTGCCGTGGCCGATAAGGTAGGGTTTACTCGATCACTGAACTAACATCTCATGTGATAGATTTGATGTGTTTTTAAGTATGGCGAATTAGTGTTGTCCCATATCCGATATTTTTGTAGTATTACACCGGATTGGATGAAAAAAATAGGACTTTATTGGTTATTATTTGCATTATTTTTTAATTGTCTAAAAATATAGATATCATATCAGCATCATATTGTTATAGCTAATGCATATCTTGAAAGAATTGGAGCGGAAGTAAAAGAAAAAAATATATTTTTATCAATACTGCTCTATTAAGAATCCAACATTGGAAGTGTTATGGGACGTGTTGTCACGCTCATATGGATATCATATTTCAGGGTTTACACATCAGATACAGCAATTAAATGCGGTGATTGTAAGAGCTTCATTTTAAACAAATGGAAATTATTAAGGATTCGTAAACAGGTGATTTAAAAACAATTATTGGGCTTGTGAACCAACATAATGAACACAAAAGCGCAGCAGCACAAGGCTCAGACAAATTCTGCTTGATTGATGCCAAGAGATGCATTAAATTGGGGAGACAGCGCTTGGAATTGTTTACAATCCAAATTCACAATTTTCCTTTAACAAAACAGGGCTGTTTAGTTCAGAGTGAACTGGAAACCATTCATCTGACTAGCTTGGCATTCATTAGTTATTAACATTAGTAAGGCCTGCTACTTATTTGTGTGCATTTGAATGTGTGTAACTTGTTTATACGTGGTCATAACACAAATAATAAAATCAAAAAGGCTAAAAAAAAACAGACATGAGAAATATGCTGCAAAAATTGGGAACATCATAACACATATTTTTGCATTGCTTTGTAGCATAGACAGCTGTGGGAATAATTTTGTATCATGTAGATATATGCAAATAGGATGACACAGGGGCAAATGAATCACTGATGCGTTCAAATGTTCAGTGTACAATAATTTCGTCATCAAACAATTCCAGTACATTTCTGTGAATGATGGATAGATGTTGAATAATAGAGGTTGCTTTTCTAAAGGTCTGTGCCAGACATTTTATTATGGTTTTAGCTGAGGTAAGAGCGTCCTTCTGTTTGTTCTGCTGAGGAGCTTCTCACTTAATGCATACGCTCGTAATCGTCTCGTTACCATGGAGATTCCCAACACACGCTGAGGTCCTCATTTTCTAAAAAATCAGCGGGAACAATTTGTTAGGTTCTGTTGTGGGATTGTCATGCTTGTTTTTGCTGTCTCACTGTCATAGGAATTTGAACTATATTTACATACCTGTCAAATTATATGTTTTTCCCGTATTATATACGTTTTCATCATTTCAAATTGTGTACGCCCTATAACAACTTTTATACGGGAAAAATGCCATTTTGTATCGTCTGGCTCACTGGTAGCAGACGAAAACATCACTGTCGATTGCTAGTGTTCTCATGCTTTGAGCGTGATATGCACACCTGTCAGACATCTACAGAATCTTGAATTTAGTGCATATAAAAGGCGCACCGACTGATTGGGCACCCCGTCCACTTTGGGGAAAATTTCAGACTTAAGTGCGCCTTATGTGAGTAAATATGTGCTGCGTTGTGTTTGTACGGTTTATTATTGCTTAATAAGGGGAATTGCAATCTTTTACAAGGGGAGCAATTGGCCAAGGTTGACAGATGTCTTTATTATTTGTTTTGTTATCAGTTGAAGGCCTACAGTTGGGCCTACAATTTAACATTAAATCTAGGGTTCTGCAGACCTTAGTCAACCTAGAAATGAAGGGTGTAACATTAGATACACTTTTGCTTTGCAATGAACTAATCAAAATATAAGCTGTATTCATGAAAGCATTGCGTTGATACTTCCAATATCGTAATATTCACATGGTTCCGGAGGCATGAATTTAAAAACAGGGCTGAATTTTTGTGAACAGAGCAGTCGTGCTCAAGCGTAAACAATAGCAGAGTTTTACATTTGCAGCACAGGTGACGTAACACGATTATGGTGAATTTAATCAAACAGAAAGAATGTGTTCTCAATATTTAATGAGTATGACAGGATTGTGCACTAAACCTTTGAATCTTCTTTAGTAGGAATAAACTAATTGGGTACATTTGTTAGCACTTAGGCATAGTAGTACAATCTTGCTGTGCTCTAGAGACAAAACATTATCTTTAATATTAAAGTTTGTGTCATTTATTTTTTTTATGAGGAAAATGTGATACATTTGAAAATAGTTTGACTTTGGGGTATGTTGATTTATGTTTTTCAGTCAGAGCCTTTGGCAGCCTCATCCTTTTAAGAAATATTAAAAAAGTACAAAATGATATGGATTGACATTATGTAAAATAATGAGCAGGAGATGTGAGCTCTGATTATAATGCTAAGGGACTTTATAAAATTGCGGTTTTGCTGTAAAACTCTTGTATTACATTATATTACTATGCTAAACAATTTCTTTTTCAAACTTCATATAACTTAATTTCTCTTATTTTAATTTTTTAGGATGACTTTAAGAACAAGACTGAGATCCAAGGATTTAAAATGATTAAAACATTTGCAAAATGCATTTTTATTTTTGTCCTGCCGCACTTTTTTTTTGCTGTGCTGATTTGTTTGGTGACTTTTTTTGTTTGAGTCTAAATTTTTTGTTTTTATTTTTTTAAGAAAGACAATAGAGGGCTGATCTAAAAAGGGCTACAATCCGTTGATTAAATCGTTATAGCTTTGAGGGTGGACACGGAACAAATTGAACTCATAAGTCAATGCACCACTGTATTCCCAAATAGTGACAATATTGGGGCATTATTTGATTAAGAAATGACTTTCTGTGTCTATGAAAGCTGAGAAAGATTGTCTCTCTAGTCTATTTCATGCTGCATCTGTTCTTTAATATCATTAGCTTGTCCGGGTGTTCCTAGAGATGTACACGTGTAGGCGTCCCCATATGCACGTGGTCCTCATCCACCTGGTTATTTGCCATCAGTCCACTCCAATGTACTGTCAAATAATGTGGCCCATTATCTACAGCGCACAGGAGGTCTGAGGCAGCAGAATCCTGTTCTGGCACAAAATCGGTTTGAACGAGACCTCTTATTTCCGACGGCTTTTATATAACCATTCTGTGTCACCCTGTGTTTGCGTTCTTTTGTGCACTCAGACACGTACACATCTGTTGCCAAAGAAAAGAAAGAAAAGATGGAAGAATCAGTGAAGCAACCCGTGTCAGCATATTTATTAGTCTTCTGTTTAAATACTGTCGTGTTTTGCGAAGCATTAAGGCAGTCGCATCAAATGATGGCAAGATTTCATGTAGAAGCTATTGCAGAGAAACAATCAAACCTTATTGTTGTCCCAGATAGCGATGGCCATTATTACCCTGAGATAATTAGGTGTATTCACAGCATTGGTTTGGGCTGAATGGGATACAATCTGGCTGTACGGGTAGAATGAAGAAGTGATATTTTATGTAGAAACTCAAAAGAGGTTGTGCATTGCCGAATCAAATCTAGTTATAAACGACTTGCTGCGAAATTTAAGGCAATGCTTTGAGGCTCCGATTAAAGATGCTTTGCCAATGATGAGCAAGACATCACATGATGTTTTGTAAGGATTGCATTGTCAGCTATTCCCAAACTGTGATATGGTTGGGTGGAACTGGAACGCAGTTATGGCCACACACTGCCTTACGATAATTTGTGTTTGCGCTTAAAGAAAAAAAATCTATATTGTCATGCAGATGTAGTAAATCATTAACATGTACACCAGCAGTTGTGCTTGTGGGCACTCAATAATGTTTCTTTCATAAATCCAAAATTACCTACCCTTCAATTTATTTCACCATTTCTAATTTTATAAAGAAATCCTCACCAGTGCAAGTGTAATGTGGAACAGAACAATGCACATTCCATAGATGATATCATGTTCCTGTTCAAGCGGCAAACAAGACTTAATCAACAGCCCGTTGTCTTCTGGCAGCGCACTTCAATTTTGGTTCAAACACAATAATCAAGCGGATTCATAGCGATCAGTTAAAATGTTCAATTTTCATGGATGAACGACAAGGATGCCTCCTGTTGTCTTAGTTAACATTTTTGATTAATGATGAGGTTTGGATGTTAATGGATGTAGCTCAGGCATGGGCAAACCGGTCCTCGAGGGCCGGTATGGGTGCAGGTTTTTGTTCCAACCGATATAGCACAGACAGTTTAACCAATGAGATTCCTGCAGAAAACAAGAAGCACCTGACTGCAATCCACTGATTGCACTTGTAGGACACCGGATTGGTGAAAAGGTGCCCTCTCAATGGGTTGAAATGAAAACCCGCACCCACTGCGGCCCTTTGTGGAATAGTTTGCCCACCCCTGATGTAGCTTCTGTTTTTTTAGGCTCTGCTATTACAAAACTGAATTGGAATAGCCCAAACATTCTTTATCCCTCTTGACTGATTCCTTCCGGATCCAACGAATTGTGGGACCTCATTTAGCAGGCTGCTGCAAATACATTCATCAAGCTGTCACAGCTACAACTTTACATACATTCCTGGCAGCCATGGTGGTCCCATTTTCGTAAAACGTAGTGCAGCATGAAATTTTGGCACTTTGTTCCCCTTTGTAATTGTCTTGCTGGTTTATTTGTTTTCTTTATGGTCTATAGTGGTATTCCTGACAGCCCTGAATGAGGCGGGGGTACCGAGTCCCTGAGGTGGAAAGTTTTACCACTATATTTTAGTATGCTCCTCTCACAATCTGCTGGGGTCTTTCTCAAGGATTTTTTTACAGATTTAATGAGGTTGCTATGGTTGCTGGAGGTAAAAGGATACTCATAAATTGATGTATCGGGGAATTCGTCTGTGAATAAAAACGGATGTGTGGATAAGTACATTTTTAGTTGTGGTGATTTCATCTAAAAATGTTCTTAAAATGCTTTTCGAAGATACCAAATGAGCACCGATTTTGACACGGTTTGCTCTAGTGAAGTTATTATGTGAAGAACTGCTTTCATTTAGTTGCTCCCAGAGATGAATGAATGTTATTGACGTATGCGTGGCCTTTGGCGGAACTGTACTGTGAAACACGTGTTGTCTCCATAGCAACCTGTAGACTGTCTGTGCTTGGACACTTTAGCCTAAGGAATACATCTGAGACCTTAAAAGTAACCCAGAGAAGAGACAATTAAAATTACAGCTGCCAAAAGGCAAGAAATCTACGTAATCAGGCGGGTGAATTAAACATGAAGATGTGTGTTTATGGGTGGCTTGTAGCAGAAATAATTGTTGTTGATGCTGAAGTTACAAAGATTACTCTTCCAATGATGATAATGTGCAAAATGACTTCTGTTTATTCGACGCTTATCTGTTGTACAGAAATTCTTCCCGGGGTAAACTGTTTTCTACCCTTTTGTTTTCCGTTTCAGAGAATTACATTTTTACATAATGAAAGGATTATTCAAAACGACTCATAATATTTTCAATTTACCAACGTTTATTACACCGATCTGTCTGTTGGAAATGCCAGTTGAAGCAATTTGGAAAAGACCAGGCGCTTAAAAACTGGAAAGTAGCTTAGACAGATGTACCTGGCAGATCCATTACAGGTTGATACAATCAACAAATATTGTAGCTAGCTTGATGTTTATCCCAGTGTGCAGAGAGAAGCTTCCTTGGAGAATTATATCCAGTGCTGTTCTTTTAGATGATGTCATATTTTGGTTAGTGGTAGACATTTTGGCATAATAGTTTTCCTATCAACAAGTATTAAAATGAGTGTGTCCTGCAATTCAAATTGGTTGTTGTTCATTAATACACAAGTTGCTAGACATGGCTTGTTTATATCAGCCTGTGGAATCGATGACTCAGCTCAGTGTTATAGCTTTCATTTCAGTTATTATTATTAATAATATAATAATAATTGATAATAATTATTACATTAAAAAAACTCTTTAAAAAAAAAAAAATTAGCCCACTTGGGTTTTGACCAGTATTATATACCTTACCTATACTATATCTTAAGGCTCCTTTTAAATACTACAGCAAGTGACTTTAAAATGACATCAGACTCAAATTTGGACACGAATCCATTCAATAAATTGATAGAAAAGGCTTAATAATGAAATTAGATCCTTATTAGTCTGATTTGACTGAAAAAAATCTCCACTAAAAAGATTTTCACAGGCCTTCTATTCTCTTGTTTCCGTTCTGTCATTTAGTCACCACGCGCTAGTTAATGCAGAAGTACTACAGTAATGTTAAATACTTCCTCCAATGCTGATATCCACACTTTTGTGAAACTGTACATTTTATGCCTGTCTTAATTCATTCCCTTAATCACCCAGGGCAAATGATGATGAGGCTTTATGGTGGAGAATGATTTTGCTGATGCCAGCTTCAGTGAAACAAGAGAACCTTATTGGCAGCTGGCAGATTGAATGATCAAATGTTGCAACTGTTTGAGAGAGCGTTGGGTGTTGTTATAAAGCCTGTCCTACCATTGTGTGTCCCTTTAAACAGAATCTGTCAGAACAGCTAACCCATCTATGGTCAGCCTCAAAGCCCCTGCTTTCTTTAAAGCTGCTGGTCCAATATAGGATGGCCTCGGACCCTTGCGCACCCACGGGCCTGAAAGCTGTCAGGGTGGTTCAAACTCAGCATTCTGTTTCACAGTTAAATTAATGTACGTCCACAATAAATAGATACGCTAGTCTGAATCTAATGTCAGTTTTCATCAGTCTGATTTACATGCTAGTGCCATATTAAGCAGAATAATTCTCCCTGAAGAAAGTGTGTTTAATGTAGGTCTGCTTGGATGAAAGCCTTCGTCTAAATCATGTTTTTATTCAGAAAAATATATCTGGGTTTCAACTTCTCTCTCATTTCTTCTTCTAGCTCCCTTCGCACTATCTTTTTTTGGTGTACTGTGTGTGTGTATGTATATATATATATATATATATATATATATATATATATATATATATATATATATATATATATATATATATATATATATATATATATATATACGGCAGCATCAGTGTGGCGGTCGCACAATCGCACTATGCCATTGATTTAATAGATTTTCTTAACTAGTGTTTCTCAGCTGTTGTCAGGACAACAGGGACTAACCCAATTTCTGGTGTTATCTTGAAAGCATGAATACATAACATTGTTGTTTATCTTTTTGCACAAAAAGATGTCATCGTCTTTTAAGGCAAAAAAAAATCAATTTCTCCCTCTCGAGATAGAGAAGAGGTTTGACGTAGACTTCCAAATATAACACGTTTCAATTCCTGGGCAGGATCCTCTGGGTGAGAGCTGGTGACTCATCCAGCAACTTTGCACTCATCCCACTCAGTTTTTATTCCCTTTAACTTGTCTACGACAGTTCTTGTTAAGTGGCTGATTAGTCTACCTCAATTTATTTCAGGATGCCCTCCTGATTATTCTGAAATATATTTATCATTCATTCAACAATCCCCTTAGAGACTGTGTATGTGTGTGTATGTGTGTGTGCAGCTGTGGCATATTAATGAGTGAGTCATCCAGCATCTGCCATGTCATTGACAGGTGAAGCAGATTATGGAAGAAGCAGTCACCAGGAAATTTGTTCACGAAGACAGCAGCCATATTGTTTCTCTTTGTGGTGAGTAAGCAAGCATATAGCTGGATCACACCCATGCTTATTTATAGAATGTGCCCACTGAACAATCTTACAACAAAAAGCTATTCCATGTATCTTCTGACTACACTATATGCCTCACATTTTTTTTAATTGATGGAAATGTATTCTTTATTTACCATTTATATCACCAGCTAAAGGGGAATTGTTCAAAGCAGGTGGCATTCAAATGCAAGGTTTTTTTTCAGCTTTTTAGAAATCGCCAAATCTCTCCTGTCTGTCGATGGGAGGAGCCTACCTAACTCCGCCCACCGCGAAGCACCTCATCCTCTCTTCTAATGTGTGTACTGTTCAACTATTACTCCCCCCTGGAAGCATTGCTTGTGACATCTCGGCTAAACTTAAGAACGTGTTCAGACTACTACTCTGAATTAAGTATAAATTGTTTGAAAGTTTTTGTGCGACACTTAAGTAGCTACTTAACTCTGCCCTTAACACGTCATTTTTGCAATTGTATTTGTGTCAAACTGTGGCATTTAATGTTTTGTTTTTTTTGACACCAAATGTTGAAGCATGATATTAATATAGTGTGTGAGAAACACACTTCCCACGTGCAAGCCACACTTGTCTGGTGTGCGGCTCAGGCCAAACAAGATTTATTTGTGGAGTTCACTTATAATTTTCAACAGACTAATATTCATTTGACAGCAAAACGGAAAAAAAGCCTTTTAATTTTTTGGGGGTAAATAGCCAAACTAGTGTACAACCTCATTCATACAAAATGAAAAACACGATTAAATTCCTTTGAAAGACATAGATGTCGAACTTAAATCTGGTCCCACCATCACAGACTTATTTTAACCGCTCTGATGCATGCAGCAGTGTGTGCAATCAAACCTATAAGTGTTCATCAAGCACTTATCAAATATATTCCTTCACGTTTTTTGACACCTTACCACAAGTTAATTTGTCTCATTCCCCAACATAACTCAGAATAGTTACAACTGTAAAATCTACGGTCACACTGACATTTAATTCAATGTACTTCATATTCCACACCAGTGAATGTGTTTTTAGAGCCTGGGGGGGAGGCACTGGAGGACCGAAAGGAAATGAGATCAAATTGCTTGAAAGACAGAAGGTTCAATCAAATCTCCAGTGCTTATTGTGTGGCGCGAGTAGCATGAGTGATTATAATTCTTGCATTTTACATCCTGGTAAGAAATGAAGCTCAGGGTAGTTCAATCATGTTATTCCTAAATCTCTTTTTACACCTAATTAAAAAGTTATGTAAATATGAAGTCACACCCTACATGCAGTTTATTAAAAGATGATTGAATGTCTTCTTTTACACAATGATTCTGTGTTTAATAATTAATGTGTTAGGTTTTGTGTTTAATAGTGCATTCAGGGGAGAGTGTCTTTAATATTCTTTGCGTCAATACAAACATTATCCACTGGCATTTTTAAAAGCCTAACTGGACAGTCGGAGGAGAGTGTTTCTCCTACCATCATTTATCTTAATGGAGACTAACCAGTTGATGATATATCTTCTCCATGCTCTGTTCCGTTTTGAGCCCCTTTGCCCCTCTTGTGACCACCCTCTTTGGGATGGGGTCCATGTAGACTGGATTTTAGCAATTGGAGGGTGGGAGTCGAGTATGAGGAGCTCAGCCAGTTCTCTCGGGAGCCATCAGCTTTCAATATCGTGGCTACTCTGATGATTGGCCGTGGGAAGTTGGACACAATGGGGAGAGAGAGAGTGGCATGAAAATAAATGACGTGACCAGTGTTCCATTATTTAGTGGCGGTCATAGTTCTGTGGTTCTGCTTTAGTATGAGATATTTTAGGGATTGTCTCTTTTAGAGCATAGTGTTTTTAAAAGGTCTACACACACCTGTTTTAATTACTGAGATTCAAAATCAAACCATTTTTAAAACTTTCAAACAGCATAGAAACATTTTTAAAAAGTATATGTTTTTGGTTGAGCATTTTATTTCTGTAGGCTGATGTAAACCTTTTTTTAAATTTTACATGGGGTTATCTTTTTCTCGTGTTGTTATTATCCCAATTATAGTGAACAAAATATTTTAACCTATATTTGTATTATTTTTTTCAAGAATGTTAATCAGCAAAGATCATGATTACATTGTGTGATGTCCTATTGGGATGGTTGTGGATTTAAAAAAAGCAGTAAAAGAAGACATTGAGTAAAACAAGACAAGAGAATGTTACGATCAAAGAAAGTTATTTGATAGGACAAATTGACACTACTTCTAGAGCATTTATCTTATCTTGACTAAGGATTTCAATTGTCTTTTTTGTCTTCAGACAAATTCTTCGTCTGAATAAAAATAAAATCCTATGATACTGATATTGGCAAGGCTGAAGTTAAACCTCGCTGGGAAACAGTGGTAGAGAAAATAAAAGTGGTGCTTATTTATGTAGCAGCAGGACACAGGAGAAGGGATGCTGTATTTGAAACAATCAGGATGATGGAAACACAGATTGTGATGTTGATGAGCCTTGGCCGCGCCTACCAAACACTCCCTCGCTCGCTCTCTCGCTCCCTCCCTCCGTGAGCCCTTCCGAAGCTCCATCTCGCCATCAACAGGGGTTGCCACAGCAACCACGGTCTTCAATGTGACCCCATGTGAACAGAGGAACAGGATTAGTCCTGAAGAGGACTCAAATGTCAACACTGCTCCGGGCGCTGCCACGTAGGCCTTGGGCCAGAGGCTTTTTTGCTCTTTCCCTCTAATTGTGCTAAAGGGCGATCATGACACGGTTATATCATATGTGCAAGGCAATAAACTGCAATGTCAGTTATGTGGATGCAGATCATTATTTTTTTTTGTCTAAAGCAAGAGAATCAATGTAGCATTCATATACCAATGCTTGCATTTGAGTTTGAGATTCCAAGTTTTAAAATTGCCTACATCTGCTTTTGAAGTCTTTTCAATCTTCACAAAATAATACAGAGCATAATAATACAGTATCAAAAAATGCCTCGTAAAAAACTTACATTTACAAAATCTAGCCTCAACATGAAGACGGTGTTCTAGTTGTACCTTGTAAACACAACATTTTGAAAAGTAGTTGTTGTTGTTTTTTCTGACTCAAACAGCTGCTGTGGAAGCATGTGTTTTGCACGGACTGAAACGTCGAGCGGCAGGCTTCCTCCGAAGCAACAAAATAGCCGCCCTATTCATGAAAGTGGGCAAGAACTTTGGCCCGGCCGAGGAGCTGTGCAAGAAAGCCCAGGAGCTGGAACACATTATCGAGTCCAAGTGAGATACGCACGAAAAGTACAACCATTCCACGTCATTATTTCCTTACTACTTGCGACGTGTACTTGCAGACGGAGCCAGAGCTTGCAAAGTCAGGAAAGCATGCGCAGAATGCCTCGGCTTCCCAATCTCACCCCCAAGGCCGTTAAAAACTTGTGGATCCGGACAGCTCTTTTCGAGAAGGTGCTGGACAAGATTGTCCTCTTCCTGGTAGAAAACAGCAGGTGCTTTACAAAGCGTTTCAATGTCATTGGATTCACCTGTGTGTCTATGTGTACGGGTCAGGTTTACAAGAACATCGTTCCCACCGGCCTAATCTTGTTCCTAATTATCTGTCTTCCAGTAAATATTACGAGAAAGAGGCTGTTCTAATGGACCCAGTGGATGGACCTATCCTCGCATCTTTGCTTGGTAATTTGTGATTTTGCTAGCAAGCGTTTGAACAGGGCTTTTAAAACAAGCATGTATTTTGCCTCATGAAAGTGTGGGATTTTGGTAGTCTTGGTGACTGAATTTAATGAAAGCTTTCATATCTACGCTTTCCGGTGGTGATAATTGCACCTCTAAAAGCTTTGTGTAAACTACTGCAGGGTCCCAAATTTTAGAATTAATCAGATTCATAATCAGAACCGATGCATTACTAGAGCCGTCTTTCATCATGATTATGATAACAGTTACATGTTGTGAGTGAGACTGTCTGGGATAATTTTCTTTAACAATTATTATATGCGTGCTATTATTATGGTTCTCGGTAAGTGTAGAAGTACATTTCACTCAGAAAAGACATCCTATATTTAGAACTTTTCACTGCCCCGTATCTCATTATTAAATTAAAATAGGGGTCGA
Source organism: Stigmatopora argus (assembly GCF_051989625.1). NCBI lineage: Eukaryota > Metazoa > Chordata > Actinopteri > Syngnathiformes > Syngnathidae > Stigmatopora > Stigmatopora argus. The sequence goes on along the minus strand of NC_135391.1, from coordinate 9,126,351 downwards.
ACCCAGTTGTAAAGCTCCAATATTAGCCCTTTTCAACATAATTCTAATCTGCTGGAGTTTTGCCGATGAACCACCCAAATATTCTTGCTTTACCATAAAACAGTAAAGGCTATTTAGTCACTCAGGATGATCTCCTAGTGCCATTTTTTTCATTCGATAAAAGTCTGACTCCAACCAACCAATCAGATATGCATCCTTCCTGAAACAGTGACATTTTTCTTGTATGTAACTGTGCACCTCCCCTGTGACAGTGGGTCCTTGCGCTTTGGAGTATACAAAGATGAAGACAGCCGACCACTTCTGGACCGATCCATCGGCTGACGAATTGGTGCAAAGGCATCGCATACACGGCGGCCACTGCAGGCAGGATTCGCCCACCAAGAGGCCTGCTTTGTGTGTATGTATAGCAACGGCACTTTTTGACAAAGTACTTTCATTATTTTCTGGTTTTGGGTCAAGACATAATATTGCATTGACACAAATGGCCAATAATGCGCTCTACCTAGGTAGTGAGTGCATCTTTTGAGTGGCATCATCTTTCTCTTTTGGACTAATCATCTTTCAGATCCAGAAGCGTCATTCCAGTAGTAGCATGGACGAGCGCCCGTCTCCCTCGCCATCAGCACGCGATTATGTGGAGTCACTGCATCAAAACAACAGGGCAACACTGCTCTTTGGCAAAAACAATGTGCTCGTTCAGCCGGTAAGTGTTAAGTGAAAAAAATATCTAATTTGCACCACACAAACTGAATATAACAAACGTATTAGAAAGACTTGACAGTGTGATCCAGTACAACAAACTACCACTACACTATCATGATAACAAGACTGTTAATCTAAATTCTACTTGACAGTGTCATGTTTTGTTGGGGTTTGGTTGGTTGGGAGTGTTCCCTTTTGTGTCCTGTCCGTGTGATTGTATGAGTTTCACCTGCTGTGTCTGTTTTGGCTCTCCTTCTCTTGTGTGGCCCAGGTGTTCCTGATTGTCATCAACCCCTGTCTGTGTATTTAAACCCTGTTTTTGTGCATCCAGGTCTATCAGTGGTTACGTGCTCTGTGTATGTGATGTGTGTGACTCATGTCACATTCGTCACCAATAGCTGGCCTTATGCGATGCCTTTTTTTGTGTTTGAGTAACGTTAGCAAATGTCTAATGCGCAATTTGCATACTTAAATACTTTGTGCATGACGTTCAAATGGTCCTTTATACAAAGTGTTGTCAATTACATTTAATTGAACAGATTTACAATTTAGAATTAAACTATATACTCAAATATATGGCTTAATCTTATTTACATATGCAAATGGAACCCATTCGACACATTTTAACCCTGAGAAACTAAGTTTTGGGGGCATGTGAGTCCATGTGAATACTTTGTCCATACCTGCTATCCTGAATATGCTTAAAGGAGTCATTTGCGATATCTAATTCATTTTTCATCGGCTAAAACCCCCGTCTATGGCAGAGAGACGACATGGAAGCTATTCCAGGTTACCTTTCCCTGCATCAGACGGCTGATCTCATGACACTGAAGTGGACACCCAATCAACTCATGAACGGCTCCGTCGGCGACTTGGACTATGAACGAAGGTGATGACGATAGTCTGCGTGTGTTTTTGACAAAAATAAAATTGCAAGATTACTCGGCTACTAGCGTAACACTGGATCACTGAGGTGTTTCTGAATAACGCAGTGTGAGCGCGTACATCTCCGAGACTCTATGCAGCGTAAACACAGCTCCTCTAATTAGGCTTATTTTCAGCCGGCAACCTGCAGGTGCTTTATTGACTGAAACGCTGTCAGACCAACTGGCAAGCCACGTAATATTCCTCTGTCTGTTTCTGTGCGTGTGGTGAACTACTGTGTTTCTGCAGTGTGTATTGGGACTACGCTATGACGATACCGCTTGAAGAGATTGTGTACTTGCATTGCCATCAACAAGGTAGGTCCGATCAATTTAAGAAATTTCTGCACAATTAACTACAGTAATACCTCATTTATCGCGGTTATTAGGTTCCGCCGCATTACGTCAATAACCACAATGTAAGCACAGTGCTTTTATGGTGTTAATTTAATATGATTTGGACTTTTAAAACCATCTCTGTATTATTTTTTTAACTCGCTCATTACAATAACATTTAATATTAAATAAAATTTAGATTCTACTGTACTTTGTTGTGATGACATTTGTATCCAATGCTATGTTCTTCTCTCAGCATTGTCCATGTATATATAATTTTAATTTTGCTTGTAAATATTTTTCCTATAGTTGACAGTGGGGGCACAGTAGTTCTGGTCAGTCAGGATGGCATCCAACGGCCCCCACTCCGCTTCCCCAAAGGAGGCCACCTGCTCCAGTTTCTCTCCTGTCTGGAAAACGGTCTGCTTCCGCATGGCCAGCTGGATCCCCCTCTCTGGTCTCAGAGAGGAAAGGTAAGCACCTGAGGGCATCTCTCCTGATGCACTCCAGTGTCTCTTGTTAGCTATTGTGGCAGAGAAACAAAAACACCCTAGTACTAAATCACTTTTTACCTGATCAATAAATCAATAATAGATTTAACAGCACAGTTTAGGACTCCTGGGATTTATGTTCTAACTACATGCACCAGCACACATGATGAGGTTCTCTTTGTTTTATTGTGTGCAGTGCAAGCAAACGGAACAATAGAAAACGCCCACGCTTGTTCGAGGACTAATAATACGCCGAGGCATGTAGACACTCGTCATCTTAAATCCACAAGGATGACTGATTTACTTTGCTGCCTTTTGTAAAGCAGAGGTTAGGTTTTCATCCTCGTGGGTTTGTTCCTCTTTGCGTTTTTTAGCAAGTTTGCCATAACTTAACATATACATACATCATCTGACCGATTTGAACGGGAAATGGAAAAATAACAGTTAGTGCAGTTCTTATCGCAGCGCGTTAAGTTTGACTCTCTGAAGTTGCCAAGTTTTTTTTGTTTGCCTATTCGAGTCAAATGATTTATTGTCTAACATTGCTTTCATTTATTCAGAATTGGATATTGTTTTTGTTGCAGGGTAAAGTGTTTCCAAAGTTGAAGAAGAGGCTTCCCCAGGGATCTGGATCTGCAGACTCGGTCTCTGATAAGGAGGAAGAAGAAGCCACAGATTACGTCTTCCGCATCCTCTTTCCGAACAGCCAGTCTGAGTTTGGTGAGGAGGCGTTTGACATTTACAAAGCATACAGTTTTCTTTGGATTTTGCTCACGTTTCATTTGCTGAGGCCCGAGAACTGTGGGTTTGTCAATACAATTTTATACGCTATCCCAACACTTGTGACTGAACTATCAGTTGATACAAGGGATACACATTGTCCTGAATTTGTTATAGGAATATTTAGTTTTGATTATCTTTGATTCCCATGATCCAATATCTTCCTGCCTTATCGGTTGGCCTCTGGACAAGCTCATTGATCTCAACCAATAATAGAAAGTCGGTGAAAACACCCGATGGCCTAGTCACACCTTCGTTCATTCATTACGACAACGTAGCTTTCAATTTACTGAAGGATTGGACAAGTGATGGATTAATTAAAGGCACATTGTCGTCTAAATTTCTTTGGCAGGGGCCGTTTTGTCTGCCAGCTCAACGATGACCTTGTGTATAAATACATAAAAAATAGACTAACACATTTCAAATTTTTGGCAAAAAAGGGCCCCACAGAGTAAGAATCTTGAGACCTTGATGATTTTTTTTTAAATCAACTTTATTTTCTTAATACTTTCACAATCAAAAGAATAATTGCTAACAAGAAGGCTTGCAACTTAGCAAGTAACATGAAATCAATGTATATAATTTGCTTTTGCGGGCCACAATATACTGTGGCAGCGCTGCACCTGCAATTCAGACATTAGAACAGCACAATTGCATCTAAGCTAAAATTATTTACTCATTTAGCTGCTGATGCACAGGAAGCAATTATGTGTTGATGGCGACAGTAATGATGTGCATGTGGGTGCCTTGTGCAGTGACTCCGCCAGATTTGATGGACCAGAGCCCTGCAATGTGGCATCCCCCTCTCAGGAAGTCTTCCTGCTCATCCTGCTCCCAAGGCAGCCTCTCCGATGGGTCCACGCCCAAAGGGTGCAACCAAGAGAGGTTAGAGTAATCAAGTCAGGGCTTCAGATAAGCTTTTGCTTTGCTTTAAACAATTAAGGATTGCTAAAGCCTAAACACTAGATGTACACATTTAATCATGCAAGATGTGGCGATGAGCAAAAATATGCGTGACATTTTCCACCGTGACAGGAGAAAGCGTCCTGATGGTGAGAATAAGCTAAGCAGATAAAAATGGTAATTGAAACCAAGTCAGAGCATTAAGTTGGTGTTTTCTATATGACAGCTTGAGTTGGATAAAGAGCTTTCTTACCTTCTGTTCATGGTAATGATCTGCAACAACGGCAGCAAGCAAAATCAGTCCTTCTGTACTATGTGAATATAGAGCCAGAGCTCTAACATTGTGTTCTGACTCTCTTTTTAGGACTCCCTTGAAGCTGCTTTGTGACAACATGAAGTATCAGATCATCTCGAGGGCATTTTACGGCTGTATGTGATCCTTTCGTTTTCATACCAAGTCACCTTTCTGGTGGAATTGAGCGCCTTAAAAAATGCATTTTGATGCCGACACTTTCTCCATATCATTGGACTATTGTAAGGAAACAATGAAATAATATAGCAAGGGAAGAATGGGAAAAGGTCATGTGTTCTAATCAGTCCAGATTGTTCCACACTATGGCCACATCCAGGCAGAAAGGAAGATAAGGCAATACAGTGGGTATGTCTTGCAGACAAGTCAGTGGAAGCAGTTTTATGATCTAGACTGTTATATGACCAAATAAATGTTAGTGGCCTTAGAGAATAGAGGGAGGAATTAATCTATTTTCACGTCAAATTGCGTTCCTTCCCTATTGACATAGACATATGACCATGTTATTTCATAATGACAATGACAGTAGAACTAATGGGAATAAAATCGTGAAGTGAAAGAACTCTCACACGTAAATTGGCCTCCACAGAGTTTATCACATTGGTAAGTAATAGGATGCAGAAAATAAACTGAAATACAATCTATAAATAATTTGAATTTGGTTTAAAGGAAAGAAAAAGTCCTGTTAACAACCCCGTCAAATTTTTATTATTAGAAATGTGCTATTACTGCTCGTCGACTGTTTGTCTCCTCCGGACAAAACTGAAAACATGAAATACATATGCGTGTATTTCGAGAAAACTGCAATTGTAGCAATTTCTTGAGTGTGTGTCAACTGTTAGGGTAAATCATTAACATCCCATTGAAATCGGTCAAAATTGGAAAGGGATTTTTACTAAATTGATTAGGCAAACCTGAATGAAGGTAGCAAACTCATATGTGGGTACACTTGTTTGCATGAGGAACAGGATGTTATAAAACATGATTAATGTAGCTGTAACATTCTGTTCCTCCCGCAGCATTCATGAATAGTCTTGAAGAGTGAATATTTTCTAATATAAATATCATCACTGAATAGCCTATATCAATGCTTCAGCACACACTATCGGCCGTCTTCAAGGGAATAATGTCTTAATTTACAATAGCCTCTCTAATAGGATCAAATATTGTCCTTTCTTGTCGGCTAGGGTTGGCGTACTGCCGTCACCTGTCCACCGTGCGCACTCACCTCTCGGCCCTCGTCAATCACACCATTGTGTCGCCGGACGTGCCGTGCGATGCTTACAAAGGACTTACTGCAGATGTCTGGCAGATGTTCCTCCAGGATCGTACCGTAAGCATTCCCGTGGATTTTTTCTTGTCAGGCTTAAGCACACACGCCGACGCGCGCCCCCTTACCGCCGCTGGCCCTCTCTCACTTGCCACTCAGCTGTCTCCTCCGTGCTCATTCTCTGCTAATTACGTTGCTCACATCATTAGCCTCGCAGCAGTGTGCATGGAGCGTAGCTAATGGCTCTGTCAGTTAAAATGTCCACGTCGGGATCGTACTATGTCAGCTCGGTGAATATTCACTCTGTGCTCCTGGTTTGTAAAATTAACATGCATCAATTTGTCCTACTATACAAAAACTTGATATGTAAATATTTCTGTACCTCCTGGCCAAACATCAGCACTCTGAAAATTTGTATATGTTAAATGGAGATGATTAATCTATCTAATTAATTCATATATGCATCATAAATCATATTTTTGGGGGTGGATATTATTTTGTCCAAGTGGAAAAAACAACATTATCCCTTGAAGTAATAACAAAATGGAAAATATAGGCTAAATAGGTGTCTGTTAATGTAACAAAATAAAACTATAGCTTTATATAGTAACTACTTGTTTTCGAAACAATCGATGAAGTCACTTCTGAACAACTTGTCCACCTCTGGAAGTAGAGGTCATGCCGAGAGCATCATTTTCGCAGCTGTCATTGCGGAGAAAAAAAAACGCATACAAGTCGCACCTGGGTATAAATTGCAGGCCCAGCCAAACAAAAGTGTTTTTTAGAATCCAGAAAATGCGCTGTATGAAAAGACCCACATGCACTCTTTTGCACACTGAAATAAGAGCATTCTTTTTTTCCCCCTCAAAATTTCAAATAAAGACCTACAAGGAACAAGAGCTCCTTCGTTTGGTCTATTTTGGCGGTGTGGACCCTTCGTTGCGTAAGGAGGTGTGGCCATATCTCTTGGGTCATTACCAATTTGAAATGTCTGAAAGAGAAAGGAAGGAGGTGAGACATTTTTTACAATTCATTTTTTTTTTCTGCTCAAGAAATCCTTTCACCAAAGGACTCCTCATTTCTCACTGCAGGTGGATGAGCAGGTGCGATTGTGCTATCAGCAGACCATGCGTGAATGGCTCGGCTGTGAAGAGATTGTTCGACAGCGGGAGAAGGCACAGCACGCCGCAGCCTTAGCCAAGTGTTCTTCAGGGGCCAGCATGGACAGTACCAGTCCAAAGATGGTTCATCATGACTCAACCGTCAGCAATGAGGTGACACACCAAGACAAATGTACAAGCATACATCAGATCGACAAGTTACTTTAACCCTCGTGATGTTACGGAGTAAAGGGACCGGTTCTGGGAACATATTTGCTGTTCCATTACAGGAATATTAATTTGAGTAGTATGTAATTTTAACATGTCAAACTACATTGGATTGGATTGGATAACTTTATTCATCCCATATTCGGGAAATGTCGTTGTCACAGTAGCAAGAGGGTGAGGATGCAGAAATAGGAAAGGCATTTTAGACATAAATAGATAGGTAAGTAAGTTAATAAATAAATAAATACATGAATAAATATATAAATAAATAAGCGTGTTGCTGAAATATATATATATATATATATATATACATATATACATACACACATATATAAGCACATATATACATACACACATATATAAGCACATATATACATACACACATATAAGCACATATATACATGTACATACGCATATATAAGCACATATATACATGTACATACATATACTATATACATACATACACACATATATAAGCACATATATACATGTACATACACATATATACATGTACATACACATATATACATGTACATACACATATTTACATACATACACATACATATATATAAGCACATATATACATGTACACACACATCCATATATATAAGCACATATATACATACACAGATGTACATGTATGCATACGGTATGTCTTAACACAGCCATTTGTTTTGTTAAAGAGCCTGTACATGTAGCATATGTAAACATCTGAGTAAACTTTTTTTATAGCTAGGTCGCCCACCATTGTTTTGGCAATTTCTGCTTAAAGAAAAACACTGGTCTTCTGAAATGATTTTTTTTCATTTCACAAATTCCAATCAAAATGAGTTTTTTATTAGTTTCCTCAATGCTGTGTGCTCTCTTAAGAGCTCTTGTTTCAGATATAATCTAGCCAGGGTTCTCGTTTTAGTGCCTGACTAATTCAGGTTATTGCTATTAAACTTGCTTGAATTGACATATTATTATTTCTTTGTGACAATATTCTTTTCTGAAATTTCATGCAACAATATCATGACGCGATTGTCTTCATCTACCAGTCCCGGTCCTCCGTGAGTTCAGATAGGCAGAGTCTGGCTCGTCTGCAGAGTGACTCAAGCACCAGCACACAGGTATCTCGTTCAATCACTCAAGATTAACATGTTCTCATTCACTTACAGTTAACCATTCAAATGTAAGCGACATTTTACTGTAAGGTTGCGGAATATCATTCAACTGCATCCCTTCACTCTCTTCCTGCTAGTTCTTCACATCATCCCATCCCTTCCCCTGGAGTAGTCTGCTTCCCTTTGGCTCTATCTTGCAGGTGTTTGAGTCTGTAGAAGAGGTGGAGCCGATCGAGACAGAACCCAAGAGCGAAGAAGCCAAGCAAATGCCAAAGATGACCAATGGGGCGCTCCACAACGGCCCAAGTTCTCCCGACTCCGGCCATCCTTCTTCCCGGAACTTCTCGGTGACCTCCGGCCTGTCAGACGGCTCGCTCAGCACAGAGGACAGCGGCGGACCTGAAGCTGCTCCCAGACCTTCGACCAAACCTCCTCAAGACTCAGGTCTGACTGAGCAGGAAAAACCAAATGCGTCCAAGCCCGAAGTGCTAGGGATACAGGAAGAATCCAAGAAGTTGGAGGAACCCAAAGTAGAGGGGGCTCAGAGTGATGACGTTGTCCCAATAGATATTCAAGGAAAAGAAGTGCCTAACAAAGATAGTACAATCCTAGCAAGAACATGCACTGAATCCCAAGATCATACTACACGAGTGAAAAAGCAAGATTCCAAGAAAACTGAGCGGCAGGCTGAACTCTGCACAGTAGAAGACAAATCCAGCCAAGGTGAGGCATTAAAAGAGGTAAGAGTCGTGAAAAATCCCAGACCGTCCAGAGTTGACGTGAAATCTTCTTTATCAGGAGACACTGGGGTGTTCAAAGGCAGAGGATCCTACTGCACACCCCAAAAAGCTGAAGCTCAGGTCTTAACTGAATCGGATGAGTCTCCTTCAGCCATAGAGATGGAGGAGATTCCCAAAGCCAATGTTTCCATGGTACCCTTGAGCAGGAAAGACTCGGAGGACTTGGCTCCTTACACGGATCTCCGGCCAGAGGGCGGTCAGGAAAAGCCCAGTCCTGAAGGAACTGAGTCCATTTTGTCCGAGGAGCCGGAGATGGAGAGCCTCTACCCTCCCTTTGAACCGCTGGATGAATGCGCAGACATTGAAGATGCCTGCCCTCTACAATCTTCTGGGAGTGCCTTCTCTGTATGTGCCGCCGTTTTTACTAACACCAATATCATTTTCAATGTTCGGACTCCCAATGAACCAATAAGTTGATGCAAATGCTTCGTCTTCTGACTCTTCCAGCAAGAGCTTTTAGACTTATACACGTTGAATTTGCACCGCATTGAAAAGGACGTACAACGCTGTGACAGGAACTACTGGTACTTCACTCCTGCAAACTTGGAAAAGCTCCGTAACATCATGTGCAGGTACAACAAATAGTGTCTCAGTTTTGGGTGAACTCTCTCTGAAGCTTTTTGATTTGCCAACATGGAGTCTGCCTTTATTTTATTCATAATTATACCATCTTCGGTCTAAATTTGGCATATCGTAGTAGGATTGACATTTTGGCATTTACAACATTCTTTTTTTTCTGAGAAATAATTATTTATACAACTACAAATTCCACTAGCCATGAGTGAGATTATTTTATTTCCAAAAGGAAATTCAATGGCAGTTAATAATATTATTATTGATCAAATGATCTCAAAATACAAACTTTAATTCATGCCTTCCCCTTTCCCAATGGGATTGTAGTAATGCACTTTACATGGGGGTCAGCAGATCTTTCCTCAAATGTCCATTTGGATTCAAATGCGGCACTTCCGTTCTAAACAGAACAATGTAAAAAGGATCACAAATCTCCTTTTACAGGCTTCTTCCACTGCCTGCATGTGCACGTTCAGCCAAATTTTAGACAGAAGTCAGAAGGGGATGTAACCTTGTGTGCATTCACTTAAACTTTAGTAGCATTCATTTTTAGAACCTTCCATAAAAGGCAATTTTCTTCTTTGACCTTGCCATCATAAGACTCCCTGCTTGAGTCTTATTTGCTTTTATTGTCAACATTTTTGTTCCAAAATTGTGTTATGTTCTGATTTCTCATGTTCCATTTGTATTTATATCTACCATTTTGGTTCAGCTCGGTTGTGCCATAAGTGCTCTATAAATAAAATGGGGTTGAGTGTACACGCTAGCAGGGAGCCGGCCGGGTTTGCACGCTCACACACGAAAGAAAAACACAAGTGCAAAACAGATGACAAGTTATCTTGGAGCTTTTAAACGGAGTTGTTTGCAAGCAAGTCCTAAAATTGTCAACCCGAGTCTGACCGTAGGGTGTGGTTGTGTTATTGAGTCGAGAGCTTCACAGCCAGTGCAGTGGATCCAAACAGTAAAGTGATGTTTTAATGGCTTTCCTGGTTTATTTGCAGCTATATCTGGAGGCACCTTGACATCGGTTACGTTCAGGGTATGTGCGACCTCTTGGCTCCGCTTCTCGTCATTCTGGATGACGGTGAGTCGCCGCGCTTGATCGCCTCTCCTCTTCCCTCCCCTGCTTTGTGGCTGGAGCAGCTTTTTCATCACTTCCTCTCACTTTCTCTCAGAGGCCATTGCCTTTAGTTGCTTCACGGAGCTCATGAAGAGGATGAATCAAAACTTTCCACATGGCGGTGCGATGGATACTCACTTTGCCAACATGCGCTCTCTGATCCAAGTAAGCCACGGTTTTTCACAAGCCAGCACAAATTGTACACGTTTTGGCCCAAGACGCTGTCTCCCCAGCGACCGCGCTGATTACTATTTTTCCTTCCAAATCTTTCTTGATCCCTATTTGATCAACTTTAGATCCTGGATTCAGAACTTTTTGAGCTGATGCACCAAAATGGAGACTACACTCACTTCTACTTCTGTTACCGCTGGTTCCTTTTAGACTTCAAGCGAGGTAAACGCAACTTAGGAAATGAGTCAGAGATGAGACGAGCGTGGTCTTCAACGTGTCAAACAAGGGGTCTTGTTAGAAGCAACAAAGGGTTTTAGATTGGAACGTTCCTTGACTTGAATATACTTGTGTGCAGGGATCAAAGCCCTTGTGTGCTTTTCTTGCAGAGCTGGTCTACGATGACGTTTTTGCAGTCTGGGAAACCATCTGGGCGGCCAATTTTGCTTCCTCAAGCCACTTTGTTCTCTTCATCGCCCTGGCTCTGGTGGAAATCTACAGGGACATCATCTTGGAGAACAACATGGACTTCACTGAAATTATTAAATTCTTCAATGGTAAAATCATACCGCACTTTTGCGTTGAAATTTTACTTTAAAAGCTCCAACCATGATAAGCAGCGTAGAAAATTGAACTGGCTTTTGGGAGTGCATGAATCAAATGATATTGATAGATATTAACGGTGTTTTTAAAAATTGATTCTGCGATATTTTAGATAATGTTGCATGATTCTCATATCGATTCAAAATCCCTCTGAACCGATCTTTGTTTTTGGTGGAATTAAACAATAAACACTTCCTCTTGCGTACACTAGTAAGCAGCAGTCATCCGCCGTGCCCTGACATGTCGTAATTGTGCTTGGACGATATCATATTTTGCTAAATACTACATGTTTTCAATAGATGCCCAAACAAAAACAAATGTTTTACCTCACCTTAATTTTTTTTTTGTCTTTGGACCTGTGGTAATTAGTATACCTAGAGTACTCAAGAAAATGTTTTGACCTGCCATTTAAAAAAAAATGTTTGTTATTGAGTGCTATACATTTTTTTCCCTCAAATTTGGAATCCTGCATTTAAACTGGGTTGCAATAAAGCAGGTCTTCACTAAAAACTGAGAAAATGATACAATGAATGCCATGTGTTGCTCAAACATAAAACATGTTTACATTAGGGCTGAATGAGGTTTCAGAAATAAATTAATATAAATGCCCTTTTATGTCCATTTTTATTAGTTTTTCCGAAAGTGATGTCCCCCCCCCAAAAAAAAATTGCAATAATTGTCTTAAAGTATAGTATCAGGATTCATCGGCATTGAATCGTGATACGAATCCAATTGATATGATTGCTTTGTTTTTCAGAGATGGCCGAGCATCACAACATCAAGCAAATTTTGACCTTGGCGCGAGATCTGGTGTACAAGGTGCAGATGCTGATAGAAAACAAGTGATAGGGAATTTGTCTTCTTTTTCCTTCCAATCAAGTGTAGTCATCTGTAGCAACATCACACGCACGCACCCTCACGCACATACACAAAAAAAATGCCTTTACTATCGTCGGTTGCAGCCCCAATTGAGCCTCAATGACCGTATGCTCCTCTATGTTATTTGTGTCGTCAACAGGTCTATGATAAGAATATGCTTTATAGAGTAATTATCAGTATCTGCCAATATGTATGATGTGTTTTATGTAGAGTTCTTTAAGCGTCATTGTTAGTTGGAACAGGTTTAAAACTCAGTCGCTGCTTTTGACGACGATAGACTTCAGTGAGTCCTCGGAAATGACGTCCGTCGCCGTCATCGGCAGCCAAGAAGTAAGATTGGTTGCACATTTCAGAAGAAATTGAAAAAATATGTTGATACTATTTTTGAATGACTGCTTATTTATGAAAAATATACTGTATGTTGCATAAACTTGTTTAATAGCCAGTGTTTACATGATAAGATTATGTTTCAAATATAAAGTTCCCTACCTTCTCTCCTCATGATAAGGGATGGATGAATGTTAGTTTTTGCAAATATAATTAATCCCTATTTAGAGTTTAGTACCACATTGGTGATTTTCCATTGTCAGTGTTACCAATGTTCTCAAGCTGCCTTCCTGCCAAATAGGATGTCCTTCTTTATGTCATTGTGACAGAATAATTTGTCAAAACATATTCTGAAAGTCAAAAAAACTCACCTTGGAGAGCTATCCTTTTTCTTTGATTGTTGTTTTTGTTCCGTGAACAGCTTAATATTTTCTACGTTGTGTCACTTGGATTTTTGTATTGTTTCTCCGTTTTTGTTTCATGTTGAAATGATTTGAAACAGTTTATATTATCAAGGTTATAAGAATACTGAAATGTTTTGAGTTTACCAAATGAGGTGAAAATGAACGCTACATGTGCCTGCTTGTAATTTATTTTTAACGTTGCTTGCAAAAAAAACTGATGAAGAACAGCCGTTTTAATGTTTTTCAATATTTAAGCATTGATGATGACAAACACTACATTACAATATCTGCTTTTAACCATTTTATTAGTACTCATGATTTTCTCAAATCTCAAGCTTCCTATTTATTGCCTCTGTTTATGAATGTGGTGAAATGAATTGCAATGATGTTTCTTATTGAATGCTAACTGATGTTGTCAATAAGCTCAATTTAATTTAAGTCACATCATTTGCCATCTTTTAAAATTCTTGTATTCGGATTTCCATTCAGACATTGCTATTTTGGTAGAACTTGTATTTTTTATTTGTGCCAAGTTCTAACTGTGTAGTGTAGGACAAATTATATTCTGAGAGCTCATATATGATATATATATTAAATGGTATATGTTATTGTAACATCAGCGTACTGGGAATCATCTTTTTACTGACACAATACACTAGCCATAGTATATATATAATATTTTATATATATAATATTATATATATATATATAATATTTTATATATATAATATTATATATTATATATATATATATATATATATATATATATTAGTATTGCATTTTTAATTCATAATTTGTGTTGCGACACCAACTTTTGTATGCGTTACAGGTAAATCTCAAACCATGACTTTCAGTTCTCTAGCAAGTCCCAAATTACTGTTGAAAGAAAATATTCAGATAAATGGATTTTTGCAACTAAATCTCTAGATCGTTGTAATTGAACTCATACAATTTTGTTAGGTAACAATACAGACTGATTTATAGGGGAGTGCTAATGTGATAAAACATTATAAGTAATACTTTGACGTTGCACTGTTAACCACTCGTCATACACTGACAAGCGTCCCCACTAGTAAAATGATTTATAATCTTAATTTGACCCAAGAATATCGTTGGGTGAGAAAATGAGACGCCCGAACAGGGACTTGAACCCTGGACCCTCAGATTAAAAGTCTGATGCTCTACCGACTGAGCTATCCGGGCTCTGCCGTCTCATCGGTGATGTTTTTAGTTATCTACTACAATTAACAACATCAATGTCATAATGTGTCGTATCTTTACATTACTATATATTTGTATCATAATACGATTTAAAAAGACGAGCGCCAGTTTATGAGTTGAAGGATCTAAAAAAAATTATAGTCATAAAAAAGTGGTTTGGGCTGCCTTCCCAAATGACATCAAATCAGATAATAAAAAAATGTCTGCAATGCATGGTTTTGTTAGTTTATAACTGGTAAAGCCAGTTTTATACTGCACCTGTATGGTGCTTGACAAGCATTGTGTTCAAATGGTTAAAATAATCCTGGACTAAAATATTGGAACAGATGAGAGTCTGATCCGTTTCTCAAATAAACAATCATTATTTTATATAGATCATATAAATTAATGCACTAACACATCTCTACTGGCAACGATAGTATATTTCAGCCGTAAATATAATAATGCATTCCCGATGTGTAAACTATCTCGCGTGTTGAAAAATTGCGCATGCGCATTAGTCACCACGCTACAGAGGCTTAAAATGCTATGATTCGTTAGCCTATCAGTAAGAAAGGTCGTTTGCCTTTGTTTTTGTTTTTTTGCGGGCCATTGGCGTTGAAATCTAACACTTTTTTAACAACGCATGTGTTAATGTTTTTTATGACTGATGATGCAAAGCACCACTGCGTTTTGCGTCACTTTTGGCCGAATCTGCCGAGGTGCGTCACAGAAAGTTCAAGCTTCATCAAAAATTGGCATTCATTCTCGCTACTGTCACGTTGTTATGGGAACATCTGAGTCTGATTGTCAACCACGGAACTCTAAGGTAAATTGACAGGATCGACGTGGAGTTCCCACACCCGCGGAAAAGTTTAAGAAAGTAGGCTAATAACGTGTTCTGTTTCATGTTTGCATTTGTCAATAGGTGCCATCAGGTCCAACTTGGGAGCCCATTCTAGAGGACCAGTTGCCACCGGTAAAAATGGACACGTATTAAATACAAGTATTGCCAAATATTGCACTCAGACACTAGTGCTGGTACTTTAGAATAATAAGACTCAATTCAAAACAAAAAAGAAAAATTATGACTAATGGACAGATAAATAGGGAAGAGCGGGGTTGGTTGTCACATTTTATTTTTACTCGGCCGTCAGGGGGCAGTGTTGCACGGTATGAGTATTGAAAAGAACAAAATTGTGTCCAGGAAAGAACTACATTTTTGAAGTGGGCCCCTGTCTTGCACTCAAGTGCGACTTATAGTATGTCCTTTGTCTTTTTTTCCACTCACGTTGTTTTTTTGGGCTATAGTTATCCACAAAACTGTTATATGTTGCATTAACAGGTGCCTATTATATCTGTCGTTCCATATTTTACGATTAGTTTAATGTATAACGTTCTTGGTTTCTAATAATTTAAAAACCTGCCCCTCAAAATTGCAATTTCCACTCCAGTTTAACTTGTATATCATTTTTCTCCCCTTTCATTGTGCATTATTTGGCTAGTGTGATTTATAGTTAAATCTATACTAACCTTTCCCAGCTGCCTCCACAAATGAAAGTGTTGGTGTTTTTTGTTTTCCAGCCAACGCGAGTAGCACCTGAGTTGGTGGACAAACTCGAGCGTCTGGCTTTGGTGGATTTCCGCACCAAAGAGGGACTGGCGTGCCTGGAGAAAGCCATCCGATTTGCAGATCAGCTTCACCTCGTCGACACAACACGAGTTGAGCCCATGGATTCGGTTCTGGAGGACAGGTGTGTGCATATTGCTCGCTGAATGGCTGCCGTCGCTCCAGTTTTTCCCCAACACGTGGACCGTCTCACTTGTAGGGTTTTACACTTGAGGGACGATATGGTGATGGAAGGCGACCACGCTGAAGAACTTCTGCAGCTCTCTCAAAAAACAGTGGAGGAATATTACGTGGCACCGCCAGGTAAAAGACATTTGCGACCCAAAAAAAAAGATTTGTCCTGCTTAAAAATTGGTCAAGGCATTTGTTAATTCTTCTTATCGAGTATATTGTTTATTAATTTATTTATTTTACCACAGGAAATATTCCACTACCAAAGAAGGAAGAGCGAACTGCCATGTTGAAAAACTCTGAATTCTGACGTGTTTTTCATATTGAGGACTCATTTCACATTCGCTGTGATTTTTTTTTTCCCCCAGTTGAGCAATTTAGAAATTGCACAGAGCTCATGTGTAAAGCTGCTTGTTATAGTTTTAAATTATTGTTCAACTTAATACAAAAATGAAAGTACTTTGTCAGTACTTGACACAAAAATGCAACTATTGTAATTTATGGGCTGTGAACCACACTTGGCTATAAGTCGCACTAACCAAATGTTGGCGATTTGTCCGCTGGTGGAAGAGTCTGAGATTATCTATCCTTGAGAAAGGAAAGGAGCCAATTAAGCAACTATGATATTGACGAGGGCGAGTTCAAGCGGAATGTGGAGGAGAGTGAGGGCGTTCCGCTGCGCCCACTGAGGCTCATCCATCAAGGCCGAGAAATGGCGAGCGGGTAACTGGCCGACTACAACGTCGGATCTCTGAGCACCATCGACATGACATTTCGCCTGAGAGAAGGCCAATCAATGGATCCACCTGCACTTCGGTTTGTTTGACTGCGACCACATAATTAATATTGTGTGCAATAAACTTAAGTGAAAAAAAATAATTCTACAATACATCAAGATTTTTGACAACTGCATTACAATTACAATAGTTAATGCATCACCAATGCTACATTTGGCAGGTTACAACCCATTAGCACAACTTTAAATATATCACCATATTAAAGTGTTTTCAGTAGTAAAGCCATTCAGTTGTGAAGCTGCACATGGACTGATGTTCTATTGCAATCATTCAAGTATTAAAAATTTAATCAAGTCAATGCAGGGTGTGCATTATTGTCCTTATCAATAAAAATTAGTTTTTGCCCTAAGGTTCTTCCTCTGTCGAAATCTTGGGATGGGCTATTTTCTTACAGTTGCGAGGTAAGCGTACCAAAATAAGGCGATGATGTTGGCAAATAGCACTCGGAACTGAAAGAGAAAAAAACAATTGTTAGACACAAAGAGCTGCTGGAGGCAAATAGCTTCAAAAAAATACCTGGACAGGCACAAAGTTGATGTTTATGAACTGGAAAGGTGTCCAAACTCTCCAGTTCATTTTCAGAGCACTCCAGTAACTTGCTTGAATCTTCTTTACAAAGTTATTCCATCCTTTAGCCTGGAAACAGGTTCAAAAGACTATTGAGATGTATAGAATTTACACCTGTAAACTGGGCCCCCAAGAAACCTGGGTTTGGCTGCACCCCCCAAAGCTCCAGCCCTAGTAAGAAGTCCCCTCCCACTTTTGAGTTATTGTACAAATGTGGCATTCTCTGCAGCACTTGTTGGGTTTAATAGATAGCTGTACACAACTGCAAGTTAAAATTTAAGAACAATAACCATTGAAATTGAGACCCATCCATTTTGCAATGGCCGCTCACCTCCAGGATGTTCATCACCAAGTAAAAAATCAACAAGAAGCCCGGAGCAAAAACCAGGCGATCCAAGAGCAGACGTTTGACGAGACAATACGGATCCGTAGTTGGCATCCACATTTCCATCAGCTGGTAAAAGTAATGACTGACTGGTCCTGTGACGAATAAACTGAAATGACAAAATGGAGAATGAGTGACTGACATTTTTTTAAGTAGAAATGGATCCAGTGACAGTTCTCCCAGTTGAATGGCAACATTTGAAAAGGTATGTGTTGACATTTCAAAGTCTCACCCATAAATGGCATAGCGTAATGCTCCAACTGTGTCAATCTCTTTGCCTGAAGCATCATTTTGGTCTTTTTTTCTTGCCTCCAAAATCTGAGAAAGAAGATTTCCCAAGGCTGAGAGGATGCCACTAGTGAAGAAAAAGCAAGAGCAAAAACAACTCAGCAAAATAATACAATGATCTTTAAACATGAATTTGCTGCAAACATACAATATTTTTGAACACCTACAAATTAAATTTAGATAACTACAATCCCTGTCTAGTAGAGATGGAAAAACAAAATCAAATCCTCTAATGAATCTTGTTTCGATGTCTGTCAATGAGGACACAAGTGCAAAAAAAACAAAACATGTCAAAGTCCACTCCTACTAACCTCGTCACTGATTTAGTCAGAATGGGATATTGCTCCAGGAGAAGAAGATACTGATATAGCAAACGATATTGAATCGATGCCTCCCGAAGCGGCAGACTTTGCACTGCCATTGTCACGTCTTCCAACACACAAGTTTTAAAGAAATTAACTAAACATTGTCCAAAGTTGACTTGGAAAGAACTATGCAAAGCGCTTCCGGTTGAAGTCGTGCGTCATCTTGCACTGCAGGAAGTTTACGGTGAGCGTCTTGGGTGTGGTTTTGCCTATTCAATATCGCATATTTAAGCCTAGATTTCGAAAAGAGGAGTCGGCAGCTGAAGTGACTGGCGACCATCTTGATTCGGGACTAATTTACGAGGTCTGCTGCAGTGGACGCAAGGTGAATAACTCGCTAATTAATCGACGTATTTGGAAATAGTTTGCTTTACAACAAACTGTAATAACGTTGCCATGATTCACGATATATTTTCGAGAATATTCATATACATTTATTGCTTAACTGACGATCGTTACAAACCAAGCATGTTTGAAAATATGTCGAAAATTAATCTATAGCTATTTCCAAGTTCAAATAGTGTACTACTCTATTAGCGTTAAAAGGTTTTCTGCCAACATTATGGCGATAACACCCCACCCATTTGACAGCAATTTTGAGCATCAATTTTCACTAAACATAACCAAACTTAGACTTAACTGAGCCAGGCAAAAAAAAATCGAACATTAGATGTATTAACAGCTTTAATGTGTAAAAAGTCCACAATATAAACATTATGCAACACTAAAACTCCAAATGAAACATTTGCATCATGACAAAATATGCTGTAGTAACTTCCCATAAACTAAAACGTCTCCAGTGTAAAGATAATTAAGCTAAAGTTAGCTTTAAAAATGTAGACAAGCTTATTAAAGATGGTGTGTAGTTATTCTATGGGCAAAAACAGACAAGTGCAACAGTTTAAAGTGCTGTCCAGTCAACCGGCGACTTCCCAGATTTCTTGAGCAGCTCATTGGCCTTTGAAAAGTGTTTGCAGCCAAAGAAGCCACGATGAACCGATAAAGGAGAAGGATGAACCGCTTGTAGGATGTGGTGACGTTTCTATAAATCCAAAGAACGTCATCACATTTTTCAAACACTTAGTTCTTTACATTCACGGCACTAACCTTGTTAATGGTGGCTCCTTTCTTCTGAGCGTACGCTCCCCACAGGATGAATACGAGGCCTTCCGTGTTATTGCTGAGCCACTGAACCACCGCGTCGGTGAACGTTTCCCAGCCCTTGTCTTTGTGCGAATTTGCCTGGTGCGCTCGCACGGTCAACACAGCATTGAGCAACAACACACCTGGAAGACAGCAGGTGAGCCCTCTATTAGCATATAACTTTTAAAAAAAAAACGTAGTTCACAATATTTGTCGAAACCAACCTTGCTTGGCCCACCCACTTAGATCTCCATGCTTAGGGTGCTGGAATCCTTCAATATCATTTACCAGCTCTTTATAAATGTTCTCCAAACTGGAGGTGGATGGATAACAATTGAAGCCAGTTTGAATATTAATTTCAAAACGAATAAAACAAAAACAAATGATTTAGATCACCTTGGAGGGGGAGGCACTGGTCTTTTGACACTGAAACACAATCCATGGGCTTGATTCGGACCATGATACGGGTCTTGTCCGAGAATCACTACTTTAACCTGGAGGAAGAGAAAAAGAGTTCAATTAATAAAATATTTTTTCAATTGCTCAATTCAGCTTTAGAAAAATGCTGATTTTTTAAAAGACAATCAGAAATTGCAGTTCATTTCTTCCATATTTGAGAAAAAATCAAATTGCACAACATGAGGAAAAGACTAAATAACATTTATTATGGTCATCTGACCCTCATATTTGTCATTTATTGATAACTGGCGCCACTACTCTGTCGCTATTAGTACTGCATTGAGCATTTACTATCTGTAAACATTCTAAAAGTTGCTTAAATAGGAAACCAATGGATATTTTTAAGACATATTCTCAAACAGGACTTTTGTATGCACTGACGTAAGAGTCTTGTCTCAATTAATGTTGGAAAATTTTACTGACTGCTGAGGCAGATGATTTTAAAGATGATTGTGAAAGTTGGCATTACTCAAAACAAAAAAGTATATTCCCCATTTTCACCAAATAACTGACAGATAAGTTTGCATCAACAATCAAATTATAATCGTTTTGTTCAACATCTAATATAATCGAAATAAAAATGGAGTTTGCAGTATTAATATCAATGTAAAAGTAGTTATCGCTATTATTAATGATCAATAATAGGTGTGATTAGTTAGGGCGGCTCTATCGGACTTACGTCGTTGATTTGACACATCTGTGTCCATGTGAAGACATGGTCGGCAGGAGGGTACACCGTGTGTCGTGTCCTCTCTTCTTTGACAAACTGCATCAACTGAGGCGGGAAAGAGGTGTCAATAAAACTCAAACATTTTGCACCCAGAAACATTTTTTTTCTTCAAGAAATACCATCTGCAACCGCCAAGCCTACCATTTTCCCTTTTTTTGACCGAAGGATCATCCGATCGCTGCCAGCCCCCCAGTAAAATTGCATTCAACGTCTATCGCCGTCAATGGCAGTTAGACATGACTTAATACCAGCTCCCCAAGTTGAAATGTCTAACTGTCAATGAAGGTGAAATAATTAAAGGGCTATAAGCAACAAATAAATACAATGGTATAAGGATATCACAGTATTTACACTAGTGGAAAAATAGCTAAAGTTTTCTACATTTGTTTCAATGGTTTTGAACCCTCGGCTAATTAAGAGTCGCTGTTTAAGGGACTATCGCCATCTAGTGTTAAAGATGATAAGTGCAACTTAGGCTGAATTTAAGATTCCTGTGCGGGCCATATGCAGTGATATTTGTATATCAGCTGTTTGGAAACCACTTCTGTCCACAGCTAGTGGTCAATGGTGCATGGACTACCTACTTGTTTGAAATAGGGTTTCCCAAACTCAGCAGCCAGCGGCTTTCGCCAGCTCTCCCCGAATCCTGGAGGAGTTTGACCAGAAGAGAGTTTCTCCAGGGCCGCCTTCTTGTTACGGGCGATCATGTCGAGCTGTTCCTGAGAAAGAGGAGCCCATCGGGAGCTGGAGGGCTCGGACTCCGCCTCGGGCTCCACTGCGGAAGACTTACGCTTCCGCTGCATATTTGGAGCGAATTGTGCAAAACAAATAGCAGGGGGGACATTAGCACGAAGGTAAACAATAGGTCGCTGTAGAGCTAACATGTGCACTTCCCAATACAGAGCTTTTGAATGCAGTTTCGTTCAATGTGCATATGAAGAAAAACCGGTAGGACGCAATTTAAAGGTTAAACACAGGCGCCATTAAGATTCACACGTGGAATAATGTCAGCTTGTTAAGCGTGGATTTTAAAAAAAACTTGCAGGATAAAAAGCTCACCGAGTCTTTATCGTCATTCGGCAATTCGTTTACATTTTTGCCAGACTTCTTTTGGGAGACGGGTGAGAAAAAGGATTTAATACTTTTCTGTCCAATCATATTTTCCCTTCGAATGTAAGAAAATCAAAATGATCATCTCAGAGGAAAAATTAAATGCTGTCAGACCCTTCTCGACCGGCAAAAGAATTTGGCGCCAACCAAACAGGAAGTGAGGAAACGAAGAAGGGGCGTTCAAGACCCCCCGTTTTTTTGCCACTCTTACACAATTAGGTTTCTTAACAAACAGGCCAACCCATGTCATGTTCTTTATCTGATATTTGGTTGCTTGTGTCTACAGGTGTAAAACGAAACATCTTTTCAATGGATAAATTTGTGCAAAAGCGCCCATGGGCTGATGACGCCAAAATAACAATTCCAATAAAGAAGCTGAAAGCAGAGGGCAATCAAGAGGAGCAACCGGTGGTGGATGATGAATTCGCTGACCCGGTGCCATGGCAGAAAATTGAATCAAAAGGTCTGGATTGTGATTACGCCATGCTCTTCACCAAGGAGGAAGCTGATGAGCTTTTTCAAAAGCTGGAGGAGGAGGTGGTCTACTCAACAGGTGACGTTCGAATTAGTAATGATTATAAAATATGATAAGGGTAGTGGAGTGAGTCTGGCTTTACTTTGCAGGTGTGGAAGCAACAGTGCAGGTGTTTGGAAAGGTGTACAATATTCCAAGGAAACAGGCAACATATGGCGATTCAGGGTTGATTTACACATATTCTGGAGTGAGACGTTTAGCCTGCCCGTGGACCCCCACCCTGGAATATATTCGAGATTCTGTCACCAAAATAACAGGACACATATTCAATTTTGTCCTTATCAACAGGTGAGAAACAAAAGCACGTTTATGGATTTAATACTTCATTAACTGCAGTCTTTTCTAGGTACAAAGATGGGAACGATCACATGGGGGAGCATCGTGATGATGAGCGGGAGCTCGACCCTATGTCTCCCATTGCCTCGGTCTCACTTGGCGCCGCTCGGGATTTCATATTCCGCCACAGGGACGCCCGAGGAAAACAGAGCGGTCCATGCATCGAGCCTGTTAAGATGGTGCTGGCTCACGGAAGCTTACTTCTCATGAACCCACCCACAAACACTTTCTGGTATCACAGCCTTCCTGTTCGAAAGAAAATCCTCCTGCCTCGCATTAACCTTACATTTAGACGCATCCTGCCCATCTCCCAAAATTCCAAGGTATTGCACTGAATGTGGTTCTATTCCCTTTAACTCATTCACTGACAGCGATGGACGTACACTAAATTTTGTTCGTTAGGGTTGGCAGTAATAACGTTGTCCACATGTACATAAAATTTGAATCTGCAGCCTTCATGATAACAAAAAACAAATAAGCTTCAATAGACAGATGAAACTATAAGATTCGCTTTATTCTTTTTTTTTACGTGAGAAAACAGACTTTTGAGATTACACACATCTCAAATGGATATACAATAGTGCAAATTGCAAACAATAACAACAGGCCTCTGCACCATATTTCTTCTCAGCTGTTTTTGAAAGAAAATGGCAGTTACTGGTAATGCCGGGTGAAAATTGAGAATATTGTCACGAAAATCTGTATGGATATCTACATCTTTTCAAGTGACAAAGAAAATTTGGACACAAATTTCCATCCAATTTCAAAATCCCTTGTTCAGCCAAAATATAGCAACATCTGCAAAATGTGCAGAGACAACATGGCACTTTTCATTAAATGTGCGACTACAGTAAGCAAATATCCAGTAGACGCAATTAACCCTGGCTGCAAAATTTCCCCAAAAATGGCTACATACTTGCTGGCAATGATGATCATCGTAATCGGTACATAATCAAATTCTGACGAATGGATTGGGGGAATTACAGCAATGTACAGTCATCACATCTCCGTTTTTTTGTCCTGTGCGAGCCAGATACATTCAAAATGTTCATATCCTGAATGGGATGAAATCAGAATCATCACATTCCCTCAAGTCGTTCCTCTGATCCATTTACACAAGAATTGCCTACAGTCAAATAACACATGTTCCTGGGCACATCTAATTTTGACAATTTAACTGGAAAGGCAGCAGAATGAATTTAGCCTCTTATTTCGGCAAAGGCGTCCTGGAACTCTGCTTCTGAACTCTCTCATAGAAGAGCATATACGCGTTGGAGGCCAAAACCTCGTGCAGGTTGGCTTTGCGAACCGAGTCGTCGGACACCCAGAGCCACTGAGTAGTGAACTGTGTAGACGTGCAAGGCGGGTGGGGGCTGCGCCGATACGTCACGAAATGTCCTGAGTGCATGTCTCCGTGGTGGACCAGCACAGCCTTCAATTGGAAAAGGTACTCCGTGGAGCTGGCAGGAGGGAAGAAAAAGATTGTGTTTATATTTTCTGACAGATGGGACATCAGTATGTTTGGTCAATATTCCTCTTTTGGCCACATCTCAGTCAAAATTATGCATCTCTTGTCAGCTCCTCTTCTGAGCAACATTCAGCTCAGGTAGGCGTCTTGTAGTCAAGTATGTCATTGTGCTAAGAAATCAAAGCAGCTTACATGTATTCATGCATGAGGTCCAATTGTGTGATCCCACATGTAGAATGTAAACAGACAGAGGAACAGTTTCCATTTGCAATGGGTTTGTTGTTGTTATGATGCTCCACATCTGTAAAACAAAAAACAGCAAAGCCTGTGTGTGAACAACAGAAAGAGGCAGAATCCCGTTGACGTTGACTCCACCTTTGCCATTTGGAGGATTTTCCACAGCCTTGTCTGAAAGTTGTGCCTTTTGCTGTTTCCCGGAGTGTTTAGTGCGCTGACTTGTCTGGAAGAAGGAGCCGTGTTTGTAACGGTCCATTGATAGATATTCTGTAAATTGCACGTGCTCTTGTCTTTTAATTGGGGTTCCTTCGCTGGACCAAGTAAGCCTTTGCAGGTGGATGCAAAGGCACTGGGGCAGCTGATGGAGTAAGAAACACAATATTTGGAATAACAATTACAAGAGTAGACAATAAAGATAACAGATTGGAAAATATTGTCCACTGCTCTTCATATACAGTATTTAGATACATCAGTCAGAATGCTGATTACCTTTCCCAATTTAAGCTGTTTTACAAATGTTGTCCGCTGACTTTCCACAAGCTGTCCATTGACTCTTCCTTCTCGTTGAAGCTGGAATAGAAGAAGAAAAATCTTTCTCTGCAATAAGCGAGGAAATTCATATGGGGAATACCTTAGTGCAGTTTTCACACTCTACTTCCTTAATAGTTTCTGAGGAGATGAAAAGCTGTAGACACTGGTCCAGGGACACCGGTCGACCCTAAAAACAAACATCACGTTAAAGCAAATTTACATTTAGGGAATGATTATTATGCTTACCCACTGAGGTAAAGGGATGGATAAAGAAAGGCTTTCAAAGGAATCGTATCGCACTGGACTCTGAAACATAAAACATTCGGCTTGAGTATAACACATCAGGACCCTGCGATTTTTTTTTTCTTAGCCACAGCCAAACTAGAAAATAAATTCAACTCAGCAGGTGTTAGCACTGTCAAAATAGCGCATACATTTATGCTTTTATGTCCAATAAACAAGCTCATGCGCTTATGTAAACTAAAAATGCTCACTTGTTGCTCACACCGCTTGCATAACATGTTACTTGTTAAACGGCCATGGAAAGGATGGTGGAACTTCCATGAGCTTGGTATTGGGTGAAGAGGACCTGCAAAAGGAAAAATACTGTTCATAATGGATTGTCAGCGACTTAAATTTTCCTTCCTACCTCGACTTCTGCATGTCCTTGTTCTGTCTTCTTGATTAGGAAGGCTCTGATGTAAACATACATAAACATACACACAAATTTGTAGTCAACACTACATTGAAATACCATTTAAAATGTCTTCTAAAAGGTTAGGTCTCTGCACGTTATGCACAAATCCTACAAACATGAGCATGTAGGTCATTTGGATCAAATCCTCAAGCTCTAAATGCTTACCTCAAGAGACTGCATGTCAAACAAGTGGGTGACTTTAGGCTGGCGGTCCCTTTCCTCCTCCAGAGATGACGTTAGAACATGAAAGAGCTCATGGGCATCCTAAGGAGGAGGTATAAGTAAGAAAAGAAACTTTCTACTCATGAACACCACAGTCCAACCTGCTCTTCAAATAAACTGATGTGCCACCGGTATAATCTGAGAACATCCAGCAGGCATCCAGCATCGAGCACATCTTCATCCCCTGAGTCATAACTTGAGAGAGCTGTCAGCATAGAAACAAAACTTCTAAACCATGAACTCTTTCTATTTTTATCCCCCCGTTTCCCATACCTTTGAGTAGTTGGAGAAGTGTTGGGGACAACTTGTTTTCTTTGCATGACTGTATCGCGGGTGAGTTGGAAAATCGTTCCAGCCACCGGATGAAGGATGGGCATGCAGCCAGACCCTGAAGCAAAGAGTTCAGGAAGCAAGTCTTGCCCAAGTTCAACAGACCAGGAACCGTACCTGCAGGAGACAAAGTGACCTCTTTGTTAAAATGACACCCTTGCTGACAGTACTCATTGTGCATTATATGAATGGCTACCTCTCTTTCTCTTCTTTCGCGTTGTGATCGGGCCCCACAAAACATAGACACCAGCCGCAATGGCAGCAGCAACACCTCCAATGACGCCCCAGTTTTTGAGCATTTTGGTTCTGGTGAACACACAACATTATAGTTATGCTGAAATGAGGACGGGCAGTGCAGCACAATGTAGTGTATTTTTTCCCTGAGGAATAAATAGGAGTATAGTAAAATTTAGTGTATGTCCATCGCTGTCAGTGAATGAGTTAAAGGGAATATAACCACATTCACTGCAATACATTGGAATTTTGTGACAATTCCTTCAACAGAGTAGCACTTATTGCTGCAAAAAGGGCTGGCAAACTTTAACTTTATATAGAGAAGTGTCCCATATTGCTTTGCACAACACACAACTTGGCTGGCAGAAGATATAATAATAGAAGGAAACCAAGCATGCGTCCAAAGGCAAAAGCCAGCCATTCATGTTCTTGACATGCTATCGTTAGCATACTATGCTAACTTACCAGTATCGCTCGAGTTTCCGTGTTGTGCTTTTTGGAAGCTAAAGCGAACTACACCACGAACAATATGAACTCAAATCCGATGTATGTGCTTTGTATGCCTTCGCAAAGAATTGGTATAACGAGTATTAAACGGGTTGCTTGTTTTTTTCTGTCTTCTTTGCCAGCTGAGCGCGACGCAGGGCGACGGCGTGACCAGATTCTCTTCCAACCAGGTGAACTATTTACTATAAGGAGCTTTACTGTGGTGTTTGCCAAGGAAAATACTTTACCTGGCGGCGAGTCCGGTGCCAAGGTACTCTCTGACCAGCTTATCCGATCTCTCTGATCGACACCACAACATCCTGTTGTTATGGCGGAACTCTTGTGTTCGGGAGCATTTGGAAGGGAGCCATAAAGAACGCGTACCGAAATGTGTGGTTAAAAATAATAATCAAAATAATAATAATACGGAAGAAAAAAAATCCGACCAATGGAATTATATACATATATCATTGTCATTGTCTACAGTCTTACTGAAAGATCGTAAGTGTTTTAGCATAGTAGATGTGTTAAAAAAACATTGGATATTTGTATTAGACGGTTGGTGCCATTGAGACATATACACGATGTATTTTACATATTGGAGGATTTATTGATTTTTTTCCTATGTTGTCATTTAAAGTCGTTGACATAGTTTGTCCCGTGTGCACAATGTGTCTTCTCATTGGTCGCTCTCCTCAGTGCTGAAATCGCAGCTCGTCGTGATCATGTAAACTGCGATGCAGCCGTACAGATCGCCGGAAAATAAACAGCAAAATGGACGATGATCTATTCCAGCTGAGACACCTGCCGTGAGTTGAACCGCTTGACGCAATTTGTCCTTTAAATGAATTTAATCCATCAGCGTGTCGCGTTGTTATTTGCATGCGCAGCTCGCGACACAACACAATTATCTCGTAATGTATTAAAGCGACAGCGTCATCTGATCCAAACCCTTGTCAACATATTCAAGATTACCTGAAGATAGTGCTGAATGAAATCGTCAAAAATTATACCATTCCCGATCCGTGTCTTTGCATTTGCCCGTCCTTTGTTTGTAGCAGGCTGAGGCTGGTTTGCTCTGAATTAGAAAATACTAATGAGTTCTGAATTGGCATTACTCAGTTCTGTAATTAATCTTATCCTTGTAGCCAATGGCCTGGAGAAAGCCTGCATTATTTGCCTGTAAACCTGTTCTAAACTAAACCAAAAAAAGACGCTCTGGTGTGATACTATTTATGTAAACACTGAGTGGTTTGCTTACAAAATTGTCTTGTATATATTACCACATAAATAACAATTTATACCTATACTTATAGGGGAATTTTGAGTCACCCCTTAACCTAGGAAGCACATACTGTGTTGGAGATATAAAAGAAAGCGTGAGAAGCCAGAGCTATTGTAATTACAGTGGTTTCACATCACTACTCTGACAGTACTTAAAAAAACTGGTCATTAGGGAGAAAATTGTACACTTTCCATCTGTGGAGTGCTTAAGAAAAGTTAACAACTGACATAAAAAGAACAACACATTTTTGAAAGTGTGCTTTATTGATCGTTTCATCCCACCAAAATACATTATCTTCACCAGGGACAGAAGCATTTTACTCCAGAAGTGTCCTTCATAGTTATTCTTAGCCTGCCTTGGAATTGTAGTGCAATGTTATTTATTCCATAGGTATTACACAAACACTGAATCAGGGTAATTTCAGAGTGAAAGATTGAAGCCCACTGTAGTTTTAGATGCCTCAAACAAAGCACATATTTAACAGATCTGCACATATTTAAAAGATCTAACCTCATTTTTGGGGAGCAAGATTCATCAAAGATTTGAGGATTTAACGCCTAATTTCTTTAGTGTTGTCCGTTTCCGACACACGGGCGAAAGCACACGCTCTGAAGATGACGGGGAAAGTCGAGAGCCATTTGCCGCTGTGCGGGTGGCAGAGCAGAAAGATATGGAGTCTGTGGCCCTTGCAGAAGGAGCTCCAGTCCCTCGAGAGTTTGCCAACCCAACTGACGGTATGAGATCTTTGTTGTTCTCAGTCTGCACTTTGAGTTAAGCTTCCGTGACATTTACAAGACATTTAATTCATTTCTTTTAGACACATTCATGGTGGAGGATGCTGTGGAGGCCATCGGCTTTGGGACCTTCCAGTGGAAGCTTTCCATTCTCACTGGGCTGTCTTGGGTGATTTTTTTTTGTCATTTATACATTGTGCCATTCATACATTTGTTGTTTTATCAGCGAACCCCTGATTATTATCTTTTTGTTCAGATGGCAGATGCAATGGAGATGATGATTCTTAGCATCTTAGCGCCTCAGCTTCACTGTGAATGGAGACTTCCAAATATGGAGGTTGCTCTTCTTACATCGGTAAATATGCTTTCATAGCAATTATGTGCTCGTTGCTCTGAGTACTGTGCCATTTTAAGCAAGCATCTCAAAATTGATCAATAATGAAAAACATTAGGATATAATGTTAGATTATGAACCACATCTTGATATATAGTCTGTCATCAAAATGTTCTTTTAAAAAAATCATTAAATATATCAGTGTGTGTGTGTGTATTGAATTGATATTTCAGTTGAAATATAAACTGATTTATGATTAGACAAAGTATTTTACACTATGATAAATATCAAAATTGATGTAACTATATTTCATATATTGTTTTGTGTTATAACTTAACACTGCAGAGGTCTAGTTTTTTTCCTGTTTTTATCTATCTAAAATGCAAAGATTCTATACTATTAATATTTAAGCATTTTTGATATATGACATAATATGTATTCAAATGCCACAGGCGGTGTTTATTGGAATGATGGTCAGCTCCTCTCTTTGGGGAAATATATCTGACAAGTACGGAAGAAAGACAGTAAGTGAAAATCTTAATCAAAGCAGGAACTGTACCAAATTGTAATGATGCCTCTGTATTTTGATGTAACACATTGAAATAGACGTGTAAATGCAAATGTCAAGCTCTTTCAACTATCAATGTATTGTTGCCCTGTTGAATCTTATTTTTGTTTTGGCACGCAGGGTCTTACAATGAGCGTGTTGTGGACAATGTTCTACGGGCTGATGAGTGCTTTCGCACCCATCTACGGTTGGATCCTCTTTCTCCGTGCTTTGGTGGGCTTTGGCATTGGCGGAGCCCCACAATCGTACGTTTGCATAATGTACAATCTGCCAAAGGAAGACTTCAATGTGTTTTTCTTTTTGCCAGGGTCACACTGTATGCTGAATTTCTTCCCATGAAGTCTAGAGCTACCTGTATACTGCTAATTGAGGTTTGGACTTTTTGCCTTGACACGTCTGGTCTGATGCTATTAAGTTGACCAAGTGATATATGTTCAGGACATCTGCAGCCTTTAATCATGTATTCATGATGTTGTTCCACAGATATTCTGGGCATTAGGCACAGTGTTTGAGGTCCTTCTTGCTATTGTAGTGATGCCTTCTTTGGGCTGGCGTTGGCTTCTCGGCCTCTCTACCATCCCCCTTTTCATCTTTGCCATTCTTTGTTTTGTGAGTACTATATCATGGAAAGTTCTGAGTTCTATAAGGGGATACATAATAAAAAATATGTGTGAATGGTTAGAATATTGTAAAATTAAACATTATTCTCCTGAAGTATACATGACTCACTGGAATGAGGATTGTTGAGCTGGCAAACATTTTATTTAGATTAATCTGTTGGGGGACAGAATACACGATATGTCTCCTTTAAATTATGTATGCGTATTAAGAAGCACGGTAAAGTGACGTTTCTCTTTACTTGGACGGTAGTGGCTACCTGAGAGTGCTCGATACGACGTGCTAACGGGGAATCAGGATAAAGCTCTGGCTACTTTGAAGCGGATTGCCCTGGAGAACGGAGTGCCCATGCCACTGGGAAAACTCATTGCTGCTAAACAAGTACGTAAATCAATTTCTGCAGAGCATACTGCGCTATATTCATTTTCAGCTATTGAATGTATTATGAACTGGGATTTTAGTCGGTCCCTTCATTTTTTTGTATTTGTTTATTCTATTATTGTGATTAGGAGGATCGTGGGAAGATTTCAGACTTATTTTCATCACACATTCGTTGGACAACAGTCCTTTTGTGGTTTATTTGGTGAGTGAACACAACAACTATGGCATTTGTTGCCAATCTTCTACAATCATTACTCTATGGACAAATTCAACTTCATTTTCCTATTGTTGTGATTCTTTTCTCTAGGTTTGCAAATGCTTTTTCATATTACGGCCTTGTTTTACTTACCACTGAGCTCTTCCAGGAAGGCGGTGCATGTGGAAGTGAGTGAGAGCTCAATGTTTACTGTTTTTTTCTTTCTATTTTAATGTCAAAGTTTTTAATTATATCAGGTTAAGATGAAAACAAATGCCACAAATATTACAGGACTCTTGGTCATTTCAATGCTCCATCGGCTTGAATACTGTAAATAACAGAATGCACTTTATGTGACCAGAGCAAATGTGTTATAGGATAGTATTTTTCCTAAGACATTTTGGACAATGGCTGCTATCAAGATGATTGCTATTGAGATAGTAGTATGAAAAATAATGGTTCCAGCTAATAATATCCTGTTTTTTTAACTCCCTCTAGTGTCCAAAGGTAATAAGATGGAGCTGAGTTGCAACTTGGAGTGTAAATATTTGAACAGTGATGATTATAAGGATCTCCTATGGACTACTTTATCAGAATTCCCAGGTAAAAACAAACAACAAGATATATTAAAACTTGACATTCTATATAGTTATGCATTACTTCAAATAAGATAAACTTACAATGATCTTGGGTTCCTGTTACTCAGGACTGTTGGTGACTTTATGGGCGATTGATCGCTTAGGAAGAAGGAAAACCATGGCCCTGTGTTTCTTGGTCTTTGCGATATGCATCATTCCACTCTACGGTTGTGTGGGACGGTAAAAAAAGAGAAAATAGTAATATTTTCACTTTTATTGCTTCATTGTAAATCGGCACGGCTTCCCATTTTGTTACAGAACATCCATGACGGTGTTGATATTCATTGCCAGAGCTTTTATCGCTGGAGGATTCCAGGCTGCCTATGTGTATACTCCAGAGGTGAATTGACATTGAGTGAACTGAATAGGATCTAGTTCCAAGCCAATTAATAGAACAGTATGGGAAAGAGAATTAGAAGGGCTGTCACACCGTTTTCTGTCGCTCTGCAGGTGTATCCAACAGCAACCAGGGCTTTGGGTTTGGGAACAAGCAGTGGAATGGCTCGAGTCGGTGCCCTCATTACACCTTTTGTTGCACAGGTACCACCTGCGCAAATCAGCACATTAACATGAGAAACCAAAGTGACCTGTTTGCTTTGTGTTGCAGGTCCTTTTGCAGTCGTCCATGAATTTGGCTCTCTCAGTATACAGCTGTTGCTGTCTGCTTGCCGCCATCGCCTCTTGCGCGTTGCCAATTGAGACAACGGGGCGAGGCCTGCAGGAATCTAATCAACGCCAGTGGGGACAGGAGATGACGGGGCGGGAATCCTCCTCACAAAACTCAGGCCCAATCCATCATTCCAGTTCCGGCTCCCAGGGGTGAGCAATGTTTGAGGTAATTACAGTGAAAATGAAGGACTAAAAAAGCCAGAGGCGCTTTTTTGTGCAACTCAAGTCAAACCCCTTCAGTTTAGGCACTACGTTAAGTGACTTCAGAGAAGGACACAGTGCAAGATGTCATGTGCTTTCACTTAAGATTCCATTTTGCCACTGTATACCTCCATCATGATGGCTGGAATGGATGACATTCAGACCTGAGCTAAGAATGGGATGGGACAAATGACATCTGAAAATTTGAGCGTGATACAGAAGCAGTACAGCTTGTAGAAAAATAAATACAGGTCTGTATCCTTATAGGGGACAGCAAGCTCTGGTCTAGGAAATGAGAAAATAAAATTACACCATCTTGAGACAATTTTGCTTTAAAAAAAGCCTTAAAAATACAAATGTAGTATTATGTAACTGTAAAACATGTATTTATTTATTTAAGGCCTCACTCACTAGTCTCAGCTTGTTGTTTTTATTATTATTTATTGTAGGATTTTTTTTAAAACACTTTGAAAATTGTTTACATCATGTTGATGGTCCATGTATAAATGTGAACACCCAATTAATGAACTATACTATTAAAATACGTGATTGAGGATTCAAGTTGGGGAGAGCATTTTAAAATTTACATTGTTTATCACATCACGCAAACTTTATTAAGGCAGATTAAAACAATAATAATAACAAAATTTGCAGTCATTTAACGAGATTGATATCTCATCAGAACAGGTTGGGTTTCTTTAGGAAAGGGTGATATGGAGAGTTGTGTATTTTGCACTTTTTATCAGTTATGCTTTATTTGGGAAAAATAAGTTTCTTTGTTAAAGTATTCAATTATTTAGTATGAAGATGTTATGTGAACGGAATCTTGTCAAGACAAAATGTGCTAATGTACCACATCACAGCAGTAAATATTATTTTTAAAAGAGATTATTTCATGTTACTATTTATTACATGGATTTTGAAGTAAGATGCATTCATTTACATTTGAATATGATATGTCATATTTTATTATTTCATTGTGATTTACAAATTTGCTTACCATCTTTAGTAAGGATTTGATTTTCTTTGAATCACAAACACTAATAACAAAATCACAAGTGAGCTTTTGGACCCATGCCTTTTTCTTTCAAGATCTGACCAAAAAGGTTAGCTACTTCCTGGGCACAGCCTCTGAAAATGGTCAATCCAAAGCCTCCATGGCCATAGTTGTGAATCACCTACAGGACAAGCACACTAAATCAGTTCCTGACAACCAAGGTTCATCTGGACTTATGATCTGATGCTTTTGGAATAACCTCGACTGCAGTAGCGCCACACAGTATCGCTTCTCGCTCCAGTCGGACTTTGATTCGGGTTGGCCTTAGACCGGTCCAGTCACCCACTATCTTGGCATGCTGAGGTCAGAAAATGAAAACCAAGAGAAGCTCAAACTGCTTAAATGAAAACCATTTTGATTAAGAAAATGTGTTAACTCTTTACAGCAGGATCAAAACTAATACACAATTATGAGAGGGAAATAAACTAAAATCTTGCAGCTATTTAGGCAAACTGACTAGAACAAGATAAACAGTAGTCTTAATGTTACCCTGAGGCTAGGCTCAAGCTGGCATGCCTTTTCCCAAATGTCCTTATGATCGGTAGAATCATTATGATTATTCCAATTTCCCAGCTGGAACAGCCCACCGACTGTTACAAAACGACTCCTGCGTGAAAACAGACAAAAGGAAACACAATGACATGTGAACAGCAAATAAGTACCTTTTTAACCCATGCTAAAGTCGGTGTGATGGTTGGAAGAAAAAAAGATTTCAGACATGCAGTGCAATTAAAAAGTGCTCTTGAAGTCACGTAAGTCTCTATCACACTGGTGTTTTCAGTGTCAAAATGTCTTTTTGATGTCAGTGCAGCTAAGAATTTG
Organism: Stigmatopora argus; assembly: GCF_051989625.1. Lineage (NCBI taxonomy): Eukaryota > Metazoa > Chordata > Actinopteri > Syngnathiformes > Syngnathidae > Stigmatopora > Stigmatopora argus. The sequence continues at coordinate 9,091,904 of NC_135391.1, read as the reverse complement.
TCAGTGTCAAGTCACCAGTGCTACCCTGGAATGATATATGGTGAGTTGTAAACCCCTTTGGTATTGTGGGTAAGAATCCAGTGCTTTAACCATGGGGCCTCCACCTAGAAAATAGCAATGTATAAAAATGAAAACTTTTTTCCCTCACTTGAATGACAAAACCAGTGTGTCTCCTCACCTTAATAATCTGTCCCCGGCCTGGTTGCAGCTCAGGGTCAGGCTGCAGGTCTCCAGACCTCACTCCACTACAGTTTATTATCACATCTGCACCATTTTTAGACAGCTAAAAATAAGAAAGGACAAACATATACTAAGAAAACAAAATTGTATTGTCTAAATTTCCAGTTAAATGAGCAATAGGTAAGATTTGCCCTCAATTATTAATTAAACTCATTAAATTAAACTGATTCAGTATTTTGATCCCAGTTAGTTTCATTTTTAGCCACCAGTCTTACATATTGCTCCTTTAAGACAACAATTGACTTATTTTGCATGCAAAGAGACTATTTAAAAAGCCAACCTCTGTAAAGGAGCCAATTTTTCTTTGGTAAAATTTCACACCCCGTTCTCTCAACCTGAAGAGGACACCAAATGTAATGTTAATACTAAAACACATGCTAATTATGCTTTTCATTTCTGCTATGCATATTGTTACAACTGGACGGGTATCTAGACGATCTAAAGCCCTTTTACAGTGTTCACTAGTATATGATGGCCTAAATCCATAAGAAAAAAACAGGCATTTGTAGTAGGCATAGGTATATATTATATTTTGCAAATAAATAAATCTAGGTAAAATGTACAATATTCACATGGATAAGTGTATTCAGATCGGACCCACACGTTTGACACCCCTGTTTAATAGATGACCAAATTACAACCTGTTGCATGCTACAATTAAAATGACCTTTGTCTTCAAATCAGGTGAGAACAAGCAAGAATTTTACAAAACACTCCGTAGAGACATTAGCGACAAATTCAAAAATTAAACCAAGATAGGGACGGAAACCCAATAAGATACTGACTGCTCATATGTGTAAGAACTCACCAGTCCATCAGCCAAGGTAGGTATGTTTTACCTTCCAAAATGAGAGCAGTGTTGAACCATCCATGACTTAAAGAAAGGCACAGGCAATTTAGAAGTTTACAGAATATTCCAGACAAACAACGCTCTAATTCTCAAATCACTCAATGCCTTTGGAACAAGTCCAAGAATTGCTCCCGCAGTGTTTTATACTAACACGATCCATTGGGAGTGTACCTGTAGCCGGGAAACATCTTTATCTCCCGCTCGGTGAGGCATCTGAAGCCCAGGACTATGTCTTTAAATGACGGTTCCTGCACACAAAAGCAGAAAGTGGGCGAGAGTTGACGTCATGTGACTTGGTAAGATTGAGATTCTCCTGATTTTGCTGAGTATGATGATACTGAATCACACGGGAGCTCCTGCCAGTACGTAATGAGCCATTAAATTAGACGTTCCATTAAAATTTGGAAAGGACCATAACCTTAAATCCATAAGTAAAGGGCAAATCTTTACTCACAGGCATTGGTTCTGTGCAGAGGTTGTAGCCTGATTGAAGAAAAAGACCCATTTTTACACACTCTGGTGAACGCAGGCAGTTCACTAAGTAGTCAAAGGTCTGCTTATTCCATTCCCTGAAGAAGTACGGAGCATTAAAACAAGAACATTTTGAAAAGAAAAGGGAGTAAACCAAATATTATATACAATACTGTGCATACATCTCTTGCAGAGATCCTTTCGCATTAAGATAGGGCTGCCAAAGACCTGCCGCTCCATCGCTGGTCGTCAGCGGGGTGAAGTAGTCGGCATACACCTCAATGATTAGTGGCGTGGCTATGGAATGGTACTGCTCATAAATGCTCTGAGCTGTGGATAGACCAATGACGCCAGCTCCTATTATTGCCACACGCATTTCTGGAGGAAAAGCACAGGAGAAACAGCATGAACCTCTGGTTAAATTGTATTATTTACAATTAATCACTAGACTGTTTTCTTACTTCATGCAGGGGTGGCTAGTCAATCACAGGGCATATAAATTCAACTGCTCACAGGCAAATAATGGATAATGTTTATTCTTCAATTATGCAACTTGCATGTGTGTAACACTTGTGCTGACCTATTTTAAATAACTATTGATGTCAAAGTACACTGCTTGGAATGAGTATAGTACATCATAGATTACATTGTACAATGTAATAATGAAAAAAAAGCCTGGATGTAATTCGATTTTTTTAAAGTAAATCATGAAAACAATTATTAATTAATTATTTCATGCAATTTTTACATCATAGATTACATTGTACAATGTAATAATGAAAAAAAGCCTGGATGTAATTCGACTTTTTTAAAAAGTAAATCATGAAAACAATTATTAATCATTTATTTCATGCAATTTTTGCGACTACTTAAAAAAGAATTAATACAAAATGTAACCTGGCATAGAGCAAAAGTTCAACGCTCGATTGACACATGCTGGTCAACAGTTTGTAAATGTTATTCGGTAACTATAAACTAAAACTGGTTGGGAGTACGTATTTAATTCAGTTCAAGTTCCCAACCAGAATAGACTGCTACCGAGTTTAGAACGTGCATGGAATGGCTAAATAGCCAAATGTTTTTCATCAGTTTTGTAGACTTTTTGCAAATCTGCCAGTATATTGCATGCAGAATTACAGTTAACTAGTCGCAGAGTGAAAGTGTCGAAAGTTACTATACCGTCAAAGTCAAAGTAGAAGCTGATCAACGAAAGCGACGTGGAGTAAAGTCGACGCCAAGCCTACTACTGTTAGTAGTAGTAGTATAACTGAGAGGGCGGGGTTTCGATGAGATCACATAACTAATATAACTAATTCACAAATCTGCACCATCTTTCAACCAATTCTGAAATGATCAACATCAAAATTGATCATGACACAAGCAAAAAGTAATGACATCCATTCAAGTTTATTCATTAAAGTTATCAGTAAATTGCTTGTTTATTTCTTAAGAAAAGGGCAGGACAGTAGTAATGATTAACTTATGTATTTCTTCAGTGCTAAATAAAGCGTGACTTTATGTCATAGATTTATTGAACTTGTTATATAAGTAGGGAAAAGGGTATGCGTGAAATCAATCGATTTTTATTTAATTGTTACTTATTGTTGGAGTATATTTATTGTTGTATTATAGTGTCCGTGTTTTTGAGTTACTAATTTTGAACCTTAAGCCAAAAGTCCTCGCACCCTTGTATATACTATTATATAAATATATAGATAAAATACAAGATCAGAAATAATATAAATAAAATACAAGATCAGATATAATATAAATAAAATACAAGATCAGATATAATACAAATAAAATAAAAGATCAGATATAATATAAATAAAATACAAGATCAGATATAATATAAATAAAATACAAGATCAGAAATCATACAAATAAAATACAAGATCAGCTAGAAATAATGATACAATGACATATTGAACATGTCAAATCTGTTTCAACGGATTTGACATTGTTTGCTGTCAATGGCAGAGCTGATCGTTGAATTTTTAGCTTCAAATCCCACTTTTATCGCTTCTGGTGACTTCTGAACGAAGTGCTGTGCCTTTTGAAGTATTTTAGTCCGCTCCTTTTCCTACCCTGTAGCAAAAATAGTATATATTATAGTACATGTACTATACTATATGCTTGGATTGAAAGTGTCATGACGCGGCGAAGGCTGGACTCTCTACCGCCCCCCATGCGTCCATCTGTTCATTGAGTCGGCGCCAGCCCAGGCGGATCTTTAGCCGGGCATCCATCGCTAGCAGGCAGCTCACCAGGCCACAACGGCCGCTGGCCGCTTCCAGTCATGGCGTTAGTGACTCTGCAGCGGTCCCCGACCCCCAGCGCCGCGTCCACCGCCAGCACCGCGACCACCACTGCGGGCGAGGTCTGTTTGCTCCACGGGGATGGCCGTTGAATGAATAAAATCCAATATATGTCGTGGTGTTTATAGGCAAATGCTAATTCTGGGCAAACGAAAATGCTCCATTTTGCTTGAATTTACTGCCGTTTTTGCTTTTTAGTGTCATGTGGTTAGCGAAGCGATGTTTCCATTGCATTTGCTTACTGTTTTAAAGGCTGTTTTGTTTTTTTGAATAAAGTTGAGCCTGCGCTGCACTTATAGGCAATGTAGCTAACGTTAGCTAGTTCATGACGTGACAGGATAGCTGTGAAAATGTCTCTTTAATTTGATTAAACAATCTGCTCGGCACACTAGTATTATCACAGAGAAAACCACGCAACTCCCCTCTAAGCTACCGTTTGCCCACTGTTAGACATTTTTGATGTTAAAGCAAATGTTCGTGTTTTATTTGATGGCTTGCCTTGTCATATTACTGTTTAAATCGTAACATGGCTTTAGGACAGTAAGCAGACAACTGTCGTAGATTAGATGGATTTTTTCCCCCGATCGTTACTTTATTGTGTCGTTTTGGGGCTTACTTGGTTTCCTTGCGTGTATGTTTGGTTGAAAATGACAGTAACTTTCAATTTAGGATTTTAAAGAGTTGTTACCCCTCGTCTTCACGATCAGATGGGGGCGCTGTCAACTAAGTTTAGCAACGACCTAATATGTACTGTGCCATCTGTACTGCCTTGTATTTTATATTTTCGTTTGGATTTGGCACGAAAAGCAGCATCTGTCACTATGAGAGACTTTATAAAATACAGCCAAATTGATCAACATTTTATTGTCATTTCTCAATTTTCTGTTCTTCTATAGTGATTCTTAGTGTGGATCACTCCTACTTATATCAGCCTTGATTATTTAAAATTACTATGAAAATTTGTGCCTTTACGTTTTGTCCCATCTTGATATGGTACAATGTGGTTGTTGGAATATTTTTTTCACAAATAACCTGGTATTAAATACACATTCTTTAGCTGTTACTCAATTTTTGCCTATTCTTATATTGTTTAATTTTGATAATATAATTTAAGAATGCATCTGTAGTGGGTGGCTCAACCCGAAGATGTCCGTTGACATGGAACAGTTAAAGCTGCTGCAGCTATGATGTCATCGACTCGATGAGGAGTGGGTGCAGTGTTTGAGTACTACTGCAGGAAAAGAGAGCGTAAACAGTAATGTCACATATGTTAATGTGCTTTAAACCTGATTCACAATCCAAGAGCACATGAAGTAAAGTGAAACGTATTATCGTTCCATAATAATTATCGTAAATGATCATTTCCATCTGCAGGTACATAATGTGCAGTTGACGCTTGTATGAGTCTTGCCATGACTGGATTTCTTGGACTCAGATTAGAATGGGCACTAAACATGTGCATGTTATATTCACAGTTACTCTTGATTTTTTTTAATTATTATTATCAACTGAGCATTTGCATATATATTGAAAATTCATCAGTCATCATTAAGTACTCCCATAATAAGGCGTGGATGATGATATGCTAGCATTGATTTCAGATTTCTTGATGCATCTGGATGCAAGGTAGCGTGATACAGGAGACCCATTAACATGACATTTAAATTTTTAGGACCGAAGATGAGATTTGTTTGTCTAATTTAATGTATTTTATTTCAGGATTTGGGGAGCGAAGATGAACGGCGGATAAATCAAAGGTAAAATTCCCGTCATTGCAAGTTTCTTTCACATTTTTTAATTTTTCAGTGCTTAAAATATTTAATGTATATAGTGTTTAAGTTTGGTGCTGACCCATCCAAAGCAGGGCATACAGCAATCTATACATATGGCAAGTCATGTCTCGCCTATAGATTGTTCACATTTTTTACATATTTATTGTTGTGCTCACACCTACTTCAACTAAGCACCAGCGTATGTCAAAGCTAAAGTACAACTTGTAAGTTGTAAGCAAATATAACACTGTATTTCATGTTTTATATCAGCATAGAACTTGCTGACTCAAAGTAGCAGCAGCACACACTTGCCACCGTGTGAAGCAGAGAATTGTAAAATAACCTCAAAAATGATAATGACTTAAGTATCCAGTAAATATTTTGGTTGACATTTTTGTTTGGATCTTTTGTGCTTTTATTCTATTGTCAAGTATTGACTGTGCGCTGTTTGCCACAATCAAAATTGGAAAATACGAAACAGCAAGACAAGATCCTGGATGTGGACATTTTTTTTGCACCGGCAAAACAAGTTTAAAGAAAATGATTGCCATGTACTGTGCCAATTTGAACAGGAGCACAAAAAAACTATTTTTTTTCACCTGCTGGATGAGAAAGTACATCTCAACACAAGGACGTCTGTCTTCAGAAATAGAAGGCTTATGAATGGCTTTTGTCACTTTGTGGCTGCGTAGACAAATTAGACGAGGAGGATTGTGATCGTTTTCTGGCGGCGGGTAGACACGACAGCATGTTCATGCAGTCTGAGGCACACACACACAGACGCTCAAAGGGAGGGGGCACCAGAAGGAGTGGAATCTTGAAGCGTACCATGCAGAGTGGATGATCCTAGGCTGTCTGACAGTCGCTTTCAGTCTATCACTCAGCAGAGCCATAGGGTCAAGGCTCAGTACCACTGCAGTTTCATGGCTCATATTTTCTTGAAAGCTAGAAAAAAGGAAGTATTGATTCAACAGGATGCATCTGTTTCAAGAAGCCATCCAGGAGGCTGTAATGAAGCTACCTTTTTTTGTGGAAGCTGCTATGTTGACCCGTAGTGAGATGGAGCGCGTGTGAGTCAACTTACTATTCTTTAGCATGGGAACTAAGATCACTATGTTCTACGGGCAAATATACTCACCTTTATTTCTAGTGTTAATTTCCAGTATTCTTTAAACATTGGCACACACACGTGAAAATAAATAGATAATCAATTATTGAAATAACATGAAACTGTCACTGTTTTGAATTTTTGCATTTACTTCAGAAACTACAAAGATTTCTTTGAGACTTTTTTGACTTGGAAAAACATACATTTGAAAAGCAATATTCCCCAGGGCTTCATGTTCACAAAAAATATAAATGCAAAGCGATGATAACGAAAAGACAATTTTACAGTAGAAACATAATTGCATATTTGTATCAGCAAATTTGAAATAAAAGCAAATCAAGTTTACATAGGAAGTATGAGGGGATGACACGCTGCTGTTTTCTTTGACATTTGATGCAGTTAATTTATTGTTTTTTTGTTGTTGTTGTTTTTTTGGAAGGAGCCAATTCTATCCTAATCTAGGTCTTGTGAACTCTATCTTGAGTTTGCCATTGATATGAGCAGCTGGAATTTGCCCACCGTACTGAGCAGGAAGCATCTGTTTGTCTCCTTTTCTATTGCTTCAGCCTCATATTTATCCATTATTACCCTAGGCCCCCTGACACTTGTAAATCTCACTCATTCAACAAACTAAAACTAAATCCATCACAGTGAGACAAAAGCTCTCGTTTGAAAAGTGTCCAAGTCCCAACCCACACGCTTTGTTTCGCGGAACTTTTTTTTTCTTTCTCTGGTGCGGAGGGCGGAGTCAATGTATTGTGAGGTTCACAAAAGAAAATGCATTGTTCTTGTAAAATGGCCTGTTTGGTGCTGGCCTGCTCTTCTGGATGGCACTAGTATGCAGAATTTATTTGTGTCTAAATAGTAACCTATAAATTGTGTGTTGTAATAAAAATGATTATTCTGATCTTTTTATTGTTATTAGTTACAATTAGCAAATTAGGAACTCATTTGAAAAATATTGCTTTCTAAGTACTTAATGTTGAAGCCTGATTGCTTCTGCAATATCAAGCAAAGACTAATTAAAGTAATGCAATAGTCAATGGGTTAATTAGTTGTTATCCAAGGTTTTTATTGATTCTTTTTATTTTCAGTTCCTGCATAATGTACCAATATTTTTGTGCAATGTTATTGCACTACACAATTAGATAATTTCACATTGATTATATTTGAGCTAAATTAATTGCCTTGGATTGTCTCATTTTCTAAGCACTACAACTCTATGACTTTTCAAATACTTTCTTGCAGGATTTTTGAATAATAACTCTTTTTACATGATTTAGTGTACCTTTTTATGTGTGTCAAGGGAAAATATTTTCCTTTTAGCTGTTCTTAATTAACTAAATTGTAGTGTGTACCTGTCATTCAAGAGTTTTGAACTTTCCTAATGATGTCATGGTTTGCCTGCAGAGGAGGGCGGTACGATCCCCTGCCAAGTCCAACAATGAATGTACTCACAGTATTTTTCTCTAGAGAATTGGAATGAGTTCTGCTTGAAGGAATCACTTTTTTTAATTAGCTGATGTCAATCATAAGCCAAACCTGTAAACCTCCTGAATCTTATGGCATATGATCCGTCGCATCTACTGATGTCAACAAAATTCTCAATTTTTTTGTTTTGTTTTCCAGCCTTAGTGAGAGCTTCTTCATGGTGAAAGGTGCTGCGCTCTTTCTACAACAAGGGAGCTCTCAGCAAGGCCAAAAAGTGCACCCACACCACAAACATGCAGGTGAGAACCATAACAAACATCCAACGCTAGCTCTGAATATTAGCCCATTTCTCTACCTAAATGGTCTAGTGGTCAGTTTTTTTTCAGGCTTTTTTTTCTCTGGTCCATTGAAGATGTCAACTATCTTTCCCCAGTGCTCACTTCAGTACTGTTGATATTTTTCATACATTTTCAATAGGTTAAATGCTGCAATATTCAATATTTTGTTGACACTATTCTCATTTGTCACCATAATGCCCTAATACATAAGCTAAATGTTTTTATCAGAATTTTGTGACAATTTAAGATTAGAAATTGCTCTAGGTTGCAGTGTACGTAACCAGTCGAATACTTTCCGTTTTCTCTTCAAAGTTGTAATTAAAACCTGTCAGGCTGACACCTATACCGGTTGTCGCTTCGCCTGTTGTTGACGTATTTAAACCTTTGTTTCCCATCAACAGTTGTGTTTCATTGAAGTCGACCCTACTTACCCCGTTTCCCCATCCATTTTAACTGACGCAACACAAAGAGGAATTAAATTGAATCACTGATACAATTTTTTTTTCACAATTTTCCTCAACAGGGGATTTACCTCAACACCTACAGGTGATGATTAACATTCTGCGCTCGGAGGACCGGATCAAACTGGTGAGGGAAAAAATAAAATGTGCAGCTGCAAAGTATTTACACCACATGTTATATTATGTTTTATTTATGTCACAACTTTATTCTAAAATTGAATCAATATTTTTTTGACTAATTTTGCATGGTGTTCATTCATTTTCCGGTTCGCTTATTCTCACAAGGGGTGCGGTGGGGTGCCGGACCCTAACCTGTACACATAGTACGTTGCAGTGGCTTGCCTGGCCTAGTCAACTCTGTAGAATGCCATGTATTATTCGCCAAAAATAGTCTAGTTGTTCTGTGTAATTATTAGTTATGTGAACAGGTTTTAACAGTATGCTTTTGAGAGTATGACAAGATGTTTCCATGGTGTCTGTGTTAATATGATGCCTGGAAGCACTATCCATTACCAGCATAAAGAGATGAAACTGACAATTTTCTGTACAGAGATTGCATGTAATTTGGTGTGGCAGCTTCACAAATACTTATGGTAGTCACCACGTTCTTGCTGAACCTAGATATGTATCATGACTTTGAAATGAATGTGCATTGTATGCTTCTGCGTAGGCTGTGCGGCTGGAGAGTGCGTGGTTAGATCGTGTGCGATATATGGTGGTTGTGTACACTAGCGGACGGCAAGACACGGAGGAGAACATCCTACTGGGAATCGACTTTACCAACAAAGACTGGTGAGAAGGCAGTTAGAATGGGTTCTTATGAATAAAACCCACTTTGACGTTTTTGTGCATGGCCAGGATTTTTACTTTTGAGTTTATTTTTCGCTTTTGTGGTCACTCACACATTTTTCATGCTTTTCTGTTAGCGTAGCATACTTGCCCTTTTGACAACATCAAACTTTGTTTTCATATTTCTGCCAGCAAAAGCTGTTCGATTGGCATGGTGCTGCCACTGTGGAGTGACAGTAAAATCCATCTGGATGGAGATGGGTGAGTGCCATAGTAATATTTTGCTATTTTGATCGAAACTGCAAAAATGGTGACCATCTGTTTTGCTTCCCCCCCCTCAGAGGATTTACTGTCAACACGGCAGGGCGGACTCATGTCTTCAAACCTGTGTCAGTGCAGGCTATGTGGTGAGTAATCCTATACAGCAGTCCTCTTTCAGCACATAGCACAACCTATAATATATGACTGTTTGTGCGGAACTACACAATCTCAGAAAGGTTTTTTAATTTATTTCTTTTTATTAGCGACTGCATCGGTATGCCACCTGCTGGAAATGAATGATTTGCACATTACTTAAGTTGGGAGTCTAGTATGACTTTTGATGGTTGACTGTTATGGTTGAGAGCGTTCTGATTGGCTTCTATGACCTTTACCGAAAACCAGGTCGGCTCTCCAGGTGCTCCACAAGGCTTGCGAGGTGTCCCGTAGGCACAACTATTTTCCCGGGGGTATGGCTCTCACTTGGATGGGTTACTACGAAAGCTGCATTGCTTCAGAGCAGAGTTGCATCAATGAGTGGAACACCATGAAGGACTTGGAATCCACACGTCCAGACTCGCCTACTATGTTTGTCGACAAGTCAGTCATCATAAATTACGTAAAATTTTGAACGTGACGTAAACTGATTCTGTCTAAGCCTCATTGTTGAATGTGGCATTTTTGCCATAGTGTTGTTTTTATATGTATAACACAAACATTAAACTTTTGACAGGCCTTCAGAACGAGAGCGAACAGAGTGCCTTATCAGAGCCAAACTCCGAAGTATCATGACATGCCAAGATCTCGAGAATGTCACGTGCAAACAGGTGAATGTGACTCAGTTATGACTATAGTCTTCGGCATTTTTATTTGTTATTAATTTGACAATGCTTTTATTCTGATAATAGTATTTGCTGCTTTAGCGGTGTAGCAACTAGTTACCCATTAACGTAAAAAAGAGATTATTTAATTGAAAAATGCACAATTTTTTCGATAAAAGGTTGTTGTTTTTCGCATGCTTGATTCACTTTAATCGCGAACATTGAGACTGCCTTAAATGATATATGATGATATTTCTTTGATTAGATCCGCACAGAGTTAGAGCAGCACATGAGCTGTAACCTCAAGGAATTCAAAGAGTTCATCGACAATGAAATGCTGTTGATTTTGGGCCAGATGGACAAAGCTACACTCATATTTGACCACGTCTACCTGGTAGAACAGCTTATATTGTCTCGCCAATCTGTCTGAAAAGAATAGGAATAATATACTTTGTCTCACCGATATATTTGTTCTTTCTTTGTAGGGCTCTGAATGGAATGCTTCGAATTTGGAAGAACTGCAAGAGACCGGGTGATTTATTTCATTCTGTAAACAAAATATATTGAGAGTGTCATCCGAGCAAATGACTGACCTCTATCCTTCCTTCCTCAGAGTGCGATATATCCTCAATGTAACTCGAGAGATAGACAACTTTTTTCCTGGCACATTCAGTTATCACAATGTCCGTGTTTATGACGAAGAGGCCACTGACCTGCTGGCACACTGGAATGATACGTACAACTTTATTGTTAAAGCAAAGTGAGTACGAATGGGAAATATTTTTGCTCATACCATTTATGTATTCAATTACTCACATGAATTAGGTCAGTTCTTAAGTGGCCAATCAGCATATACTAATTACAAAAAGTTAAGAACATTAGGTTCTTGTCTGAAAGTAGAAATGCAACGAGTGGCTTCCATTTTGGTGCTCTTTTTTAATGCAATAACAAGGAATCACCTTTTTGATGGGTGAAACAGATGTTAGAAATTGTGCCATTTCGCTATTTGCTAGCGCGAGTTGTGCCAAAATACTGAAATGCTAAAATGTTGGCTGGACATCCGTATTCAATAGTGTGGTCATATTTTGTTAACCTATGAATATTATATTGCATCCTCTCTTCATTCTCGAATGTCACCCATATTAATCGCCAACTTTTCCATGAGTACTATATGATGATTTGTCAAAAATCAAAATTGCTAATTAATGACTGCATTCTTCCCCCAGAAAAAACTTTGCCAAGTGTCTTGTTCACTGTAAGATGGGCGTCAGCCGATCTGCTTCCACAGTCATCGCGTACGCCATGAAAGAATACGGCTGGTCACTGGAGAAGGCGTACAACTTTGTTAAGGAAAAGAGGAGCATCACACGACCTAACCCAAGTTTCATGAGACAGCTGGCAGAGTACGAGGGCATTCTTGATGCGAGGTACAGTACATCGTTTTAAATGTCTACATTATTTTCTCATTTTATTCTTTCCACACAAATCATTTCACTGGCCATAGTGGGTTTTTCCTCATTTGTAAAGGTTTACCAACCAATTTCCCCCCCCAAACAAACAACATGTATATATTTAAACTTTGCTTCTACTATATGCAGCAAACAGCGTCACAACAAGCTGTGGCACCCGGACACAGACTGCGAGATGGCCGAGGGCCACCAGGTGTTGGCCCAATGCTGCGGTGAGGAAGAGGGCGACCACCTGACCCCAGAGCCCGTGATGTCTCTCTGCTGCGAAGACGCGTTGCCCGTTAAAGGTGCAGCGTGCCCCTCCCCTTGTCGAAAAGTAGCCCTGGAAATCGACCCCGCCTACAACAACTACTATTTTCGGAGGCTTTCCGACTCTGCATTGGACAGTGAGCCCTCGACACCTGTACGTGGTCCCCCTCTTCTCGGCATGGAGAAAGTCTTCATTGAAATCGAGGATGTGGAGCGAGACGCCCTGCTGGACGATGAGGCATTTGACGGGCAAGACGGTCTGGGGCTTCCCCATTTCGGGTCCACAGCAGAGGGCACCGCAGCCCAGACCTGCAATCGCGGGCCAGAGCCCCTGGAGGAGCTGCGTCTGCGGCTAGAGTTTAGCACCGTGGAGGAAGAGGATGAAGAAGATGTGCAAAAGGAGGAAGCAGACATGGAGGTTCTCATGCAGCCAGATGAAGGTGGGGGTGGGGACGGCGGTGGAGGAGCAGGGGAAACGCAAGATGTAGAGGTGGAAGCCGATGTCGACAGCAATGGCATGGACCTGGCAACCCTGAATGAAAATTCCAACAACAACAACCGTTTTACCTCTCACCAGAACTTCAATGTGAGTTTTTGTTTACAAATGCGAAATGGGGGCCTTGTATCGTAAGACCTTACACATTTCCCCCCAACAATGTGTAACATTCTCCACTTCTCTCTTTATAGGGAAAGGCCACCCCTCTTGCAGCTGACGTATCTTTATGTTCTTGGAGGGACATTTCTCCCACATCTGTTTCAGATCCTTGCCTTAAGTCCAGTCCTCATCAAGTCGCAAGTGCTCCATTACAGCAATCCCAGACCTCTTCTAAAAACCTCGTGTGTTCAACGGTTTCTCTTTCCGACTGTGCCAAGAGTGCTTCCTTTGCTTTTCCCGCGCTGCCCGACACACCGCAGCAAATCAGAGAATCTCCTCTCGCTGTCAGGTTGCCGGACTGTGATGATCTGTCGCACGTGAACATGGAGTGTGAGAATAGGTTGTCCGTAGGCTCTTCAGAAGTTCTCCCTGAGCTGATGTCAATGGATATGCTGGAAGACACACCCTCCGAGGAGAACTTGGCCGAGACGCAGAGGTTGGGCGTGGTGCGCCGTCACGCAGAGAGACTGGAGAGACTTTGGGGTTCGCCCCAAGAGGGCCTGCATTCTTTGAAGCCATTGCACGCATGTCAAATGTCCAACAAGGAAGAGTTCCCAGGCTTCCCTAGAGACCTGCTCAAATCATCTACGCCGTGCCAAGTAAGGTTAGAGCCACTGGTTGTTCCACTCACCAATGAAGCCTTGTTGGGGGTGGTGGGGTCGGGGATGCTCACCCCCACCTCCACACTGACGCGCAGCTCCAGCACCGACAGCCTGCGCAGCGTGAGAGGAAAGCCCGGCCTGGTTCGTCAGAGGGCGCAGGAAATTGAGACGCGGATGCGCTTGGCGGGCCTCACCGTGTCGTCCAGGCTCAAACGCTCCAACTCCCTGGCTAAATTGGATAGTCTCAATCTCTCCTCCGAGGACCTGTGCTCCGCCTGTTCTTCAGATGCGGGAACACTTCTCCTTCTCTCCCTTTCTCCCGAGCCGGGGCCGAGCATCGAGTGGGAGTCCCCTTGCGTCCCCGCTCAGTCCCGCCCCTGCAAGGACTTGCACACTCCAGAGAAAGCTCTATCAGGGGAGCCCATAAGCTGACGCACACAGGGGTACTCCTGCGCCCCCTCACCTCTCACCACGTAGTGCTGCGGAGGTTTGTACAGATTGTGGAATGGAAGAATATCTACAGAGCATTCACATATTTGCCACATTTTTTTGTCAAACCGCTCTGACGGTGTAAGTCACATTGCTGTATCTGACAAGAGAAGCCATCAGTTCACCTCTGACTTGGTTGGGATAAACAAGTGCCTTGTGTTTTACACCACAGCGGCACAAAGTTTCAGGCAGAAGGAAAAGATGTTCGGTGCAACCTTTAATTGACAGTCCGTAGTACCTGGTGAATACTAACAAATCTGCATTTTTAGTTGACCAGTCCAGTACAAAAGTAAGAATAAAGGAACTTCTTTTCCTGTCAGAAAGAGTTGTTGTAAAAGTGTTAATAATTGCAAAGTTGTTTAATACACTGTTCTTTGTTTTAGATGCCATAGGCCTTCATGTTGAATTCATGGAGAGCTGTTTCTTGCTGAAGTTGAGATAGTGACGAAATCGATGTGTGACAAAGCGTGAACTTGAATGAGAGAATCGAGACGAAAAGTGGAGAGAGAGCTCGGCTTTTTACTGTCTTCAACAAACATCAGAATTATTTCTGGCTGTCTGTTGTTTCTTTGCACTGTTTTTTTTTAATTTTTATTTTATTTTATATAATGGTACACATGCTATCTTCCAAAATAACAATGTTATTCACCTCACCAGTCATCCATTTTGTGATCTTTGGGAAAGCAGTGAGCTGTCATGCTGTGTGGCTTGAGATCTGTCTAATGCAAATCAAGATTTCATATCTTTTTTTTTCCTGCCATAGTTCTATGAACTTGTTTTCATTCTTGCCAACCTAAAAGTCATTATTTTTTAAATGTGAAAAACCAAAGCTCTATGGCTGTCTCATCAAATTGAAGCTGTACAGTATAATCATGTCAATCATGTATTTAAATGCTGTCACACCATTTTGCACATTTGGGAGAAATGGGAAAAAAACTTGAGGGAGTTGTAGGGCTTATTGCTGTTATAATTTTATGCTCATATCCATTTTTTTTTTAAACCATGATCACACTAGGTTACATCATTTTTGGTGACCATGTTTTTTTTAATCCATATGCAGTAACTTTTGTACTGTACATTGCTGTAGTTTGAATGCATATTGCACTTTTTATGTTAAATAATGTACTGTATGTGTTAATTATGAAAATAAACACGTTTTTCATTACATAAGGTAGACTTCTGCTTATTTTGATTATGAATAGCACTGGTAATGGGATTAGTGTGATTTTTTTTGTAAAAATGAACTGAACATTCTGCCTACGGGAAGTCGGAAGAAGGCAATTAAGAAAGGCTTATTTCACAAGACGTTTGCTGCAGATGTGCATTTTAACGCCTTGGAAGCTGGAAACCTGCCATAAACCTTGCCAAATGTCTGGCCAGTGACTTGACTTTGATGCTGTACGTGTGTGTTACATCATGACGTGTAAGCGATGTCATCTGTGTGTTTTGGCTGGAGACCGTTAGTATTCCTAACAGCCAGGTTATATAACTTTCAGCTTTCCCCACCCTTGTTTGCATGACATCAATGAATGGCTTAAGTTTCACGCTCTTGTTGCTTGGCTGCCCTCAACGACCGTGCTGAATAGGTCTGTTTAGAAGTTATATAGCAGCGTCTTGGTGACTGTAGCCTCAAAATACATATTTTCATGTCTCCCAATTGTTACGCCGTGTAGATTGTTTCCAGAAAATGCTCTTCGCTAAAACAAAGGCCTCGAACATAAAGAGGAAAGACTGACAAATGGGAGAAATCAATTTAAATTGCTAAGAAGGAAATGGTATGTGAATGAAATCCGAACACAATATTGATAATTAATGAAATGATATAGTCCAAAATGTGCAATTTGCTTAGTCTATGCTGGTGTTGTGTCGTAAAAGACAGTGGAAATGGTAAAACGTGCAAACTGCTTGTTCTCTTTAGTAGCGTTCCTTCTGGTGTGAGTTTTTAGTCTTCAAACCAGCAATTTTGTTTTTTTTATTAAAGTTATCTGCCCTGTTTTGATGTTTCTATAGTTACTGGGGGAAACAGTTTAAATGTTTTACATCTCTGAAGCAGCTTCTTGTGCACACCTACATTACACCTACAACTTGAAAAATAATAATTGACGGTTTAAATTTCTGTTTTTGTCTTATGCTTTTGGGCTTTTCAAATCAAACACCAATGCGTGATTATCTTACCTCAGTGTTAATCATTTATTCACTGTCAGCCCCCTTGATTCAAATGAATTGGACACCTACTAGCATCAAAATTGTTTGACTTTACAGCAGGAGGATGAAAAGAGCCACAAAATTGGACATCTTTCATCGCCAATGGTGCTGCAACAGTTAAGAAACCATAATCGGCCCACAAAGATTAGAAAAGCACTTTAAACAGGGTTTAAACAGTTATTGTGCAAAATCTGGAGAAAAAGTGATCCCGAAAACACGTCAATGGTGAGGTTTCTCAACATGGGTAGTTTTTCCTCTCGGCGCGTTAACCAAATGAGCCGTAACATCACATGGCCGTCATATAACGTGCTCCTTGCTCGACTGTTTCAGGGAAGACAGATCATCTTCGGACAAGCAACAAAGAACACACTGTGGGTCTTGATAGTGCGACTGAGCGAACCAAGACTCACTCTGCTACTTCCAACCGGTAAGTGTAAGCCTTCACTAACCTATCCACTAAATTGACTCTTAACATTGTTTCTATTGGTGCGGCTAAACCCAAGGGTAATGAGAAAGCGGATGAAATTTTTTTGGGGAAAGTTTACTTTCCACTGAGGAAAAGGTGTTTTTC
Organism: Stigmatopora argus; assembly: GCF_051989625.1. NCBI lineage: Eukaryota > Metazoa > Chordata > Actinopteri > Syngnathiformes > Syngnathidae > Stigmatopora > Stigmatopora argus. The sequence continues at coordinate 9,074,807 of NC_135391.1, read as the reverse complement.
TGTATGTTTTCATGTACAATATTATGATGCTGGAAAGCACATGGTGATCAAGTGAGAAGCCTCAGGCGTTAAAGGGAGGTTCAACCGGGACAAAAAGCCGCTTGTTAACAGTAATGGGGTACTTCAAAGGATAAAGTGAGGTTTAGGTTTACCACTTTGAGAGACCTGATGAGGTCACAAGAAAAGGAAAAAAAATATCTATAGCTCGCACCTCTGTTTATTTCACATTTACTGCTCACCAAATCTGTTTGTATTTTGTGAAAATTTTGTCATGCACCACTGCTCTGTGTTCCATGTTTTTACAGGGTCTGATAGCCAAAGGTTTAGCAATGTGCATGCTTGTCAGATGATAATGTAGCAGTAGTCATATGTTGTCACGCTTAGGAGAGAAAACTAGGAGAGCAATCAAATCATTGTGTGGTCCTTTCTGTGACTAAAACTTTTCTCTACTCAGAACTAATATTTAGCTATTATCCACCAATTTTGACAACCTTAACCCTCATCAGCTGTAGCCCTGGTAACATTGAATGAGAGGCAATACACAGAAGACGGGTCACCGGGCCGTTAGTTACCAGGCACATACAGACAAACGACCAGTCAGACTACCGATGATAGCAACCGATTATTTTATAGTCTGGGAAAAGAATGAACACAGGCCTGTATTGCCGTTAAAAATGCTATACATTATGATTTGGACAGCCACTTTTGAGACATCTCTCATTTGACAATGGTTGTAAATAAGCACAATGTGCCGAGCTGGCCCAACTGCATTTAAAAATCTTGTGACTGTAATTTGTCTTAGTAATGAGCACCCCAAACAAGTGTTGACAATGCAAGTGCATGAATACCCAACAGAGACAATACAACAGCAGTTATTGTAATAAGATCCTCTGATTCACAGTTTCCATGTGACAATGATTTGTTTGCTGTGTGATTCTGTCCGCACACAATTTCAGTTGCGCAGTGACAGGATTATTTTTACTGCCTCTTATTCCACTATTATATTCACAATGAAGGTTAGGTAACAGGATTATTTTCTAATACAGTAAAACGGCACATTTGCGAGCAACCTTTTCTTGCAGTCTGTCTTGGCAATTTTATTATTTGGAACCAGGGGTAGGTGGATGGATAATTTTGTCAGAGGAAATGGGATCGCTAACAGATTAAGATTTGTTTATAATATTTAAGGAAACTAGACTGTTGTGTAGATTGGAAAAGGCTGGGGAGCAGAGATAAGTGTTGAATTTGCAATTGTCTTAAATGTTTACTGCGCAAATCTGGAATTCTCATCATGGCCAATACATTAACTATAGGGGAAAGAGGGTGCAATTAATAAGAAAAGTACATTACTTTTACCTAGAAAGGGGTAAAACAGTGGGGTTGGGTCGGAAAATAGATCCTTAAAAAAAAAAAATCAACAAATAATCCCTAATAATAATAATAATAATCCATGTCTATCACTGTCAATGGCAGCCAATGAGTTAATTTGGACTCTGGATGACAACATGACATCCGTAAATCATGTGATCTGGATTTAACCAATAAAATTGTAGCGCGGTCTCTTCAAGGAGTGCCCAGGCTTTTCCTTTATACTGCTTTAAAGGCTCCTCATTTTGCCTTGGATCAAACGCTACACCACAACGACTAACATTGACACGGAAAGCATTTGAAATGATAGACGTGTGTTTGGTGACATGTCTCAGTGACTGAAGTGGTGCCTGCTAGAATCAAAATGATCATGTAAATAATTTTGTGGCTGGTGTCTTGCTGTGAGGTTAACGCCATGCCTTTCTCCGTAGACCAGTATGGGACAGACGCAGGAAAAATTAGAAGGAGAACAAACCATTGCTGACGGATTGGAGGACGCGCACCCTAACTGTTGCCAGTCAGACACTTCTACCGATGATGTCATGAAGGCAAGAAATGCCTGTGAAGAGAAGGCCGGCAACATAGAAGAAAAAAGAAATACATTGGAGGCAGATGCGGAAAAATTGAGCGACAACCTGGAGCTAAAATCACCTTTAATAAACAAATACATCAACTTGTGGGCGAGAGGCTTTGCTGCAGACGAGGTCAACCAAGAAAATGGAATAGAAGAAGAAGGAGAAGAAGGAGGCAGGGCCGCTACGGTTTTACCACCTAGCAAAAAACAAAAAGGTAGTGAAACGACGGAAGAAAGTGCTCACACAAATAGCCAGTTCGATACAAAACAGATAGAAGAAAAGAGCGCAGAAAAGGAGTTTGAAGACATTTCCAACATGGAGGACCAGGGTGAGCACAGCCAAAACCAGCATGAGTTCTATGGGAATAGTGGATCCTCATGGGATTCAAACTCTTTACCTCTACGTGTGGAAAAATACGAAACCAACATGACATTGAGTCCAGCTTCAGCCACCGAACCCAGTTTAATCTTGGATAAGCTGCTGAGGAGAAACCGAAAGGACATTTGTCCCGCTCTGGAGAAAATCAAGGATATGGAAACCGATGACATGGACATGGAACTGGATTTGCCCACATGTGGCGCTTCAGCAATAGTCATCAGCCCCGAGGAAAGGAACACAGCAGAATATTTGACCCGGAGCATTTTATCGTCTTCTACAATCAAAGCGACTCAAGGTGACTTTGAAGTGGCAGGTCCAACTGCCCACGTGAACAAAAAATCCAAAATGTCCAAAAGCGACGAAGTGACCAAATCAACAAAGGCACTTGGCAGCAAGACAATCACTCCCAATCTAACCGCTTTGAACAATTTAGAATGCAATGCTCTTCATGAAAGAGAGTCATGTGAAGTCGCGTGTATGATCAGCGAGGAAGCCGCACAATTCTACGGGTACAGCCAAAAGGAAGATTCCGAATTCGTTCCTCCCAGAACAGAGGAAGATGGCAACTCAATTTCCGTCAGCTCCAAGATGGAAGAAAGCCCCGGGTGGCCAGAGCTTCCCACGGCCAACAAAGAAACTGAAACGCACAGGCAGCACGAGTTGAAATCTGCCAAAGAAAGCGACGATAGCGTTTTATTCCGAGAAATATCCCCCGACCCTGCCAGGTCTAGGCCTGTTTCAGATCTGGTTAAAGAAAACATACAGCTGCACGAGAAGCGTCTGCACCAGGATTGGTCCAAGCCTACTGGGGTCAAATGCGACGAGCAAGGTCAATCTGTCAAGGTGGCGCAGATGAAAGCCACCTTTGACTCACCTCAAAAATCCCCAGACAAAGCGCTGGAGAGGAAGCCGTCTACCAGAAAAGGTAAGGGCTCCTCCACAAATGAAGTACACAGTCACAAAGTAAAATGTACGCGTGGGTCCGATATGATAAAATTGCATTACAATTACTATCTTGGGGGTTGAGATTTGTTTTAGGCAATCTATCATCTGCATTTCTCTGTGTGAAAACAATGCCATCTTGTGGTTTTTAAAATACTCTATACAAATTCATCACATGCCTGAAACTGTATGTGGATATTTTTTAGTGGTAGTAAAGTGTACACCGTAATTGTGTTAATGGAGATGTTCAGTTTTTGGCATCGTGCTTGACCATGACTTTTTCCAAAAATGGTCCCATTTAAATATCCAAATGACAGTTGCTGTTTTAACAGCATATTCAAAGATGGAGTAATATAATGGGTTGCTTGAGATGTAATAATTTTACGAGTAGCATTACGAGCACCCAAGCAGAGCCACATTATAAAGATAAAACTTTTGTGTTCAAAATTATCCAACCCCATTACAGAACAATTTTATTTCTTTGTTAAAACGTGCAACACATTTTAATTGAATGATTCTAGCATAGTTTTGGTTCTGGTGAAAGAAAGTGTTGGCAAAAATCTACAGTAAATTTTATTTAGGAGAAAAAATGCAACGTTTTTTTTTCCATTCATTCATTTTCTGAACCGCTTATCCTCACAAGGGTCACGGGGGATGCTGGAGCCTATCCCAGCTGACTTCGGGGACCAGGTGGGGAGCACCCTGAATTGGTGGCTAGCCAATCGCACGGCACAAGAGGATGGACAACCATTCACGCTCACATACATACCTCAGGCCAATTTAGATTGTCCAACCAGCCTACTCTGAATGTTTTGGGGAAGTGGGAGGAAACCGGAGTACCCAGAGAAAACCCACTCAAGCCCGGAAAACAAAGATACCACTTACTCTATATAAAGTGTTAAAATAATAAATAAGCTGTTCATGAAAGGGGAAATCATTGTCAATGGCGGGCAATGATTTAACTGGTTTTCTTATTGTTGTCTCTCTGTCTTACTGTTAATTGTTCTCGGGGCCCCTGAGTGGTTGCGGGGCCCCAATCCGTTGCGACTAGATAATCAGTCAACCAGTCAGCAGCCGTATATTGTTTTAAAGCTTACTCCCATGCAAAGTATCGCAATTGGATCTGACCCACATTGCTCTGTGTAACATGTTTTTAGATGATCTATGGAACAATGATTCTGACGCTCTCTAGATCTTCCCTGCAAGGAAGGAAAAAATGAGAAGCCGACACTTAGCCCAAAAAGTCACGTTATCACAGCACTAGCGCTGATTGGTTTGTAGAAATGTCATTTAAGACGTCTGACCACTCAGCGACCGCCAAGCCCAGTCGAAGGCGGGCTCTAGTTTCTGAGGAGGGGAAGCGCACGGACAGGAAAGCAACTTATATCAGCCGCTCAGTCACAGGGTGGAATCTTTGGGAAACGCCGTCTTTTGCATTATTCTCTATTTTACGGGAATAGTTTAACTTTCCTCTCTGAAGGTAGGCTGTGTATGATTGAATTGTTCTCTACGTTGTAACTCCGTATCGATCTGATCTCCAAAAGTACACGCGTTCGCCAGATTCGGCACTGTTTCAAGCTAACATTAGCCGGCGACGGACTGTCAGCGGAGAGGAAATAGAAGGAAATAAAGGCCCCCAGTGGAGGGTTTTTGTTTGCTTTTGTGTGAGGAAATGGACATGAAATGCGGATGTGGGACATCGGCAGGGCAGGGGTGGAATCCTTAATGCGGCAGTAAAAAAAACACAAAAAAACTTAAGTATGGATAAGGCACACGGACGCAGGGGTAAGTAAGGAGGTAGGCAGGGAAGCCGCGCCCTGGCCCCTGGCAATCTTCACCCGTCTCATTGGGAACTTCTCGGGATGAGGTGTTACAAATTTTCAATTCGGTTATTGGGGCTAAACACTTGGTTTGTTGTGAAATCGCATCACGTCTTTACCCAGATGACATAGTCGTCGTTATTATTAGATGCTGTCCCTTCAATATTTTTATTGGGGGTGTGTAATTATTAATACATACTTAAGCCTGTCACTTGTCACTATGTCCTTGCATAAATATTTGAACCCAAATAATTTCCAAATTACTCACTGCCATTGATAGTCTTTAACATCAGGTGCATTTATACCGGAATTGCATGATCAGGATTCCGTGCCATTGAGAGCGTTAGATGTCCAATCTGTTATGACTGGGAGGATTGGCAGGGATTATTCTCTGTCAGCCTTTCACAGTCCCATGAATTGGACGGGTAAAATCATCAATGACAGATGGCGAGTTAAAAAAATATATATAAGAAAATTGATGTGAAATTGATTAATTTCCTGGAGATTGGTTGGCACGCACTGAACAAAAATATATTGCTCTTGGGCATGAGTCACTTTCATCGGAAATATGACGGGGTTTTGGCCCGGTTACTGTGCCCTCATTAGTGCTTTGTGCAACAATAAAACACATATTAGATCCTCCTGTATAATATTGTATAATGCTCTACTCCCTTCTCCAACCCCAAGAGAAGTGTAATGATGATTGTAGCTATCAAAGTGTCAAGAGGAGACCATGATTTGCCAATGTTGACCTGCACTTTACTCTTGTGTTTGTGTGGTCTTTTGAGTTACCTACTTGGGGATGAATGCTGACTCAATATCCTGACAGTCTACAGCTGTGTTTAGACTCATGAACCTTTCCAGACATTAACTTCTAGCAGTTGTGGTACAGTGCCAGGCTTGAGAAGTGCCCAGGCTGCTTTCCCATGGGGTGGACGAGATAGGAAGTGGGTCAGGAAGCAAGACTCAAACAAGGGAGAGATCCTATGGACTATTGAGAGTAACAAGCAGGGTGCTTTATATGCATATTTAAAGCATTTAGGTGTGTGAAGAAATGCTTTCCTTGTAACTGATTTGGGCAATGTTCAGTGTTTATCAATTATTTTGGGACTCCCTTCAAAATAATGACACATTTAGCATCAGTTTATGCTATTCATAATATAAAATCGCTGTTCTTGTGGCAATGCTGTCCGTCTTATATTCAGAACATCTTAATTTGCAATGAAAACTGGTAATGTAAACCTCAGAATTCATTTTAAAAAAGGCAATTAAATATCAGATGAATTTTCAGATGTTTGAATATTAAAATATATCGCAAGAGGTCAATAGAAATAATTTGTTTTTAAATGTAGACATCATAGAAATGGAAACTATTGGACTTCCTTGATTGTTTCAGCAGGAGTTTTTGTGTGCCTGGTTGTAAACAAATCATCCTGCATGCAATCCTGCTTCAAATCCACATTTTCATGGTGAGAGTATTTCATTAGGATAGAAATGTAAAGTGGACTTTCCTAAATCTTAGCCTTTAAGTCGGATAAGAAGTTTTAAGCTTTGGTGCTAATGCAACTTGGATGAGAAAAAGATGATGTGGGTGAGTATGACTAAAGAGTGCTTTTAATTTATAAGGTTCTATTTTTTTTAGCCTCAGGTTTCAAACCCAAGGGCCATATCAGGGCCTAAAGCGTATTTATCTTTTCTTTTTTTTTTTTGCCCAAATAATATTTATTTTGATTAATTTCTTGGTAAATGAACTACTTTTGTTTTTGCAGAAAATTAAGATGGAAATTCATATCACTTGAATTTTTTTCGTTTTTTAATTGTTCAAAAACATTCAAATATATATTTTTAAATGTAAATTTACTAGCATAGTATTTGCTTGTTAACATTTTCATCAATGTCTGTTTGGAAAATTTTGTTGCTGTTAACTTAATATGAGGTCATTATTCATTTTTCTGTGCTGCACAATTGAGTTTATAGTCCAGTGAGATGATTTTTCCCAGATTCTAATTTAAACTGGTTATAGGAAGCAAGCCTATCTTTGGTCAGTATTTGCAAGTGTTTCACTTCCTGGTAATGTGCCCATAGAGTTATTTAAAAAATATATATTTTATTTTAGTGGAAGAAATAATGGATTCATAAATTAATTTAAAAAAATCTCCCCATGACAAAAACCAAACTAATTGATGTCAACAAAATCACAAAACCAATAATCTATAGGTCAGCCCCAGTATGAGAGAAATCTGTATAATGCTATTCTTATCCAACCCCACAAATTATGAAGTGTAGTTTCACCTTACGCACTTCATTTCAACTATAATAATTGATTTGTAAAACAAACCAAAAACTTTGTTAGCATAAAAAATGACAGTATTTTGGAATCCTGGAATTTGAATGTTTGGGTCTGAAAGGTATAAACAAAAGTACTTATTGTGTGTGTTGTTCTTTAAAGACTGGAATGCTGAGATGCCAACTAAATGGTGTCATGGTACTTTTTTTCCCCCTCTTGGTCATTTCCTCTGGCTGTGGGGTTCTCTTTCTGTCTCTGTGCATCACTGCAACTGATCTGGCACAGGAGGCAATAGGATGCATAGCTTGGCTAGGAACAAAGGATATGCTGATTTTCCTCTGTAGTTGAATACAGGCCAGATTAGAGCTGTAAATCTAGTGTGCTATCCCTGAAAAAACAGCACTTTCTCCCCAAGGTGTGTCTGCCTCAATACACGTCATATGCTGTCAAACTAGTGCTTGCCAATGCTGGTACGAGCACTCTTGCTGGCATTTTCCACAATGTCGTATGCATTGTGATGTGTATATTGGAAGAGTTGTACAATTTTATACGATTTTTGGATGTCTTGACAGCACTTCCTCGGTTTAGCAAGACAATTCCAAGAATCAAGATTTTCACTTTACTTTCAGCACTCTGTAAAATGTCTTTCTGAAATGTGTTCTTCAACTAGTATTTCAGCAGTAGTTCACCCATTTTTATATTAACTTGAATCCGACTGTCATTGCAATGAAAGGTGATGCTGGTCAGATTTGCATTTTGATCATTTTGAGCTCCATTTTCTTTTGGACATTGCAGAACTCAAAGTGCATTTGCACTTTGGCTGGCAAGATCAAGTAATAAGATTTGTAGTATACAAATGGGCTTGTTTTGTAACCACAAGAAGCCTATTATACGATGCTAAGCGATAAACCAATGAAATGAACCCCCCTTTTGTTGCATTTACGTCCGGATATGGTTCTTTGACTTTTTTCCTCAAAAGTTTCAATTGTCATTGGTCAATAGTATTTAAATTTGTTTGTGTCCTTTTTACTTTTAAACTAGTGCATGAATGATTTTCCAACTAACGTAGTCTTGTTTCTTACAGATATGAAAGGAGTCGTACGGAAGAGCAAATTCCGGCATGTCTTTGGCCAGACGGTGAAAAATGATCAGTGTTACGATGATATCCGGGTGTCAAGGGTCACGTGGGATAGCTCATTCTGTGCCGTAAACCCCAAATTTGTTGCCATAATTATCGAAGCCAGTGGTGGTGGCGCTTTCCTAGTTCTTCCGCTTCATAAGGTAAGATGAAATCACACTATTTACTCTGTCATCATTTCCAGTTTGCAATATAATATGTTACTTGTCTTTTTATAATCCACTCACCTCAACTTTAAAGGGGAAATTATTCATGTTCTTATTTTTGTATTTATGACTTTTCAATACAATACACCTATGGTACTGAAACTGGGATCTTTAGGCCAATCTTTTCAGCAAAGAATTAAAACATTTCAGCACCTCATTGATTGCAGATCTTGTAGTGAGCTCAGCTCAACCGGTTCTACACTCCTCCTGCCCTCATCTCTGTTAGAGTGAGCTGTTTCTGCATGCCTACCATAGTGCCAGTGTACTAAAATGGTGCATGTTTTACATTTACTGTTTTACTGTGTGTTGTGTAAAAATTGATTTGAATCGGGGATTTCCACTAAACAGTTTACCTGTTAGCATATTAGTTGTTTGTAATACAAAAAAATACAAAGTTTCCATTTAAATATAGGTCCTTAGCATTTTATTTAAATGGAAGTCTTTGCAAGGGTGTCAAAGTTAGACCATTCAGAGGAGCATGATTTGATTCCGTTATTCATGCATAATTTTTTGAATGCATGGCTTGCTGATTGGCAGCAGAAAACAAAACCAGCACAGTTCTCCTTTCTGTAGGGGAAAACATTATGCGTTCTACCCATCATTCATTTATATTTTATACTTTTTTTTAAATCAAGCACGTGTGAATTGTTGCATGTAGCTAAAGCTGACGCAAATGTCTGAAAATGGTGCATACATGCATATGGGAATATAATCAATCTTGTCCTCCTAGTTTTATAGTAAAATACATAAAAGGACTGAGCTCTGTTGGGTTGTTTATATGGAATCAATTTATCTTTTTCTTTTTTTCTTTCCTTTTTGCTGAGCATCTGTGTTGTGGTCTCAACCAGGCTCCGAGACAGTTGTGGTTCCATGTTTGTTCTTAAATTTTATTATTTATTTTCTTGCACGCGAACACAACCCACTCAACTAACATCCCTTTTCTGATGGTGCATGTCTGGCACACCTTACGCCTGTTCAGCAGCGCGGTCTCGGTTTCTGTGTGGAACCAGTTGCACAGGGCCTTTGTCCTTTACATTCTCAGAGCATGACCCTTTGTCTTGACTGCACTTAAGAAGGAGGCAAAGTGTGAATATACTCCCTCCCCCATATACTGAAGCCACATGTAAATGTGCTGCTTTGTTGCAAGGGAATACATAATAAACATTTGCATAGTCGGTTGTTTGTGTAAATTGAAAACAGGGTGAGCAAACATTTGCTCTAATATTTTATTAAATATCTTAAACCAATTAGGCTTTTATCCTGCGTGACTGACTTGAAGGAAGTTGCTGCAGGAAACCACCGTGACTGAGCATTGCTATGCATATTGTTTTTCTCCTGGTAGATCACAGCTGAAAATGCCCGTGCTTTCCTTCAGGCCTTTTGTCTCACACGTCTGCTAATTTATTCCCTGATTTTCATTAAACGGTCTCAGAATGATAAGCAGCCAAGCATGGTGATTCCACTTGCCTTTTTGTCATTATGTATGGACCACCATGTTTTTTATCCAATGCTTTTACATGTAATTTACGGAACATCTGCCTACTACTCTTGGCCTAGGTCATCCACATCTTTAGACCATGCAAGTGGTTAGTAAGATCATGATTTTGTTCCATTTTCTGATAAAATGAGACATAACATCTTTAACTAAGCCATAACATCACAATTCTGTACCCTAATACTAAAAGTGAAAGTGTGTATTGTGTATATAATATACATGTGGATATATGTATAAGGATATACTAAATATATTTATACGTGTTAATATTTTGTCTATTACCTGAGTGTTTGCCCCTCTTAATTTATATATTGCAAAATATATACATATTTATAAGCAGTGCTTTGTATGTATAGAAAAATGCATACACATGCAAACTGAACCTCTTCTCATGTGCTAATCAGCTGATGCTGCTAAAGATTGCCTTGCCGTTCAGTCGCTTTTGCCATTGCCGCTTGTGCCGCGCAGTCTTGCTGACTGCAGAATTTACCATATATGGTCAAATCTGCTCCTTGCCTGACAGCCTTCCAAGAGCATTTCCTCTCTGTCTGCTATTGGCTGCTCCACGTAGTGTCAGTTCACACATGCACTCAGTGATAGGCCAAAACATATCCAGCAGCTGAGATGATAGAACTCGGCTGAAATCAGATGTTGTATCTAAAATTAAACGGACATATGTTATCGTCACTGATTGATATTGATACTAAAATATCTTAATATGACATAGTTCTGCTCCAGATATACTGCTGTAAATCCAGCTCAATAGTGTTATAGTTCACAGTAAGACACATGGGGATGGAATCTCAAATGTTTTCATAACATTACATTTTGTTTTTGTGTGCTTAAAAAAAAAGAAGGTAATTTCATTATATTTTCCATAGATCTCCTATGTGATATTGTTCCATCATTATTGTTTCCTAACTGTTGATTTTCTGTCACTAGTGCTCTAAGTGGCCTCCTTTTTTTATTTGGGTTATAAATCCTTCTTGTTCTGACTAATATTCCTTCTACTACTTTTTAAGTCCAACATACGGATATACCTGTAAAAAAAAGATTTTTCCATTGTACTGTACTGAAGAGCATCTGCATTGAAGAGGTGTGAATCATACATTAGGCTGCAAGGTGAGGAAGTGTGCTGGCCTTTTGTGTCAATGAAAAGAATGTCATGTCTAAGGAAATGTTGTTACCTTTTTTTTTCCACTCGTGTTGTGCTTTGTACGTGTGCGTCTTTAATTCACCTTTCTTTAAAGTGCTTATGTGAATTCAGGAGTCGGGAACCTTTTTGACACAGCCATAAACAAGTCCTATTTTCAAATTTTATTTCTTGAGAGCCATACTCAGAATTTAAGAGTAAAAATGTGAAAATTAGATGTGATTTTTGGGGGGGATGTGGGGTCATTTCACTACTTTTAAATTACTCAATGAATTATTTTGACATCACTATTACGCAGTTCCTACTCAATGAAAATATACATGCCGAAAATTCTAAGGGGAAAAAAGTTGATTCAAGTTAGAGGTAGTGTCAGCGCCATAGTGCCGACGTGACGCTCCTATTGGTGCATTCAGGACTCTGTCACCAGCGGTTTAAATACATATTTTCCTCAGGTCAGGGGATTAGGGGTTGATTCGTACTCAACTTTTGGGAGATGTTTGATGTTGATGTTACAAGCTGAAGGGAAAATGCAGTCATGAAGGTTGTCACTGCCTAATGTTGGATGGTGTTGCTTTTTTAATTATGGTCGAAGTGCTCAATCATGTGTTTACAATTGCAGGATTCCTCAGACCGGTCAATCTGGAATTAACCAGTTAGTTTGCTGTTTACACACATGCCCTGTTAAACTAAAGCGGTGGGGGTGAAATTAAGGGTTGCTAGTTCAATATGTTGCTTACTGTAGATCAGGGGTGGAGAATTAATTTACTAAGTACTATATTTTTTGTATTGTACAAGATGTGTGCACTCGACACGTGCGAATTCTTCCATTGATTACAAATGAGATACCAGTTCCTTTCTCAAACGTTTATTAGTCTTCAACCCATAGTAGAACTAATGTACAAAATATGCAATTTTTATTTTATTTTTTTTATACTGAGAAAGCCTACAGTTTGCAGCTTTGCATGAGCAGTTCCAGGTAGGTTGTGAAACTTTGTTTTCTAAGTTGTCTTAGCAATGTTAAATTTCACTTCCTGAAACATGTATGAACCCTTTGTGATTTATGTACAGATACGATTAATAATTGCAACATCCCATTGCCAGTGAACATAAATTTTGAAAATAGTCTCCTAAAATAATATACAACAACCACAAACTTTAATTGCTGTTCTTTATTATGCCTCCAGAATTATTACTATGATGAGATTTTCCACTTTGTAGAAAATAAAATGTAGCCCACATAAGAAGCGCACTCGTGGCTTTTTTTTTCTTTTTGAATACCAGAGCATTCATAAAAGTCAGTACTGTTAAGCAGCTAAGCCGTGTCACTTTGTTGGCAACACTGAAGACAAGTTTTTTTTTTCTGAATTGGATTCCTCATACGCATGAACATCATAATCAAAGCAGCTCATATTTTACATTTCATTTTGACTTCAGTAAGATATCAAACCAGTTCATTTTTCCCACTATGCTTTAGATGGAATATGAACATCTAAAGAATGTCTTTGTCAGCAACCATTGTTATTGGTTGTTCAGAATAATACAATTGTTAACTAGCCATGCAAAAAAATTGCCGTCTTATTTGTTGTACGCATGATTGCTGGAGAGTATTATGGAATTATCATGCTGGAAGGAAAGATCAACTAGTGATCTTTTCACACCATGGAATCCTTTTATTGTGTTTGCTTAAACATTATATGACATCCTTGCTGCCCATCTCTCTCATTTGTCGTTCCAATTCCAGGGTCCCCTGTGGCCTTAGTGTGGAATTTGAAATATTTATGAGTTGGTAGTAGCCAAACTGTTGGTCTCCAATCGCCCAAGCTTGATAATCCTAAAGCAAGCGGAATAGGTCATCATTAGTCAACCATATTTAACATTCTGTTGTTGTTTGATCGATTTTGGGTCAGATTCTGAACTATGAGGAGACCTTCTGCAAGAGCATAATCTGAGAAGGTTGATCCCTATTAAAGAGGTATAAAATGGTGCTGTGTGTCCATTAGAATTACCCTTATCAAGTATTGATTCTTCCCTTTGTAATAAGGGCTTATAGACTTGGGGTCAAAGAAGCACGTCTTTTCTTCTCTGATACTAAACCAGGTGCAGATTTTGGAGTTTTAAATGTTATTTCAGTAATCAAACATTAGCAGGTTCTCTTCACAGCAATTGAACTCTTATTTTTACGTGTCTGTCCAGCCCATGACATGCACATTAATGCATCATACTGCATTTGAAACATTTGAATAATACCACAATGAAAAGATGGCACTATAAAATCTGTGCAAAACGGTTCATCAATGCACAACTTTGATTGATACAGGTCGCTTCCCAGCATTGCGTCATCAGTAACATTACTAAACTATAAACATCAACACTGTCTCATGATGATAATAAATATATTTCATTTAAAGACACAACTTTTTTTTTTAACTAGTAGGCTTATTGTTTGTGGTTAGGTTCATCTTATGTTCCATAAATTCACCTACCTAATTTGAAAACACAAGCCGTTAATTTCATAGTTCACTTTCGGCATCAACTATTTTTCCAGGACAAATCTTGTGATAGGCTTGTGCTCTGTTTCACATGCTCTGGACTTTGATCACTACAGTTGGACTGGAAGTATGTGGCACAGCCCAGTTGTATCAGTCAGAGGACTCCCTTGCTGCAGAGCTAAACAAGCTTTTTACACTTGTCAAGCCGTACTGTGACATAATAGAACAGTCTGAAATAAGAATTGCCAGTATAGGAACACTTTAACTCCATTTGCTGTATTGCCTTCAGGAAACCGATAAATGAAAAATGCCCAATGAAACTACATTTGAAAAAATATATATATACCTTAATTGTTGCACAGGATGTTTGACAAACATTACACTCCCTTGTCCAAAGTTCACGTGTAATTGACCAAAAGTAAATAGAAGGGTTGTTTGGTAGCGTAAATAAGTGTTTTGCATTTTCAAGTGCATTCAAATAGGCTTTTGAAAGCATTTTCATCATAACAATTGAGAAATGTGCCAAAAACTTTTGAATGGCTTTCACAGCCCACCATGGTTGCAGGTATCTGTTAGAAAACCACCAATACATCTCTTTATACCCCTTTTGTTGTATTTTTTCTTATTCTTTTTATGCTTATCCCTATTTTGAGTGTGTAAGATCGTCGTGACAGCTAGATGACTACTGCTTGGTAAATCACTTTTGTTGTTCAGTTGCAGAAACGGCACATAATAAAACAACCATTAACACATTTTGACATAAAAATACATCTTTATTGTGGATCAGTATTTTGATGAATGTACTAAATAGACAATGAGATAAATTTCTCTGCCATCGCTCTCCCTGCTGCCGTGATGTCTCCCAAACTCAGCTTGAGGCGAGCTCGCCTTGTACTGGCAAAAGAGCCCGCGTTACTTTTGAATTATTGTAGAGTTGACAGCATGTCATCATTACTTTTTATGTGGTCTATTAAGAAAAGTATGACACAAATTGTGTGTTTGAGCTTACTTTCCATCTCCACAAATGTCAATAACTCTGATTGGCTTTTATAGACCTCCTTCAGCCTCTAACGCAAGGGTGTCAAACCCGGGTTGGTTCCCGGGCCACATTAACATCAACGCCATTTCATTTTGATTTTTCTAAATTGAATTAAAAGAACTGGATCAAAAGCCCTAAATAGTCCGTTTTAATAGATCTAAAGCAATGTTTATTTGAGCTTTTTTTTCGTAGTATGGGAAAATGTTGTTGTTTTTTATTTCAAATGGAAACGAAATAATTTTTTAAAGTGGGAAAATTGAAAATATTTGTATATTTAAACTAAAAACACAAAAAAATGGATTAAAAAATTGCAATGATTGATTTTAAAAAGGGGAAAATCAGGAAATGTAATGTACATCTATAATCATTTGAATTTGATCTAAAACAGAAAGTCGGCACTCATGATTTACTTTCTCGGGCCACACAAAATGATGCAGCGGGCCAGATTTGGCCCCCGGGCCGCCACTTTGACATCTGTGCTCTAACGCATTCTATGTGTAGCTTCGGGCTCTTCTTAGTGAATGTGACGCAATAATTGAAGCTGACTTGTTTGAAGATTTGAATATTGGTTAGTTCTTGATTTGTTCACCACATGAAATCACATACAATGTCTTCTTCCAATCAAAGATTATTGAGTTTAGTTTACCTTGAAGCGCCTTTGTTTTTTTTGCAGATGCATTGACCTGGAGACTGACTTTATTCACCTTCTGTCCTTACAGACGGGACGTATCGACAAAGCCTGCCCAACAGTATGCGGTCACACTGGTCCAGTGTTAGATATTGATTGGTGCCCCCACAATGATCAAGTCATTGCCAGTAGCGCTGAGGACTGCTCGGTGATGGTAAGGTCTCATAAGTCATTTTAAATGTGGCAAAACAGCAGCACACATTGTTTTGCCAACAAGGGAAAATTCCATGCTTTTATTGCGAAAGACAGGCCTGTTGTAACTCATGCAGGGGTGTGGACCTATCCCCTTGGATTAGATTAGACTCAAAAATGTTTTATAGAAATGCTAGTGGGGAGATTATCTCGGTCTGTTTGTTTTTAGATGAGATCATTTGCTTTTTTAGGAAGATAGTTTTTCACATATCCTTATTTGGCTCCATGAGGGTAGCAACAACTCAAGTCAATGTTCACATTGCACTTGAAGAACAAGTGCAGTGCAAACTGCTCTACAAAAATGACTTTAACATCAGATCATTTAGATGCAAGTGTACATCAAAATCTAAATTAACAAACACCAACAAATGAATGGCTCGAAATATGTAGGACTCGGCATGGGCATATTCTTAAATCTCCAGAAAGTCCCATGTAAAGAGGTTTTGGGGCAGGTTTGAAAATTGGAAAGAAACTACTCTTGTTAGAACACCCAACCTATTGCTTGGACTTTGGAACCTCCTCCTGGTCAGGCTCAGCTCTGTCAGCCCACAAGCCATCCTGAAATTAGAATGACAGAACACGAGAACATTCTGCTCTTCCTTTTCCCCCCATCAGTTACTAGTGGCTTGTGCACAGAATAAGCCTTTTTAAAAGCAATGGCATCAGAATGCTTATTTATATTTTTACCAGATGACCCTTATTTTTCTTTACACCAGTCCCTGCTAAGTCACGCATGCCTGGAGTCGTTGTGTAATAGTAGGCTGCCCTTCATACAATACTTGTGTTGCTGCTGCCTCCCTGAGGTTATTTTTTATAGTATAACAAAAAAAAAATCTTAAGTTGTATACCCAGTAGTGACAGTTACATTTAGATTGTATTATATCAAATTGATGAGATTAGTGTTTTTGAAGATGCTCTTTTCTGAAGTTCGCAATGTTTTCCAGGTATGGCAAATTCCTGAGCATGGCCTTCTAACTCCCATGTCTGAACCAGCCGTGGAACTGAAAGGTCACTCTAAGCGCGTTGGCATAATCACATGGCACCCTACAGCTCGCAATGTTCTTCTTAGTGCAGGTGAGATCTCTGCCATGGATGCTTGACTATTTGGGAAGAAAAAGGGTATCTCAATTGTCCTAACAGTAGCAACTGAATGAAGGTATTTGGGCTGTTGTCTCCTGGAAAAATGTACCGTCAAGTAATAACAAAGTTTTGTAAATGGAGACCATTGTGTACATTCCTCTATGGTGCATCCCTTACGCTACTATGTTGCATGTTGGCAGGTTGCGACAACATAATCATGATCTGGAATGTTGGCACTGGTGAGGCCCTGATCACCTTAGACGATATGCATCCAGATATGATTTACAACGTTTGCTGGAATCGCAATGGCAGTCTTATATGCACCACATGCAAGGACAAGTCTGTCCGTGTTATTGATCCTCGCAAAGAGGAAATTGTTGAAGTAAGAGAAAAGTGAGGGGACGGGAAAGGGAAGCCATTGTTTCACAGAGCATCGCAATTAATTGCATCTCATCTACTTTTTACAGGAGAAAGAAAAAGCGCATGACGGTGCTCGTCCCATGAGGGCTATTTTCCTGAAGGATGGCAAAATCCTCACCACAGGTTTCAATCGTAGGAGTGAAAGACAGATCGCCCTCTGGGACCCGGTACATTATTTGATTTTCACTGCTGGTATATTTGCTCACTCTGCAGATTTGAGGCATGCCTGTCACCATTTTAGCTCTTAACAAGGCAATGCCATTGCATTTACACAGAGGGATATCATACAGAATGCCATTCATCATCGTTTGCAATATTGAATAAGTAACCTACAAAAATCGTTTGAGGTGTCGATATTACAAAGGCTGCCAGGATTCAATTTTTCCTTCATGCATTTACCACAATCCCATAAAGAGCCCTTTTTCCTGCATCCTCTCTTGGTTTTGAAACCGACCGGCTTAATTTATGTGCACATATCCTTTCCAGCAAAACATAGAGGAGCCAATGGCAATGCATTGCATGGATGCCAGCAATGGGGTGCTGTTACCCTTCTATGACCCGGACACTAACATGGTTTACCTTTGTGGAAAGGTACGTTCTGATACAATCGCAGAAGCGATCTCAGAAATGAGAAATGTGTTCTCTTGATCTTTGACCGACAGGGGGACAGCAGCATCCGCTACTTTGAAATCACAGACGAGGATCCGTATGTTCACTTTCTTAGCAGCTATGTCACTAAGGAGTCTCAAAGGGGCATGGGCTGCATGCCAAAGAGGGGCCTTGATGTCAACAAGTGTGAAATCGCGAGGTAAGACCTCAGTATCATTTCGCTTAGACCACTAGAGGGCAGAATATTCACACTATACGGTCAACAGAGGCACTGAATTCTTATTCATTGTTCACTTTGTTCATTCCCAGATACTATAAACTGCTTGAAAGGAAGTGTGAGCCTATTGTGATGACTGTACCAAGAAAGGTGAGTGCTTCTCTATCCCCTACTTGACACACAAAGCACCACTCTGAGTCTCGGCTGTCCCTTTGCTTCTAGTCTGACCTGTTTCAGGATGATTTGTACCCTGACACTGCCGGGCCCGAGTCAGCCCTGGAAGCCGAGGATTGGTCTGAGGGCAAGAACGGGGAGCCCATCCTCATCTCCCTCAAAAATGGTTATGTTCCAACAAAGAGCCGTGAGTTCAAGGTGGTCAAAAAGAATGTTTTAGATGCCAAGGTGGCCACAAGCACAGAGAACTCCTCCTCGAGTTGTCAGAATACATCAATCGTGAGTATTGCTGCACCCTAACGGACTCTAAACATTATTTTTCATTTCTACTGAGTGTAGGGAGCATGGCGCCAATTTCAAAACGTTTTTTTTTTGGCATCCGTTCCATTTTTGCCCGTTAAATGACTGTTTTTATTATCACCAAAATTTGCATTAAGCTGTCAAAGGTTAATCTTGTGATTTAGTACAGTGTACACTACTTTGAGCAAAGTTTGACAATGACACTGAACATGAAGTAGGGATGCCTGCATATTGAATGCATGATCAGCCAATTCCATATATTTATCGTTTTCTAATTTATTTAGTTATTTAGGATTTTAAGATATCTTTTCAAAACATTCCACCATTAACGTCGTTACTGTTTTGTCAGAAATAAATTGGCAGTTTATTTAAACAGTACATTAACCTAAAAATGAAATTAAAGGTATTGTGTGGAAAAATATAGGCGTCAGCGTCATAGGATTGGAGGAGTTCACATTGGTTTTAGTAAATATACTTCAAAAATGAGTTGGTACTATCCCTATTTTAAACCTTGTAGTTAAACCTAATGTGTCCAGGTTGATTTCACTGCATTTTTTTTATAGCATTTGTTACTGTACCCACAGAAATCAGACGACAAGCTGGATGAGGTTTTGAAAGAAATGAGAGCCCTTAAGGACTTGGTCAGCAGTCAGGAGAAGCGACTTGTCGCACTTGAAGAGCAAATGTCCAAAATTGCTATTTAAGGGCTCTCTGCCACAATTCCCCACGTTCCGTTGGCTGGGAAGAGGACGTGAATGGTCACTGCCTATCAATGACAGCGTTTCGCCTGAGACCTGTCACGCAACGATCCTTAGCAACATTCCAGATTAACTTTTCCTTGCCTGCCCCTAAACCTCTGTACAACACAGTTGGAATAAGGGCATAATGCAACTTACACAGGATTTTTTTTTTTTTTTTTGCTAACAAAAGCTATTTCTCCTTCATTAATTCATGAAGCAGTTTTTTTAAAATCCTCTTCCATTGTATAATATTTCTTTCATGATTTTACTTTTTTTTTGGACAAAAGGACCATATATTTCCAGCATGAGCATTGCGGGTTTTTTTCCCCCGTTAATTATTTTGCTGCGATATTCCAAAATGATGTAGACAAATTGTACTGTTTGTTTACACAGTGTTCGCTCTGATGACATTTTCCTGATTAATACTGCACAAATCATCGATATACCTTGCTTACTCTAGTTACCCTCAAGTCATCAGTACACACACGAAAAATGAAAGTAAACTTACTCCACACTAGTCAGGTATAGATATTTTATTTTTAACTGCGGCCCAATCTGTTTAAGTCGTCTTTTGTTTCTGTCGGCGGTTCAGGCACATTCCACACTAAACTCTAGCCAGTAAGAACATCGGTTACCTTTAATGTACTATTTTCCACAACCAAGAAAAAACGATCGTAACATTTGATGCACAATAGGTGATCATTTTAAAGATTACCGCCCAAAAAACATTAAAAAAAAAATGCTCAAGATTGAGCGAAAAAAACAAAAACAAAAAAGGTAGTTTATGTGACTGTGCCTAATGTCCATCATGCTTGGGGGTGGGTTTTGGGATATTTTTAGCATATTTCTTATTCCAGCTTGGCACTTCCATTGCTTTTTTGCCCATTTAGCACATTTACAGTTATACAAGAACCTATTTTTTTCTTCTTGATAGCTTTTTTTTTGTTGGGAAGATTAATTTTCTTTGTTTTCCATCTACTTCCCAGTGGGAAGATACAGACGGGTAAAGGGTAAACGTGTATGACATTCCCATCTATTTGTTGCCACTCTAAAGCCCTGAAAGTGCCATAGGTGCAAAGAGGAAGTGTTTATAGAGCACCGTCGTGTGTTTGTGAATGTAGTTCAAGTCCCGTAGTAAAAGAAAGATAAAAAAAACACTTAAGGTTCCAAATGTGCAAGTTGCTTCCTCAAGTGTAGTCAATATGCTTCTTGAATGACATCTAGACAGCTAGTAACATCCTTGACTCTTTCCTAGCCATCAGAGAAAAATGACTACACCAAGCCAATATGAGTTTATCACGACATAATTTCTGTGGTGCTCAGCTTGTGCGCTTGCCACCAGAGTTAGGTTTACAAAAGTAGAATGAAAACTAGTACAAAGGGACTCTGGTTTTGGAAAATGTGCAGTTGAAAGATAAGTGCATTCATGTCTAGAAAATTAATGAAAGTTTTTGTAAATTTGCTTTGTGGGTCTGCTGAAGAGGGAGTTTTGTAAGGTGGCTGAGTTTTAAATGTCCCGGCAACACTTTGATTCTGAGGATTGTCATAATTATGACATCACTCCTGTCCTAAACATGATAAGTGTCACATTTAATGCAAATTTGTCAGTAATAGCTTCAGTTGCATTTATATAAATGGTTTTAATGCTTTGATCACACATCACCTAATCAAAAGAACAAAAAGATTAAGAGCAGCCGTCATTCAAATACAACTGAAGCTGTTCCTGTCAACTTTTTTTCAAAAGTGACAATTTACCAAATAACACTTTCTGGCATATGGCATAAGCATGAATTCATTTTTATGACAGGTGTCATGTTATTTTTTTTAACAGTCTTATGAAGCCACATTCAAATAGTGCTACCAATGTTTCCCCTTGTTTATGTTCCCTGCACCTTGCCATAATGCAAAAGTGGAAACCTCTGTTATACTGGAGGACATGTATGAAAATGAAAGAAAATCAAGTGGAAAATGAACCAGGTTGAAGCCTCATTTTGAGGCGTGCTCAGCATTTTATTTTTCTTGTTTCAAGCATTGATTACAAAAATAAAGACTTTAAAATGGGCTGACAATGGATTGACTTCCTACTTTCAGCTGTTATTGAACCTCGGAAACAATATTTCAGGATAAACGATCTTCCAATCCTACCAAGGGATGAATCTGATTTGTAGTTGCCGTCAAACATCTACAGGTTGTCGTAAGGCAGTGATGCTTTAAATCAGCCTTTTGTAATGTTTTCATGATCTTGTGCTTTTTGCATGTTAAATAGAAATGATTGAAAAAAAATGGCCAGAAAACAGACGTCAATAAGTGCTTTCCTAAAAGACTTTTCATTTTTATAACGGCTCTGTACATGTGTTTTGGGATGGGAGGTCTGCTTTCTCCCTGTTGTACTGGTCATGTACGCTATACGGAGACAGGGTGTAATCAAGGGTGCATAATTAGAGAGGCACTGAAGATTTGGGAGTCGCCCACTGTGGACTGAAATACCCTGAAACATCGGCCTCAATGTACTAAATGCAACGTGGTCAATGTAGGCTAAAGTGTTTTCAGGCATTACAGTAAAGCACACCAGGCTTTGTAGCTTTTTGACAGCCATAGGCATCCAATCCATTTTGACTGATTCTGAAATTGAATTAGATTGTCTATTGCTGTCATTACTCTGTGAATACTAGATATACTATAAATATAGTACACTTAGTCCAGCAGTGAAAATATTTACTATTGAGTATTCTATTTGAAGTATGTGTTCATTTCAGGGAAACACTTCTTACTTTATATATACAAATACAATTAGTATACCTTTTATCTTAAGAGGGAGGGAAAAGAGCACACCCAAAGAAAAAGGCCTTGATAAGGCGATTTGGGGCCCTAATAGCGATTGGGGCTGATTACAAATTGCAAAACATTTTAGGGCACCTGTCAGAAATGGGCCTTTTGAAATATAATCACTTTTCGCATTTTACGGCGCCCCTCAGTCTCAAACAGTTTGTGAAGTTAAGGAGGAAAGAACATGGGAGGGGAAGCTGAAAATAGGGATGGACATCACTTTCCAGAGAGCGGTTTAAAAAAAGTCTTTCAGTATAACAGGAATGCTGGGAAACTTTCCTCCTCTGTTCCTCCACATTCGTGTTGCCCTTTTCCTCTGCTCTGCCCTCAGCTCACTGTGATCCTGCTTACAACATCAATCGGGATAATCTAGGTAAGCATTCATGTTTTTATTACTATTTTCAATTTTCGGTCAAAATGGATTCATAGTTGATGATGTCTGCTGTTTTGCCAGTTTTTCTGCTCACTATAATCCATGTTAATGCAAATTTTCCAAGTAACTTTCCAGTTTAGTATATAAATAGTTATTTGTCTGCTGAAATAATTTTTGTATTGTTTTGTATCACTTTTTATGCTTTGTCTATTAGATTACATTTTTTTTCTGATGAGAATTTAGTTTCAAAATCATCTAAACAGCATAGCCCATGTGTAAGTATATTTTAAGATCCTACCATGATGCAGAATGTTAACTTATTGCCTTTTTAATCCAAATTCCAATAATATAAATGAGTTGTATTCAGTTACTTAATGCATGATTCGAGTCTGTATGAACCGCATGTCAGTAAAATGCAGTGTGGACTCGCGGCCATCATGTAGTTAACATAATTATGGCTCTAATTATGGAGATTGAAGGTGAAGGCTAGTCCTCCAGTTGAACCATCTGGCTGCATGTATCTACATGACCACACAAGGAGGCCCACTTACACTTAGAAGAGTTCTTTTTTTTTTTTTAAACACCCATTACTCAGCTTAATGAGATTCTCATTTTCTTTGCTGATCTTCACCATGACGGGTGAAAAGCGAGGTTTATTTGGCAAAATGATATTTAAATGATTTTGAAGTTAACATTTTTCTGTGTGTGCACCAGCCCACAGCAGCTGGTGCCCACAGTAAATATAGAGGCCAGAGCCAATGGTGTCCTACGCCTCTGTACACAATCTGGACTCTTAACTTTCTGCTTGCTTTCGTGTGGTGGATGGGCGGCTTCTCCCTCCTCTCCAAATTATAAGGCCTGCAGTACCAAACTAACTGCCACCACCCCAAATAAGTAATGGCTCTGCTTCTGGCTAAAATAGCTCTGCTGCCGGAGGAAAAATAGAAGAAAACCTGAAGAAAGGTGGAAACCTCTAGTTACGATTACAGATGAAGACATAGGTTGATTTTTTTTTTCCAGGGCTACGACCTAATGGTGTGTGATCTAACATTTTTGAGGTGATCCATGATGGGTTTAAATTGAAATATGTTTGTGTTGGGTCATTAGTACTCCAGCACTTTGGGGGGAAAAATGTACACATGAACCATTATTTGAATAGTATTCGTCTTGGATGTTTTTAGACCACCTGGAGGAAAGTCAAAAACTCACTCACAGGACTAAGATAAAATTGCTATGCCTTCAATTTATGGACGGATTAAAATTCAATTTGACACTTATATTGTACGGACAAGTGGTTAGGGTGTCAGCCTCCCAGTTCTGGGGTCGAGGGTTAGATCCCAGGTCGGCGGTCCTCACTGTGTGGAGTTTGCATGTTGCGTGGGTTTTCTCCAAGTGGTCCGGTTCCCTCCCATAACACGAAAACATGCCATGTAGGCTGGTTGAACACTCTAAATTGCCCCTAGGTATGAGTGCGAGTACGAATGGTGGTCTGTCTCCTTGGCCCCTGCCATTGGCTGTACTAGGTGTCATTTGACCCTTTTCCAATTTGCGTGGTACTTAATCATGTTATTGATATTGCAGTAAGATGCCATCCCACTTGCTTGTCCCCGTGGCGACCCTGCTGTCACTGTGCTGTGGCGTGGTCCGTGGCGCGCCCATGTTCTACAACGCATCCATGGACGCTAGCGGCGACGACGGGTTGGAGTTCCTCTTCCCAAATTCCTTCTCCACCCGTGCGCCGGTTCAAGTCAGCGCCACCACTCGTAATCCGGAAGCTTCTGACACGCCCACTCTCACCAACACCATCACCACGACCATCATCCGTCTGAAGGACTTTGTCCTCACCAGAGTGGTGGACTTTCTGGAGGATAATCTTCTCATCATTGTGATTGTGACCTCCCTCCTCATCGTCATTGTCTTCATCATCTGCTGCGCTTCCGCCATGAGTCAGAAGCGGAAGCTGGAGGCCTACAAGGTTCCTCCTCAAGCCTCCAGGAAGCACTTGGTGGAGAAACCCGCCATGCACACCATACATAGAATGCCTCAGGAGTTCCAGGAGAGGCCGTACGCCGTAGACCACGTCAAGAGTGTTCAGATGCAAGGCACCGGCTCGCCCAAGACCCAACGCGTACCTTCCAAGGCTCTGATAGGAGAGAGAGGCAGGGACGTCAGGGCCTCGCCACGCCAGGAGGTGAGAAAGGCCAGGGATGTGGAGGAAGTGGAGAAGCGCAGAGAGGAGCCCAGGTACAAGGAGCCCATGATGCGCAGAGAGGAGGTGCAGCACACCTCCAGTCAGCCTGCGTGCACCTGCCATCTGAAGAAGGCCCACTACTAGGTGACCTCATGCTCAGTCCCGCTACTTGGATTGCGTTGACCCAACGTGGAGGAAATCGTGGAAAGCCGTTAATGCCTTTATTCGATATCTAGTACGTACTTGGTTTTGTAAATTAACGTTAAGGTGGAATCAAGAATGGGAATAAATGTTCCAATGGGCTTTGAAGAAAGCAAGTTCTAAGTGTGCGGAGTTGTCTCACTAATATTGACAAAGCATAACATTAGGTTAGTCTATGTCAGGGGTGTCCAAACTATTCCACAAAGGGGCGCAGTGGGTGCGGGTTTTCATTCCAACCCATCAAGAGGACACCTTTTCACCAATCGGGTGTCCTACAAGTGCAATCAGTGGATTGCAGTCAGGTGCTTCTTGTTTTCTGCAGAAATCTCATTGGTCAAAGTGTCTGTGCTGGATCGGTTGGAACAAAAACCTGCACCCACAGCGTCCCTCGAGGACCGGTTTGGCCACCCCTGGTCTATGTGGACCAAGTGAATTTAGAGATTTGTACAATACACTAGAAATGAAAGATATGCGAAAATATTAAGAACTAATCAGCCACTTTAACCAAATGTAGAGATGGGTGTACAAGCAGAGACGGTCTCATCACAAAGCGGCATTTTTTTAGCATGGTGTGTTTCTCTTCTCTTTCTTTCTCTTCTCAAAACCTGACAGTTTATTTCCCATCCTTTTGAAGCCTTATTTTCTATACTTGATTTTCAAATTTGTCCGTCTTCACTTTTAGGTGAACCTTACGATGCATATTTAAGCGCTTTAAATTCAATTCAAATACACTTACTGTCCACAACATTAGATATAGCAATATTAAATAGATTGATTATTTTTATGTACTGCATCTAAGTGGCATTTTACATTAGAGATAACTACAATACTGAAAACACATTAAATCGAAGCCATTATTGTATGGGGTCTCATTAGATCGCATAGGTCTACCTAAGGTTGTGGATAGGGATTTGTATGTATTGCATTATGCTAGACTAAAACGATAAAAATAATATATACATTATGTATAACATTTTAAGCATACATTTTTTCGCCAGTGTTTCTTATGTTTGCCTAATATGAATATGAAAATAGTGTATACACATGCCTGCCAAGACAGAGGAATCTCCTCATAATGTCATGCTGTAAATGCCATCAAGACAATTCAACTTGAGAATGATTTTTTTGGTGCTACATGTTGCAATGAAATGTAATGTCTTGTTTCAAAATATTTCTTGATTGACACTTTCATTAGCTATTCCCATGGTTTTTGCATTTCCTATTTCTGACACAAGTTTCTTATGCGAAAAAGTATTTTATATATTAGAACAGATAAAAAGGTGTGCATTGTCCAAAAGTCATATTTGTATATGAATAATTTGATTTGTTTTTTGTTATGTTGTTATCTCGTAATACTAAATTATATTTATCACAGTATATATTACTTTTTGTGATACAAAAAATACCAAGAGGTTTGATGAATACACCTTGACTTTTTTTTCCAGTGGTGGCAATATACAGTTTAATTTTCAATATGATTGGTGATCTGGAATTGATTTTTGGAGTATTTATGTGCTGCATAGATCATTCAAATGTGGAATGGTTAGTGAGTACAACTCTGATATTTTTTTTAACCTATTGTATTCATCACTACATTGCCCAGGGTTTTTTCCCTTTTTGTTTGCTTAACTTTTCACAAATTTGTAGATAATCTTAATGTTTTGTTCATTTCATTGTTTTTTATCCATGCGGATTCATTTATAGCAGATAACTTTTTTAATAGCTGATTTGGTTCAAGAGCTAAACTCTCAAAGTTAGAGCAAAAAACAACCCCCTTTAGATGTGTGTACTATCAAGTAGTAAAAACCTATTGTGTTATTTCATAAGACTTCCATTGTAACAAGCCTTAAACAGAAAATTAAGGGATTTGATTAAAAATGACATTCTGTAAGGAAAAAATATTAAATTTTATTTGGTGTGAATGCAAATGGTTGCTGTAACCGACCTGTGCATAAATCAACATAAGACTTTAATGTTACAAATATGGCAGTTAAAATAGGGGACTGTGGTTATGTATTGCAAAATGACTAAATAAATAAAATCATGTATATTGCTAAAATAAATGAAATACTATTGTCTTTAAATACATTCTGAGAAATAAACAGTATTTAAAGTTGAAATAAATGTTTTGAACTGAAAAGCTAAATATCAGATGAAAAACTTACATGCACATATAGGGGGATTCCATACGGATACGATACTTGAAAATGATTGGTGCGACTGGAGTGTAGGTGTGGTACACAGATCAAAGATGTGGAGGAGGGTCAAGAAGGAAAGGCGAATCTGAAAGGTGAGTTGCTGCAGAGTCAGAGGTCACATTCTCACAATGAGGTACTAAATAATTTGTGGAAAATGGAACTTCCTCCCTCACTTTCATAGGCATCACCAGATGGTAGCAGGTCAACCAACTTCCATGACTCTCTCAAACATGAAGACGTGGTGTTTCTCCCCGTGTTATTAGGAACCCCGCCTTGTAACAGCAGAAGAAGCACTTATGTTCTAACAATCCAAATGAGGTAACACGGCACCTGAAAGAATCATCATAAATCTTTGATGAGCATCTGCCTCGAATTTTTCAACAATAAGAAGACGTTTAAAAAGGAGACCATGAAGACGAGTCTGCTCCTTTCACGGGGAAGACGTGAGCGAGAACGGTTGAATGGTAAGAGTGAGGCTAATAGACATGTCATACAGATGCATGGTCTTTTTGTTCCTCTGCATCGACACGCTCATCTGCACTGCCGCGTCGCTTTGTCCCATCGGCTGCTGCTGTCTTCGTCCTGGATTTTTGGTTGTGTGTGAATCTTTGGGCCTTTTATCCCTTCCTCATCCAGTCCCTGTCGGTGCCACCGTTCTATCCTTGGCCAAAAACCAGCTCTGTAATGTGGACCACCAGCTCCATCCCTTCCTGGGCCTACGGGAGCTCAGCCTCAGTCACAACATGCTGGCCCGCTTCCCCCGAGGCCTTCCTCCTAGTCTGGAGGTCCTTTGCCTACAACAGAACCGCATCGTCTACATCACCTTGGGCGCCTTGAGGAAACTGGGGAACCTTACCCGATTGGATCTGAAAGACAATCGCATCCGAGCCATTCAGGCGGGTGCGCTTCAAGGTTTGGAGAAGTTGCAGGTCCTCTTGCTGAAGGGCAACAAATTGAGCAGCCTTCCTCCAAATCTGTCACCGTCTTTGGTGTACGTAGACCTCTCTGCGAAGTGCATTCGGTCCTTGCACCTGACTGTTCTGGATGAGCGCTTATCCTTGGATATTTCAACATTTAAAGGCTGTTTGTCTTTTAATAGAGGAAAATACACGTCTCTGTGCTTCTCAACGCCAAGCCCTGGCAAAGAAATAGGCTGCATAGAGAACACCACCATTCAAGAGGCACCGTTCCTAACCCGTTCTACAAGGGTAACACCTTTGTTTTCCAACATTCGTGATGCACAAATGACTACCCAACTTACAGTCCATTCTGTGTTTCCCAAGAAAAACAATACTACTTTGTTGACACCCAACCTCCTTTCATCAGTGCTTATTTGGTTACTGGCGGTCTTGTATTGATCGGTGCCACTCCATGTTTTTTTTTTTTTTAATACTAGTTCTCATGAAGGTTCTACAGCACCAACAGAAACACTACTTGACTTTAGGAAGACATTACCATACAAGACAAGAAACAAAAAAAGTAGCCACAGAAATCCCAGGTATGCTTTTTGATAGCATAAAAGTACCACATTTGAATTGCTGTTATAATGACCTTTAATTTCCAGTTGCAAAATTTCCATCACATAGAACACAAATGTTAATAAATTCAACTCAACCCGATATATTGTTTTGTCTATATAATAATTGTTGGCAAGCAGGGTACTACTATTACTACTGTAGCATCACACTTCCAGAAATGTTATTGTTATATGTTAAAGCTTGTTATATTTTTTTAGCCAGAAAAAAAAGGAATTCTGATCTCTAAGGAAGAAAGGTAACAACAATTTGTGGAGAGTCCTCCGACAACAACATGACACATTCCTGAGGTACACTGACCCAATGTGGACATTTAATTGATGGCTTCAACACTCTGCTTCTCCTTGGTCTGCTTTATTCTGTAGTCCGACAGAGCTGCTTTTATGGCATCTTCTGCGAGCACTGAAACATAAGATAACAGAGAGCAGATTTCAAACCTAGGTAAAATTAAACATGACTAAACGGACTTGGTATTGCATCAGTCTTCCTGGTAATGACAGGAAGAACAGGCTTGTGTCATCGGTAGTCAAATGTGCTGGAATACTTTCTGCCCATAAATTGATGTTCGTTTACGGTTTTGGCTTACTGGAACAATGAAGCTTGACCGGCGGAAGGCAGAGTTCTTTTGCAATGTCTGTGTTCTTGATCCTCAACGCTTCATCAATCTGTGGTGACAGTAAAAATGAGGACAATTCATTTGCAATGGACAGGCAATCCATTTGAATTGTTTCAATGGATTTGACATCTGTCATTTGTTAAGGAGTACAGAAAGGTTTTCAGAATTGTTGATTTTTTGTACACTCACAGACTTCCCTTTCACCCACTCGGTGGCCAGAGAGCTGGAAGCAATGGCTGATCCGCAGCCAAATGTCTTAAATTTGGCATCCAGGATCTTACCGTTCTCATCTACTTCCACCTGGGGACAAGACAAATAAGTGCTTGATCTGTTTAACAAGTGACCTTCATTAAGTAGACTTTAGACTTCTGTACTGACCTGGAGTTTCATAACGTCACCACAGGCTGGTGCACCCACTAAACCAGTCCCCACATTTTTGGCATTTTTATCCAGTGATCCAACATTTCTCGGGTTTTCGTAATGGTCCACCACCTTCAGAAGGAAACACGATATTGAGCTCTTTACCTTCAGTTTACAGACTAAAAATGACTTTCAATGAACCTTGGCATATTCTCGCTGTCAATGACACGCACTGCGGCACTATATATTGTTTTTGGGGTCCAAATTGCAGTGCCACTTTTGGTTTATTCTATGGCAATCTATAGTTTTATTAGGTAAGCAATGTACAGCACTACTAACACTATTAGGTCTACTGGACGCCTCTAGTAGCACCAAAATGATCCGGGGAAGTTGTCTAATTACTACTCATGCAGAAACGTCCTTCGTTAAGGGAAGGAAGTACGAATTATAACACAATCGTTTAAATTGTCGTGCTATGGCAATGACATTTAACTGGAAATTGATGACATGCTAAAACACGAATACTGGGCCAAACAGAGAGCACGCGGTAGTGCGAAAACTCGAGAACCGCTTTATAGTTTGATGGCAACAACTAGACAATGTGTCCAAAAGATCCATTAGATTACCTTCTTGTGGTACGAGGAGACGATTTGGAGCTCCGGTGAAAGTAACCTTGTGTTCAACAACAACGAAGACTTTCGTAAGGCCATCGCCATGTTGAGAAACCGAACAGTTCCGAAATTGTACGAACGAGCACGAGTACAGGAGATTTGTTGACAAACACGGAGGAGGCGGGGCAAAGGAGTCACAGCGCCCACTAGCGGCACGTGCTCGACGGTGCAAGGGGTTTGTTGACAAACACGGAAGACGGGTGGTAAGGAGTTGCAGCGCCCGCTAGCGGCCGGGGTTTGGTGTTACAGCTCTGGAGCGGGTGGCTGTTTGGGCTTGTTACCAGGCAGACAGCCTTTCCAACATGGCAGCGGAGAGCGACGCAGAGTCTACGCATTTGCAAGCTATGGAAGAGGACGACGCTGCGATGGACGAGCGAGAAATGGACTCGGAAAGCGACGGCGATCAAGGCATGGGAGTCGACGATTCGGACGACGACGACGAGACGTCAGAAGACGAGAAGGAAAATGAAGCCGAAATACAACGATTGGAAGAGCAGGTAACTCTTTAATTTCCCGATGCTAGCCGAGAAGCTAAAGCGGGTGAATGAATGAGTGCCAAACAGTCGCAAACAATTGTTAGATCAAGTTGTGTCACTCCCTTCTGGGCGCGACGTAGTTGTCGTCACGCGATGTTAGCTCGTACTACGCCACGTTTTTCGTTGTAAGTAGTACGAGTTGGAATAAAGTCGGAATCTCATTTCCAGATTCTTACGTCTTAATTGTGGGCTACCTCATCCTTAGTATCTGGCTCAAAGTGTTCGCCTCCCAGCAGGAACATAGGAAATAAAGTCTAATATGCGCAATAATTGTATTAATCTTTTACATAAATCCTTGATGATCATTAGAGTATTTTTATAGTGGTCAACAACAAAAATGTTGCATTGATGCAAATGCTAAAAATAAATATATATTGATATGCCCTTAGCTAATTTGAAAACAAATACTATATACTCTTGGCTTTTAACTTAGACATCTGTTGAGGTAAAGATCTCAAGATATGAAACTTCTCTTTTTAAACTATAAAGAGAAAAGTTTTACAATGTTTGTTTCTGTTTTACCACTGCCAGAACACAGCTCAATTGTTTATAATACAAACACCACATACTGTATTCACACATTACTGTGAAGAGGCTACACAACTCAATGATCAGATAAAAGCAGACACTTTGATCATGGTGAGTTCATGGTGAGCAAATTCGAATATGGCTCAAACCTATAAGATCATTTTTATAACAAATAATTCATAACAATATTAATGGGTAGTGTTGCAGAAATACCATTGCTGCACCCAATGAATTCAGGAGTGTCGGACCATTGACGACAGTGGTAGACGTCCAATCAACACTCATCACTTGATCATTTTGATTGTCTTAAATAGTACTGGCTTTTAAAATGTCATACATTGGCTACTTTGACTATTTCCTGTTATATATTGTCTTTTATTGATTTTTTTTCCCATTATTACACATCATCAAAATGTTTCAAATTGTTAAACATGACTGTTTCCACTGCAATGCACTTGATGAAAACCTTGTTTGTGCATTAAGGGGAAACGCTCTCACCCAGTCATCTCTTGTCGCATGCCTGCACTTGTGTGATCTGTTTCTCTGTGTGATGCACAGCAGAAAACTCCACCAACAAAGTGTGAGTTCAAAACCATTCAGATGTCACGTTTCAATCTACTCTCACAATATTTTCTAGTTATCGATCAATGCCTTCGACTACAACTGCCACGTTGATCTCATCAAACTACTGAAGCATGAGGGAGAGCTTCCCCGGCTGCGAAAGGCGAGACAGAAGATGAGTGAACTTTTTCCTCTCACAGAAGGTTGGTTTCTACCTGCACCTCAGGAGAAAAAGTAGTTCCGTAGGAATTTTACTGACTTCTTGTGCGCAATCCCACAGAGATCTGGCTCGATTGGCTCAAGGATGAGATTCGTATCACTGAAGAAGAACCAAACCGAGAAAAAGTGAACGAGCTTTTTGAAAGAGCTATTAAAGACTATCTTTGTGAGTGCATCGTGGCAAACCCAAGATTGGACATCTGACTCAAACACAATCCTAAAATTCAGCGTCTTGTCTCAACACTCAGGTCCAGACATCTGGCTGGAATATGCCCAGTATTCTATCGGTGGCATGGGATCTGCCGGCGGCATTGAACGGGTGAGGTCCATCTTCGAGAGAGCCATCACAGCTGTTGGGCTTCACATGACGAAAGGGCAAACAGTGTGGGAGGCGTACAGAGAATTTGAGAATGTGATTCTGGCCACAGTACAGGTCAGTTTTGTCTTCATTTTCAACAATATTTCACAAGTCTAATGTATCCCACTGGGCGGAGATTCATATTGCCCTCCATGGCCTCGCATCAAGGACATTTCTTTTTGTTAGCGCATTTAAATGAGCTTACTTTTCTTGTAGGCATTTGCTGGCGTTACTCATCCTCTCTATTGTCTTTTCTTTCAGCCTCCTCCTGGCAAAATTCCCAGCCATGAGGAGCAGGAGCTGCTGAACAAGCAGCTTCAGCGCATCCATACGCTGTTTCGCCGCCAGCTAGGCCTCCCCTTAATGGGTAAGGCTGCCCCCTTTCCTGCTCCATCGCTCCAGATGGGGTGGTGTAAAAATGAGTGGCAATCTCTTTTGTGTGGGTTGGCCCAGCCTGAAGAAATGTACATGACTCACGTTGGAACATAATTTAGTTTGTTGCACGACAATTGTCACAATCCCTTTTTAGAATGCCTTCAAAAATTTGCGGCATTGAAAAAACTCGATTGTAATGACATGGACGTTACATTCCCTTAGATATGGAGGCAACCTATGCCGAGTATGAAGAATGGTCCGACCAAGAGACAACTGAAAAAGTCTTGCATCAGTATAAAAGTGCTTTGCAGCAGAAGGAGAAGTACAAGCCGTTTGAAGAGTCGCTGGTGAGCAATCGCCAATGAGGATTCAGAGCTGATTTATTTGCCTGGTCACCTATCTGTGAATGCCTTCCTTTGGGTTATGTCATCACAGCTGGTGGCAGAGACGCCCAAACTGGCTGAGTATCAGGCGTACATTGACTTTGAAATGAAGGAGGGGGACCCGGCCCGGATCCAGATGGCGTTTGAGCGGACTCTGGTTGAAAATTGCCTGGTACCGGACATGTGGGCAAAATACACCACGTATCTTGTGAGTATTTCATTGGCGATCATTGATGGTTTATAAATGTGCTCTGTAGTTGTTCATCCAGGATAGTCATCGTTCATCAGACTGCATTTGGTATTCAGTTTCTGTATTGTTTTTGACC
This sequence comes from Stigmatopora argus, assembly GCF_051989625.1. Taxonomy (NCBI): domain Eukaryota; kingdom Metazoa; phylum Chordata; class Actinopteri; order Syngnathiformes; family Syngnathidae; genus Stigmatopora; species Stigmatopora argus. Next base: position 9,041,240 of record NC_135391.1, on the reverse strand, counting down.
TCCCAGGACCGTCAACTAAAAATCAAAGATCTGGTTCTTTCCACCCACGATCGTGCTGTCAGAAACTGCCCGTGGACTATGGGTCTGTGGAAATGCTATTTGCAGGCTGTAGAGAGACACGGAGGCTCGCATCAAACCGTTTCAGGCAAACATTTAAGCTAATTAACACACATTTGTCCGCGTTTTAAGAATGCTACTAACGGCGACCTTTGGCATTTTGAACAGATTTGTTTGAAAAGGCTTTGAACGCCGGGTTCATTCAAGCTACGGATTATGTGGAGATTTGGCAAGTATACCTCGACTACCTGAGGAGACGTGTAGATTTCAGCCAAGGTGAGAGCAGCACTGGGAGAATTCACCGCTTGTTTTGGAGTGTGGAAACATTCTCGTGTATCTTTTTTTCCCCCCCTGTCGGTCACAGAGTCAAGTAAAGAGTTGGAGGAGCTACGAGGATCTTTTACCCGCTGTCTGGACTACATAAAACAAGATGTGGAAGAAAGTAGGTGGATTTCCAATCAGTTGTTCTATTAGGGTTCAATGTGCATTCCCAGCTCACTCATTGTGTCATGACACTAGGGTTTGGGGAAAGTGGAGACCCTTCCTGTAACATCATGCAGATTTGGGCAAGGATAGAGGTGAGCACTGTTATTGCGGCAACTGTTTTTCAAAGGATAGCCCTCTTCTGTTTTGAACATATTGGCGTGTCAGTCCCTTACGAGGTTGGTACTAAAATCCTTTGCTTTGTCATCTTCTCAGGCTCTGCATTGTAAAAACATCCAAAAAGCGAGAGAACTGTGGGACAGCATTATGACAAAAGGGAATGCCAGATATGCCAACATGTGGCTGGAATACTATAACCTCGAAAAGTCAGTGAGCTCACGTGATGTTAAAAGTACTAAATCCAACCAACTTGACAACTTTTCTTTCCAGAGCTTATGGCGATTCCGTTCACTGTCGAAAAGCGCTTCACCGAGCAGTCCAGTGCACCTCGGACTACCCAGAACATGTGTGCGAAGTCCTGCTGACCTTTGAGAGAGTGGAAGGTAGGTGATCACTCACCTGTGTGATGAACTACTATGACTGTTGAGTCGATTTTCATTACGTATACTTGCGTCCAGGCTCTTTGGAGGACTGGGACTTGGCTGTTCTGAAAACCGAGACACGTCTGAACCGGGTCAAAGAACAACGGGCAAAGGTTTGGGGCATATAGCGCCATTATTCTAAGCAGCTTGTGACTTTAGTAGTTACTTGCATTTATTTAGTCACACATTGTTCATTTTACTTGGCATATTCATTCATCTATTTGGATAAGATGTGAATGGGAGTTAGCAGTTTTATTCTCATAGCAGGGCTATCTTCGTCATTGTAGACCTAGTGCAGCTGCATAGTGAATTTCCATTTTGGTCTGAGTCATACGATCGCTTTTACAGTTTTAAAATTGTCTTCACGCGATCTTTAAAAAGGGAAAATCTAGTCGTTTTTCTCTTCACTTTAATGAGCATCTTTTCTGTTAGGTGGTGGAAAAAGAAGCAATTCAGGCTCAGCAAGAGGAGGAACAAGTTGAGCAGAGACGGAAATCCAGGGCAGAGAAGAAGACTCAGAAGAAATTTCAGAAGAGGGCTCCATTTGCAGAGAAAAGGAAAGCACAGCATGGGCTTGATCAGGATGAGTGGATTGCCGATGCAGGTAAATTGGGAAAGGCTCTCATTCAACACATTGCTGGCAGCGAATAGTCAATGCCAGCCCTCCCAGTCATCTTGGATTGAACGTCCAGCACCATCAATGATACTGAGAGATGAGCATTCAGGAAAAAGCTTTACTTGATCGGTTTCTCTTGTGGTTCATAGAACAAGCTCCTAAACGGCACAAAGGAAATGGAGAGCAAAGCAAAGATGAGCACATGGAGACTGAGATGCCACTCATTGGGAATAAAGCTCCTCCTGGCTATAAAGGTTCTACACCTTCAATGCGCAAAGCTCAGCAGGCCAATGATCAGAAGCAAAGCGATGATAAAAGCGAGCTTCGGAACGATGACAGCAGCGTGTTCGTCAGCAACCTGTCGTACACGCTGCAGGAGCCCGAGGCCAAGCTCAGGACACTCTTTGAGACGTGCGGACCCATTAAACAGATTCGTCTCATCTCTAGCAACAAAGGGACTTTTAAGGGCTACGGCTACGTGCAGTTCGAAACCTCGGAATCTGTCACCGAGGCCCTAAAACTGGACAGACAGCAAGTGGATGGCCGGCCTGTGTTTGTGTCGCCTTGCGTCGACAAGAGCAGGAACCCAGACTTCAAGGTACTTATGAAATACAGTCAAATGTTTCTCACTGAATCTTTTCCTGGCCGACCCAATATTCCATACAAAATAAACAATGTTAGGCGGTTAGATTGATTGCTTTCTGTAGTGTTTTGTCATGCTAGGAACTTCTCTGCATCTTTAGGTATTCAAGTACAATACGACTATGGAAAAACACAAAGTCTTCATCCAAGGGTTGCCATTTTCCTGCACAAAGGAGCAACTGGAAGAGATAAGCATGAAACATGGCACCATTAAAGAAGTTCGTCTAGTTACGTTTCGCTCAGGAAAACCTAAGGTAAGACTTTTTTTTAAAAACGAATTCGTAGGTATCGACCTTTAACCTCCCCCGATAGACGTCCGATCCGTTTTGAACTAGCGGCATCACAGTCAACGGCAGCCAAGTCAAAGTGCAATTACGTGATTGTTAACTCGCTTCCGCAGGGTTTGGCATATGTCGAGTTTGCAAACGAAGCCCAAGCGTCTCAGGCCATCTTGAAAATGGACGGCATTGAAATAGAGGGGAAAAAAATCTCTGTTGCCATTAGCAACCCTCCTCGCCGCCAGCAGAGCAAAGCCGGTGGGCCGAGTCGACCCGACGCGGTAGAACCTCTCCCTTTCTCGGGCCACGGCGCGTAAGTTTACTAATAGGCCTTTCAAATGCTCCAGTGAGAGCTTATGGCTTTTCTCACCTAAGTCGTAAAACCCTTTGTTTTCATAGGAGAGGGAGAGGACGCACACAGTTGTCATTGCTCCCTCGTTCTCTGAATCGCCAAAGTGGGCCGGCGAGCAAAGTGGAGAACGGGACTGCGTGCGGTGAAAGCCACGAAAGTGCAAAGCCTTTATCCAATGCAGACTTTGCTAAGATGCTTCTTAAGAAGTGAAAGGATGGTTACGCCCCGGGAGCCATCGCGCCATTCTTTCCCAATAAGATATGTGCGACTTTGACTTTCTGCAATTGTCAGCCATCTCATCTTTGATTCTGCGAGATTGCCTTAACTGCAGAGCCGCTGCCCTCAGCAGACCCTTTCGCCCTTGTCATTTTTACTTCTCCTTCCGTCTCTCTTTGTTTTTTATTCAATACGTGTAAAATAGATGTGTAAATACATTGTTTGTAAAATTGTAGACGTCCCCAACTTCAACCTTTTCTTATTGCAATGCAACACGGATTAACGACCGTGTATGAATAAAACGTTGAGTGTTTACGAACCCGATCATGCTACACCGATACTATTGTACCTTTTAGTTGTCTAGTACCAGAAATGTGGGAGGAAAAAAATTCCCACAGTACAACACTTGTGCGAGTCCCTCATGCCAGGGAGATTTTGGTTCTACGTAAAATGTCATCATTTCAAAGGAATAATAAAATAACTGGATGACTGTCTCAAGTCTGGTAATGTAATTAACAGTGAAATTAGCTCCCACCCCAGAAGAATTTAAGATGTACATTACATTTGTGTAAGGTCATCAACCTTCTCTTCATATAAGTCAATTTTTAACATTCCCGTTATGGAATACAAGCTATATAAATTTCTCACCGCTGTGGCCTGATAAATGATATACATTTTGTTCATTCTGTTTTATAGATTGTAAATACAATGTCAGTGTTTAAATTCGTCAAAAGGTTGTGGTTAGTATGTGATTTGATAGTCATGTCCTGTGTTTTGAAAGTTGAAAAGTCATAAAATAAAAAATACCGACCTTAGGTCGATACTGTGGTATTTCTTGGTGCATTTAAACTTGACACATGCTGAGCGTTGTATCACTTTTATTTGCATTAAATAAATACCGTAATGAAAGTGCGTTACATGCTTCTCAAAGGATGTGTCCAATACGTCTCACTGCAACCTCTGATTATTTTCCAGATAAAACACTTACGAGAGTTCCTACTTAATTCATTGGCTACAACGGTGGACATGCAGCCCATTTTGAAAGTTGGCGGTGACTTTTCCACGTCAACAGCAGTCAAAGAGTGAAATGACAGCAGGTTAAATACTGACAAACATTGCTCTAATATTGTCGGCTCAGTTGTGAACGGCGATAGTTTGTCGTTCACCCGTGTGGTCCGTCCTGGTCCCTGGCAATCCGACCGGATGCTCCGTAGTGGAGATCAACAAAGTGTCCAGTGTCATCTCTGTGCATTTGGCAATGAATCGAATGAAGGGACGCACGTCTCCCTCATTGGCCGTGTCAAGAGCCGCGTAGTACTCTGCCCTCTGTTCTTTGCGGATGGTGATGGGCGGGTATCGCGCTTGCAGGAGCACGAGGTTCATCAAGAGCCGCGACGTGCGCCCATTGCCGTCTACGAAGGGGTGCACGTAAACCAGTTTGTAGTGAGCCAGAGCGGCGTACTCGACCGGGTGCAGCTGCAGGGCCTCGTCCGAATTGAGCCACTGAACCAGCTCCTGCATGTGCCGCTGCAGGTCCTGGGGATGCGGCGGGATGTGATGGCCCACAAACACCTGGTTGACACGCAGGCGCCCGCCCTCCACCGGGTCCACGTAACCCAGCACACGCCTGTGGATCTCCAGGATATCGCCCACGCCGATGGTTCCCGATCTGGACAACAGCGTGTTGTTGATGTACTTCATGGCCGCGTCCACGCCGATGGCCTCGTTCTGCTCTTGCAAACTCTTGCCGGGGACGGCGTAGCGCGTCTCGATGATGTGACGGATCTCGGATAAAGTCAGGGTGTTGCCCTCTATGGCCACCGTGTGGTAGATGTGGTGGTAGTAGGTCTCCTCCATCACACGGCGTAGCGCAGAGTTGCCTTTGGGGATGGACATGAGCCTCCGCACCTTGCCGTCGATGATGCCAAAGTGACGCTGGTCAATCTCCTCTACCAGCGGCAGGGTGCGGTCTCGGCTCACCAGTGCCCTCTTATTGCAAGGCGAGATAGCCAAAGCCTTGGTGTACAGGTGGTCGGCCTGCACCACGTCCTTCTCCTCTTCTAAAATAGTCCCCAGTTCAGTCAGGGCATCCACAGAGTCTGGGTTCAGACTGAGCGCGTGCACCAGCAGCTTGTGGGCTTTCTCCGTCTTGCCGTATTTTTTCATCTCCTGAGCTTGTTGTAGTGCTGCTCTGGCTTCAAAAACCATCTCTAAATCACAACAGTGGAAAGGAATGACATCAGAAATAATACATGGAGTGTAAATGCAATCCACTTCATATTTTTTTTGCAAAGTAAGGCTAATGAATAGGCTGTGAAACACCTTAACTCAAACTATTCCACAAAGGGCCATAGTGGGTGCAATTTTGGTTTCAACCCATAAGAGGCAACCTTTCCACCAATCTGGTATGTTAGATACATAATCAGTGGATTGCAGTCAGGTGCTTCTTGTTTCAGCAGAAATCTAATTGGTTATCCTGTGTGTTGGATGGGTTGGAACAAAAACCTGCACCCACAGCGCACCGGATTGACCACCCCTGCACTTAACTCATTGACTACCAAACAATTAACTCCAAACCACTTATTTTTTATGTTGATGAGAACAAAAGGAGTGGAAACAGTGCTTTAATTATGAGAGATGCTTATCTAAACGTTACTTTGGTGAATTCTGGGCATAGCCGTAGGACACAATACTAATATGGCTTGGAGTGAACGAGTTAAACTCCCAATAAATAAAATAGCGAATACCTTGGCTGGGCTTGGCCTTATGAGGAAGCAGGTCGAAGTCTGGGATCGGGACAGTCAGGCCGGTGATCTGTACGCCGGTGGGCTGTTGTGAGCCCCCCCATAGCTGGCAGCGAAGCTGTGCGATGGCATTCAGGGCGCCAAGGCAGCGCTCCTCCACGCCGACCGGGGGTGTCACCAGGGCCACCAGGGTGACCAGGAGGACGCACACGAGCGGGCCCCATCCCCCGAAGAGACGGCCGCTAGTGTATCGCCACGCCGTTACAACCGCCATGACAATTCTGGGGTAAGTTATCCATTCTTTCCACGCCACTCTTTCTATTTGTACCCCAGCCAGGTGAGCCGAGGGCCGGTCGAAAAGCGATCGGACTGAACGGGAGGGAAGCCAATGTTTCGTCAAAACGGACGCGGGATCCAGTTATTTTTCCTGCCTCTATGTTGACAATTATTTTTTATTAGTTTTTTTTAAAGCTGTAAATACCCAGAGATGAAAGGTTAAAATTATTCCGACAGCTGTTGATTATACGACTTAAAAACAAAATATTCTCATCGTCTATGTTTTTCCGCCGGTCATATAAACAAAACGCCAAATCATTGGACAAAGCGACGTAGAACAACGACGGTGATTGGTTGAAATTCTAGCAATACTGAGGAAGTTCGTAAACGTTTATGATTGGACGATGAGTTTGCGTGACTAACTTGAAATTAAACGCAAACTGGGTTATTAAAAAAAGATAACTTTAGATATAGTGTGCTGAAATAAAACATAATATTCACTTTATAATTATCAGAAAAAAAAAAATCAATGGTCAATTTCTGGTCAGGATTGCCAAGTGTAACTTCATCAATAACCAATAGAGGGCAGCAATGTATCGTTTTCTAAATCACGTTAGAAGTGCCACATTCCAGCAATACTAGTTAGAAGTCCACTTGTATGTTTACTAGTCCATTATTCAGACAAAACTTCTATTTTACGAATACATGTGATCATATAACAAAAATAGACAAATGATAATGAAATGGAAAAAGCAGGTAGTTGAGTTCCAAAAAGATGACCAGTGAGGGATTATCATTATTCTGTTGCTAGAATGGCAACAGGTGGCAACGCAAATCTGCTGCTGTTGGTTCATATTTTTAGTGTTGCTATCTGTTTTCCTATCATATGAAATCGTACATCTTATTCCCTCAAGGCCCAGTATTGCCTCTAAAGGTGTGCCGTTTTCCATAAAAATGAATTTTTATTATTATTGTATTGATTATAATTCTCAAATCATTTTTGCTGACCAATTTCTGCTCCAGACTTGAGTCAGGTGTTGCTTTTAATGCATAAAATAGTATATAATAATGCACAAACGAGTTTATAGCATTTATCATTCAAAAGTGACACTGAAGTGTCAATATTTATTCTGCAAGTCCACTTATTTCATGTGTTCCTGTTAAAGTCTGCTGTGCTTGCAATAATTAACGTTCGTCTGGACCCCTGCGTAAAGATTGTTGACTTCATTTTTACTCTTTTTACATTTTGTTCTCAATAATACGGGTGTAAAATTGGTAGGTAGTTGTAGCAAAAATTAGTAGTGACATCACATAAGCACTAACTAGGTAAGAGGTAGAAGGACTGACTATTGCAATATGGCAAAAAATGTCGGCTAAGTGTAATCAAATCATGACTTGTGTGAGATCTCCCATAATGTAGATATATAGTGCATTTTAGGCTGTGTCAGTTATGGGCCCATAGAATCAAATAATATTACTGCTGAGGCCTCCCTGATAAATGTATTGTTAAATTAACACGTACACGTATCCCCAATAACTCTATTTAAGTACTTACTTCTATTGATTGTTGTGGTTAGTGTGGGGTACATGCAGCTGATCTTATCCCCTCTATTTCAAGGCGTCCCTCATTTCCTCTCTACACCACGTTATGGGATTTTGTGACTTTTATGAAAGGATTTGATATTTTAATCTGTGAGGTCTAAATAAAGATAAATAGCCTCAGTCGCATTGGCCAGCAGCTGTAAACCACCCGTGGTAATGTAGTGTAGATTGATTCCTGGCTGAATGCCAGCGTTGACATATCTTCAGCAGATGGCCATCGTGTGTTATCAGCTCTAAATAGCTGCTACTATTACACAGCCAGCGTGAATCTCTACGGAAGCCAACGGTGGGCTCAAAAGAACAGGGAACATAAGAATGTCGATGGCGTCATCTGTCTCTCAAAAGCCGAGAGTACCGCTGCGTCTCTGCGTAAGTATTACCCTGGAGAATAACCTGTTGGAGTGCGTTTCATCTCCGTTATTTTCATACTCGCGTGTTGTTCTTGTGCAATCTGTAACTCTGGCAAGGTAAAAAGGCAGGCTGGGGAAAGTGGAATTATTCATTGGCTTTAATTCATTCCCTGTCATTGACAGTGATGGATGTCAAATCTATTTGAACTGGGATGCGTGGCTTTGAATGATCTTGACAGACGTCTTTTATTGTCAATGAGAGTCAGAGTTCATCTATTAAATTACTACATTGAAGCCGTTTTAACAGTAGTATGCTTGTTGATCTGTTTCTGTGGTAATATGGCAGCCAAAACTGCTTAATCAATATATTAACGGCTCATTCCAGAGAAGAGCAGAGACGCTGAAACGCAAATAGCATTTTTCTTATACCAGCTCCAACCAATAGAAGAGACAATTGAAATCATAGCAAAAAGTAAGATAAGACAACGGAGCATGCAAGCAATTCATGACGTTCTTCTTTTCTCCACAAAGAGAAATTCTACATCAAACACACCACAGAAGCAAAAGTATTTGGCCACGGGCAGGGAAAATAGAAAGGAGTTGGATTCTTTTTAAATTTTGATATCAAGAAGATGTGGGGTTGGTAGAAGTTGTACCTGAAGCAAATCCCCGTTGCAATTAATTGTAAAAATATTTTAATGAAGTTGAGCCATACAGGAAACGGCATAGTTCCTTCCTCAATGTCATGCGAAGGTAAGGCATCAAGACTTTGAAGGGGAGTGAGGTTTCTAGGCCAACTCTTGACTAAAACCTGATTTAAAAACCTCTTGTTATTTTTAGACACTCTCCCACATCCTAAAAAAATCATGTTGGGTTCATGGCAGACTCAATATGTTTAGATGTGTCCTGCATTTGGTTAGCAACCAATCCAGCGGTGAAAAAAGATTGAAAGAAAACATTTCTAAAAGAAACATTTACAATGAAAAAGCAATTTCTGAGGTATGGTGTCATCAGCCACATCAAGCTCACAGAAAAAGGATCTAGGTCTTGTATCCAGGGAATCCGAGTAGGTTTCTTGCTCCATTTTGATGAAGTGCTGCACTCTTAGATCACACTAAAGATTATGCAGAGAATGCGTTAACAAGGTACACCTGCTCGCGCGCTGGCCAAAAATATCTGCTCAAACCAACTAAATTCCAAAGTTGGCTCCAGACACAAAAGCGAGCGAATGAGTACTCCCACCAAAATAGAAGCAAGTCTTCTCCTTTGCGAGAGTGTGAGATGATTTTGCGTTTGCCTTTCCAAAGCCGCGAGCTGACTCCATCTTTGCGTGTTGGCTTTTGCTACAAGGCGTCTCGGCATGGCAGATAGGTTTTGACGCCAATCTGCCGTGGCTCGGGAAGTGTTACTTTTCCTTTCTTCTACTGATCTCTTGGAAAGACACATTTTGATCTTTTTCCAAAGTTACTCAAGGTTTGTCGCTGCAGTTCTACCCCTGCTGATGTCCATTTGCCAATTCGCATTTGATTCATGATACTTTAAAAAATAAATTGGCCTTCCCCTCAAGGATTGGTGATTTCTATGATGTGGTTTCTACTTTCTTCAAAGTGAGCCTTTTATGTGCTCTTTCCTTACTGCTGTGTTTTTTTTTTCCCCCGAAAACAGCAGCGAGGAGGAAATTAATGATGCTAATGTTTCCTTGAACTGATGTTTAATATTATAAGTGGAGGCTAAATACAGCAAATTTGCTCAGCTTTTTGGGCTCTGTTTGGTTTTGATCTCGCCACGGGCCAACTTGGAAAGATGTGAGCTAATGTGGAAAAATAGGCAAACAACAAAGAAGAAAAGTTGGCATTGAGGCGAAAAAAAAAATAGAAAAAACAAAACCGCCTGGGGTCACGCTGTTGACTTGTTGTTTGCCCAGCTGGCAAATGTTCTTATATGGCTCAAAATCCTCAGCTGTGGCAACAAATAAAATATGATTGTGCCTGCGTTTGAGATCATTGATGAGTGTTAATTCTGTTTTCTTGCCGTGTTGATGCAATTAACCCTTGCACGTCATGTCACTTGGGAAGGATTATTTTCTAAACGGGCGAGCGAAACCCCCCTCCAACGGTACATGGTCAATTGGTTGCCGGTCTTTTGGTCGCCCAGAAGGTAAGGGATAATTACCATTTAAATCGTTGCTCAAATTCCCTAAATACAAACTGCGAATGACTATTTAGTCATACTTAATGCCCTAGTAATTCTTAGGCTAAAGAAAAGCTCCAAATTTCCCGGACTTTTATTTTTTTTTGTTGGAGAACTTGTTAAGACCCTGACTGACGTAGCTTCTTAAAGGGACAACGCATGTACATACAAACTCTTATACACTTGCACGTCGGCTCAGTGAAACTGCTCATAGCCATTGTTGGCTTTTATTGATGCGTAGACCGTGTTGTTTTACCTTGTTTTGTCGCTGGTCTTTTGGTCGCCCGTTGTCGCGGTCGGGGCGACCAAAAGACCGACGACCAAAAGACCAGCGACTAATCGACTGCACACTTTCTCTAACGCATCTCCAGCCTCAATGTTGACAAATGATACCGATCCACGCTCGTCCGCTATCTTTTCTCGATTCTTTTTATTAGACGAACAGGCTTCCAAATGAACTTCACAGAAGTTGACACATTCACGTGGAGCACGCCCTGGCGATGACCTGTCATTGACTATTAATACAACCCCTCATCTGGCTGTTACAATTGCTTGGAGAGGAAGAAAAATCCATCAGCTCACCTGGAACAAAAAAAAAGAAAAGAAAAGCGACCTGTCAGGATGGGGAATAAATCCCTCTGGCTCAAACGCTTTCGCCTCCTCTCCGACCATCTCGCTTGCCTCTCTCCTTGCAGCCTCCGTGGAGCATCCGTCTGCCTGGCTCTCTGTCAAAAAAGGGGGGAGTCGGGGTCTTTGTTCTGGGTGACAGAGCAGGGTGTCAGAGATAGAGCATCTAGTTAGACAGTCAGAGAGAGGCGAGGGATGGCGGCTCTCTTTTCACCCCAGTGGACGCCTCCAATGAGGAGCCCGTAACGACAGTGAGTGAAGGAGCCCTCCGATGGGAGCAACAAATGTCCCTGACTGTCAGCAGCCCAAATATCTATCTTAAAGCGAGAACTGCTCCTAAATGTCAAGATCCACACTCGCTGGAAAACTGACAACAGCTGTTACCGGACGATTTGGGAGGTCAAGGCATCTTTTTGTTCCGGCGGAATAAGACGAGACCAAGGTGTGATTTACCCCTTGCCTGGCTGGCCAGGCATGCTTGGGTTTACACAAGAACACCTAGATTAGAAAGCATTTTATAGCTCCCCAGTCTTGTTTTCCGCTTATCTTCGGCTTCCTTTGTTTTGCTTTTAACAGCTAGCTGTCTCCGTCTGCAAGAAGAAGAGGAAGGGAGTATTCAAGTCAATGTCTCACACCGACATAACTTGCTTAGTATTAGGGTCATTCTGAAAATGGAGGTCATTTTACTTTCCACCCTTTAAATATAACTAATTTATGTACAAAATAGCAGTTTATGTGCAATGTAGGTATCTGTACTCAGCCCACATCTAAAAAAAAAATCAGGGAGTATGTATATTAGATTAAACTTTATTCATCCTGTACTCGGGAAATTTATGTGTGTGTGTGTATATGTGTGTGTGTATTAGGGGTGGGCACTGTTTTAAATTTTTAAATCACAATTAATAACATGATTTACTTCGGATTAACTGGGATTAGTTTCATTGTCATACACATGAAGCCATACTAAATGCAGTCAAATTTTTTGAGACTCATCCTATGTGGGGAACAGTATCAAAATGTTTTTTTGGGGGTGGTTCAGATGTTAATTCGTGATTGAACTAATTAATTGCCTTAAATAATTTGGAAGTTAACTCCAAGTTGACTTGGCTGTCTTTTAAAATATATATAAATGTTGCTGGTTTATCCCCTAAAATTGCATTTTCTGTTTTCCCTCCTACCTGACTAAATTGAATTTTAAATAAAACAGTTTAAATTAGATTTTTTTTGGTGGGTAGTAATGGGGATATTTTTGTTTAAATTTCTCAGTATTGCAACTGTATGAAGCTTTCTTTTTGAATAAACATAACATTATAATTCATGGAATGCTTGTCCCACAACATGCATGCAACCCTGTTACCATAACCTTTTTATCATGGTAGAAGAAGAAATCCAATGATACGCTAGATTTGACTTCATCGAAACGTTTTACATAAGAATGGTGCAGGAAATGCATGTCCTCTCTCTCTCTCTCTATATATATATATCATGTTTTCATGAAGTTATTTTCATGCAGTTAGCCTTGATTGCCTCTCTCTACGTCATGCAACACTTTTATACTCTTAATCAGTATAAGACAATTATTTAAAATGTTTTTGCTTAATTATACAAGCAAATTTGTCCTCTTGCCTACTAGTAAAATCTACCTAAACAGCCACCTTGGGGGAAGAAAAACCCAAACATAACTAACATTTGTGTATAGTTGCTTTGATAATGCCAAATATAATTTGTTTTTAGAAAAATCACATCTAGTTTGTACCACTTATCTGTGAATCTAGATGCGTATACAGTTGATTATATATTATTGACTAAAATGGAGCAGAAAAGTCAAGGCTTGTTTTTCAAGGCAAAATGTCCTCCAAGTCTGGAATGACCCATAAATATTTCAGATATTCCATCTATCAAAAATACCTAACAGCATACTTTATCAACATCAAAAGTGAAATATATTATTCAAAAACAGCAAAATTGCTGTAGTTTGAATATGACAAGCCAACACACAAAAAAACAAACAAACAAAAAACTAAAAAAGAAGCACTCTGTGTTTAGAGAAGTGAAGGGAAATTCAATTTACACTTGCACAGATGTACACAAATAATAGGATCCTATAGAATTGCAGTAAGCGGGAGATGTCTGTAATCCCAAAGTCAAATACTTAATGGCTGAGTCACCCCTCCAGTTTCTGGCAGTTGCCGAGTAAAGGGATGTGGAGGCCTCAAGTGTTAACCAGATGATTACTGAAACTGGTATCCGCCCCCTCCCCAAAGGCTTTTCTGCACTAAGACATGACACAGGGTGAACGTAAAGCTGCTTCTGTTGGCTCTTGAGCAAAGCCTGCATGAGACAAATGATACTTTTAAAGACTCAGCTGTTTATGGCTCGTTTTAACTTCTCCCATCTGCTATCCTCAGCGCAGCGGGATTGCGGTTTGCACACCCATCTCACAACTCAGATGCCCTCTTTCCAATATCAGGTGCTAAGCGGAGGGAACAAAAAAAATATATATTTTGGGCTAGCCCTTCTATTGTCAACAATGACAACCAATGAGTTGATACTTAAGAAAATAACATTAAAATTCTGATTCTTTGTTCCCCCCCTTTTCTCAATTGTGATCCCCTAACAAATGAAAGTGGAAGGATTGCAAGTTGGCCCTGGCAGACTTTGATTCTGCTAAAAGAGGTCCTGTTATCACAAAAATACATTTCAATTACTCTCACTAATGCAACAAAGAGGCATAAGGATAGTTCATAATGCCGGTTACAAAGAAAATACAAATTATGCCTTTATTCTTGGAATCAAAAACAGTAAAAGCCAAGCATCTCGTTAATTTTCAAACAGCGCAAATAATGTTAAGCGTGATTAAAAACCGACTCCCAGGAAATGTTCAAAACTGTTTCATCAAAGAGAGAAGGGGATGCAATTTGAGGAGGGAATTGAATTTAAAACATTTGTTTGTTTACTGTTTGTTTTGTTTAAACAGTGGCAAGAACACGGTATTTTACAAGGTCATGTGTTTAGATGTTTGTGTACTATATTTTCTACTGTCAGTTTAATTAAACATGCCAACTTATTGTGTGCGGGGAAAAAAAGTAAACGGAATGCTCCTTAAGTGTTAACGTGGCTGGATTAAATAAATACTTTTTGCTATTCCTTTTCGAACCTTATGCTTATGTTGTTTTACATTTTTTTTCATGGCTTTCCCCCCCCTGTTTACGCACATTTGAAGTAAAAAAAAAACATTTCTATGCCATTTAGGGTTGCTAAATTTTGCTGCAAGCGCTTGCACACGTGAATTTTTGACGAGGGCTTTAGTTGTTACCGAGGCGCTTCTCGTTGTCCTCGTCAATGTAATGCTTCCTCCAAATCAGTTTAAAAAAAAAAAGGAGCCATACAAAACAAAGAGGATTATGGATAATTAATTTAACTGGAAGGTTGTGCCTGGAGGAAGATTGTGTGGAGTCTTATTTTTTTTTCATTTTTTTTTCTGTGACTTCTCGCCTACGGTCTGGAGAAACTGCACATGATTAATTCACGTTATGCTGCTTCCTGTCCGCCGCCTCGCACTCATCATCGCATTCCCCCCAAAGGGAGTCGTTTCACCAATTCTGAACATTTGAACAAAGAAAACGGGTTTGTGTTTGTACACTTCTCGGGGAAATGTTTAATTCGTAGCACTAGAATAAAGAAGGCAGGAGTCATCTGTGGTGTTTTTGTTTGGTGTTGACATATTTTCTTGTTTTTGTTTTTTCCCCCCAGATGTAACAAGTTATATTAAAGGCATACTCCCTACGGGCCAGTTCCAAGCCAGGTGCCTTCGAATGGTTACCCACCCGCAGGCCCCAGCCAGGTCAACAGGTGAGAAAATAATGTGGAGAGAAAGAGAAGACAGATAATTAGGTCTCTACTGAGGGGCCATACCATTAGCAGGATCCTCCCTCAGACACTTCTTGCTGTTTCACTGATTATCTCACTGCCTTCCAGTAGAGTGGGCGTGCAGGCCGCCAGCTCTGTCAAATGAACCAATTCCAGCACACAGGCGATGATTCAGCAACACTTGGCTGCTCGTTATTTTCTTCACCGACCAAAAGGCGATTTTTACCCATTGGTTTGGTTTCTTTGGTAACATGCTGGTCGAAGTCGTACAAGACAAGTTCAGAAGCATTTTGATTGAATCCACATTTGTTGTGAGCTTCACTATTGGCGAATGCCCGTATAAACTATCCCCGTCCGGGATTTCCATTTTTTTTTTTTACACTGCATCCGTACATGACAACTTCCCCGCCTCCCATCAGCATCCCGCGCCCGAGCCAAGTCGGTATTCTAATCAGGCTGTCACAGTTCACGAGCGTCAATGTGCAGCACGCGCAGACACGCTTACATGGCCGCCTCATACTGCTTTGCGCACTAGAAGCAACAAATGCCAGCGACATCTGATCAAATATTGCGGGCCCATATGGTAATTATCCAAAGATCCCATCTGGAGCCTGCACTTCAACCTATAAAACAAAAACAAATAGCCTGTGGCAGCCTTCGTTCCCCTCAGGGTTGCATTTGCAAGTTGTGCTGCGCTATTCCATGACAAATCGTTGGTGCTGCAGTTTCATTAATGTCTTGCACAGGGACGGAACACATTCACGGGCGCAGACCAGACCCAACTGTTCAAATCACAATGTATTATGGAAATGAACGTTCTTCCAAGAGTGCCAGAATAGCGATGGCAGATCCCTTTTCATTTGTAGTAAACCGAATACTGTTGCGGTGGGATGATGCTAATTATTGGAGCCCTATGAATATGAGGGCAATTGAATGTTAGGCAATGGAATCACAAGAAAAACAAGAAAATAATTGCTGTACATCTAAATTAATTAACCGAAAATGACAAAAATGTTCATTTGAAACACCCTGAATCGATAGAAACAAACTAAAGTAAATGAACATTCCATGTCTGGGAATAAACCAGAAAAATGTTTCTACAGAATGATTAGTTTATCTTTTTTGGCTGTCATCATCATCAATGAAGATTAGCCAGCCCAAGCAATAACAATACTTCTCCAGATAAGATTATATTTAAGATTATGAACAGATCCTTCTTAAAGATTTGGGCTTTTCATCTCTTTGATAAAGGTTGCTCTTGTTCCTCAGTCTATCAAACTTTTTTCCTTTTATTATCGCTCCAATTTTGTCACATTCAAAACTAACCTTAGGACTCTTCAAATGAGTGTTTTTCATCTGTACCGTTAAATATTTGGACACAGTCTTCTTTTGATTGTGATGCCTTTAATCCTCTGATTTTATTTCCGATGCCATCGTGGGTAATCACTGGAAAAGGACACATATGCCAAATTGTTTCCCCCCCTAAAAATATGCATTAAAAAGCGTGTTCTATCTATTTAATGTTTCAGTACCAGATGTGAATAGCTGGGAATGCATCCATCAAATGTCTTCATGATCAAGTGAAGCAAATCCCAAGGTAAAATTCCCACTCACCTGGAAATATAAAATGAAATTATTTTAGTCTCATAACTCAAAAGGAACCTCATATAGCAATTTATCTTATTTTATTACTATAAGTATTGTGACTAATGACTTTTAATCCATTTGAGCAATTAAATTTCTCATAGTCTGCCTCATAGTTCAATGAACCATATATTACTTTTGGGTCGAAAGATACCAGTGTACAAATATTATTCCAACAGCAATAGGATGTACAGTTTATAAAATGAAAAAATCATAAATAAAAACAGCAACATAAAACGCAGTATAATTTTCACAGGACGTTTCAACTCCAATTTGAACACATTCTGTTTGCTATTCTGCTTCTTTCTTGCCTTTTTTTCCTCCATCAGTGGGGGAGTCCAGCAGTACAGAGGGGCCCCATGTGGCCTGAGCACCACTTTTGAGCTAGATTCTCCGTTAAAAGAGGCCAGCAGGGCCAACCCTACGAAAGTAACAGCCTGTCTTTAAAAGTCTAAATTTGTCTCCAATGTCTTTTAGGCTGACCCTCACGGCTTTAAATGATCTCCTTCTGCAGTATGGTTCACTTCAAATTGATCAAATTTCCAGTTTCTACTGACTAATGCAAATCATTTCCAGTCAGTTTTTTTTGTTAAAAAGTTTGCTAGCACAGACTACAGAGACAAAGCCGAACAAAAAATCAGTTGCGTAGTCCTCGGCGGTGATGAGCGACTAATCAATCGATGTCTGTAGACTAACTCTGCCATCCTTTGCTTGGATGAAAAAAAAAGTCTGAATAAGAAACATTCCTAATGAAGTCATGGCGGTCTATATTTTATCATAATTATTGAATCCAGCACTAAAAGATGGAGATTTTTTTTCATCTCTTAGGTTGAAAAACACGTTCTGAAAATACTGTTATTAGTCATGTTCCCCAAGTACTTAGGTTTTGTTTTGCATTACATTAATTTATAGTTTATGTCGATGATCTCATGTTTCTCATTTAATTGTTCCAAATATGATAAATCAAAACCTTTTTAAAGCGTTAGAGTAGTATCTATTTCTTTTACCAAGTAGAAAGAAACTTGCTGTAAGAGAAATGGTTCCTCATCTTATCTAATCAAGGAAAATGATCTCCTAATCAATCCCGTTACAGACGCGGAAACAGCAGTTTGAAGCCAATGATTATTGGCTGGCTAATATTTCCACGGCAAATTAGCAGGATTTCACTCACGTCACACTCGGAGGAAATCAATATTTGCGCAGTCAGAGGGGATCAAGCATTGACTTTTCTACTTGCTTGTTGATGAAAGGCTCTAATTAGACAGTCAGACATGAGCTCAATGACGCGAGCATGCAAATGCATTTTGACATTTGTCTGGTCTTTCAGAAGGCGGATAATTGTTGGCTTGGCTGTCAATCACCGACAAAACTTTTCAAAATAAGACCCCCCAGTTAGCGAGATTGAGGTCATGGCGCATTGTAATGGCTGCTGCTATGTTCTGCCGCTCAACACATCAAAGGCATCTCATCCATTTCGAGACTGTGATTTTAAAAGCTGGGTCCATTTTAATCAGTATCGCAGAGGTGGCTTTCAGGTAAGCAGATTATTGACTTGTCCCTTCCTGCATTGCTATAATCTATAAAATGGCTTTCAAGCCGATAACATGCAGTGAAGGCGCTGGAGTGGCTTCAAATTCACTCCAAAGGGGATATAGGACTGAACCTAACAGGGCAGAGGACATTGGAATCTTGATTGCAGCCATAATCATACATGTTACTAGTCGCCAGTTGATGGCAACTTGAAAAATACCCTCCCTGATTGGCTCGTAGATGTTTTTTTCCCCCTTGGGTAAGTTTCAGAAATGAGGGCACGTTTTGAAATCAGTTATGCAGTTATTCTGTGCTATGACTGGAGGAGACGTTTGAAGTGTGAAGTCAGCACATGGATGACTGGCGCTATTTGCAATCGGTGCACACCCAATGGATCTGAATAAGTGGATTACTAATATTATGACTGTTAAGCATTGCACAGTTTTGCCATGGAACCACTGTTACTTTTTTAGTCACTATGTTTGGGGAAATTAAAAAAAAAAATGGAGCATGTCTACACCGGCTATTGACTCTGAAGAGTACCGTAGAGATTTTCTTTGGGGACAAAGCATCAAGTTTTACCGCTACATCACTCTCAGATGCCCATATAATCGACATGGGCAGTTTAACCGTGTCACAGCCCGTAAATGAGCACAATGTGCGAAGGATTGGTGGGTCAGCCCAAGCGGCACTTGAATGGGACCAAGTTGGACAAACCGTTTTCAGGGTGGCCAACCACAGAGAGAAAACATTGTTAATTTGCTTCCCCATCAAATGTTCTGTTTTAAGAGTCAGTGAACAAGAGAATCATTGCTCAGTGGATGAGACCTTTTATTGGCTTAATGCCTCTAAACGAGAACAGACGGCATCAAAGTGGAATTCACAAAGCGGAAAACGCAAGTGAGCCGCAATGTAATTTCGATGCCGTCGCTCGCAACGTCCACAAAATTTTGGGGGTTAACTTGAACAAAATGATGTTGCCAGAGCATTATTATGTTTATTAGTTTAGAAAAGGTGGAAACATCCCTCCCTGGAGAAGAATTTGAATACAGATCAACTTGATCAAAGAAAACCTTTGGTTAAATGACCCAAGTCTCAGTGATGAAACAATTCCGTCCGAGAACTAATTGCGGATTCAGCTTGTTGCATTTTGATTCAGATGAAATTAATCTAGCTCCACAGAATGTTTTCGACGCCGGGGGAAAATGAATTAAACTTCAAACAACTTCACGCGGGATCCAGTCAAATCCCTCTTCTCTCAGCAGACCCGACACGAGGAAAATAACATCGGTGGAACATTTGATATGTAAAGATTCTTCACAAATCTAATGGTTAGACTGCAAACTACAGCTCGGTGCAGATTTACCGTCCCGAGGGCACCGAAGCAGGACTCGGAATTTGTCGAGGAAAACGTGGCGGTTCCTGAAGTGTTCCACAAAAAAACATGTGGGATTTAAGGCTCTTCATGAATGACAAGGAAGGATTAATCCAGGATCAATGTGAATCTCAATGGAATGGCTTGGAAAAGCAAACATGGTATCACATGAGGCTCCAAAGACACGGACGCACAAGTGTAGAAGATTTAGCCACTAAAGCTTTAGTGTTTTTCAGGAAAAACAGGAAGCAAAACATTGCTCTCCACTGCACCGAGGAGCGTCTTCTGAAACACAACAAAGGAATCGACATTTCCTCTGAGGGACTGCAGAGCATTTCCCAGAGAGGCCTGGTTATGTTGGTTATTTATAACCTCAATCTTCATTAGCAAATCTAATCTGCAGGGCACCGGCAGGTCTCTGCAGTGAAAGTGATTTAGTTGAAATTTATCTAAGTGGGTCAAGTAGGCACGTCGAATACAAGTAAATATTTCCCAATTTACCATGGTTCAGGATTTACATGCATGAAGCTATGTTGAAATTGCCTCTTCATCATATAAATCAAGGCACACTTGCGTGTGGGCAATATACGAGTATTTGTTTTCGTAACATGGGTGAAGCTTTGTGTTCCCGAGAGTTTTTCATGTTCTCTTTCTGCAAAGAATACATGCTGAGTATTGATTCATTAACTAGACAACTAAATACAAGCCACCCACTCCCAGTTTTTTTCTCTGTTGCCTGCCAAGGTAAACGAGACATGGAAGTAGGCTGTGTTGTCACAGTTTGAGTTTAATTTTGCAAAGATCAGGCAGTCTTTGGCTGTTTTACTGCAATCATGTGGCTACTTTTCATTTTTTTGTATATAAATTGTTGAACAAACACACGATTGCTACATAAAAGATCCGAGTTTTTACAAAATAACAAAAGGCATCCAGATATCTGATGCTTTGTTTCTTCTTTCATCGCCTCATAAAGCAGACCTTTAGTTATTATTGGAAAATGGCATTTGAGTGCTTTCTTAAACTGCAAAGCTATTTGAAGTTCAATGACAAATATTTTTCCCTTCTTCCATTTTGATTTTTTTTTTTCAAAAGTCTTTTGCAACTATCTTTTGTTCAAATAGGCTGACTTCTGATCTTCTTTGGGATCATGTATAAAAATGCCTTCAATTGAATTGAATACTTTTGTGTCATGCTAACATGCTGCTGCATGGGTATCACATTTTATCGCTAATATGTATATAAAAATAATCCAAAATACATTTTTATAATCTATTTCTCGATGCTTATGATAGATTTGCTCATAAGGGCACCTCAATTGCTTGTTTTTTTTGCTTTTAAGTAAATGTCAAGTGTGGTAAGGTTTAATTAGTTCTCATGAAATCCCCAGAGATGAGCGGTTTTATAATTATATGACTCTGTCATTGTACATTGATCTGTGGCCAAGCCAACCACACATTATCACCACAACCAAAACACTTAATCAGATGCTCTAACAACATAAATTATTTTCTGCATTTTACATGCTGCAAATGTCTGGCATTGTTATACACTTATTATTTAAAAAAAAACCACTTTTAATGAAGTTCTCTCTTAGCCTTAACCTTTAAAATCCGCAACGTATTATTTGTGCTTTGACTCATTTTAGTTGTTGTTATTTCTTTTTCCTATTTTAATGGACTTTTTGTTTTTGATTATGTCTTGTCATATCTTTTAATGTGATCTAAATCACTTTAATTCCCTTGCCGTGCCTCTTGTTTCCTATTAAGACAAAGCTGCTTATGTTCACTCTGTCTTGTAGAGCTTATCTTCACGAGGGCCATGGAGGTGCTGGAGTCATCCCAGCTGACGATGGGCAGGAGGCAGGATCCACCCTGAACTGATTGCCAGCCAATCGCAGGCCACAAAGAGACATTCAGGTACTTTAATATTCGCCCCCATAGACAATTTGAAGTGTACAATCTATCTACCATGTATGTTTTAGGTTTGTGGAAGGAAACTGGGGTCTTTTTTAAAAAATGTACCCCCAAAAATATCGCTTATTTTTTGAAATGGTGAACTCCACCTTCAAATGTCCACTGGGCTTACAATGGTTGTTTGCTTCATCTGCAATATGAATCCAAAAACAGTCACCATAATACGTTAATTTAGCTTCATCCACAATCAAGGGAGCATTCAAGCATGAAAATACATAACTGACAAAATGTATTTTATGACTGAGAAACTCAGTATAATTCCCTTTTGCTGTATGCGCTAAAATGAATGAAAGGAAGTGGACAGATCCACAGTGGACCATAATAATACCAAACGTAATATGTAATATGGATATGTAATAATCATTACTCGGGGGGCCAAAACCTATTTTACCTAAACAAATGATTGATGCTAAAAGCTACAACTCTCTCTAACCTACACAAGACATTAAAATGCAAAGACAGAAAGAATGCTTCCGTTGTTGAGCGAGTCTAAACATCAAGTGGCAATGTTTACCAACAGGTCCAAACGTTAGGCTCCACCCACTCGACCTTTCAAAGGTGACGTGGGAAACAAGAAAAGGAATAGGAATAAATGAACACTGTCAGGGAAAACAGGAACAGAAAAGAATTAAAGTATTTAGCAATAGGTCAACAAATGCATCACATCATACGGAGAGCCAGTTTGACCCATTAAGCAGGCCCCCACAAATTTACATCTGGATGTAAAAATATTGCAGGAAATTTCAGTTGACTTAATTTGCTGTATTTTTTTGGGAGGTTAACTGTGCAGTGCCATGCATGGGGAAGGAAAAACACCTTTTTCTAGTAGCCAAAGGAACACATTAAGCATGAATTGTCGTTTGTGGTGTGAAAATGCCTTTTGGGTGCAGAAAGAAGTCTTCATAAAATGTTTATCACAATCGGACTGAAGATAACATATGAATATGCAAGCACAAAAACACACACTGTAGCATGAACACACACACGCACACACACACGCCAATAAAAATACACTTTGGGGAGAATGTGAATGTCATCCATAAGACAAATAGTATCTATTAGAATGGATTTTTCCCTCATTTATCTTTATTAGATTATGCACTTTCAGACTGGTCATTTAAATTATTAAGCAGATGAGGTTTATGTTTATGACCAAATGTATCTAGTGTTTCTCCACCCATCACGTTGTATTAGAATGAAAATCTCTT
Organism: Stigmatopora argus; assembly: GCF_051989625.1. Classification (NCBI taxonomy): domain Eukaryota; kingdom Metazoa; phylum Chordata; class Actinopteri; order Syngnathiformes; family Syngnathidae; genus Stigmatopora; species Stigmatopora argus. Next base: position 9,018,665 of record NC_135391.1, on the reverse strand, counting down.
GATGTTAAGCCATCTCTTTTATTCATCATGTTGACGGGTGGAAAATGGGGAGGACTGAGGAACTAACTGTCAGCCCACATTGCAGTCTTCTTTGCTCATCATAACCTTTTAGAAATGGCAAAACTTTGTCATCTGCGCTTCTTCTTCATCCAGAAACCTCGTGTTCGGGTGGAGACACAAACATTTTGGAAGGCTGAATTCGTCTTAAGAATTAGAACTTAGCACAACCACAGAACCTCTGTGATTTAAGCAGAAATAATATAACCACCAACTAACTCCCCAGAGAAAAAGGCTTCTAAAGAGCATGTCGCGAAACTAAGTGTTTCCGTCCATTTCTTTCAGGAAATAAGGAAGCAAAGAAAGTTAGTAGCCAATTCAAAAGCTGAAGGCTCCATTTCATTATGAGCCTGATTAGACTCCTAGGAGACTGAGGTTCTAATTTTGTGTGAGTTGCACGTGAGTTTAATGGAAGTCAACTACCCAATCATCTCTTTTATAATCAAATAAAAGGTCAAGCTTCCATCTTTAATGCACCCTGAAATGTGGTACTGTAGATCGGGTGCAACTGGATTGTGATGACTATTAAAAATTACAAATCACATGCAAATGTGCAAGAGTAAATACTATAACTGGTATGTGGAATGTGTTGGGTCCCTGCATAAAATGGTCGTGAGATGTGATAGTCTGAGCTTCATCTTCATCGGGGCAGAAAAGTTACTTTAATGAACATCATCCAAACAATTGTCTCCACATTTTCACTCAGCACCACATGTTAAGGTCACACACAGTACAGATCGAAAAAAGCCATGGGAATGTTATAGATAAAGTAATTGGGTGAGTCTCCGTGGGCGATGTTAACTTCAAACAAGCATTTGCTGAAGTTGCTCAACAGACTTGCATACACAACATAACAAAAATATTTGGACAGTGTCCTTTGGGTGTCTTGTGATGAATCAATCTCTTTAGGTCAGGAAGGAGAATTAGCTGGAGTTTACCAATCTAGAATTTTCTTCTGCTGAATTTATTTAGTTCATTTATTTCTGTCCTTTATGACCCCGTCCTTTTACATCACCTCACAGATTACTTCAATTCTATTGAAAAGTAGTTTGTTAATTTCATAATTTCTTCATTTTGTGGTGGAATCAACTTGTCCAATTTTTGAAGTAGCAAAGCAGTCCATATTCATGCTGCCTTTTTTCACAGACAGTGTGAGATTTTTCTATTTGTCTAACTTAGGAATTATAAATATTAGAAGCTTTAGTTTTTTTTATTTTTACCCTTTCTCGCTTTAACAAATTTAGATGGCTGGTCAATCTGAGAACTTTTTGTTTTGTTTGGCATCAGATTTAACCATCTCTCCCAATCTCAGCATATTCAAATCCTTTTTTTTTTTTTCCACCCAGCGTTTTGAGTGTTCACACAATGTGGCCAATAAAAATGTGTGATTTGTTAGAGACTGAATGAATTTCGCCAGCTCATTTTTCATCTTATTATCCAGAAATCTAGGCAATATCAAGGTGTTCACATACTTTGTCTTGCAAATATATAAAAACATTCTTCCATCTTCCGTAATGCTAATCGTCATGAGGGTTGTGGGGTAACTGGAGCCTATTCCAGCTAACTATGGATGAAAAGTGCCAGCACACATTGACAAAGAACAATCCAATACATCGTTCAATCGGCCTAATAGATAAATTGTATACAAACTTCTGTATTAAAGCAGGGTGTAGTTGGTGTGTAAATGAATGTGAGGTTAAAATATGCATTTGAAAGAAGGCAGTATGTATATTACGGCCTCAAGGACGACAGCTTCATTGCCTTGAGATTTACTCAGATGTGTAGAAGTGCAGAGCAGCAGATGTAGGCTCCACCCCCCCAACAATTTAAGCGTAGTAAATACAATTTAAATGATATATAAAATGACACATTTTTATGTGTGCTACAAATTCTGATTGTGGGTGATGAATAGTGGTAATAGAAAAGGTACATTTATTACAGGCAATGCTTAATTGTGAAGTCGACATGCTTATTATTAAGAGAAAAATGAATGTGAAAAAGGCAGAATTGAGTCAAAAACTTAACAGAAAGGAGTGCCAATTTTCATTGCAATAACATCTGACTCACAGGGAGGTTAGGTTCTTATTAAGAGAATACTTTCTCAGTTATTGCCATGGTGACCCCGCTCACCAATTTGAATGGTCTCTTATGTTAGCGAAACAGCCTCACATAGATGGAATTATATCCTGTTTAGGAGTAATATGTTATTACTTACTGCCAATCAAGATTATGTGAATTGTTCACTTGCTTGTCCCTCTGTGGGTTCCATGTTGCCCCGAACAACAAAAATGTCAGTGTAAATTGTATACAGTTTAAGCGGCTTGCCTATGAAAGACAAGGGCTTGCCATGAATTGTCACAAATGTTTTGGTTGAGGCGACACATGGACGGAATTATTACTAAATCCTCTGTTGGAAAAGACTAACCCACAAAAGGGATTGAAAAAAACAACACCTTAAAAGAAAGAAAGACGAATTTGAAACTTATTTAATTTCTGGATCTAGCAAATCGTCTTTCCTGCAACATAAATGGCTTGGCCTACTTTAGTTTTATTTAGTTAGGCCATTTATTTCAGTGACCCTTGTGGGTTTTCATTCTTATTAGAAATGTACACCAATTTTGTCCATATGTGTAAATGGCTCTACAAACTGAGCACATTTCCAAGTCATTTGACGGCTTGTGTTTTTTTTTGTTCACAGCCGCTGCTCCCATGCGCAGCCTTCTTCTGTCAGCTTTGAACAAACACATGTGGCTGACAAGAGGCCTCTGGCGCACAACACAGAAGCATCCAATTCCCTAAACATCAGAGCCATCTCCCAAAACTCTGACAACACACGGGTGAATATTTTATATATTTCATGTTCACAAGACAGGAAAAGAACACTAGCGTTTAACACTCGTTGTTTTTTTCCTGTTGTTTTCTTTTTGGCAATAGTGGCTCAGTCATGGCATTTCTTCATCCTCTCAACTGTGTGCAAATGGCAGGGGCCCTCTTTTTGATCGACTTCTGCATTCTGTGAGTCTTTAAACATCTTTACTTCAAATTGCAGTACTGAAAGTGTTCAAGCAATGCTGCTGGTGGCGTTGAGAAATCATCCGGTGAGCTCATTACTCATTGGTCTATAAAATGAAGGAAGCCGCACATCTCTTGCTGACACTCATCTCTGGAAAGCATCCAGTTAACAGCAAGGACAGGTCTGTATTGAAACTCTGTCATGTTCAGCTGTCGAACTGGATTTTCTTATACACTCCTCCCCTTCTTCCCGCAGTGATCTTATTTCTACTGTCGAGAGAAAATGGATTATTTTATTTATGAAGACTTCGACAACTACACTTACGAAGAGGGCCTCATGCCTCACGAGGCGAGTGTATTTGAGCACAAATCGAGCTGCCTGGGGAATGGCCTTTGTGTATCTCTGCTGGTGATTAACGCAATCCAGTTTGTGCTGGGATTCTGCGGCAATGCGCTGGTCATCTGGATCTCCGGTTTCAAGATGAAGAAGACGGTCAACACCACGTGGTACCTGAGCCTGGCCATCTCCGACTTTGTCTTCTGCTGCTTTCTGCCCTTCATCATCATCAATATGGCGATGGAGAAGTGGATCTTCGGATTCTTTTTGTGCAAGTTTACCACGTCTGTGTTGTTCCTCAACATGTTCAGCAGCATCTTCCTCCTGGTCATCATCAGCATCGACCGCTGCCTGTCCGTCATCTTTCCCGTCTGGTCCCAGAATCATCGCACCGTCCGGAAGGCTTCGGTGGCGGTCGTCATGGCTTGGCTGCTCGCCATCGGTCTCAGCCTTCCCTCGGCTGTCTTCCGCAACGTACAGAGCCAAATGGGCAGGACTGTTTGCTATAACAACTACACGTCGCCACACAGCCACAAAATAATCGCCACGAGCCGCTTTGTGGCAGGCTTCGTTGTGCCTTTTGTGGTGATCAGCATTTGCTACTCAGTCATTATCCTCAAACTCCGTACGAACAGAATGACCAAATCATCGAAACCCTTTAAAGTCATGACAGCACTTATCGCGACTTTCTTCATCTGCTGGCTGCCTTACCATGTCTTCATCCTGCTTGAGATAAACCACCAACACTTCAGTCAAGACATCCTAAAAACCGGACAACAAATTGGAACCACGCTCGTGGCTGCTAATAGTTTCCTCAACCCGGTGCTCTATGTGTTCATGGGAAATGACTTCCAACAAAGATGTAAAAGCTCCTTGCTGTCGAAGATGGAGAACGCCATGGGGGACGAAGGTCGCACCATCAGCCGCTATCTGTCCAGGTCTAGCTCCGTGGATGCCAAGCTTTCCACACACATTTAAAGTTCTCCCTGACAACAACATTCTATACCAGCCAGTCACAAAGTGTCGTTATGAGTACTACCAGTCGTACATAGGCTCTATCTAGTGGTGCAAAAACGACTGACTCAACTAAATGTTCAAGTATCCTTTTTAATCCACTGAGGTTTATTCGAGTACAGTTCAGTTGTATTCAACTTAATCTAAAATGGTTTACATGCAATGGAAGATAACGGTTTCTTTCTTAAGAACAGCTTCCAAGAGGGATTGTAGGTATTTAACTCAAAAGTATATAACAATTTTATTCATTCTTTTCCCAAAATATAATTGCAGTGTAAATGTTTAAATTGATAATCGAGCTGGCGGCTTAACAGTTCTGGAGTCCTGGGTTCAAATCCAGGTCTGTCCACCTGTGTGGAGTTTGCATGTTCTCCCTGGGCTTGTGTGGGTTTCCTCTAGGTACTCTGGTTTCCTCTCGCATTCCAAAAACATCCATGGTAGGCTGATTGGACACTCTAAATTTCCCCTAGGTATGAATGTGAGAATGAATGGTTGTCTGTCTCCTCCGCCTGTGGCCTGAAGTCAGCTGGGATAGGCTCCAGCATCCCCCACGACCCTAGTGAGGATAAAGCAGTTTAGAAAATGAGTGCATGAATGTTCAAACTGAGGCTTATAAAAATAATAAATTTTTCCCTCAGGATTTCAGCCTACTACACTAACGTTTATAATTTTTTTTTTACACTAGTTTCCTGCTGTGAATGACGCTAGACATCCGATTTGACCGACCGTTCAAAATAGAGTGGACGCCAAGCACTGTCAAGGACAGCAAATAATGTCCCTGTTGGTAATACTCAGAGAACCAAATATTTTTTGTGTTGGGACTAGCTGTAAATTGAGAACCACTGCTCTATGCAGACAGTGCCACAACCAATTTGAGCTTCAATTGCGTGTTTGTGTGCACAACAACATGCAATCATCAGGAGCGACGTTTACTTCACGCTGTATTTCATTGGAGGGTGACCCTGGCGAAGGCCTCCACACTCCAAGCGGGTGACAAATAAATTGCGAAAATGCAAATAACTTGCAATTTTCACATTCAAACAATTCACACTGGCGGCGACAGCATTCATGAGCATCTGAGCACATATTCTACATGGTTGCGCAAGCCAATAAAAAATTCATCATTGCTAAAAAAAAAAAAGAAAATATGTCACGTTCGTGTTCTGTTCAAGTCAGTGTCAAAAACAACAGCAGGGAATAATGTGTTTGTGTGTTAACCACTAAAAAGGAAAAAAAACAGGTCAAAATAAAAAGTGTAGCGGAGATGAACTACCTACATTAACTATGAATGAATGTACTATATTTTCTGATTGAAAACTATTTCCACCACATATAAAAAGATGTACAGTGTGTTCTGAAATGTTTGACCCCGTTTCGCAGGCCAATTATTTTGACAATTATAATTGGAAGTACCTCAAATTTTCACAGCTTGTGTAGAAACGTTTTAAATTGGTCAAACATTTTGGAACACCCTATATTTGTGAGCCAAACTCAATGGAAAATGTGCACCAAACAGGTAAAAGTTTGTTTTTTTTTAATTATAAGTGCTTCTCAAAAGATTGGATCTCATGTCCTACTTGTGCTTACGCCCATATTACACTGAAAATGCCTGATCACATCTGATCTTGGAAGCTTGGCCGGGTCGGGCCTGGGAATGCCAGGTGCTATAAGCAAGGGGGACACCAAGAAATGAAGTTGTACTTATACAATTTTCTGTATACATTTTGTTCTGTATAAGTACAGCTTCATTTCTTGGTGTCCCCCTAGCAGGGAATATGCAAACTCCACACAGGTGGAATGATCTGGATTTGAACACAAGTACCCCACTGTGAGGCCAATGCACTAACCAGTCAACCACTAGGCCACCTAGTGCAGTGAGCCTTCTTTGCAAACTTTGCAAAGAAAGCACCAACCACAGTTGTAGTTGGTGCCTTCTTTGCAATATTTGTGAAGCAAGCCAGCAGCACTAGATGGCCTGGTGGCTCAGAGGTTAAGGCATTGTTCTCACAGTGGGGGACCTTGGTTCGAATCCAGGTCACTGCATTGTGTAGAGTTTGTATGTTCTCTGCAAGGGGATGCCAAGAATTGATGTTGTACTTATACAACTTCCTATATAAATTTATATTTTGTGTAAGTAAAAGACACTTGGTCCCCTCCCGCCTTCGGCGGGAGGGGACACCAAGACAGTTGGTCCCCTCCCGCCTTCGGCGGGAGGGGACACCAAGACAGTTGGTCCCCTCCCGCCTTCGGCGGGAGGGGACACCAGGACAGTTCGTGTCCCCTCCCGCCGAAGGCGGGAGGGGACACCAAGACAGTTGGTCCCCTCCCGCCTTCGGCGGGAGGGGACCAACACACTTGGTCCCCGCCCACCAGAGGCGGCAAGGGAACCAAGATTTTTGTTTCCAGGTAGTGACTGGGATTCGAACCCAGGACTCTGGATGTCAGAGGCTAATGCTCTAACCACTCAGCTGGCGGAGCCCCCAATAATTTAAGTAAAAAAAAAAAATTTGACATGCGTTTTGGGCACAAAGAGATAAACAAAAGGTATACAGACTCAGGATTTGAACACAGGACCTCAGATCTCAGAAGCCAACGCTCTAACCACTCGGCTGCCGGGGCCACTATAGTTTTGCCTTTAAAAAAAAAAAACTTGACATGACTTTAGAGCACGGGGAGACAGACAAAAATGTGTGCTGACCAGGATTGGAACCCAGCACCCCAGATCTTTGAAGGCAATGCTCTAACCCCTCAACCACCAGGATCACAATAGTTTCACATTTGAACCTTAACCCTAACCCATCCCAGAGTGCAGTCTTTGGTGAGAACACATATTCGCATGATGAGTATAGATTTCCAAATATGTCAGGCTGATAGATTAAGTTAGACTAAATAAGTCAATTCCACTGCTTCTCACATGCTAAGTGAGCACTTGATTCCCTTTTGGTAACATAAGAGCTTCCAGCACCTGGTATTCCCAGGGAGGCGCCCACCCAAACCCTGACCAGACCCAACCTTGCTTAACTTCAGGTGTTTTCAGTGTAATATGGCATAAGCATAACTAGGACACGAGTTATGATATTTTGAGTTGCACCTACAATTTGCGCAAAACCAAACTTAGCGGTTTGGTGCACATTTTTCATTGAGTGTGGCCTGCAAATACAGGGTGTGCCTAAATGTTTCACCTTTTTCCATAGGCCAATAATTATGAGAGAGCACAGACAGTGGAGCAGATTCGTGGAGCCTTCTTGCAGAGTCCTCGGAAGAATGTTAGAAGAGCAAGTGTGGAAATCCCCATTCCGGCCCTTTTCTTGACATTTATGGTGCCAAGTTCTAATTTGTTTTGTTGTTGCTGCCTTCTTTGCAAAATGTGTGAAGAAGCCATGCAGCAATGTATTGGTCCGAGCATACTCTAACATGCAAAATGCCTTTTCTTTTGAAGTGAACAGCATTTTTTAACCTGAAAAGATAAAATACCAAACGTTACACAAAAAAACTTGAAACGTTTCTACACAAGCTGTGAAAAATTCAGGTCATTCCAACAAAAATTAACAAAATGATTGGTCTACAAAATGGGGTCAAACATTTTGTAAGACCCTGTATAATGGAATGGTTGACTATTTGTGCCTTACATAGTTAATAAAGTGAGTCCTTGGGCTGCATCTTCAACCTATGATGTTTTCAACTTTATAACACCTTTAATCACATAATTTTATGACTCTCTTAATGTTACTTTAATCTTGTAATATTTTGCCAAAAGCAGTTTGGTGTTTGACAAAAGTCGGTGCTTATAATGCAAGTACAGCATCTTATATTAATGTATTACACTTTTTTATACCAAGTATTTGGACGTAAATTTCGACTTTACAGCGACTTTTGCGGAAATTCCGATTACGTCAGCACCGAAGGAACGGAATTTGACGGTAACTGCAGGACTCTCAGTACATGTGAATGCTTGCGCATTTATCATTTTAATTTGCGAGCCAGAGTGTGGTGAAGCAAAAAGATCAACACAAGGACCGTGCAATTTGAGATAATCTCAGGATAATGAAAAAGACTTTGGAGAAAGGAAGGGATTGCAAGAATTGTTTTGTCATTTCCGTGCTGATAAAACGTCTACTGATCCTTCACCTGCCCCAAAATAGATCTGTAATTGTGTTTGTGTGGCAGTGTTTATTTACTCCTTAGTGGACACGTGATGAATGGTGAGTGGATGTATTTTTTGAGACAGGCTGCAGTTAGTTCTCACAAGAAGGCCTCTCCTAATGACAATGGGAAATGAACATCTTCATTCAGTCCACTGCACTGCATGCTATAATTGCTTTTGGACAGGAGATTATTATGTGATGAATAGATATCGTCGGACAATAATGTTCATCCATCATGCTACAGTTCAAATACAAAATGTCCAGCTGTTGTAGCCAGTCAGCAAGCAGCCTATTGAATGGCCCAGTGCGTTTGTCATTGTAAAGAATGAGTCATGTACATTGTTGTTCTGGTGTGTATGTGTATTTTACTTACAGTCTTGATTTTCAGGGAAAAAGATTATTGAAGACAATTACTTCTTTGGTGCGTAATGTGGTTCTGTCAATGAAATGATTAAGATGGATCAAATATTTAATCTTAACATTGGTTACTTCTATAGTTGGAAATTAAAAAAAAGCACTAATGGCATTGAAGTGATGTCTTGATTATTTCGAGTCTAATCGCATGCAGAAATACGTCATTGATTGTAAACCTTGGTGAAATGATGAAAATAAAGATGTACGTCAATTCTCAAGTACAGGCTACCCAATTTTTTTAATGATGCAGCATGCTTTATAATGAAAATAATACATCTTCCACCCTCACCAAGGAGATGAATGTGTTTGATTTGCACTCCTGACCTTGAAAATGATTTTTTCTACTCACAATTCCATCAAAAGAGCCATAGAACCTGCTTCTTTTGATGTCAAAATAGACAAGCGCCACCACGCATGGTTACTTTCCTCACTGAGTCACACCAGAGGCTACAATAGTCCTAATTTCAATATTCTAATAAGGAAAGTGTGTGAAGTGCAAAACAACTGTAAGAAAAGCACTTCATTTAAAGCCCCAAAACTTTGTTTTTTTGTGTGTTTGTGTGTCAAGCTTGTCACTTTAACGACGACGTCTCTACCTTCATGGGGAAGCTTTAAATCTCATACGTATAATGACACTAAAAACATTCAATTCAATTCAATTGACAGAAACAGAAATGCACATTGACCCAGTGGATGAGTGGTTAGTGCATCAACCTCAATTCTGAGGTCTAGGGTTTGATCCTCCATTGACTGGCCACCGTTTCAGGGTTCCTGGTTCCTGTTTGCCGTAATAGGCTACAGCACCCTCCCATGACCCTTGTCACAATAAGCGGTTATCCTCACAATGATGAATGAATGAACATTAATGATTAAATACGACGGGTTGTTCGTCCTTTACCATATTTAGAAACGAAAAGAGATTGTTATGAGGAATGATTTCCAAGCACGCAACAACAATCTTTCAAAAGGTTCAAAGATCAAAAGCTCTATAACATGCACATTCAACAGCAGGCTAGTATTCCCAGCCCCTCTTCCCACCTCAACCATATGTCGACCTATATGTCCTCACCCCTGCCTTTGCTGGGTTTCCCATTTCGGTTTAAGGTCATGGGAAGCCTCGCTTTCCCTCTTCTCTCTCTCGCCAATCACTTCAACCTTGCTGCTTCAGGCCCAATGTTACAGTGTAAGTGAGCAGCTGGTGAATGTCACCATTTCCAATGTCAGGCGTGGACCTTCCCAGGTATAAATGCTGACATTACAGTTTGGCAGGTCATTCTTTATAGCGCTGACATCTGATACGACCCACAGGGTATTCATACGAATCAAATGTAAAAGCCATTTGTTATCCACAGTAGAAAATTGTGTAAAAAGGCTGGTTTAAACCCCTCCTGTCAATGTCTGATCGGCACATTTGTTAATACATAGTGTATTTGCACAATCTCTAAGCAAGAGTGGAAACTGTGAAGCATCGTTTCCTTGTTGATTCAACCCGGATCTAAAACACAAGCGGTTCTTACTCGACCCTTTTGCACACATATTGCAGCCCTTCTCGGTCTATGACATCTAAAGGCGAGTGTGTCTCATTTAAATGCAAATGACTTGCATTTGAATCACCTAGAACACAGAAATGCCCTCTGCGGTGAACATACAAGAGTTCGGGTGAGAGAAATTGTTGCTTTGACAAGCTGAGAGGCTTCTCAATGATATCTAGAGGACGAAAATGGGTTTCGCGGCTACTTCCGTCAGTGTTCACGTTGAAGACAAACGCATAAGTGTTTCAATAAGTAAAAACTACTCTTATTTCTGCACTGTAATCAAAGGGGACTCGAAAAAAAGCATCTATGAGGAAAAATCAAAAAGGTACAAATGATTTTGACTTGGATGCCAAAATAGTCATTCATCATCACGTCTCCGACATCCACTCATTTTCACTGTTCAAGGTTACAGATGAGCTCTTGAGTCTACCACATGACCTTGGGTCAGAAGCAAGGTACACCTTGAACTGCTATCATTTACAACAGCAGTCCACATAGAAATAAAAACATTTTTAGTGCCACTACTTTTTGGCTGCCATGTACAAATACATTTTTTTTTAGTTCCACAACTCTTTGGCTGCCATTGACAGCAATAGACATCCAATCCATGTCATAATAAGCCTCAGGTGCACAGCAAAGTAGAACCCAGGACAGGAGAAGCAGGCAGGAAAAGGCGTGGGAGGTGCTGGTGCACAAAATAGGAATTTTAATGACTAAATAATCATACAAAAACAATAAACACAGGGACCAAAATGAAAAACGTCGACGACAAGGCAAAAGCATGACTTACGTGACGAGGAAAACACGAGACAAGAGGTAATGCTCCCACACCATGTCAGACACAAGGGTTCAAATGCACACACACAAGGGCCGATTACCAATCACACACACCTGGCCAAATCAGGGAAGGGAAGCTCTGATGGACACAATCACCCAGACAACACACACACAAGGACACGCACACACCCACCTTTGACCTAGGAAGTGGATCATGTCTTCTTCCTGCAATAGGTCTTTTTAATTCTCCTGTTTTATTACCTAACATAACATACACCAGGCAATGAGTTGAGGTAATGATACATAACATTTAAATGTCCACAGTAGTGACTACAGTCCTGAAAAGAGTGGAGAAAATATTCAATGTTTGAATAAAAGGCATGTGTATCGATCAGCTTACTAAAGTGTTGAAATTTGACCTATTTTTAAATGGAGAACATGAACGTATTATCCAATTGACTCATTTATTGGGCTCTATCACAGTACATTCGTTCCGTGGCAATACATTCAAAACACAACGGCTTAGTTCAAGTGCCTGCTCGTCAATCATGGCAAGACCCAATCAAGTTTAAAGCATGTTAAAAATAGTTAAATTTTCTATCAATTGTTGGTTCTCGTACAAATATCTGCATGTGTCACCACACCTTACAAAAATATACAGTGTAGTAGCATCTTGAAATTGGAAGTCAGTTTAATGTCTCCTTCCTTCCTTGCATTTTTTTTTCAAATTTCCCTACCTTAATATTCATTTCACGTACATGCTTGTTTCATCGAAAGCATGTGGCAAAGCACTTTTGAGACGAACCCATGTCAAAAGAAAACTTTTTGCAGTCTGATTATTATTAGTGATTTGAACTATTTCATTTAAAAAAAGTAATTAAAAAAAACCTTCAATCTAGCGCCATAAAATAAGCCCCCCTAAAGTGAACTAATCTGAGCTAAAGCATACAGAGTGTGATTCTTCAGGTATCTTTGGGATGAGTGTTGCACTCTCGGGTGCTTTTTGGGTTTCGGCATTAAATCCAGTGTCAAGAGAACATATTCACAAGTAGACACGTGTGCCCTGCACACCAGAGATAAATAAATGCTGTCAAGACCCATTCTCGTCCCTCTTCATGTCGGCACCTTCTTCAAAAGGAAAAAAAGAAGTCAGAAGTTTATCATCGACAACAAATTCTTCTTGCCAAGAGTAAGTTCAGAAACTTAAAAAAAAAAAATGGAATCACATAGTATCGGTGTTAGGTTGTTATAACCTACATATTGCATTTATCCCTCTGATTATGAGCATTTTTCCCCCAACAACTTCATGGAAAATGTTTCGTAGCTAAAGGAGCTGCAGGAAAGTTTGAATCGTGGTTTTAGGGGAAAAAAAGACGTAGCAAAGAGTAGTAAATTGTTTGGATGAAAAATGCAACGCGTGCTCACACCTCTATCGTAGCCCCTTTTCGTTAAGGCGTGTGCACGTGGCAATACGACACGTGCACGGGAAGAGGACAACAAGTGCTCTTTAAACGCAGTTCCTTAAAGGAGAAGACAGCACCAGCATCATCTGCATACAATGGGAAAGAATCTTGTTTAATGAACAAAACACAGAATTTCATTTTTTTTATGGTCAATCGTGGAGAGAAACTTAAATTGAAGCAAAAGTCAATATTTCCTTGAAATTGCCTTGATAATTGTTGGCATTCATTTTTAAATGCCAGGACGATATTGACCAATCGAATTTGAGTTACGATCGTCCGCCATTAAGTCCCCAATACTTCCTGTATAATTAGTGCATGGTGTCTTTTTCAGATTATGGCACCTGCGCTCAGACCAAAGTTTAAACGCGCTGCTTGTTGCCAAATGTAGTTTTGTTGGCACACAGACCATACGTTGCTAACAGTCAAAGTCAAACAACTTCTGGTCAAATACATACATAAACTATAAATAAGGAGTAATGTAACAATACGTTATAACATGAACTAAAACGAGCACGTGCCCTTTTGTTTTTAGGTTAGCTTCTATATATACACACCTGTTTGACACGATCCCTTTTTGTACGCTGTCCGAACGCAAGGGCTCCGACATCTCATCGTTTTGGGGTATTGATTAAAAAAATTAGCACGTCACTGTTATTCCATTATATATCTCTTTTCTTTTTAGTGGGTTTGGAATTGTGCATCAAAGGGTCTTTTTAAAGAGCTATTCAATCAGTAAAGGATCAATATTTAAAATTTGCACTCAATTTTTTAGTACAATTAGTATAATTTTTCTAACTAACATCAGCTGTGCTGATAGTCGGTGTCATTTTTAATGTTTAAATAATTTTTTTTCCTGATTGTAAAGAGGTTTAAGAGAATCATGATTTGCATTTTATATGTATAGTTTGAGCAATGGTCTTTTATGCGGAGGTCATAGGTGCCGTCTTCTCCCTAAGAATAGAATTATTATCTGGTTAGCATACACAAGGGATGAGTTGAGGAAATAACAAGAAGGAATGAATTTGTCTTCGGACAAAGACATTCCATTCAAATGAAGAGTAAAAGCATGGTACCACGTGTATTATCTTGGCATGTATTCATCTGGAACACCGGTCATGTTCAATTTCTTTATGGCTGCGTCGACTGTTCTTATCACTTCATTAATGGTTGCCTTCAATTCTGGAGTGAAAGGGTCATATTTGAGTTTGCGGAGCCCCGATCTCTTGAAGTTACCATCCTTCTGGCCTTCCATGCACAGTAGACGTTCCTCGGAAACCTCCAGGCCCAAAAACTCTACCATTCCCTTGAGATGGGAGAACAAGTCTTTCTTCAGGTCTTCGTAGTAGACCAGGTGAATGTTCTTCCCGCAATGGAGCCAGTCCAAGATCAGTGAGCCCCACCATGGAGTGTGGGTCTTCACAAAGTCGGGCCATTCTGCAAGAGACAAAAGCATACGGAGCATTAAATGATGAAAGGCAAGGACGAAAAGCCAAGCAAACATGTGATCATCTTCATTTTCCAAGTGTAGTAAAACTTTCATTGTTTGTTATTCATTGTTTTTATGTGGGAAATAATTAATATCAAACAGGAAAGCAGTGTGCTAGCTCGTACTCAAGGTACATTAGGGAAATCAAAACTCACAACATCATTATGTATGAAAAGTGAATGCAAATAAAATGCAGCGTTCTTATTTAGTTCTCTCATTAAGGGCTAAAAAAAAAAATCTCATCGAAAGTAAAAATATGCTAGACTGGACCACTTGTGCCGCTCTCGTGTGATGTCTTGAATTCAAAGAACATACTAAATCCAATCACATTTTCATTTTGGCTTAAAATAAAAAAAATGTAAAACCAATAACACCCCAATTAAACAAAAAAAACTCAGGTAGAGTGGAAAGTTTTTTTTCCCCTCACATTTGATTGTAATCCTATTTCTTTTTATCAATCTGCACTGTTAGGTTTTACAATGTCAAAACATATTGCACTGCACAACCAAAATTAAATGACCAAATTGTAAAAGAGCAATCATGCTTAAGTGTCGAGAGTCGACACAGCGAAAATCAATGTGGGTGGTAAAGAAATAAATGTCGTAAAGAGAAGTTTGGTTTGATAACATTCTCTTTTTTTAAAGTGTTTTTTTTCCTATTTTCAGTCTGTCACGGTTATTGCGTGTGGCGCTTTAACCAAAAAGTCTATGATGAAAAAAAAAAAAAGTTTTTAATTCTTGGAATAGCTACAATAATAACAAGAAACTATCAAATGCGTAAACATAAATCCCAGATTATGTAACAAGCAGAAGTTTAGAATGACTATACAGACATTTGTCTGTTGACTGAAAGCGCAAATTGTCATATTTGTTTCATCAGCAAAAAATGTTTTTTTTGGTGTACAACAAACAAACATTGCCTGACTAACGTCTCCAGAGGGGAAAAAAAACTGAACTGGAAAAAAAATGTGAGACGTGCAATACATGATTTATGTAAACTGAAGAGTTAATCTTGCTTGATCTACTTATTATTTCTGGGTTTTTTCATCCATAAAAAACTGATCCAATAGCTTTTTATGTGTGCATTTTTTATATTCAGCAACGCAATGGAAGGTTATCATAGCATTTACTACTGCGGTTCTGACACACCCACCATTTACACTTCTCGTCAGCATTCGTATCTTTTTCCATAAAAGGGTATTACAAAAAACATAAAAATAAACCATCATTGATAATGCATCTTATAGAAAAAAAACTACGGTCAACACGTTTTTACACACTTTTGAACAGATTTCCGGTCAGTTTTTAGTACTTTTAAGTCTTGGCTGACGTTTGGTTGCCGATGCGTGTATCAAGTGTGCAAAAATAATGGCCAGTGCTTTGCGAAGTGACCGTTCTTTCAAGTGAAAAACATTCTACAGCAAGCAGACTTGAATGGTCCCAATGCAAAGGCATTCGTGTAAGGAGCATTAATGGCAGAGGTGAGTGCGTCAAATGATCCCGTACAAGCGTCTCCCTGAACGCGCTGTCATGCTAAGGCTCAAACTCGCAGCTTCACCCCGTATGCGAAGTGGCAGCTGTCAAAAGGTCTTTCGCTTACTGATGTCATCGCATCATTTCCCCAACCAACACAAAAAGGGGACGTTCATTGAAAATGGCAGACCGAATGTGCTGATGTTTTCAGAAAAAGATAGAACTGCTGGGTCGACAACTCACCAGCCTCTGGAAAATCGATTTTTTCCAGAGAGGAGATACGGTACGTGGACCAGACAAAACCAGTTGCCATAGTTACAAAGACATACCTAAATGGAAATAGTGGGGGAAGGGGAATATGCACGAAATACATAATGGACTGTAAGGGGCAGATTATCTCGTCTCGTGAGGTTAGAGATTCCTTTGCATTGTGCAGAGTAAAAAAAAAATCTTAACGAATCCCATTTACTCATCAAGTTAACACAATCGGAAAGGGACTTGATTCAATTAAAAGCGTATCACTATAAATAATTAACACAAAGCAAAATGCTCATTAAGTACCAAGGCTCAGTTTACATGCAGAAAGATATTCCCATTTAAACCTAATTTGGCCAATAACAGAATTAAACAACGGGTTTTGGAATGCTAAATGAATGATTAGTGATTCATTCATGAGCTCTTACTTCTTGTTTAACTCATTATTTGAACTTTATCAAAAGTGTGACCAAAAATGTGGGTATTTCAGTGAAAAAAAATGGATGTGGCGCACATGCATTGTTTTCGCCAAATCGGGCCCCTTGTCCTTGAGTCTGAAACCTGTAACTTAATAGGCATTATCACAATCCGATGTGTGACGAGTAATAACCAATGTGTAAGCCATTTACTGTAATTTACTTGTCCTTGACATTTGAGCAGGCAATTTCTGTGGAAATTGCAATTCCTTGTCAATCAGTGCACTTTGACACAAAGGCCCCTCGCCGAAAGCAATAAAGAAATAAAACACAACCCCTCCTAGCTGCTTACAAACACATCCAATTATCACAAATGTGTGTCCAAAATATGGACAGACGCGCACACACGCACTAATTAAGTTTGTCACGGGCGCCCGGGGAACGAGCTGGTTTGACGCGGTGACGTGACTCATCGTGCCATCAAGCAACGTGACGAAGGCTTTGTTTCGCTTCTCATTTCGGAAAACAGAAGCCGTCACCGCAACCTGCTCATTTGTCTTGCTATTGTAAAAACATTGCGACATCGGGGTCAGAAAGGTCACCGGCACATCAATTCACCGGCGTGGTGGTCGTTTCCTCTTATTCTTCACAGTTTCAGCCAATGTACTTTTTCTCAACCAAATAAAAAATGCCATACTGTAACAATGATGCGGCGTGACACATTTTACCCAATAGTGAGCAAGAGTGTTGTTTTTGTCATAGTGCAGTGCATTTTTTTCCTTCACATTGGCGTCATCTAAGCACACATACACACGAATCCGCTCGCTCACGTTCTTGAATTACACTTTACTCTGCGGTTCTTGCCAGCAGCAACTCAATAGATGTCGGCTGTGAAGTGCACAACACAATTGCAAATCATAATAACCGACAGAATAACCACAGCCCACAAAATAAGTGACTTCATTCCACAGCGACTACACTTGAAAGAGAGATGGCGCTTGCCGCCACCGCCGCATTTCGGCCGCCGAATCTATCCGTCACCGTAACAGCGATTCGAGTTTACTCCGGGCTTCACAGAAAGGACTTTTATTGAAATTAATTCCGCTTTAGAGACGTCACGGAAATCGCAGCCTCTTTACATAGACGAGGGAACTGAAAATGATTGGATGAAAAAAATCCTACCAGTCACATTAAATACGGACCATTTGCCTCTCGACCAAAGATTTTTAGCGTGTCTTGATGAAGGCAATCAGAGAAAAACCCTCTGATGCGCTTTGGTCGATTGTTGTTCTTTTTTTTCTCCTTTTGCGCCAGTGCAACTTCCTGATTTCACCCTATTGCTAGGGAGGTGTTTCTCAAGTTCAAGTTGATCACATTGGATTCTATACTGGGTTGACTCAGATAATGTGTATATGCAATCATGGCACAGCAAGCGAGCAAACAAAAATATCGTAGCTGGTCTCAGTCTGCTTGCAAGTGAAATGCGGTGAGACACAAATGTGAACGGAATATAAAATAAAAAAATAAAGCATGAAAGAATCTGAAATATTTGACAATGATGGCCAGCAAGCGAGTTGGGAAGCAGTGTCTTACTGCCACTTGGCTCCTTTTGTGTGGGGGAGAGAGTGTTCGCAGAGTGAGCTTTTTGCATTTTTAAAGCATTCCGTGAGATTTCAGCAGGTAAAATACGCGTGAAGTACTTTGGATGAGAACAATATCCGTTCTTTCACCCTCTGCAGTCAACACTGCACCGTCAATGGCAGCCAATGACTTAACAAGAAACCCTGAAATACCCCAAAACCAACATGAAGTAACCTGGAAATAAGCAAAAATAACTATGAAGCAACCAACACACAGAAAGTAGCCCAGAAATTCCCCCAGAGCAATAGGACATGATGCAAAAAAAACCTGTAAATACCCTAAAATGACACAAAATTGGCTCACTGCCTGCCATTGACAATGATAGCTCTCCAATTCACTAAATGCCATTGACAGTTACCTTTCTATGGCCAAAAATAAACTACTTAGGCTCATATGAAATCCAGCTGGCATGAACAAAACCTTCAAAAACCACCTCAAAGTAGTTTTTTTAAACATTTGGCAGTTTTTTTAGTGCTTTTCTATGCAATTAGCAATTAGTGGTTGTCATTTGCCTGTCCCAGCCACTCTGGTTCATGCCTATTCACCCCATAGCCTTCCTACTTTCTTGAATATTTCATCGACATGGCAGCTCATAACATGCGAAATACATTAGCTCCATCTTCCGAGACTCACCTTTCCCTTTCCAGTTGGCCTGAGAGGCGAATCCGATGTGCCCGCCGTATTTGCGGTTAAATTCCGCCACGAGTGCCTTGTAGGGGTTTCGGATCATGAGGATGCAGGAGTGAAAGGCTTCGATCTCCTTTTTCCCGCTCTCGTGAGTCTTTATGCAGACGGTTCTTCCGCTCCGCCAGTGGTCTCGCTCACCTTTAAAACCTGTGAGAAGATGAGCGCACAGACAAAAAATAAATAAATGCATTTCTTCCTCAAAAGCATAGAAGCGTGGAAAATATGTGGCGTATTACTTCCTTCTACCTTTATTATAGAGTGAGGCATCAAAGTAGTAGCTGCCAGTATAGAAGCCGGTGCCAAGCTCTATGAGGTGACGAGCCCAGGTGTTACCCGATCCGGGGAAACTGGCGAGAGCGACCAGTTGATTTTTCCGAGAAGGGAGGAAATGTCTGTCCATGCAACGGTTGTCTACAAGCGAAGACAGATGTTGTTTTGATTAGCTTCTTAAGAGGTCAGTATTATTCCAGGCTTTGTATTCTGACCGTACTTTATGTGCGATTGGAGATTCTATCTTGTAATTTTGTTTGCCCAAAGAGAGCCGTTATGATTGGGAATATTATCATATTGTTTCATATACTCGTTAATTTTTCCATTTAGGATGTGTTTTTTTTATTGAATTGGGTAGATGTCCAATTATGTGGCTCATTTCATCCTTCTGCTTTATCAGTAGTAGACATTCAATCAATTTGAATGGGGAATGTTATAGATGTTATATATATTATTTCATATACATGATTAATTTTCCTGTTTCAGTCCCATTGACGGAGATAGGCGTCCAATCGTGTGGCTCTTTACTTCCTTCTGCTGTGAATTGAAATGAGTTTATCACTAGTAGACGACGTGCAATCCATTTGAAGTGGGAGCAATGGCAACGAATGAACGAATATTCATTTGCTGCCACCCAAGCAAACAAAGTCATCGGAAAAGTAAAATTCAACACTAGAATTATAATTAACAACTCCCTTGTTTATGTTCTCGCTACCCAGACATTTGCTCGTGATGGGAAATATTCTCACTTGCGTCAACTATTTTTTGCTTGCGAAACGCTTTTCTCAAGCACGCCCAGTATTTGTATTTCTGATTTTTGACACAAACATCACGGGTGGTCAAGTAGATTACCAAGAAGGAATAAAAAAAAGAGATTACTTTGTTTGCTTGTTGTTCATTATTTTGGATAAAATCCTATTTTTTGCCAGGATTTGTTTGATGCCAGATGTTTGAGTCTTTTTTGACACAACTTTTCACAATGATGGAAATGTTCAAAGTTGAGACATTTCAAGTGATTAAAGAAAGAGGAAGAGAAATTATCCAGAGGAAAGGTCATCAAAAGCATGTTTTGTGTGGTTATGGTGATTGACTTGAGAGCTTCTTTCATCAGAGAAAATTCCAAAAGTCAAATACAAGCGCTCCCAAACATTCTCTTCAAGTGCTTCGCAGTCTTGATTGTAGTGCGTGCGTGCGTGTTTATTTTTGCCCAGCCAAGCCACCGCTGTCTTTTGCCCTGAGGAAACATTGCCCACAACGGCGCGTACGGGCTGACACTTGAGGCCAACTGCTACGTGGGAATAACACGAAATGAATCGCTTGCACATTAAGATAGGAAAACAGAACAAAGTAGACACTCGGAGGAGTACAGACCTCCACCGGGGCTGAACCAATCTAATTAGGATGGGGGCCAACTTGTACACCCACCTCCTACATTGCCTGGCTCTGGTCTTTAGGATTCCTGCATTATTCAGGGAAAAATGAAGGATTTCCACCCCACCAAAAATCTACAATTTCTTGGCTGTTTCACAAACTTTGGGCAAATATTTGCAGAGCCTTTTTTGTGTGAGCTACAATAAAAGGCCTTTTTTTTAAATATCCCCTCGCTTGTTTCCCGTACATGAAGGTGCATGCATTAAAGAGAGTGGTGCACTCAGCAGTTTGACTTGTTCCCCCTTAATGCACCACTGCTCCCGTGCTTGTCTGTTATTTAGTAAAAACACGGGAAGTGGCTGTCACACTTTTTGCCTTGTAACAAAGGGGCCTCACGCTAAGGCTGGCCCAGCCAACTTTACAACATCCTTTACCTTGAACTTGCGTCTGGTACACCACAAAGTACTCGTCGTTCCCGCAGCTTTCAAACTCCTCGCCCGGGCAGCGGTGGAGACACATGTCCTCTTCCTCCGGCTCATGAAGCGAGAAGAAGGGGGTCGGGAAGCCGCAGTGGCATCGATCCCCGGCCAGGACGGCCAGAGACTGCTCCTGAAATACGGCCGGCGTTAAACGCTGGAGGCGGCCTGTCACGCACCCTGGGAAGAAAACACCTCACCTTTTCCGTGCACGCGTCCACACATTTGTCGACAGACATGTTTTGGATGGCGACGCTGAAAGGGAGGGCCAACGTGACATTGTCCGGACTGTGGAAGCAACCTTTGAAAATGGCGCTGCCGTCTGAAAAAGTCAAAAAGAGCAAAGTGTGACTTACAGACAGAAAGAAAACAATACGGTTTCTTCCCTCATGACCTGCGTCTACTGACCCCAGCTGAAGAGTACAGACTGGGATTTCGCCTCGACTCTATTGAGGCCCTGACCTGCTTTCCTCCATTACAACTTCCATTTTCACAGCGTGTTTATAACCTTTCACCTGACAGCCTCTTTCTGATCTAATCGGGGGGACTCGACAACCGCAGCAGCACAGCGCGACTTCTTTTATCACTATAAATTAAATTGCATTCTTCACTCACTTCCATGCGGTGGGGACTGGATTTTCAAAACGTGGGGAGAAAAACAAGAGGAAATAAAACTTTAAAGTGGGAACGAAATTGATGTCGTGGCGGCTGTTCACATAGCATTGAAAAAGACTTTTCAATGTAATGGCCAAGTCACAACCTGGAATTGCATTGTCTTTGTATGTCTAAAATGGCTTGGAAATAGTATTGTGTGCTCCAGTCATGTGACTAAATCTAATGTTTTATTAATCTTTAACCTTTTTTATCTAGCTGAAGCTACATTTTTAATGTCATGTCCGTGTTCCTGATTTTCCCCGTATAGTTTATTTCTCTCCGTCACCCGTCTATATCCTTACACACTTTTGGAATTCAACTGAAATGGATTTTCCGTGCACTATTGCCTTGAGCGCATGGCCACTATTCCCAAATGTCACATAAACACAGTCTTTGCGGATGAATAACAGACCGATAATGCAAATGCATGGATGGGGACTCCTTATAAAACAAAACAACGCAAGTCCAAGAAAATCTATCCGACGTGTTTTCTAAACAAGGTAAGCACTTTTACGACGCACACACAAAAACATGTCAGGCTTTTGGCTTTGGTAAGAACAGCAACTCAACACATTATTATTTCCTCTTTGGCTTGTTTCTACAGCGACTCACATGACCGATAAGGGTCAGAGGTGACAACGTGTTGCGCTGACAAAGCAGCCTAGGAATGCAGAAACGAAAATAGTAAACAAACAACTTTATACGTATAAGGAAAATAGCCACAATTTATCCGACTGCGTGCAAACGCGGGGCCGTGTAATCGTGTAATGTTGAATGAGAATTGCGTGAAGCGGAATCGCTTTAAACGCAGTGAACGAAAACCCTGAAACAAGGAGCAAGGAAGGCTCCATCCCTATTTCCGATAATCAGCCTCTACCGCCATCACCTCGGTTGTTAAACAGCAGGCAGCGAGTGTTTAGGATGCAGACCACGGCGTGCGGGGGGGAGGCAGGTTGCACATCTCTCCCAGGGAAGAAGTAAACACGACAGGGCAGCCAGCTCCCCAATGTGGCATTAGCATTCAATAAAACAAATATTTCCCCTTATAACGGGCCTACGTGTTACATTTCAGGGCCCAAATTACATCTTTGCGGTCACTGCGGATTATTGTTAGGTCTTCCTTGGGGCGCCTTGTGTTGTTAAGGGTAAAAATATTGAGATGAATGCTGATGTGATCTCTTATGGCTCGGTTTTTAATGCTTCCTTCTCTTGCGAGACGGATGTAAAGGGCCGGATAATAATGAAGGAAGAAGTTGAAATCATCGCTCTGGTTTGGAAAGCGCCATTCCGCCGATATTTGATAGCCCCGCGAGCTGCATGTGGTTACGATGAAGTCAAGGGGATTTTCTCACGGCGTCGTGCCGACTCCTGGCTCAGCTCCAGCCTGTAGATAGATAGCCTGTTGGCTCCTCCGCACATGCTGCTCTTCTCTCCTTTGCACTCCATGTTGCATTCGCCCTCCGAAGCGTTGGCCGTCTGAATCTTGTGTCCGCAGAAGCACTCGGCTCCAAACTCCAAACCTGCGTACAAGTACCCCCTGGATGTGCAGAGGGAAGAAGGATTACCATCATTAGTAAAGTCTAAGAATCCAGCGCTAATGACCGGAGCGTTCATTACGCCTTAATCCTTCCCTGGCTAACGTTGATTCACACTGAGAGCAACTGTAGTCAATAAGAGCAAATAAATAATGCACGACCGTTGATGAAGCGCACGCAAGAACGCGTCCGAATGTCACGCCGAAAGATCTCGCTGGTTCTCTGTAGTACACGCGAAGAGGCACGACCAATTATAACTGATTGCAGTACTCTTTATAAGTCTTTCCTCGCGTGGCCCTCCCTCAGTTGACTCGAGTCCCGAGAGGCCTTTTGGATGCAATTAGAGAGCCTTCACGCAGGACGGCCCCACGTCCCCCTCCAAACCTTCCAGCCCTGCCAATCAAAGCCAATGCTCCCTACGCCATTCCATGCCGCTGCCTCTCAATTGTTTGTCTTCCTTTATTAAACCCGGTTCTGAAAATAGCAGGTGGGCCAAGGAAAAAGCAGCTGAAAACAAGCGGATCCCTGCGCCCATTGTGCACTCGGTGAATCAGTGATGGGTGTAATTCAGCGCATTCGATAGAGCCGTCCTCGCTATTCCTCTGGGGAGGAAAAGAGGCGAGGGGAAGACGGCGGAGGAGAAAGGAAGACGGGAAGTGTGGGGCCGAATAGAGGAGAGCTGCACATTTCAAAGGGAAACAATGAGCGCTGATTAATCTGATTGGAATGTCTGGAAGGAAAGGGCAGCGATTTTCTAATAGTGGACAATTATGCAGATTGTGAAAGTGAAAAGTAACATCTACTCCAGTCTGGAAGTGAATTCACAACGGCGCTGTAAAGCCTATACGAATGAAGTATACCAAAATAGATACAGGCAAGAGGTCAACATTTAATATAAAGTCTTTCCTCTTCCGCAAAGGCTTTCCACACGTTCACGAAACCTGGCTGCAGGTATTTCTCCAGTTCAGAGAGATGTGTTAAGTTCCAATCCACAGTCGGCCGACTAAATCATCACGAAGGTGATGGAGGGTCGAGTTCAGGCCCGGCTAGTCAATTTCATCGCCGGCAAAAGTCAGAAAAGCATTTCTTTGTGGAGCTTTGTGAGACTCACTTTCAGACCTCTCATAAACAAAATTCTATCGGAGACAGGTACACAAGCACAAGTGTGAGCATAAAGGCTTGACTATATATATAGCATATATATATATATAGCACTCAAGACTGTACGCTCACACTTGTGCACCTATGGTGCACATATACATGTATATGCATATGTATATGCATATGCATATGCATATGCATATGTATATGTAGTATGTGTGTGTGTGTATGTATGTATGTGTGTATGTGTATATGTATGTGTATATGTATATATACACACACATACATACACACATATATATAGATATATAGATATATATACACACACACGCATACACATGCATACATACATGCACATATATATATATATATATATATATATATATATATATATATATATATATATATATATATATATATATATATATATATATATATATATATATATATATATATATATATATACACATACACATACATACACACATATATATAGATATATAGATATATATACACACACGCATACACACAAACATACATACATACATACATACATACACATATACACATATGTGTGTGTATATATATGTACACATATACACATGAGTGTGTATATATATGTACACATATACACATGAGTGTGCATATATATGTACACATATACACATGAGTGTGCATATATATGTACACATATACACATGAGTGTGCATATATATGTACACATATACACATGAGTGTGCATATATATATATATATATATATATATATATATATATATATATATATATATATATATACACATATCGAAGGACACTACTTTGTGCCTTCTCTCTTGTACTATATATATATATATATATATATATATATATATATATATATATATATATATATATATATATATATATATATATATATATATATATATATATATATATATATATATATATATATATATATATATATATAGTACAAGAGAGAAGGCACAAAGTAGTGTCCTTCGATATGTGGGCTGGTTTATCAGTGGGTGGTATTTACAAGTATATACCCAGCACCTCTAATGAGGGAGAGCCTTTTAATCATGCTTTCAGAATTTGCATCAGCTCATCCGGAGAATCACTTTTAATTTAAATCTCAACCTGACAAGAAGGCAAGGAAGGACAGAAAGATGGGTGTTCTTTGCTGTTGTATTTCATACCTTTCGACACAGTTGTCCTGGCAACGGAATACAGTCATTTTTTTGTAATCAAAAAATGAAACTCCTTTTAGGGCCCGCTTTTTTGTTGAATCGACATAGCATCCAATGTACTTTGCTGAAAAAGAGAGAATGGAAAACACGTTAAAGCTTAATAAACTGCAGTCAACCAGACACTCAGATGAATGCACATATTCAAAAAGTATACGTACTATATACTTAATATACATGGTATTTATGGCCTGATAATTGCCTCTAGCTTTGCACACCAGCTCTTTTTGTTAGACTTTGCATGTGTATGAGCAAGCGAGTTCAAACTGGGGCAGAATCTTTATTTATTTATCAAGACACACATCCCCTTCTAGTGGCCAGCACGTGTACTGGTTCATTTCTGCATTTTACGAAAGACTGCGCGCATGTGTGTGTGTGCGTGTGTGAGCGAAACAGGGAGGACGCTGGGGGAAATCGAGCTTCATTGAACCTCTGGCTCCTTCGTCAAAAAGCAGAGCAAGAGAGCTCATCTCCACATCTCACAAACAACCCGACTTCCATCTGTCCTGTGCTATTGCTCCTCTGAGCCGCCTCTAATAGCTAAATGGCCAACCACTGCCTTTCTCCCTGCATTACTTTAATTGTTGTGGGCTTGTTTAAGCCACATGTGATTTGACTGTGCGCGCGTTTATAATCCCCCAAGCGAGGATCGCTCCGATCGCGGGGGAAAATCAAGCTCAGTAGGCTGCATGCAGATCAGAAAGCAGTTGTTAACCAAATATTCCAATTGCATATAACGTCTGGATGCAAACTGATATTATAGTTCATCATTGTCTCCACAACGGCCTTCCCTTAGCTGATCCCCCCCCCAGCAAATGTCAACATCATTCGGCAATTTTCGGCCTTCTCTTCCACCCTCTCGCCATGTCACCCCGCTCCCGTTTCTGCGCTAGATCCTGCGCGATTGCACCGCACAGTGCAAATGTGTTCCCGTGTGCCGCGACGATAGCCGGAGCTGTGATATTCCCCTGCCAAATGAGATTCCGAGCCAGTGAGAATGGCTGCAGTTTGAGTGAGAGGAGGCTAAAAGTCTCTTAACTCGGGCGTAACGGGATTTCGAAGATGGTTACGGGGTAATGAGAGGGTCTGGATGTAAAATGATGCGAGCCGGCCGATGCATTCGAGCCGCTAAGTACTCTTCCATCACGTTCTGCTGCATTTCTAGGAGGTTTGAAATTTGTGAGGGAAAGGACAAGGGCGGCGCACAGTAAAAAAGACCTCGCTTTAATCAGATAACCTGCAGCTTTGGCGTACAGTGTAAACATGTTGGTTTCCAAGGCCTTATGCTAAGAAAAACACCTTCCTTCCCTGGTGGCATATTAAATAAATGATATATAGTCAGTGTGTTGGCTTACAAAACTGAGCAGAGCTTTTGTAGTGGAATAACATTTTTATGTCCCCCAGCCGCCCAATCCTCGCAAGCCCCACAAAAGGTCTCACGCAAGTCTCACCGCAGCAAAGCCACATTTAGACTGCCATCATTTTTCTATTTGAATCCCGTCTTGTTATTCAATCATAATAATCTGCTGTCTGGCTGCGTTGTTAATGGGTGCAAATGTGAAAGCCACACATCACAATGACTCCGGGGGGGAAATATACGCCTTTTGATATCTATTTTAAGATACTGTGAATGAATAAATAGCAATGCACATAGAAAGTATGTTATCTTCCTTGCAGTGGAAGTTGAGGGGAGTCTGGAGTGACTTAAAGTGATAAAAGGAGCATGTGAGTTCTACAATACCAAATACAGCCATTTTCCCATTGTCCTCCAGAAAATGACTTTCAACTTGAGAGGTTAGTCGTGTTCCTGAATGCTAATGGCACCGCAGTGCATTGGTGTTTAATAGCAGTGAAAGAAGGAACGGAGGTGCTTCATTCAAAATGTTGTCACTTCTCATGAGCGTTCTTCGCCCATTTGATGAGCTCAATTCCAATTTTTCCCAACTGCAGTTTTTATGTTCATTCTGTCACTCAAGTGATCCAAAAATGTTACACCTGATACACTCTGCTTCAAAACTTCTTTGTTTTAGACTCCCTCAGCGTCAGAAAGAAATGTTATGCGTTTTTTTTGTTTCCTTGGGATCTTCTTAGAATTTGCTAACCATTTAAGATAGAAAAGCAACATAAAAGGTTATCCAATGAGGACTGCATGAGTGTTTAAATTGCAATGTTAGTGCAGATGAAATAATCATGATAACCATGTATTATGTAAGGCAATTATCTTTGTGATTCACACTCATCATCAGAAATGATCTAATTTCACTTAATTGGTCAGTACATTTCTTATTTATTTCCTCAATTTTTTTTCAAAGTCATTTTTATGACTTGCTCTTCCATTAGAAGTAAAATTGAGTGACAATTCAAAAAGATTTTGTGCCAAGATATTTCTCAAATGAAAAAAAAACGCCTTGCTTTATAAGGGTGATAAAACACTGACTGTTCCCACTGCCAGCAACCTAAAGCACTAAGTTACAAATGGCTTATTGTTAGTACAGAATTCAATTTTGACCTGCCAGACAAGATGAAAAGAGGAGAGACATATTAATGTGTCCCAAATAAACGAACATAATCAGTTAAGTTACCCTACAGTTAAGTTAGATTACACACTAACAGGCTTTGGCGGGATATTGATGTTATTAAATGTCGGTTATTGAGCCGGAACGGACACTTGCCTCCTAATATAAGCTGTTTAAAAGATGTCGAGTGCCATTGGACGCCACAGGATTTCACAAGCACGACTGTGAGGGGAAATTTGTAGTTACTAACTTTATGACGACGCTGTGAACCTTGCTATTAAGTTATTTAGATGTTGTGATTCTTCAGCATGTGGCACGGCGGAAGAGAGGCGGAGCAAAACTCTCGAGAGGTTTCCTCAAGCGAGAGCTTAATCATCATGATTTGAGCTGCACACAGCTACAAATCTCCAATCATGATCATTTTGTACTTTATGATCAGAATTTAAAAGACTTCCAAATGATGTCACATTACCACAATTTTTGCAGCTGAAAACACTGCAAGTGCCTTCTATATATTGAACAAATAAGAACATGAAAAATGCACAATGATCTTTAAATTATTTGAAAGCTGCCATTGGTAACTTCCCAACAGACCGGCCTAAGAATTGTTATCGAAATGATTACAGTGACGTTCATAATTTCAATCATTGGCATGGAGAAATGAGCACATCCTAATTTCAAAGTGGAGAATTGAGCGAGTAAATGTGATTTATGCCCTCTGTTGCGTATTAGTTGGATTTCTTGAAATGAATTTCACTTATGAGAGAAGATCCACAGAGTGTGAAATGTGGGAAATTGCCAGTGTGAAAAGCCACTGCTTATGCACTCGACTGCCGCGGGTCTGAGGAGAACCCACCTCTTCCGTCGTCCATCTCTTTCGTACTGCGGGATTTCCCAGCAGATTTCCTGGCGTAGTCTGCAGCCCTGTCCTCTCTTATCTGCCCCTTTTTCTTCCACATGGGGGTGTAACCTCGCCCGAGCCTGTGAGCCTCCTTAAATACCCGTGTGATTCCCAGCCCCGCTCTATCTGACGATGCAATCTGGCCGCCCGTCTCCGAGGCCACCACCGTGTACACGCGCATCCCTTGCCTTCCGGGACAGCTGTCACCGACGATGCCGGCGTGCAGGAAGACGAGGCTTCCGGCGGTCAGGTAGAGCAGGCCGAGGGTGAAGAAGCGGATGGGTTTCCTGCGGAAATAACGCTGGATCTTCAGCAGAGGTTTGGCCATGCTAGCTCACGGTGCCACTGGAGCGCGCCGGCCCAGTAGGGGAACGCTCAATGCAGAAGACTCGGCAAATGAAACAATGAAATGGAAACAGGTCAGGCGTGTTTCTGCGTGATGGATGCGCCTGCAGGTGACTCCTCGCTATATGTTTTTACGCTCAGGGTAACACACCGTATCCCTTTGCCATTTCTTGTGCCTCCACGGCAGTTATCAGTCTATAGGAATTCCATACCGGCACCGTTGTAGCACTCTGTCCCACTCTGTGCAACAAGGAGACAATTTTTTTAGGGGTCCACTTGATATCTTTTCACCTTTGAGTGGACAGTTCTTCACAGAGATCCAAGGGAGTCACGACGTGACTAGCCATCTAAAGAAAGGACAGAAAAATTGAGAAATAAGTGGAGCGGAGTGGGATTTGTTCGCATGAGCAACGCCAAATGATTTCCGTCGACCTCTGACACGGCTCAGTACGAAATGTAAGAAATAAAAGCAATTAAAAAAAATGGGATGCAGTGTTATTGTTCAAAAGGTGGAAAGCTTCACTTCAACGAGCTTACTTTGTACACGTACTTTGCCTTTCATAAACTGGGTTAAGCCGGAAGGGGAAAAAAAACAAAACAAAACTCTACCCGTTAGCACTTTCACTAATGTCTTTTGGGAGAGGGACTGCGCAGAATTGAAAAACATTCCCAGTCAAGATGACGAGGTGATGATAACATCTGAGGCGGAAGAAGCATTTAGTTCAAACCTGTATATTTATTTATTTCCTTAATAAGTTGCACTTTTTCAGACTTTGACTGAGCCTGTGACTCGAACTCAAATCCAACTTATACAAGTTTTTTTCTCTTCTCTCTCTCTGAACAGCAACAGCCAGTTATTTTATTTTTTTGCCCTCCCAAAGACACTACTAATACTCCATTGGGATTTCTATATTTGTTTTTCTCTTCATTGTATGCGATGTATGTTCCGGTGCGACTCATAGTCCGGAAAATACGGTCTTTATTTACTTTTAATTAAGAGAATGAAGCCGGACAAAGAGAGGGTCCACCACATTAATTTCAAATTAAAAGGTCAGCAGCATCAATGTCGGATTAAAAGAAATTTATGACACGTTATTACCCTGATCATCGCTGATGGTGTGAATGCGAGTATGAAAGGTTGTTTGCCTCTCTGTGATTGACTGGCAACCAGTACAGGATGGGGTGCCTGAAGTAGGCTGGGCTAGACTCCAGCTACCCGTAGCCCCCAATGGGATAAGCTCTACAGAAAATGAATGGATACTTATTATGATCCCTTCAGGGGGAACATTACTTTCTGCTTGCTGTATACTGAATAGTTTAGTTCGCGCTACCTAGAGAACCAGGCCACACACATGCAGGTATGCAATGAGAGATGGCAAAGGGGGGGCTGTGCATAGAAAAAGGTGACTGCACCCCCTCAAGGGCACCTCGACAATAGTCAGGACGCCAACCAGCTCTTCTGCATCGCGGCATTTGAAACCCTGAAGCCCAACATCTTGCAGATGAGCGACTGTCACCTGAATTTTATTCCAAGCGGTTTCACAGATTATACATGAATTCACCATTTAGGCATGAATGTAGAAGTTTGTGGAGAAAAGAGAGTATATTTGACCTGCACCGTTAAAATGCATGACTTTACATGTCACATACACATTCATACAGTAATGCTGCTGTTATTATGAAAGAAGCTGCCAACCTATTTGGTGTCCAATGTCTGACCCAAGGACACCTTCACAATGGACAGCTGTAGCAGGGAATTTAACTAGTTTTTCATGTTGTCTCTTGAGGGTTTGTTCATTGCACTTTAGTGTATCTCCCACTCTGTGCTGTGTTAGCCATATCAGAATGCAGCAGTTAGACTTCACTAGGGTACAATCTATGTTAATTCTTCAAAGTTGGACATTTACACATAGCAGGACTAAAGCGGGTATGTATACCTATTATAGAGAGTTTCATGTATTTGTGGGCAAATCCTGCAGTCTCCTCAAAGAAGTGTTATGTTCTGAGAGAAGTCCAAGAGGCGATAATTGGTAGTTGTAACACAACCCTCCGCTGAGAATTTCTCGGAGTATTCAAGAGGGCACTCAACTTTGTGACTCCTGTCTGCCACCAATACAAAAGTGCATAGTGCTTTGTCACCTGAAACCTGCCTGGCCTTGGTTCACAGTCTTTTGCTGTCCATTGGGCAGCGATGTGCAAAAAGACATCCACTCTGTGTTATTCCTAAATGACTAAACTTTACTCGTGTCTTTAAGAATGACTTTCAAACACCTATGGGGCTTTTCACCACTGATGTTAGCATTTTAATTGGGCTCGGTCTGACCAAATCTCTTTTAGTCGGTCATATTAATTTCCAAAATGCCAAACACTCAGTGTTGAACTTAAAAATGATGAGTCACAGGTCACGGCATTACTAAATCACTTTAGTGGGTTCAATACAGATGGATATAAATTTGTTCATACGAAATAAATAAAACGGCAAAGAAACACTAATAACGGAGACCATTTCCATTGTCACTTGCAAAAAAGGGCTAGTCTGTTTTCAAAATGTACAATAAAAGCACATGTGAGCTAGAAAGCTCCAGACACAACATGCACAAATGGTTTATTAAAAAAAAAAAAAAAACTAAAATCTGCTGGGTATCTAGTTTCAAGCTGTTTCTATCCAGTGATCAAGGAGAGAGATATAGAGAGCTATCCTCCACCTCTCTTTAATCATTGTGCTATATTAGTTAATCCTTGCATGAGTTGAGGGTTAAAAAAAACAACGCAAAAAAACTATTGCAATTTACAACAAGGACTGGTGCAAACTTTTGTCTTGCAGGCGGAGGGAGACATTAGTCAGCAGACAAGCAAAGTATTGATCTTATCTTGCACTCTGCCACTAAATGAATAAAAACAGTATATCATCCTTGGAAATTGTTTTTATCTGAAAGGTTTATGAATTCCGTGTACGTGTACAGCCTTTGAGGCAGTGATTCCAAAACAATGAAGATGACATGAATTTACATGAGGCAATACATCTGTACGAATGTTTTGCAAAGTAACGCCTCCACTCTTTCTGTAACCATGGCAGTTTTTCCAGCCTTGCATAAGTATCCACTGACAACAAATGACTTGATATCAAGATGATCTGCATCTCAACGCAAAGCGAGGCAAGACTAAGGCAAACTCAACTCAACTCAGAAACAACCAATGGCGGGCCCATGTGCCTCAGCCCCTGGGTCTCCGATCCCAAGGCGGCCTGTGAGCTGGAAACGCCGCCTACAACAGGCCAAACCTCCACGAAAGGAATCATCCAACATCCGCAATGCCTACTGCGGACCCTAAGCCCCATCTGCTGCTGTTTGCCGTTTTTTTTAGACTTTAAATGCTACGGTGCATTTATACTGACAGTGAGATGCTTGCCATCTTGCTATAGGGAATCGCTAACAAAAAGTTACCTTCGCTAAAGATTTGCTCTTTTCGGTACAGTAAATCATCTTCCCTCCATCTTTTCCCAAATGGGGATATTTGTATCACCATACATACTTTGCAGCCTCAACATTCTATTCGTGTCCCTCAGGATTTAGTAATCGTTTTTGCTGGTTCCTCTATGGACTTAATTCCCTCAACCGTGTGATCGACATTGATAATAATTTCTATGCTCAACATTAACTCTCCCTCACTCCCAATTAAAGATGAAATGGTATGAAAATTTCACATCATAATTATAGTGACCAGCAATATTATGGTTGTCAGTAGCACTGAAAGCATTTTGACACGTTTGATCTTTCAGAGAAAATTGTAAAAGCAACATAAATGTTTTCTTTTTTAAGAAAGTTTGATATTTAACAAAGTCTGTGACCAAACTGTGAGGAACTGCTGAAAGGAAATGGGATCCACATACAAGCTACTAATTGGAAAGAGGCAATCCTTGGAACATCCAACAGAGATACGCAATAAAGATAAGGACTCATTCTGTGTGTATGAGTCAAAGAAAGTGATATTTAGTGGCGAATTGGGAACAGCGATAATGCCTTTGTGTGGCGCTATTCCTGTGATATTTAAAAAATAGCAAATTTCCACTATCATTTATTATACTGAGCAGCTTATGTGTTAAAGGTATAGTGGAGGTGACTGTCATAACATTTTGTGGTCATCAAGGTATTTGACATTTCCCATTCTATCCTTTGAAAAAATATTTGTTTGTTTTTTTGGCTGATGATGCATCTCGCCGTAGAGCCAAAAGTGGGGGAGAAAAATATTTCTGATGGAAGCATGTTTACCACCGCCTAAGACAAAAGCTCTTGGGAAAATGATAAGCACATTTTGAGTGAAAGGTGAACATTATAGCTCTGCCACAGCAGAAAAAAAAGTCCCTCAAAGTAAGACGACCGTATCCTCCAGGAATACTGTGACACACTTTAATGTATTCTAATAGTTTCTAGGCTTTGTCAGTGACAGAGAAAGTGGAGAACCGTCAAGGACATGATCAATCATGGAATTAGCTGCCTGTGCATGTGCAGCCCTTTTTTTCCACAGGCCCACATATTTCAAGTGTGCTACTCGATGCATAGCCTCCGTGTGCGTGTCATATTAATTCCATTCAATTAGTCCAGAAAAGTAGCGACTTAAAATCAGTTGGGATTTTTGACAACAACTGCGGAAGAAAAAGAGGAGGAAATGAAAATGAAGAGGTGCCGTGGAGGTCTTTTTGTCAAATCATTGCAATTACCGCAGCGGAACGGACATGAACCCACTGCCTGACCATTTATTCACATTCATATTAAATGAGCCAGCAAATATTTAATCATAGAGGATTTAGGGGAGCAAACGTCAAAGTTCATCTATGGTGAACGGGCTGACAGCCAGCTCGGCTCACGCTGCAGGCAAATGGTTCCACAAGTCAGCCCATAAATATTATTCGTCTCCGTCATGGGACTCATTGTTGAATTGAGAGTGGAGTTGAGCAAGACAGCTCTACAGATCTACACCTCATGCGGCCTTCACTGCAGAGCAGAATATCACTCGTTATGACTGACAACATCTCAATAAAAAGTGATCAAAATGTACATTTGGGGTTTCGGATTTTGACGTCTGAACACAGAGAGGGAATTGATACAAAATATTGCTGTAAATACAGTACAAAAAGTGCGTGAGATAGTACGTGATGGAGCTATCATCTGGCTGTCCACAGATGCTATCAATTTTCCACTCTTCAAAATCTTTGTTGCCAAAAAGAAATCGTTTCTCAGGCGCCCGAGACCTCAAACATGATCACACGAGATGATCCTTCTTATATAAAAACATTTTGGATTTGATTTAAGTTGAGAGACCTCTGGGGAGGATCTCTGCTCTCCTCCAAATCGATTTTAACATTGAGGCCAATTGCTTATATTTTGCTGTCGACTAAAAACATTTGGGTTTACCATCAAAACAGGAACATGAAAGAGAAGATCAACATTTTATCTTTGATTCCCTGGCAAATACACATATTTGTAACAGAGCAGCAGATTTCATGTTAACAAAAGTATCGGAACAGATGGTCTGGACTTTTTCTTCTTTTTGATTATGACCTGCTTACATTTTTGAGTGCGATATCAGCATATTTTATCTTGATGGGATTTATTCCTGGATGTTGTTTCTCACATTTTTCGTTTTTTTACAGCTCTATAGATCTTTTTGTCATTAACTGCTTTTGTTTTTCTTGGCCTCTTTGTTTGTTCCTTATTCTTCAGGACAGATGTTTACACAATACAGACTGTGGCTAATGTTTGGGACATGACCTGAGTTAATCTTGCACCTTCTCTTAGCTTCACAAAAGATTTTCACCTAAATGTGATATTTAAGTAATAGTTAGAATCAAGCTGTTTATATATCGTGTCATCTTTTCTATTCATCATTGGGCTCACAGCAAAGGTTACTCTGGCGTGACGACAATCTTTTCAGGTGATTGATAGCAGCTGTATAGAAACAAAAACAGGCAGGTGATGAACGATGGTGTCATATAGGGCGTCTTCAGTATCCCAGTAGAAGAAGAGAAGAGTTAATAGAGCCACCCTGGCAGCCCTGACCCTTCTTCCCACCCCAACAAGTGTCTTTCCACTATGTCAATTCACATTAATACATTTTAATCAATTAAATCCAACAGCAAATGCAGCAAAAGCTAGTGATTATTCATTTTCGTATGCGTTAGAAGGGTCGCAGGGGGTGCAAGAGCATATCCTAGCCAACTACAGACACCCGCAGGGCCCAAGGAGACGAACAATCATTCACATTCACACACATACCTAAGGGCAAATTCGAGTGTTCAGGGTTAGGGGTTAGGTTATTTTTTTTAAATTATTATTATTTTAAATAATGGTAACTTTTTATAGCGCAAGGGACAATTTTGTGTTCAAATAAAAATAATTTACACCTATAAAGTAATATGTGACCTACATGATGTCCTCATGTGAATGACAGATCTTCATTTTTTTGAATCAAGATTATTTGTATGTCTTTTTTTAAGCCTAACATTTGAATTAATAAATGCCAGTAAAAAGACCAGACGTCCAATTCATTTAAATTGGGATGACAAGTTACGAATGCTCATCTTTAACGCCATGGACGCGCTAGAGGCAGAGATCATGATGTCATTGCGATCATTTCCTTCCAGCCTCTCCCAGTCATAATGACTTGGACGTCTAGCACCATCAATGCGTTAAATTCGTGCCCTACGAAGGGTTAACTATTTTTTGACATGTAAGCTGGCGGCACTAACTCGCGGTCACCGCCAAGCAATATAAATCTTCGGCGCACTTGCTTTTAGATACAGCACTTTGCATTGTGAAAAGAGAGCAGTTGCATATGTCGAAACTAAAGGCGAGCAAACAGCTGGATGCCAAGCGTGCGCACATCAGACTCAAGTGGCTCACTGAGCACAGATGGTTGCTCAACAAAGTGCATGACCCCCTGAAAATGGAGTGTGGACTTGCCTGTTCCCCTCACCAACATGTTCACATGGCCAAAAGTACTTTATTCGTTTTGGCAAACATCACCAAGGTACAGTTTGGGAATGGAATTTTGGCTCTCCATTTCACGCAAGCCATTTTAATTAAACAAATGGTTGATCTCAGTGTGTTCCTGCATTAGTGTCTGGCTAGATGCCTGATATGCTTAATTACTAGTGGCCACTCAAAAGGAAACACATCAGTCACTGATTTTTGCAACATTTTTTTTATGTCGTGAAATGTTGTCAAAGGCTTTTTTCTTTTTGAAGCTTGAAGAGCATTTGCCTGTATTTATTAAATCGGACAGCCTCCCAAAGGACGGATGAATGAGACATTTGCAACAAACGGCGTTCACCTCCACTTCAGCGTTTACTCAGGAGACTGTCCCTATCATCTCATCAAACAAACGCATAAATACCTGCGTTTGTCACATTGCTATTACCTAAATGAAGTGATTTCCCGAGATCTAAATGACTCAATGTTTAAAGTGTGTTCAGCTGCATTTTGAAGTTATTTGAAATTAAACGTCCTCCCTCCTCTTCAATGAGCGTACATGCAATAAAAATCCCAATGAAGGTTGCAATCCTGACACTCTATTTGAACTGTCTGACAGCTCGGCGCTAGAGTGAAAATAAAGGAAAACGGCTCCATCCGTGAGGTAAATGTATTTATATATATTTTCCACGAGAACTCCAAAATTTAAAAGAACACTTATATTGAAAACCATTGACGTTTCCTTGTCCCAGGGGTTTTTGACAATGATTCTGCTCCAAATGCTTACATGAGAACACCTAAAAATATCATTATAGCAACTCTTTCAGCAAGTGCAGAGTCAATCCTGTCGAGGCCGCTTAAAACGGGTGCGCTTATATTGAGTCCAGATACTGGCAAGAAAAATCAACAAAACGCTAAACTAAATAAGTGTAGCTGAACAGAAGTATTGTGGTACACCAGTGTAACATTGAGCTTTACAGTGAAACCTAGGTGTGAATGTAAGAAGAAAAACCTTGAACAAAATTCTTTTCTTTGCTGTTTATCAAAACTGCTGCCAGGCTGTCTAGCAGTCCACTAATAGTTCTCCAAAAATGTTTAGCAGGTTTTAGAAGAAACAAGCAGGAGCTCTTCATAGAAAATAAAAAAAATCTCATGCAGTCCCACAATGATTCCAGTGTTAAAACCTCGATGCAGTCATCCAAAGCCTGAGGGGTAATTCAAATACCAGTCGACTGCAGCATCGCAGAGGCTGCACAAATCACAGAAAGACGATTTAAACTGGGCCTATGAAGCTTAAAAATTAAACCCGGGATGGCGGGGAGAAGAGCTCATTGTAATCCTGATAATACTCAATGGTCCATTAAGATGGGTGCTGACCTTTTACACTGAAAGAGGTAAGTTAAAGGCTCTAAAAATAATGTAATCCTCCTCTTTGACCGCTGCACAGAAGCATTAAGCCGAGGCTTTGTAATAGAGTGATTGACGCTCAGGATGCCTCTCCATTAAACAGTCATTTGTAACCGACATAGACAATACAATAGCGTCATCATGGTTACGGGCTCAAGAGTTCAATTAGACCGCAGAGAGAAGACAATCAAAATAGAAGTGATCAGTTCCCCAAAAACTGGATCCACGGGAGAATTGCCGATTGATTCTGGTAGTAGCACACAGAGCAGTAAACGAAAGCTAAAATGGATTCCTTAAAGGTTTCGTGCCCGCTTGAGTGGCTGCCACACCTTCCGGCCCGATCCTCACAGATGCCCATTTGACAAACAATCACTTGAATCGAGCCTCTTAAACGGCTTTATAAAAGAAGCAATTATTCTGCAGCGGAGCCTCCATCAGTGGGAGATCAAATGATGTCTCCCACTATTCACCATGAACAAAGCTCCTCATTCATGGCCAGAGGAATATTAGAGGTTTTATCCAAGGAGACCTTTTGCCCCTATTCCTCTCTCACCTGAACTAAGCGCGCTGGATCTTGGCTTTAATTAAAAGCAAATTCTCCAAGCTCAGTTATGCTGCAAATCGCAGGCCTCTCTGCTTGAGTGGATTTAAGAGATTTCACAGGGTCTCAGCAAATGTTTGTTTGGATGAGGAAAGAGTTGAAACAAGGACATTTCTCTTCCTAATTTAAGCCTGTTTACAATAATGCACTGTTTAGCAAAGATGACTGAAAACGTGAATGCTTGGCTCAGTTCTCTGAATTAATTTGTCCTTTTATTTTCAGTTAAAAACAAAACAAAAAACAAAAGAACAAAAAAACGATTATTTTCATTTCCAAGTGGAAAAAAGCAACAATGTCTCAGCAGGAATTGGTGAAATATTATGAGGCAAAGAACGGTGCACAAGCTCAGATTCTCTTTCCCCAAAAAAACAAAATTCCAAAAGTACTTTGTTTTTGGCTTTGGGAACTCATCATTATTATTTTCAACTTTGGAATGCTTATTGAAAGAGGAGCACGAGAGAGAGAGAGAGTAAGAAAAGATATACAAATTTCAACTAGCATTGTATACTCATTTTCCCACCCCAGAGACGCATCTGTATGTGCACCAATTCCTGTGAATCCCTTTGTACTCGCGAAGAACTGCTAACAAACATCCATGGTCAACATCATCAAAGAGTTATGATCGAGACGCCTGAGTGTTGCAGGGAAAAGAACTCTCAGTAGGAGAGGTATCACATAACCCCCCTCCATTCTCATTTTGGTCAGTCTGAAAAGAAAAAGACCCAAAAAAAACAGCCTCTTCGCTGCAAGCCCTCCACTGTAGGACTCCAGCCTCTAAGCAATTGAGCACCCACTCGTCTCTAGGGGTCTTTAAGGAGGTAGCTGAATCCCTTGGCCTGTTGTTTTGCAGTAGACCCTTTCCTTTCATTTTGAGTGACTATCATCGAAATGGAATAACAGGATCGGCTGTAATTCTTAAAAAGAACCGTCGTTCCTATCATTAAAGGTTCGCAAACTCCAGAGACAGCCTGGTGAAATGAGAAGGTGTCGAGATGAGGCTTCATGCATTAGAAGTGATCAGTATTGACTAAACCTCACTAGCCGCCTGCAAGGGTCGTTTCTCTCTGTTTAGTAAGCACCACTGTGAGTGCAGAATCTCTTCTTAAACAGCCGAATCAATTTCCAACAAGATACAAAAGAGAAAAATCGCTGTAAAATGCCTTTTTGCTTGGCTGGGTTAACGCTGTTTGACAATCACTTATTTGTTTTGCGTTTTGCCCAACGTGCATCAGTGGAGAATCAGATAAGCCCACATCAATTAAGAATAGGATTCAAATCGTTAATAAAGATGATGTCCTGGGCGAAGGGGGGGATCCTAATCCCCAGCACCACATGCTAGGATCACTTCAGACAATGCAAGATCATTAAACAGCAGGCTGTTGTCGCTGCGTGAGGCACACAGAGCAGTTGGCTTTAATTAAACAGTTGAGCAATCTTTATTTCCTAGTAAATAACGATTTTGTCGATGGGACGCGGACCTGTTGCAGGCTGCTATCTTCCATTTCTTTTTGTTCATAATCCATGTTTGCAATATTTGAACAAGCAGAGCATGAGAGAGAGGTGTCAAAGGAAAGCTGAAAACACAATAATCAAAATTTAAACACTTTTAACACATGCATAAATGCATTAGCCGGAGCCAGAGGTTTCGTCTTGTTTGATTAGGTAATATTTGCAGATTAGAGTGAACGGCTCAACAAATCTCAGCCTAGTTCAAGATGAGCCTTATCATAGAGGCTAAACATGTTAATAATCCTGTTTTTTCCAGTCCTCTTGGTCTCGTGTCCTAATTGTATTCCGACTCCTTGGAGATATACAACAATAAATGTAGCCAAAATGCATCAACATAATCTTTTAATGTTACTATTGTCAATTTTATTGACCATTGACCCTTCTTTTTTTGACCGTGGGGCTGGCAGTGATCAAATTAATCGCTGCCAGGCCTCCCGATAAAAATGAATTAGATATCTAGTCCCATCAATGGCAGCCAATGAGTATATAAAATATCAGAAAACATACTGTACTCAATGCAACAGTCCTGATATTTCCTATAACAATTAAAGTCCACCAAACTAGCAATGATAAATCACAACACAGTACAAACATATGGTGCATAAATAAAACAAACAGTTAATTCATTGCCAACCAAAGACGTTGATCGATGATCAATCTAATTGAACTGTAACTTCTGCCAAGAATTTTTCAAATTTCAGGGCTTTTGACATCAATAGATGTCCAATCGTCCACTAAAAATGACAAAGACGCACATCATCAATAATATTTTTTTTGTCTTTTAAGACATTATCAAATCAAATAAATAAAAACATAAGAAATGGTGGCATATTATTATTATTGTGGTTTAAAGCGGCTCAGATCAGGAAGGAAGAGTTTTTTTCCCCTTATAAATAAAAACATACTGCAGATTGATATCTGCATTAAAACTACAACCAAAACTAAAAAAAACATGGAACAGAAGGAAAGGTTTAGCAGTACTAAGCCTCAAATACCATCTGCGTACCAAACACACTGATATGATTGGGTTTTAATAAGCAGAAAGACAACGGAACATGAGAGCTGCCAGCTTGTCTGTCACTCAGCTCTGTGCACAACTCAGTGTTGGGAGGGAGGCTCGCTGTGCGCGATGGCACATAGAACGTTGCAAAAGTCTGGATGCGTTTGTCTGAGGAACGTCTGTGCGCGTGCACGTGTATATACACACCGCAGCTCACATTGGGCACAAAATGCGTACTGAAGCGTGTGGCTTCATCAGCCTCACGCAAATCTGCTTGTGAAGGTCGAGCAGCACCACAGGCCAGTTGTCAACTTATCTTCTCCAATTAAAAATGATTATCATTAGAAGCCCCAGTTGCATGTTCATCCTATTTTTAGTCATCTGATGATGTACTTGTTGTTCCAAAGTTGTTGCCGTCATTCACATCAGTACCCATCATCGCAATAAGAAATGACTAAATGGGCAGCGCTTTTGCGTGGGACTGGAAATGTTCTTTAGGTCATTCCAGAGTTGGAGGACGTCAAAATTCTTTGGGAAAAAAAAGGTCCTCGTCATTTACTGTTACGTACTATTCATCAATAGTAGGCAATATATC
Organism: Stigmatopora argus; assembly: GCF_051989625.1. Taxonomy (NCBI): domain Eukaryota; kingdom Metazoa; phylum Chordata; class Actinopteri; order Syngnathiformes; family Syngnathidae; genus Stigmatopora; species Stigmatopora argus. Next base: position 8,977,462 of record NC_135391.1, on the reverse strand, counting down.
AAATGCTTGATTAATTCAGGTTACAATCAATGTTCAATGTTTTTGTGGCATGATTCATTTGGTTTGACAATATTTGGCAAAGGTAACAGAGTTGCAAATATGTATTTACGTCACCTTTTTCTCAGTGGTTGAGGCTAGCTGTTTTCATCTGTTATTCTTAAAGGAGCAATTAGTAAGACGGGTAGCCCAAAAAAAATGCTACTGCATCCAGAATCAATATATTGAGAGCTCACCAAAACTCTCGCTATTCCCCCCCGCCCCTTTATGGTAATATTTTCAGACATTCCCCTACATTTAAATACTATTTTGAACCATGAATGTAGAATGTGACCTGGAGGTGTTACCACATAAAGCTAAAGAGCCAAAGGAAATTGAGAAAGGGTCACTTCTGCAATGATGGAAAGCGCTCAGTTACATGCGATGAAATGTGCCTTTGTATGATGTCGAGGTAAAATGGGCAGAGCATCGGGGGATTTGGGCTCTCTGACAGCTGCCTACTTTGAGCTGGCAGGAAGGAGCAAGTCTCGGTGCCGCAGCCCCGGCTATGATGAATAAAATATGACGAGAACACAGAGTGGCAGCTCACCGTTGCTCTGATGCAACATGGAACAACATCTCGAAAGCAAACACCAAAAAGAGAACACGTGAGTGTGTTTGCGAGATAGACAAGCTGTTAAAAGATGATCACAATAGAATGAAAACTTGAGTTGTTCAAGCAAAACATCCATACATGATTTTCTCAGTGCAATTTTCTTGGAAGACTGAGCGAAGGCTGAATTTTTCCAAATATGTATATTTTATATATATTTATAAAGGGGTAGAAGATAAAAGCTCTCAAAATAGAAAGCAGCTCGCTACTGCCAATTCATGCCCTCAGACTTGAAGGTGCTCCTTTTTCCAAGCCAGTAAGACTCGTCAATTTTTACACTACCACGAGCTCGCTGCGGGAAAACAAACTCCAATGAAAAAGTGCCAGTAAGCAGCCATACTGTAGCCCTGACCTCAAATAGCTCATCATTATAATATTTCACCAAGTATCCTGAAAATTTAGACACAACATTCTTTTTTAAGAAGATGTTTCCAAGGTAAAAGACAGTTGTATATTCTCACAATTAAATAAAAGCAAGATGGCGGCATTTTAAACCTATATAAACTACACGCAATGAACATTAATCAATCACAATTTAAGTAACAAGTGCATGAATTTAGTTTACACTATTTGGGGATGAAATATGAGGTCTTATTGTGGCATGAGAGCTAATTAATCAAGTATGCGTAGGCCTGTGCACACTCACCAGAGTCAGTTTGACCTGCAAAGACAACGTTCTAGAATGGTATGCTTCTGCCAAAATGATGACAATAAAGGGTAGATCTTTCAAGATAACGGCCTATAAAAGACGCGAGGTTGGCAAACAAAGATTTGGGTCTCGCCCTGCGTAACCAGAACCTGCCTGAGCGTGCAATCGGTTCGAATCTCAATAATATGACATGTTTCTTTTTTTTAATGCAGAGAAGCAAGGAAAATCTGCTTGGAAAATTCTATTGCCAGCCAGGGAACCATTCTACAAGGTGTACACAAAGTTGCATCAACAAAGGATAACAGTCTATTTTTATTTGTAGTCTGCAAGTTGAAACTCTTAAATTCAGTATAATTCAACTTGTTGTCAAACAGAATTGTGAGATGGACATTACGTATTTGGAATCGGTCAAATATTGACTTGTAGACTGCAATGCCTGAATTGAATTGGTAATGTTCCACCTTTGGTCCCACAATTGGAAGAGGTCATAGACCGGATGTTTCTGTTGCAACAAACAAGAGCAAGTACTTAATTGATAGCCCAGTTACCTTGACTCAACCTTTGCGGATTTACTTAGACCTGGATGACCTCGACTTTGCCAAGGCGGCCCTCCAAATCGTAATCAAATCCAATTATGCTTGAAGATTGTTGTCACTACTGATCATTGATACTGTCACTGAGTCATCAAATGATCGACATGTAGTATCTGCCAGGTGTTTTATAAGACAGTGAATTTGGACCAGAATGAAGCGTGAATGCCACTGAAATAACCCCCATTTTTAGAGATTATCTATTGTCTATATTATAGCTGATATTAAACCCTGTTACTATATGGTTTCATTTAAAACCAAGTTCCATCTACACTGCGAATTTGAAGTTTCTCATGCTCTGAAATGTCATCCTGTCAAACTGCAATTTGTTGCACTTGTGACAACTCATGTGAAGAGCCAGAAGACAACCACATGTTGGATGTTTTTCATCGCGAACTAAAACAAAATTCCAGAGTTGAAGCAGTTAAAAAATGTACATGTGGGTGACTGGTTGTTAAGCCTTGGCTGAAGTCTGTGTTCTTGAGTGTGCTTGTTATCGGTGAGAGGCAGGCTGCTTTTTGAGGCCAGCCGGCCTTGCTGAAATCACAGGCAGCATCCAAGATAAAACACTCAAATCCAGAGCTAAAATGAATCAAGAAATAACTCTCACGTCGGCGATGGACATGGAAAGAAAACAAAGAGCGAAAAGGACGACGGCAGCATAGAGCCACAGTGTTAATGTATCAGCAAAAGAAGCTCAACGCCCACCTACTGAAGCGTTACATTAAGGCCACACGAGACAAGGCAAATAGCAGTGCGCGTTTTGGCCTCGGTGGAAGCGGTAGCAGACGGAGGGAAAAAGGTTGAGTCGGGGGTCAGCGAAGTGATGAGCGCCCGGCTCGAGCCCAGCCGAGCCGATACCGGCGGCAGCCTGGGGAAGACATGTGCTCGCTCACCCAGACAGCCGAGGCGATGGGAGCTGACAATGTGGCAATGTGCTCTTGGCTGACCAGGTGTGCTTCATTTACCACTTGTTCCAAACATCAGCACCAGCCCGAGCAGTTTAACTGACAGATGGAGAATGTTAAGGCGGCGGAGGAGCTCATGCGTGTGCTGTGCTTACAAGCAGATCCACCAAAGTAGCTGATAAAGGGATAGACTTTAGGCGCTCAGACTGCTTGATGCTGCTAGTAAAGGAAATGATCAGAGCAAATGTGAAAACGGAGGCTAACAGGCCCTTACTTTGAGTGCATATTAACTGCCTTGATTACCGTTGCATCTCTGGACATGAAATCCCAGTGGACTATCGCGTCATACCTTTTAAACACTCGACACCGATGACCGACAAAATCATGGCGTCTTTATTTCCTCTTTCAATTGCATTTTTAAGACTTTTCTGATCCTCGAGATGATGCTTCTCGGTGTCATGTCACATCAGGGGACGAATGCCTAGTTCAGGTAGTAAATCAGCTCTTCTCCACCAACAAGACCCGTTGTCTATGCCGATGTGAGTTGTGAACATGTCACTCTCAATTCCTCAAGCAATATAAACATTGAGCCGCTGCCATCCATTACTATGATTTATAATGATTATTATAATTCAAAAAAATGTCAGAACAGTTTTTTTCCCTGACAATGCCAAGGTAGCGAAAGAATCCAAACCTGAACAAAAAGACGAGTGATCATGAACTAAAAAGGGAATAATAAATTCAAGACCAGAGCTGAAAAAAGAGAAAATGATGAACGGCAGTTGTGTCTAAAAATGTGAATGTCCCAATTAAGATTTCAGGACTAATCTGCATCAAAGTTGAAACAAAAAACATATCTCAATAGTACAAGCGGCACCCTTCACCATATATCAAAGCAGAAACAGACATGAAACTACATTTTTGAGTGGAAAGGAAGAAGAAGAAAAAGATTTGGAGAAACTCATTCTTCAGAAAAGACAATTAACAAAAAGACAAGAATAGCATCAACCTCAGATTCATTCAGTTGGAGAAAAACTGCATGAAATCCCTGCAAAACTTCACTGCTCAAGTTCTCAGTGGTCATGTAGAAGCAAAACTGCCGCGCCACCCTCAACTTAACGCTCCGCTTCCAAACGGCTACAGTGTTAAAATTAGCACCAGACTGCAATTTGTCTCTTTGACTGATATAAATAGCTTGGATTCTTCCATTGCAAAAGTTAAGAACTTGGCCACATATGGCTAAAATGCCATTCCGTCTTCATTCACTTTGCATTTTGAGAAATACTGATAAAAGTTGAATATACCTTTCTCCTAATCGGCTATTTATAGAGTATGCATACCTTAAACACTTCCATCTGGAAGCTAATGGCAGTTATATAAGAGCAGCTGCTTCCTGGCAGAATAACATGTTTTATATTCAATCCGATGAAAAGAATAATAGCAAAAATAATTAGTCGCCTATCCATATAATCGATTGTGGCAGCCCTGCTCACAAGTCACTTCGGTTAAGAGTTATCAAACAATTTGTGTCCAATGTTCACTGGCTTTTTTCCATGACTGTTCAGAGGGGGCCACTGACTCCTGCCTGACTCCACGGAGTGACCACAGTGTTCTCTTGTATTTCAGTAGCACTCCTGCCAGGGCTAAAGGGATGAGTGATCATTGTGAGGATTAGAAGGGTGAAAAGACTATCAAGCCTAAGAGAGGGGTTTGCAAACAATAGTATATCAGCATTACAGCGGAGTATTCCCCTTGACTTTATTCTATTCCAGACGAACATTGTTCGAATAGACTTGTTTTTATAATGGCTGCTTGATTTAACTGATGATTTGTAGTATTTTAACCACTAATGTTATTATTCTTCCCTTTAAGTACATTAGTGTGTTGCTGCGTATTTATTAGTCCCCAAATAATCACTGATTTTTAAATGCCAATACATATTTAATTTGTATTCAGTTGTTTGTCGATTATGTTCTGTACTTTTTGAATTATTTTTCCTGTTGCATGATTTAGGCCTGCTGTATGTTTACAATATAAATATCAAATGGATAGTTTGCACATTGTTTAAAGCTTTCCTTCAATTGCAACTTTTATCCAATTTATACCATTGTTTTGGTATTGCAAATAATTTCATAAGAAAATTCTTACATCATTATTGCAGCAATTCGCTTTACCACTGGTCATTTTAGCTTGCTTTTAAATTCCCATGGAAAAACTACTTTTAATCCGTTGAATCGAGAATTGCTCGCCGCAAGAATTTAGGAGTGTCCTCTGCGGAATCAACACTTTTTCGCTGCTGATTCCTAAAAGGATAAATGATTAAAAGGTTCGTCATAGTAACTCCAATTTTATAATAGAAAAAAATATTAATTATAGTCCCTGTAGTCTACTGATAATAATGTGTCTCAAACCAAACAAATTAAAAGATCAACAGGATCCTGGAACAAATAAGATTTAACTCTTAACGAGCAAATGACATCACATTTCATGACAGCCTTTTTACGTTCATCAGTTTGTTTGCTATTGTAATTTGAAAAGAGGAATACTGCAATGCGCTTCTCATATTGAGAGATAGGAGTCCATTTTGCACCCCAAATGTGGTTCCATGCCAGATACAGGGCTAAAAAGCACAAAACTGATAATCTCCTTTTCCTGTTTGACAGTGTGTGTGTGGGGGGGCATCGAAGGCACAGATATACACATCTTGATTTAGCCAAGTTGTCCATTTCACAGCATCCTGACAAATTTCTCCAGCTTGTGACAGCCCAATTAGGGCCGAGAAGACTGAAGGGAGATCTGAAGCTGCCACTGACAGACGCAGAGGTGGGTGGTTAGTGGTGGTCTGTCGGATGGGGGGAGGGACGAGGGGTGATTTGCGCCGTCTGATTCTTTGTCACACTGGGGCTCCTTTTGCTGCACTGTTAAGACAGGCCTTGTCAACATCGCCTGCCAACCACTTTACAGCAAAACTTGGCTTTTCATTCACAGTGCTGTCTAACTTAAGTATGGATGTGGTTTTATAGATCAACTGACGCCACCCTGGGCAAGTGGTGGTCTCAAAGCTTAGGAAGCCCCACTTGGCTCCTCCCTAAAATAGATGCTCTCACATCTACTCTGTGGGTCTGCCAGATCCAGAAAATATATTTATTTTTCATTTACTTGTAATGTTACACAGGGCCATCATTAGTGGTTCGTTTGATTTTTGCCAGTTTTTGTTTTAGGCGGGTTTAAAAACGTAAATTGTTGTTGTCACGAGTCCACTGCTTTCTGGCCCTCCCCTAGCACTGAGTCAGTGTTTTTTCCATTTTAACAAGGACCAATACACAATTGTTTTTACATCGTTCAAACAAGCATGATTGTGTTGACAGAGGAAAAAAATGCTAACGGGAAAAGCACCAACTCTGGCAAGTATGATTGAAAGTCAGCATGGACACATCTACAGAATCTTAGTACAGAAAGGGCAAACCATTTTTCTTTCTTTAAAAAAAACCTTATTCCATGTATACTCATTTTTTATTCATTCAAATGTGTCAGGGTTGTTAACAACAATTTATTCATATTTACAGAACCCTTAAGTAAGTACATTACCATTTCATCTAAGTGCAATGTTAATGCTGAAACTGTGGCTTATAAAAATACTATAACTAAAATCCCCTGCCTTTTTTCCTGAACATTTTAGCCAACTACACGAACATGTTTTAATGATGCTCCTGGATAGAGAGCCAAGTATTCTATGAGAGGGTACTTGCTGTACAATGTTTGCAAGCCACTACTCTGGAAGCACTTAAAATTCTGCGCAAATTTAGTTAGGATATCATCTTTCTGTCCTGTCATCCAGTTGAATGAATATTCAGAGATGTGCATTTCCTCTAATGTGACTGGGAAAAAAAAACATTCTTCCTTAATTCATCTGCCTGTTTTCATCACGCTTAACACCAGCCTTTCTCAATGGATTCAAATGTAATCATGAAAGCAAGTCTGCGGCTCATTCGGAGCAGGTTACGTATTACTTTTCTCATAGCGCTTTTTTTCTGTAAATGCTTCTAAGTTGAGAAAAGCGCTGTTGTCATTGAATGGAGTAAATAATCAGTTCGAATAGTAGCTTTTTTACTGCTCAAGCCCCATAGGGGGCATGTTTACATGATGTCTAGGGACTGCCATTGAATGTGATGTATTATAGTATATAAATTATGCATCTTAATTTCTCCCTCCCTCTTTGCCTTTGGCATTTTGACTCAGAAGTGTAATTTGGAGTGTTACATTGTTTAGCATCTTGACTGTTCTTCCAGGAAAGCCATTAGTCAAAAACAAACGAGTCTTGAACCGGCAACGTTTGGGAGCCCAAAATTCCGACAGGGAAGCAGCTTAACCAAATCTTTATTAAAGGAATTTGTGGCTCCCTCGGTGGAGCGGCAGGTACACAAAGCAGAGCCCAGCTGTTTCACGCCGACAAAGGCCTTTTTTGTGAGGCGGGGATCCCATTGAAGAAAGGACGAGGGGTCCTCTTCTCGAGGTGAGCAATTACAGTCTGATGTGCTAATCTGAGCAACTGGCATGGTCTCAAGGTCATCTGCTGAACACGGCGTCTGTGTCACTTTACATGCACGGGGTGCCTGCTTTTCTTTGGCACATTTTTCCATTTGCTCAATTACTATCGCACCTCTTCCTGTCACCTTGCTTTCATACAAACACAGACAAATTCAGCTCGACTGGACTGCTGCCTGAATGAGAATGGGAGCATGACGGAGTTGATGACTGAGGTTTAAAATGACCTTTAGAGGAACTTAAGATAGCGTCTTCCTTTTGAGCATGTTAGATTTCTTTTATATACACAAACGACAAAACAATAGGCCCACGCCTGTAATACTAAATCATTTCAGTACAAAGCGCTTTCTCTCCACGAAGATAACAATGACAACACAGTCCGAATTTAACCAGCTGCTATCTGCTATATATATATATATATATATATATAATCATCTCAGCAGATTAGACATTAGAGCAATCTACTCATAAAGTGTGTTTTTCCATTTGTTAATGCTTCATATCACATTTGTTACTCTGCAGTATGGGTCAACATTTGCAAATGGGTATTCATTTAACAATGTGCTCATTACTGCACTTGTAGATTGCTATATTATATAACTGCAATCCATCATACTTAGGAGTATTCTTAGTATTTGGCCTGTTTCAGGACAATAGAGGTAAAAACATCTCTCATTGTGATGCAATATACTGTAGTTAAAATGAATGACTTAAAATGGGCCAGACTCTTATCCAAAAAGGTAAGTGGAAATAAAATGTGAAATGCAAGGTCAATGAATTCCCTTTTTGGCTCCTGATAGACCAAAGGCAATTACGTTGCACTGTTGTTGAAATATTTGTGCCCTTGATGTCTTGCAAAGACAGTGCACTAGCAGATGAACAAAATGCCGTTTCAGTCCTACACAAACTCACACACACAGCACATTATCCTCTCTTCATATCATACCTGACAGAATAAGACAACATCTGTGCCCTCAGTAGGAAGCAATTCTACGCCTGAGAGCTTCACCTTTGGTAGCCATTTAGACATTCAGCCATTATCGCTAACTAAATATGAACCCAATCTACATGAGGATCCAAAATAGTAAAAACCCACACAGCACTTGAAATTGGCTCCTTTCGAGTTTCTCCCTTCATCAAAAGTAGCAATTCAAATTAAAAATGAAATTTTAAATTGCTTTTTTTTTCCATATTCAATACTAACCCACTTTACGTAAATCAGCTTATAGGCAAGTGCCAATTTACGGCAAGGAATATAATTTGTTTCAAAGATTTGAAGTAAATTATACTTGATAATTGCAAGAGAAGCCAGAGAAAAATCCATACGTCTACATCAGGCCATCAGAAATTGAGATAGCCATTTGACTAAGGCCCTGTTTACACAAACACAATGCAGATAAAGAATGAGGTTCATTTTAATTAGATTAGCAATAACATTTCCACAAGTAATCCTCGTTGACAAGAAGATGCAAAAACAGGGGCAGTTTCATTTAAATATCGTGCCCATTTCACATGCACATTTACTGACTGCTGTTTCTCATTTAAAAATGTCCTTTTAATACTCTATACTTAGAGTTAAGATTCTTTTATTTTTTTCCATACTATATTTTGAACGAAGTGGGAAAATAGATTTTATAGTTAATTTGAACTCCTATTTCACTTCGAATATCATTTTGAGCAAAAATACTGCTGCCTAAAAGGTGTTCGGTCATAGTGAAGGTCGAAGTTGTGGTAGTTCAACTTCCCATAGCGCATTTGGTACCTCTTCGCACAACAAACACATCGATCAGCTATTGTATTTCCTTTTACCGTTTCCTCAAGTCACAATCAACGATCAATTCCATATTGACCACTATCCTTACCTACTAATTCATCCCCAATTGGAACATTAAAGTTCATTGGTATATTGATGTTCATGCCCTAAATACGTTTTATTGCTAAAAACTCATTAACTACTAAGGATGTAATTTTAAGCCTATTAAAACCTAACTGCTCACTCCAAGAATGTTTTTTTAAATTTCATTTTTCTCAGATGGACTTGCTGCAGGAGTGTGGAGTGAGATTAAAGTTTTATTAATTTTTTTAAACATTATTTTTCATATCCTTGGATGTCATTTTACTGCACAACAAATTGAGCTGACAGTACCCATAATTTCATTTTTCAGGGTATTCATTTGGTCTTCTTGCCTTGGGTTTCTGCCAAAGTTTTCTCATTAATATTTGACACTTTGCACGTATGTGGACTACAATTGTTCCTCTAGGAAACTAAGCTTTGCTTTTTTTCCCCTTTTTTTTAAATAAATGATTCTGTTACTTCACACTTCCACTTCAAGAAGCGTATTTTAGTCGAGAGTCAAGCATTCGCCGGGACTTTCTGACTCCAAAATCTTATTTCAAGTCAAATAAAACATTCAGTGGCTTGATGCTAATCACATGATGCCTCAAGGCTGGAGGTTGCAGATGTTCGGAGGCAACACACAGTAGAAGGGAAAAAAATAGAACCAGGGGAGTAGGCCGGCTGGTGCGAGCTGAGAAAAGATCCTCTTGGCTGGGAAGATGACGAATAGAGGTAGGAGGTGCGGGTCGTGGGAAAAAAAAGTGACGATGATAGGATATAGGATGTATATGGCATATTTTAGAACCTGTGGAAACCTCCAGAAGGCTTTTCTCAGTGCTTAGGCTGTACTCTGGATATTAGTGGGGGTGGATAAAGAATGGCGAGGGCAAGTCTTGCATCATCCGACACATAAAAAGTTCCAAGTAACATCACACCGTGCTCTGCTTCAAAACATAACGTTTGCGAAACTGTACCTATAGTCTCCTGCCGGATGCCAATGAACTGAAGACAGTGAATTAAATGTTACCTTACCTTGTTAAAGAAGCAAATTGACTCAGTTAAAGTAGCACAGTAGCGGCCAATAAAGATTCATAAAGTACATACCAAGGGTTATTATCTGACCAAAAGACACTGGTATTCTCCTAGTACATCTGAAGGTAGTGATTATAAGGAAGTGTTTTGCCAAGAGAAAATAATGTCTGGTGTTGAGAATAATCCTTCCATAAGCTGAAAATCTGTCTGAGATGTGCATGCAGCAAGGTTGACCCTCTCCTTGGATCGGTACAGAGATAACTGTGTTTGAAAGATTATCCTCTTTCCAAAAAGCTCCAGTGTGTTTTTGAGGAAAACAAGTAACAGCATGTAAGAATGCCTAATTTGGCCGACTAATGCGATATTCTGCTTTTTGCACATTTGACATTATCAAGAGTCTGAGAGGTTCCATGCGTCACGAGCTGTTAAAGTAGAGCATTTAATGCCAAGCTATTTCAGTCCTGCCTCTAATGAGGATCTCGACATTCTTTTCTTGATGGCGAATTCCGATATCAGGAACGAGTGTACACAGGTGCGACTCGAATGACACCTTTGTCGTGTCTCAGTAATGGCAAGGACGAGACAGCAAAGTCTAATTCTTGTCAGCCCCCGCGGCCATCTTCAAAGCCCACGGCCATTGGATATGATCCACAGCACGTCCCCGAGAGGTCGCCGGGAGGATGAAAAGATAAGCTCTGGAGGAATTCAAAGCCTTCACACTCTGCTGCCAGCCGCCCCATCACCACACAAGACTTCAGTCCTTGCGAGGAGCGAGTCTCCTTTGCGGCGGGAGCCGAACTTCAACTCCCCTCGAATTGACCACCAAATGTGGCGTATAATTGTTGAGGCTGAAGCTCTTCTTTGCCCCGATGGCGAAGAGGGGGCGCTCCTGGTGGCGTGAAAGGCTGCGACTTTGACCGCGATTATTCACAGCGGCAGAGGCAACAGCAGGCTCTTATTCTTCAGCGCACAAATATGAATTGCATTGACTTGGCATATTTCTCTGACGCTTGTTCACCTCAGCCTCGGGCTGGACACAGTCAGCGGGGGGACACTGACACTGCCAGCAATGCAAATCACATGATTTTTATTTTCTTCTAATGAGCGCTCGCACATTTGTCCACCTTTAATAATGCTGTAATGGGATTCGAAATTCCATTAGCGGGTGTTACCGCACTGAGCAATAGGGAGGGGAGCTATAATTTCTGTTAAACAGTGACACTCCTGCTATTGATCAATTCGACTCGGGCTGGACGGACGCTGAAGTGATGAACTGAGTGCTGTGTCGCCGCCGGTGTAACTCGGGCTCTGTCGTGCACTACGTTTCTTATTTACTGCCATCCCCGATGCTAAGAGGGCAGCCGTGTGACCAATTAGTTGGCATTCATCTACTGATTTCAACAGAGCGGTGACCGGCGCAATTATTCTTCAAGTCACCGTAAACCTCTTGTTTCTTGCATTTTGCGCAAAGCGCTGAGTGCATAGTTCGATACGGTGATCTACAGTGTACCGAGGCCATTTGAAACAATGGAGGGGGAGGGTCGGGGTGGTTGGATGGGGGCACACTGCTGAGCATGCAGACGTTCACTCATTAAAATCATTAACAAGACTGTGTGGAATCTTGTTCGTGAGTTTAATGAAAGGGTGTTGCTAAAAACCAAGGTGATTTTGAAGTCATGTCAACATTTGGAAAAGATGGTGATAATTGGAAAATAACTTCGTCAATTAAGCATGAAATATAACCAACTTTGGGCATTAGGTTATTTTCAATGGTTCAATGGATGGAATATGCACTATTATATGTATTCTATATTATATGTTCCATTTCTATTCAATTCACACGCCGCAGTATCTTTTGTGTTGCGAACAACGTTGAAAGATCACAGACAAATACACACGTAGAGAGAGATTCAGAGTAAAAAAAAGCGGTATTCCATCCGCTGTGGGTGGAATAGATGGGCGTCTTGCTTAAGGGCAAGGCTGTAGTAGCCAGCAAACAGACTGAATCTCTCCAATAACGAGCCATCATTTTTGAGGGGGAGATTTTATCTCAAGCGAGCCTAGAACAGATGAACTATTCCGTCGTCAGAGATGTAGTACATTCTATTCTATTCTAACTGTGGTTGCACTTTACAGTGGCGATGACGAATTCCAATGCGTGATAAATTTCTGATAGTTTTTCACATCATCAATGAGATGCCAAGAGCAGAATTTAAGGAATGCGATGTTGTGAAAATTTTTACAGAAACATTATGAAATTTATGTCACTTATCAAGACAGTCATCATCTTTAAATAGGTTCTTACTAAGGGTCTCATTTGAATATCTCTGATCTGACCGTGTACACACACACAAGCGACACCAATATTTAATGGGTTTACTAATCTTTTAAACCTACATAAATGAATAAGTGACAGGGCTGTGGGTTTTTTCGGGGGGATGTGTTCTGCATCATAATTGGCACTGGTTAAAAATTAGCAGGGAGACTCAAATGAAAGTCCAGCTCCTTCACACTTGGCTGTAAATGAGTGTAGCCCGAGTTCCTGTGTGCATCTCAATCCATTTTTTTCCTCCAACTCTTATTGAGCCGAGGTACCCATTTTACATTTGAGAAATTGCACAGCACACCACCAGACAGAAATCCCACAAAAGGAATGACCACGGAAATAATAACTGCAATCCTTTCTCCATTCACAAAAGGGAAATCGTGTGGAATCAGGGCCGGTTTAATTCAAGACTATTCTGATACACAACAAAGAAGTCATCTTATTCTGCTGTATGACTGGCAACAGGTGGATGTTCAGGTTTATTCTACCTTCTGCCAATTATTGGAGGCGCATTGTTCTACAGATCTTATGGATTGACAGATGATATAGATGTAATAATTATCATAATGGCACCCTTGCATAGTAATCTAACAAACTGGTTGGGAATAAATGTTTTATCCCATCAGTCGTATTGCAGGACAAGACAAACATCTGTCACCCAGTTCTTTCAGTGGGACATACACAAATAAATAAATAAAATGATCCAAACTATCAGATAAAATAAAACAGGGAGGTATATATACATTTAAAAAAGCAGATCAGGTAATTTCTTTTTCTGGAAATCATACAGATTAAACGGATTCCTAGTTTCACAAGTTTCAGCACAGAAGGGGAGAAATAGAATAAAATGCGCCTGGGTTATTTATTTTTCTGGTCTGTTTAACAGCAGCAAGTCTGAAACATTGGAACACTCCCGTAACCTCTCTAAAAGTGCTCACTCGGGTCCTGTCCACTAAGATCTGGCTTCAAAAAAGAAAAGAAAAACAGATTAGAAAAGCTCTTACCTCCGCCGGGAAAGGTCTTGGGAAGACGATTTGTTGTGACAAAATGTTTTATCTCCACGCCAACTGGGGCTTGAAGTCAACATGTTCTCGGAGAAGCAGGCGAAGGCAGCCCGCAACGCCTGTGCGGAGTTTCTCCGGTGCGTCCGTCTGAGTGCTCTTCAATAATCTACAACGCCGCAGATGTGCCGCGACACGCTTGCTTCCAGCACCCCCGAGAGGGCGACACTAACTAACGGGGACCCCGCAGGCTCACCCGTCCGCTCCTCCTGGCAAAGGCCACCCAGCCACCCTCCTCCTCGACTTGTCCGAGTCCTGGCATCTGCTCCGGCCGCGGCGGCGTGCAGCGTGCGGTCCGTCAAGCGGGGGATGAGCTTTCTTAGCAGTCCGGAGCTGAAGGACGGCGCTCGAACGCTGCTGGAAGAGGCAGCGTGAGCGCGGCACGGATCGCTCCAACTGCGGACCGACAGCACTGCCTGGTGCACTTAAAGAGACACGGCAGAACGGCAGAAAGCCGGTGCCGGGCCGGGCCGGGGCGCAGTGTGTGTGGACTGACTCTTTTTTCCGTCTCCCTGGTTTTGTGGGACACGCGTGGCGACGACGGCGTCTCGAGTGGAACACACACTTCTTGCTGATTTCACTCCATTCCCTGTCTTTCTTTGAATTTTTGGGAAAGGGAGCATGTGCAAAAGACACAAAAGTGCTCCTCCATGAACTCTATTCCATTTGGAGTCCTCCATACAACTCTATTTAATAAGAATCTTTTTTTACTTGTGTGTGCACTTTATGGTGAAGCTTTAAATCTTATTGAACAGTGAGCAAACTATTCCATAAATTAGGTTCTGATTTTCATTCCAACCAATAAAGAGGACACCTTTTCACCAATCAGGTGTCCCGCATGTGCAATCAGTGGATTGCAGTCAGGTGCTTCTTGTTTTCTGCAGAAATTTCATTGGTCAAAATGTTTGTGCTCTATCGGTTGGAACAAAAACCTGCACCCACAGCGACCGTCGTGGACCGGTTTGCCAACCCCTGCAATAAAGGCATTCCAATTCATTCATTTTCTCAACCGCGTATCCGCATAAGGGTCCCGGGGGGTGCTGAAGCCTATCCCAACTCACTATGGGCTCAAGGCAGGGGACACCCTGAATTGGTTGCCAGCCAATCGCAGGGCACAAGAAGATGGACAAGCATTCACGCCCACACTCATACCTAGGAGCAATTTAGAGTGCTCGACCCTGCATGTTTTTGGGATGTGGAAGGAAACCAGAGTACCTGGAGAATACCCATACAAGCCCAGGTAGAACATGCAAACTCCACACAGTGAGGACCGGGACTGGGATTGAACCCTCGACCCCAGAACTGTGAGGCTGACACACTAACCACTTGGCGCCGGGCCGTCAACAATTCAGTTCATAAGACTACAAATCCAACAATGCAGTCTACTATAGAATACATTCTCAAATGTTATCAATCAAAATTGGACGTCTATTGCCGTCAATGGCATGCAATGAGTTTGATAAGAAAAAAGACATTGATTGTTACATGAGACCCTCACCATATTGTATTTCTCTTTTTATTCATTGTAATTTAATTAATGTAGCTTTTGTTAACATTGTATTCATTCATTAGTGATATATAAAGTTACATATTTATTTAAATTAACTAAAAATAGAATATTGGTTTTAATTTTTGACACTTGCCTTATAGCATCTTAAAGGTCTTAAATGATAACTTTTGACTAACTGTCCTTGTATAATAATAACCTGAATTCATCAGCACTTCAAAACAATTTTTCTTGACTTTTGCATTGAAAAATTAATAGCCTATTAATTTGTTCCATCGATAGAAGAACATGATAACTTGACACAATTACGCTGTCAGATCAGATCAGTGTGAAAAAACAAAACTATAAAAATGTGTTTGACAGCCTTCAGTAAAAAGTATGAGGTGACTAGCTATGATTTATGAGTTGAGCAAAACAAAGAACTGCACTTAATGATTCAATTCGTGTATCGCACACAAAATATTCAATGTCACTCATGCCAGTAATAGAACTGCTTCCTGTTTGGAATTTGCGTGTTTTCACGGATGGACGGGTATCAAATTTTCTAAAGATTAATTATGTGGCACAGTTGTATGCCATGCTGTTGCATTTTTGAATGGTATTGATGGTTTCTAAAATTGTGACTGACATTGAGGCTATTATGAGCAGGACAAAATCAAGCCTATTAAAATGTCCATCTTTATAAAAGGGGAAACAATCAAATTTAAAGTGTAGGTATATGTAGACAAAGTCAATTTTGTTTTGGTCACCTTAGAAAAAAAAACTTCCCAAAGTTGGAGACGGAAGCAAAGTTTTAATTGTTTTTTTGAGCTGTTTCCGACTATTTATTGCCACATTTTTAGCCTGTCGCCACACATTTTGGTGACACCATGCAGTCAGAAAACTTTGTGTGTTTCAAAGTATTACATCATCCTGCACATAAACCAGAAAGTTGCAAACAAGATCAGAGTGATGACAGCTTGGAAAGTATATGCTAAGTAATGCTTGTTACTTCTATTTCAGAATAATGCGCTTAATCTGACAATAAATTCAAGTCTATTTATCACACTTGTAGTCTGCTGGTATACATGTGCCTTCTTTTTTATTTTCACACAGCTTTTGAGGTCACATACCAGCTTATCTATTATTTACAAAATATGGTGCACACTTTCACGTTGAAGGTTAGAGAGAAGCTTTTGGATAAAATAAGCATAATGAAACTTTAAAAGAGAAAAATCCTAGTAAAGTAGCGCTGGGCTTAGTACAAAAGGTGTCACAATTGAGAGGAACCTTAAAAAAAATATACGGCTGCTGATTGGACGATGCCTTGGAGGTTGTCAAGATTGAATTTGTACGTCAAATCAGGATGAGGTATCTTGCTTGCAGGCTTTGGTTAATATGGGATGACGCAAATATCAGCCCATGTGGTTACCAATTTCCCATTTTGATTCGACTCCAAGTATTGTTTTAACAGACAATTTTAGAAAAGGTTTCCAAGCCTAGAAATTCAGCAGAAATTGAGCTCAAGTGGGTTTTGTACATATGTGCTCGAGAGTAATCAGTTCCAGTTTAAAGAGCATTTTCCTACATTAAGAGTTCACCGATTTGAAAAGGAAATTATAGCGTGATAAGAAAAAGCTCCCCTGGCAGCAGCGCACATGTGAATGTCTTTTGGGAGATGATGACTGTGTTACTGTAAAAATGGAACATAGCAATAGAAGCGATAACATCAGAACCAGTGGCATTGAGCACCAGTTTTTCTTTAGAATGCTGAAATGTTAAAAAAAAGAGACAGAGAGAGATTTGAGTGTCTTTATATACATGATAATATATTTACACAACATATTTTATCTCGGTAATTATTCTTTTAGTATATTTGCACAATCTAATGAGATCCAATGCAACTGATTCAAAGTCCTTTTTTGTGGTTTGATTATGTTTGCTCTGGTGCTTAGCGGAACTGTATTACAATGGAAATTAGTATTTCATTCTTCTCCATAACAAGCGTTTTTTTTTTCAGTCAAGACAATTTTTCTGTGCGTGTGTTTGCGCATTCTAGTGAATTGGAGTTAGATTCAGTGGAGGCCAAGTGACAAACAAGCGTGTTTGCTTGGCCAGATGGCGGCCAAGTGTAACATAGTTGGTGTGGAGCCTCGAAATAGAAGTAACAAACGAGCAGGGTTTGAAAAATGCCTGTACGAATCCTGACACTTTAGTGCAAATAATGACATTAAGATGAGTTTTCTTTTTGCCTGCTGTGAATTTCGATTTTAATCCTGACATCCGCAGCTGTTTCACCCTACTCAAACCCACCTCCAGATGTTCGGCTGCTGTGCGATTGCTGCTGCGCGAGGGATTTCTACAGTCAGATTGGGGTGATCATCCATTCTGTGCGAGCACAAATCTCCTTGTGAGTAAACTGCGTCTCTTCAATCAGGCCCGTCACTCTCATCCCTGACAGTTGCTGCAATTAAATCAATGTCCTCGAGCAACCATATTGGGCAGATCTTTAAAGAGCATTTACACGCAGAGGTGCTTCGCATGCAAGCACAGGCAGGACGCGCAAGATATGCACGCGAGGATCTCCAAGAGGATACTCGTCGATCAATTTTACGCAAAGGGGAGTTAATGAAAAAATGTCGCCCTACCCGTGAGGTTAGTAGATGTCTCATGGATCATCAGCAGATTGAGTAGGCTATTAAATGTTGGCCTGTCCTTAAGGGATCTGGTGCTGACACAACAGAGATGACTGTGCATATTCCGGCAGCATTAATTCATGGTTTGGTTGTTGTCTGCGCTGTCGCTCGTAGTGCTGTCATCTACAATTACTCTTCCCTGCATGGTGACTCAGAGATGGTCTCCAACTTAGAGAGGCACTTTAAAAATCGCCAGTGCGCAAGTGGCGATATTACTCACACTGAATAAAGCAGACAGGACGGGATCGCAGCCAAACAACAGCATCCTAAAATGTATATGTTTATGGGGGGCAAAAGGATTTGTTGCTTTATTTGTACAGACAGCACACGGGAAAGCCTCGCATCCCAGCATTTGCAAATAAATGCAAAGCATCCCCTCGCTTGTTCCGCCCGGCTCCAAGACAAACGTGTGTATTTCGAGAGGGCAAAAGTGGGGGTTCAATCAGACAGGGGATGCAATTGTGGGCCGACCCACGTTTGCCGCCCTCTCGTGTGTCGCCATGACAAGTTAGCTTGATTATGTGTTGGCCTTTGAGAGATCGCTGCTGGTTTATTCACCACTCAGCTACAAAGACAAGTAAATAGATGATAATGGACTCATTGTGCAAAATCTCATCTCTCAGAGGAACACGTTGGCGGAGGCATGAAACGGGTGGGAGGTGGCGTGTGACTTTGAGAATGTGACCACCAGTGAAATCAGCCCTGTGATGGGTCTGTTTCACGTCGATATCTGTGTTTTGTGCACAATCTCTAACAATTAGCCCTGCTACACGTTTCATGGTACTCTTCTCTTGTTGTCATTTACTAAAACAAAACCCTGACTTAACTCATTCACTTCCATTAAATCCATTTAAACTGCTATTGATTCATTATGTCTAACTATCATTGATGGCGATGGCCGTCAAACGAACCACCCCAGACAAATTGGATTGGACGTCTAACGCCATCGATGGAAGCCAATGAGTTCATTCATTCCTTTTCCTTACGGGGGGTGCTGGAGCTCATCCCAGCCAACTATACCAGGTTGGGGACAATATCAGGGCACAAAAAGACAGACAAGCCAATGAGTAAATGCTACTTAAATACAATTTTAAATCATTTTTACCTGATTCCCATGATCTATTTATCAAGTAAAAGTTGAAGGATTTCAAGTTAGCCCTTTGGTTTTTATGAAAGCGGCATTCAGAGAAAAAAAATGGACTAACCTGGTGTAAAACATTCATGCTGCTAAGCGTATACATTAAGCCATTCTATCAGTGGAAATAGTATGCACGATGCCATAGATCATCTGTTTGTATTCTTGAAGGTTGTTCCACCCAAGGGATTTATTTTGCGCCTGTGCTGAAAAAAAAAACCTCCTGAGAAATCCAGCGAGGACAATATCTGGGGAGATGCTTTGCAGCACAATTTCTCCTGAGAAAATAGGTTGCCTCGCATTCTTTCAAATCAAAAGCAGGATACTAAAGATTATATTGTTTTTGTCCGTCTTTTTGGAATGGGTGTCTGGTAGGAGTTCCCAAAAGGGTCAATAAAAGGTTGGGAAATGATAAGAAATGCACAAAACACTTTCTTTGTTATCTGGAACATTCCATGGGTGAACATTCTCATTGGAAAACAAGTCAATCTTATGAATTGGCATGAGGAACTTGGCCGAAAAGTTCAGTTGGTCAGAAGCAACAATGGCAACAAGCTAAATCAAATTCAGCACTTTAAGAGCTTTTCTGTACTACATCCCAATGATTTATTTTTAAAAAAAAGAAACTTAGATGTCACAGTTTTTTTTTTTTTTTGAAAAGCAGTGCTGGCATTAAAGTTCAATTTGAGTAAATTTTTTTGGGGAAAAGTAGTAGATTAGATTTAACATAAATTATTTTATTCTTGTAGTCTATTCAGTTTTTTTGTTTGGAGGCAAATTGTTGTAATCTTTTTACAATTTTACACAATATGCCAACTTAATGGATGCGGTTGAAGGGTAAACATTACAAAGACATTGCAGGGATGTCAGGCTTTTATATTGCCGCAGACTGTTGTTTGGTTTAAGGTCTCTTGAAGGTAACGCGCATGAAATCAATCAGCCACCAGCTTTTATTTTATGTTTTTTAAAAACACTTGTGACAGGGAGCTTTTGTGTCTCTGTTGAATACATGGTTTGAAGTAGTAAGAAAGCATTAATTGTCAATTGAAATCAATAAAGTGCTACTAGAAAAACCTTGCCAACAGCGTACCACTGAAGAAACATCAGAACTGTAATGTGACCAATTTAAAGCAAAGAGGCAGAAAAACAGAAAAACCTAACCACATAAATATCTTTTGTAAATGGTGGTTGGAGTGTAGATTATCAGCAGCACAAGGATTACACTCTACAACACATGGGTAACTATGTCATGTATTTTTTCCCTACCATTTCATTATTAAAACCTTAAATTGAAGAGCCATCTCAGCTAAATAAATATCCGGTCCAGACAATCCATCATAAAACATTTCCCACATCCACATGAGTACATACAATATAATGGGAGTCACCAAGAGAACTATTAAAAACATCTTTTCCAAGTAAAAATGAAAATACCCATCAAGGATTGCCCTGAAGCAAAGATGCGTCTATTTAACAAGATGTGTATTACAGTACAATTTAACTGCAATTCCTATTAAATTAGCTAATAACCAAAATATTAGAAACATCAGTTCTAATTATAGAATACATTGCAAAAGACTGAGCATCAGTATATTTGTTAATATAGACTCAATTGGGAAGGTATACTGGATATCTTTTGTATTTAGTTGCATTAAAATATGGTCAAATAAAGCTCACTTTCATTTTACAGGCTGCTGCTAGTGTCATGTGCCAACAGAGATCAACACGTGTGCATTCGTAATCGTCACTTTGGAGTGCTATTCTTACTCTATTCCCATGCAGATCAGCACTATGTAGATTTACATCAATACAACTGGCCTGTTTTCAAAAGCCACTGTCAAAATTAATTTGAAACTCACTTTCTCATTTACTCCTGAGATATTGCTAACAAGTTACTTTCTAATGTCAAACAGTTGATAATCATGTGTCATGTTCATTGACCTCTGTATTGATTCATTCTTTCAAACTGCCCGCTCCTCAGTCCCCGTCCTTAGTAGCGCAATCACAGTATGCATGTGAGACCAGACCAATAAAAATCACCATTCTCATTTTTCTCATGAAGATGAATTATTCAATTTGGGTGGGTATGTAAAGGTCCTATAAAAGGTGGAATCAATTGCGAAATGGCAGATGAAAATACCCCTACTCTGGAGTGTTTGTTTTTTCTCTGTTGTGCAACTCAGGGAAATCAAGACCCTTTCTAATTGTGATGTCAACTCATTTTCTACAAACTGATAGAACCTGTATTTTGACTCAAATGTCGCTTTGCAATTATCGCCATAGAATCTGACTGCCAGTGCTACCTACTTTTTCTTTCCCCCCCCCCTATTCGACAGTGATGGAAAATGCATTGCTGCGGGTTTAATTTTTTCTCTCCTGAAAACATAAACACATGAAATGCTCTCCAGTCATCACATATTTACTTCACGACAAACAAAATGGAATCGTGATGAGCAATTTAAGATCAAGGATAAAAAGCAAGAAACAGCTCACATGCTCACAGGCTTTAACAAATATCTTAGCAGCAGGGGGAAAAAATACAACCTTGGCTTCTATTCCCCCTGAAGAAACTGTAGTTTACATGGATGGTTGCATCACTGCACTTTGTGGCAACAACACTGATTGTTAATCAATAAGCCTGTGGAGAAGCTTTAATAGGTCGGTCTTACAGTTGCGTTTGCAGATTGCACCAGTTTGGTTTCTACCGTTGGTAGAGTTGATTAGAGGGGTAGAAACATTTTGTCACAAGGGCCAAAATTTGATTGAAGGACAAATGGATGCCATATTCATGTGAATTAATACATGTAAATAGGTAGAGATACTCACATTCAGTTTCAGCAAGAACAGGGTTAAAGTTTGATCTAAGGGTGTTCAAACCGGTCCTCAACGACTGCAGTGGGTGAAGGTTTTCGATCCAAATGATAAAGAGAATACATTTTCACCAATCCGTTTTTTTTAAACGGTGCAATCGTTTGATTGCTTTCAGATGCTGCTCGTTTCAGAAGGAACCTCATTAGTTGGGACAAAAGTCTGCAACTATTGCGGAATGGTTTAAAAAAAAAACGTTTTAGGCTGTTTCTGTTGGTTTGGAAATGTGGCTTTATAAAAGTCAGACCATTTCAGAGACTTGAATTAGATTTTCAGGGTTTTGCAACAGGACCCTTGTTAATTATTTTCAAAGACCTAACCAACAGCTGAAGTCTCTGCACAGGCCATTTGTCAGGTTTCTGTTTACAAAAGACGATATTAAAAAAAAGGTTGACATACGGTCTAATCCTAGTTTCAAAATTCCAAGGGATTTCTGTCAAAATAAGTTAAAGCCATTTAGAAACTCACCACCACTTCTGAGGTGAGTGGGCATGTATTAAGCAGGAAGTGGGCAGGTACTTGCATAATAAGGTGATATTCTGACATCATATCACTCCCACTTCAAATCTGCTCACTGGCAGAGCTGATTGCCACAAATTGGTAAAGAGCATACATATGGGCCATACACTCATTTTAACCTGTTTTATGCAGGAAATAATCATGCAAAATATTGCAATAGTTCTCGTCGATTTCTTATTCCAATCATGCTCGGGTCTGCTTGGGTCACACTTACTCAAAACACAGACTTTACAGACAGTCTGTCGAGTAAAAGTTATCTTTAGAGTTGCAATTTCATCATCATCGTATTCATTCATCTCATTCATCTTTATCGTGTAGCGAGACATTTGCCAGGTCACCAAAAGTAGTGAATATTTGTCATGTCTTTTTTAAAGATAGGGTCTCAAAAATAACATTAGGAGCTGATTTATTGAGCTTATTATTCACTGCGGCATCATTCTTATTTCAGAGGTGATAAGGACCGTCTGGCTAAATGGAAATACTGTGAGTTAAAAGGTGTTGTACATCAAGATCCGGTGACAGCCGGTGACCCTGACTTATTTTCACAGTGACCTTCTGAGAAGCTGTGCGGACGGACCAATATTGGACTGATAAGATTCCCTCGTCTCCATTAGCGCACACACACAGTGTTCTGCGTTAATGTTCAAAATCAGTGGTGTCAAACATACGGCCTAAGGGCCAGTGCCACCCTACTAGGGTGTCCGATCCGGCCCGCGGTGGTGTTCCGCCTGCCTTGGAGCTCATTCGTACTGTACCTACAGAATTAAATGCTTTTTTAAAACACGGGTGCTGTAAATCTAGTACTTTGTGACGTCTGTGATTGAATGCACGCACTATTGCACTTTGCTTAATTTCTTATATTTGTTCTTTCATCCGCCTGCTGTGCCATCAATGGCAGCCAATGAGTTAACAAGCAACCTAAAATTGCCCCAAAGCGAACAAGTTACGTGGAAATAGCCAAAAATCACCATAAAGCAACCAACACATTGGAAATAGCCCGGAAATCCCCCCAAAACAGTAAGAAATGATCCAAAATTTACCTGCAACTACCCTAGAATGACAAAGAAGTGACACAAAATTAACTCACTGCCTTCCACTGACAAAGATAGAGGTCCAATTCACTTAAACTGGCTGTGGATGCTCATCTTTCAGCGCATTTGATGGCAAACGACGAACGAACTTTCATTTGCTCCTCCCACTCAAAATGGATAGGACGTCTAGCGCCATCAATAACGGCAATTAACTTACTACCTTTTTATGGCCAATAATAAACTGGTCCGGCCCACATAAGATCTAGTTAGCATGGATGTGGCCCGCGAACCAAATTGAGTTGGACACCCCCCGAGGTAAATCATCGCGTCAGAGTTCTGCTTTGTCCTCGTGTTAAATGTGAAAGGCCTTCTTTTCAATACTGGCCTTCACTGTGAAACCTGATTAGTTCTCTTTCAGGCAACACATGGCAGCGGCGTGACATATGGGGTTCTAGTGTAACGAATAGTAATGAAATGTGTTCAGATACTCTTACCGCGGTGGTCAAGAGAGTGAGGGGAGTGGGGGTCTGCTTCTAGTAAAGGCCAAGCGACAGCATGAGGAAAGAGCAGGTGGAAGAGAATTGAAGAAGGTAGCAGCAATCCTCATCTCGTCATGGCTGCGGGTATTAATAATTCAGCAGTCTCTTTGAAAAGTACCACAAAATAGATCCTCAATAATTTAACGGGCGCAACGCGTTAATTCGAAATATCAATAATTAATGAGATTATCCTAAGCATTGGACTTAGATCCTCGTGTTGCACGCTAGTAATCGATTGACAAACATTCTTTTGTGGATTTGGCGGTAGACGCTCGCCGACGGAGACAAGGGAATTCAAGATAGGCTGTAATTGTTATTCCGGAAGTGTCTCAGTGTCACTGCTGCTGCCAGGGCTAGTATTACCAGAGACCTACATCTTTTGGTCACTATAAAAAAATAATGATTCGTTCAGATGCGTTCATTTGATCCCTTTGACTCTGCTGAATGTTGTTTCTCATTAGACTGATCCGACGCATTATGGAATGCTTTGGTCTGCAGTCTTGTTTCATATAGTTGCAGTTGTGGGACAAGTGTAAAAGTTAGGATGTCTGGACTCAATCCATATTTCTCCCGCAGTCCAGTCGTAGCCTCTTTGTCCAGCGCAGCACAATGAAGCTGTCCTCGCTGTGAAGGCCAGAGGCATTAAAAATGGCTAAAAGAATTACAGACAAGAGACACATTCTTTCAAGTGGCTTTCATCCCAATCCCTTATAGCTGCCAAACTGTCTGAGTGCGCCTCCTCTTCTCTTCTGCCTGCTTTTGTATTATTAATGCCTGCAGTGTGAATGATGACTGACAACAGAGACAAAGCAAGATTGCGGTGTGGCTGTGTGTGTGAGTGTGGCTTTTTCCAAAAGATGATAGCGTTTGTTTTGAAAACAACACTAGAACTGTCCCACGGACCAATGTGATGGAGGACCACAGTGTAGGATAATTTAGGAATTTGTCAAGACACGGCAGAAGACATCATATCATCCTTGGTCTTCTGTCCAAATTGTCTTCCTCGCATTTTAGGGAACAAAAATGTCACGCAGATATCCCTAACACTCCACTTTTTCATTACATCGACATGCCCCCCTAGCTCAGATTATGGAAAACAATGAAATAGGATACATTAATTATGTAGATGACAAACAAATTTGCATTGCCATCACTAAAGAGAACTGTAATCCCATTCTACCGCTGAGCAACTGCAGAAAATTAAACATTGATTCAATGTGCCAGATTCCTTTTTTTTTCTTACTAAATCTGAAACCACTTTCCTTCGAAGCCAAGAAAACTGATTATAAATCTATAATTCTGCCATTGTGTAAAAAACAAAAACAAAACTATGAACCACAAAACAAGATAGAAAAGAAGTCTTGGGCTTCATTTTAAGACTATTACATTAAAATGATAATTATTTGAGGATTGTGACTAGGATTACATTTTTCATGTATTTTTAATCACCAGACTGAACTGTAATAGTTTAAGTCTCTTAACAAATTGGAATTTAGAATAGAGGATCTCTATTGATCTTCTGTTTAGGGCCGGTTCTTGTGCTGCCATGACTACTGCCTCTGTGATATCTTTTAGTAGTCCAGCCTTTTTTTTCTTTTTGGCCATTGGTATGTTTTCTTAGCGACTTCTTTAAATCGTCACTTGTAAATACCATGCAGAAGTTTGTCTATCTCTCACACTCCACCTGCTTAATGGGCTTCTGTTGCCTGGGGCATTCAAATTTCCCCCAATGCGCCTGATCAATGTTATATTATAGATGGGCCACATTCAATGTCATCCAGCATAAGACTAAAGGTTACTTCTACACTCATCATTACTACACACAATTATTTTGCTGAGGCACAAAGCACAATTTCAGAAACTTTAGTAGCACAACTTTTTAGACCAGGGGTGTAAAATTGGGTAAGAACGCTGGGGACGCATACCAACCAATATTGATCCACTACATTGTAGTCACCAAAATCAATTTGTTCAGAAATTGGCAATGTTGTTCTCACAACTATCTCTGCAATTTCAACCAATTCCTTTTGAATTCCACAAGGCACCGCAATTTTTTCCAATCAGCACGACTTTCCTATAAATTTGTAGGAAAAGAAAAAAATCAACATACAATTTTTTTAAACATTTACACCATACTAGTTAAGGTACTCGGACGTTTGGTCGCCGGACGTTTGGTCGCCCGGACGTTTGGTCGCCCGGACGTTTGGTCGCCCGGACGTTTGGTCGCCCGGACGTTTGGTCGCCGGACGTTTGGTCGCCCGGACGTTTGGTTGCCCGGACGTTTGGTCGCCCGGACGTTTGGTCGCCGGACGTTTGGTCGCCGGACGTTTGACAACATGACAGAGAGTTTACTGTTGAAACCAGCTCTCTAAATTATATTCATGAGAGTTTAATATCTGAATATCTACTGTTGAAACCAGCTCTCAAAATTATATTCACCCGGGCGACTAAACGTCCGGGCGACCAAACGTCCGGGCGACCAAATGACTAGTTAAACTGAAACTGAATATAGTATAAGTTGAAAAGGAGGTGCAATCTTAATGAATTTACTTGGCCTGACATTTATCGACATATATTTTCCTCATTTTTTTGTTAAACAAAGGCCAAAACATTTACGTTGTAATTTTTTCCCCTGTTTATTTCAGATGCAAAAAATATATATTGAGCCCACTTGCTATTCCCATGCATGTGACAGCAAAATGACTTATTTTGACTCCTAACTGAAGTGTTTGTTTCTTCCTGAGAAAAAGACGACGAGGAGGGGGAAAAAAAAACAATCTAGTAATTGCGGTGTGTGTCATCAGTAAATTGCAGGGTATCAAATTGTTTTTAAAGCGCTGCCAACAACAGCAGCCCTACAGTGCTAATGGTGCATCAATGAAAGACTTCCACATGATGCGGCCCACCCACACGCAATTTAGACCCAATACACGTTAGAAGCAAATTTAGGTAAGTGGTTGGCACTAATTAATTTGTCAGTGTCGTTTTCAAGATGTCAAACCAGGACATTTTAGGACAACGTGAAGCCTTTTGGGGTCCTTTGGCACATGAGGATCCAGTTGCAATAAATGCAGGATTGCTTTTTTTTTTTAAACAACAGAATGAAATATTATAGATTTGTACGCAGCTGTCAAATGGCACCTCCGATGTAACACTGCTCTCATTGAGCATGCCCTGGAGAGTTGACCCACTTTCTGATGCAATTTGTCTCACTGACATACTCCTTCATGTCTCTTTTATCCTGCCAGTCACCATAAATTACTTCGGATGACCTTGAACGGACGCTCTAGTCAACTTTGGTGTCTTGTCAATTCAATGTTGACTTTGCACAAATGCAATTACATTCTGCATGCATCAAAAGGATCAAAAGGATGGAGCTTATATCTTTTAGGAAACGTGGTCACAACAGTGGAGCGGGTCACTATTTTGGGTCATTAATATAAGCAAGTAGTATTACTATTATACTTATTCATAGATCACTTATAGTGTAGTTCTTCATCCGCCTGACTGTGGTGCAGGCAGCTTGGGTGTGTAAATTTATCATCATTTTAATTAATTTATAAATTAAAAAACTATTCATAAAAACTGAATTAATGAAAAAAAGAATAAAAAAGAGAAATCTACACTGGTTACCAAAATAACACTGTACAGTTGTTGTTTTTTCATGCTATTTAAATAATTGCATGCCATTGATGGCGGTATTGTCCAATGAAAATGGGGCGACTGACTATTAATGCTCATGTTTCAATGCCATTGACAGTTTTGACCAGGAGATCCAATAAACTAAGGTCTAGTCAATGGCAGCCAATGACTTGAATGAGTGCCCTGGTAAAACTAAATAAAAAATATCATAATTCGTGCATGAAAGGGTTCATGTTGCGTTTTGTAACTGGCCCGCATTCAAACAAAACTCGTGAAAACAGGCTGAAAATGCTCTGCTCTGAAATGGGGCACAATAAACATTTAATTCAACACGGTTTTTGAGCACCAGGCCAATGGAAAACAGGCTGATAAATAGTTGTTGACATCAGGGTTCCATAACAATTTTTTCCAATCATAATTTCATCAACTTTACTTGATGCCATCTGCCGACATTTACCAGGTTAAAATAATGTGATTGTCTACAATGTCTAAGTAAAACAGCACATTAAGATTCAGCGAGACAAAGACTAACCTTGGGTGATTTATGAAAAAATGATATTTGATAAGCTCCAGTTCCCCATGACATCGAACTGGAAAAGTGGTGTAGAAATTGACGGATGACAGACTCACAGCTCAAGCAATTTCTTTAGCAAGACCTTTTATGCTGCTTCCATGCGTCTAGCTGTATAATAGAAAGTATTACACAGATGAATGTGTTATTGTTGTTGTGTGTGTGTGTGTGGTGGAGGTGGAATGTGTGATTTCTTTTTTTTTCTTCTATGGAACATAAGTAAATTACATTTTAAGGTTTGCTACACACTGTTCAGTATGTAACTGTAGGATTTCTTTGAAAGAACAAAAATAGAAAATGTGTTAGTCAACACTAGCCCAAGTTCACTTTGGGAGAAAACACTGCCGCCTCAAGTACAGATCAACAGAAATCTATTTCAAATTGGATTTGGGCACTGATGGAAGCATCCTGGCGGCAAAGACAGGTGTAAATGGCTGAGAGGGACAAAGAGATGCAGAGGATTCATCATCCTTGGGGTCAAATTCAATTTCCTACATTCTTTATGAGAGCAGGCATGACATATTGCTATTTCTGTGCAAGCTCATTTAAGCTGGAGGTAGAATCAGTTGCCTTCCAAATTTCAGAGATTTATGCCATGCGCAGAACACATCTGATTTCTTGTCTGCCAGCACACTACACCTTACATCAAATCCCACTTAATCCAGGATGCAATATGATACAGTATTTTAGGCAGTTACCCACAATCAAGAGTTGCAAAATCTGCCTTTTCCTTATTTTTCCTTTCCTCATTTCTCACGATTCAGATTGAAAGGCATTCACACAATACAGAGGTCATTTTTTTGGAAAGCTCTTTGTTAGCCGCAGGGTTCATGCAAATGGAATTCTGCTTGGATATCACCGCACGACTCCAAAATCTCATATTCAGCCTTCAGCTCTGCTCAGTTTTGACAGCTTTCACACTCACACTGCATCTGCAACATCTGTATGTACTTTAAAAAGCCAACATTAAAAGTTCCACACGCACAAAAAAAGAAACAAAGTAGACGTATTAAACGCATTTACCAGGGAACAATGGTCCCACTTCAATCAAATCCTAATCATCATCCTTTCATTCAGGTTGCAAGGAAACCTCACGTCAACTGCACTGACTCACCTTTAGCATATTACTACATTTGAGAGAAAGGCTAAGTGATGCTTAGAGTTGAAGTCTCATTAGCAGCAGGACGCGCTGGGGACCCACCTCGTCTATATGCACATCCCTGGCAGCCTTAAAGCAAGCGCCCAAGAATCCTTATTAGACAAAGGCGAGCGTGCAAGCAAGAGTACACTGTAGCATCAAAAGCACTCATCTGCATATGAATTGCCGGCAAGACATGCTCATTAGCATTCCACTGAAGTGAAAAGCGCGCGTAAATAGCTGTGTTTACCCAGACTTTTCAGACAAATTTTGTAGATAGTCAATATAAAGGCAATCGTGTTCAATGTTTTCACATAGGCTGGTTTATTTGCTTTCACGCTGCCCTTTGCAATGCAAATACAAACAGCAGATGCTGTGTTTTACACCTTTGCCCCTCTGTAGGTTAGTGCCACCCGGCAGACTGGGCCAATGTATCAATTCGGCCTGAAGACCGCATTATCCGATAAACCACAGATCGAGACAGAACGTCTATAAGGAACATTGCACATGCAGTTAACAACAACAGATTCATCTTACAGATTGTCTGCACAGTCACCACATGCTTCAAGCAAGTCAGCAACACTCGGGGGAAGAAAAAACAAGATTATGTATTTATCACAAGACTGACATTATATACAGCCACCAGTAGGAGGAAAAAATAGACAAACGCCTTTGAGTGAATAATGCAATATCAACTGTGATCGCTAATATGTACATAAATGCATCCCTATGTGGTGTCCCACTCATAAAAATGTACTGAAAAGGTTGATTTAATATGATTTTTTCCCCTCATTTTTACTGACACCTCATAACAAATTATCAGTCCTGTGGCCCCACAAGGATGTATTTTATGGTAATGTAAAAATTGTACTAAAACGGCAGTTACCCAACATCACGCTGTCTTTTTTCCTGATGAGACGCCATTTTTTTTCAAACAAGCCAATCATTTCTCTTCCCCAGTTACCATCAACATAATTTGGGAAATTGACACACCGTTACAACTCGAGTTATTTTATCACTGCGGTGGAACGTCCACAGTTGAATACCTCCAAAGTTGGGCAATTTAAAACTCCGTCACACCTGATCCCATGTGAGATGTCGGTAGATCTCAACAACATTAATGTCAAACGAGGGACCAATGTGTGCTCAGAAAAGGAAATATCTCTTGGAAGTAGCGGTATAAAAAGCAAACAAATTTTAGATTTTTTAATCAAGGGGAGACTGATGGCTTTTATTTATGGGAAATTAAAGTTCTATTAACTCACAGTGACGGTGATAGATGCTCAATAAATTTCGATTAATAGCGGTGAATGATCATTATCATGTGAAACAAAATGTTTCATGATATAAATTCACCGAGCATCCCAGAATGGATTGTGGTTAACCTTGAATTAAAAACTGTAGAATAGAATAAACAGTTTGGTAGAATATTTGGGGTACTGAAGCTTTTTGCCATTTCTATAAAATGGTAAGGTTGTAAAAGCTGGTGTCAAATATTCCATCACAAACACAAACCTTGTCTTTAAACATGTACTTTGCTAACCCTGATTGTTTGGTTCCTTTTTAGACTCACATGTGAAATCACTACAGAGACCATGTATCAACATTTCCATACTCTTCCCACGTCTTGAACACAATCATTTGAATGCTCTTGAAATAAACTTTTTAAAGTTCTTTTCTGTTCTTGTTTTCTCGCTGCTCAGAAACGGGAGACAGCCTATAACATCTCTTTGAAGAAGCAAAAAGACGTGCACATTTTTGTTCAAATAAGAGATGGTGCATGATTATGTCAAAATTTTAAAAATACTCAAAACATTACCCTCAAGCTAACAAAACAAGAGACAAATAAACGGTCTATGGCCACCAACGGTTCAGCTGGATTGTCTTGTTATCACAGGAACTCTGCCTTAAAATGCACTTGGGCAATTTATCTGAAACTGCCCATTGTTGAACAAGTTTTAAACCCGTCACAACAAACAAACTTTTCTGTTTGTTGTCTCATAAATCCTTTTTCTTGGCCCTATCTAGAATCAGATGGCAGAGGTATAAACCTAAGCAGGGAAGCTTAGACTTCCCCTTCCAAGTCACTTTGGACACAATGATCTTCATGACCGCGCCAGACAACATGCAAGCGGTTTTAATTTGCAGCACCAAAGCTCGGACTTGACGCCTCCAATTGCACGCCTTCACATACTAAAGGTGATACCGTTCTCTTCATCTCCTCTTCAGGGTGCAAAGGAGAACTAGAGAAAGGGAGCATTTTCACACCATAACAGGAGTGAGTCAGTGACCCCTACAACCATATAAGTCATTCAATTGCCCATTCAGACTCCCAATCACTTTCCCTCTGCCATGCATGACCATTTATTTACTGCCTCCTGGCTCACACTGTCTATGACTATTGATCTGACAGTGCTCCATGCTCTGATTTAGAAGCCATGATACGCTCCGCCGTGAGCCAAACAGGAAGGGACTATTGATTAACATGCAGCTCTGCTAAGGGCGTCACAGTCCTCTATGACAATTCAGCTAATTCACTTTCCAACCTCATGAGCATCACATTCACATTTGTCCTGACTCTGCTCTCCTTCGTGCCCCAGCTGGGTCATCCGCTCTGACAATGCAGCCAATGTAGTGAAATCATCCACCCACACGGCTACAATGCATACCAATTGATTCTCAATAGCATGTGCCAGTGGTGTTTTCCTCAAATTTAAATTGAGTTACACGATTGAGTGTTTGCGTGCACGTGTGGTGGGGTTGCCCAGCATTGTTTATCTAATATGTCCAGCCTGGGGTGGATAGGGGGCCATTCAATTTTGCTGAAACTATTTCTTGAGGGTTTGGGGTGTTTGTTGTGTGTGCTGTACTGCCACCAAGTGAGACTCTTGGGCAAAGACACCAGTGGTATTAGAGTATAAGTTCAGCAACTTGTAACCTTTTATTTGCCAAAATAACAGCACCCATCAACTTCAGTAAAAGAAGAGTGATGTAACATACAGTACCAAATAATTGATTTAATATACTAAATTACATTGCATACAAGTGAATTTTCATCTCTATGTGACGTCAGTGGAAATGCGTTTTCAAACACTTGACGCAAGAATGAAACAAGGCATGTCTTTGGAAAAAATGAAACAAAAAAGAAATCATTTACTTAAAACCCACTCTGTTGGTAGTTATTTTTACATAGCAGTCAATACTAATAATGTGCCAGACCGCATCTAGCCCTCATATCCGCAAATTAACGATGCAAAAAAAAAAAAAATGTAAATAATAATACAATACAAACCAACTCAAATTTCATAAGGCATTGCCATTCACTCCAAAAATAACTATTGTTAAGGCAGGTACATTCCTACGGACATCATCACTGTATACTTTTGTTCAATATATCACTGTTGATTTTGGTAGGCACCATTGTCCTCCTAACAATTTTTGCTAGGCCAAATTCTACACTCATAAGTTTACAAAATATTTACTTTGAAATAGATTTGACGATCCGACTACACAGCATTTCAGAACAGCACAATTATTAAACAAAACATGGTGATAAAGAAAAAAAACGATATGGTCCCAGTTTAGCAAATATTCTGCCTGATTATTCAATCTTACTAGCAAAGCTGTGGATATTTTCTTGAAACATATTACACACAAACAGTACATAGGAAATCATACAACAGTTTAGATGTAATTTTTGTGCCATGAAAATGGACACTTTCCTAATATGTGCAACATTAATGTAACCTTTGACTTACACAACTTATTTTTTTAGTGAGGGTAAATTAACTGAGATCATGTGCACACGCTCTTTAAATCGTGTGTTCAGGATAACCGGTACTGCAACGTATTTATTTATTTATATATATATATATATATATATATATATATATATATATATATATATATATATATATATATATATATATATATATATATATATATATATATATATATATATATATATATATATATATATATATTATATATACACACATATATAAATATATATATAGATTTTTTTTTTTTTTTAAATCAACTCTGTAAAAAAAACTAACCCCTGTATTGAAAGGATGGAAAAAAATACCTAAGTATATCATCATGTAACATCATATCAGTGCTATAATCTATTTAAAGCTTTTGAGTATGTACATTCATTCAGCTCAGTTCATGTGTTCAAATAAAAGTTTTACGCAATATATAACCTAATATATATAACAGCATGTGCCATTTTATCTACATCAGAGAAACTAGAAAATCCCCGCCCCCACGACCCAAAACAGATTTCAACAACTTTGTAACTTTCCTTGTTAAATAGCGAGTTGCACTTTGCCTTACAACTACAGTAAGTCCATTCTCATATCTGACATGAGAGGCAGCGATTGTCAGTCTGTTCTCAATATTCAAATTTTATATTTTCTAAACACATTCTTCCTGTGTTTGTTACTATTTGCATCTTTTAATCGATACTTTGATGATTACTACATTTTTGCAATGATGTGAAGTTCCCTTTATGCAAGTATGTGGATGGAGTCTTAAAGATGTAAAGTTACAAAAATCAAATTGCATTTACAAGCTCGGAATATCTTTTGGCTCAGTAACACAAGTTGATCCACCAAACAAGGGCACTAACACACTGTCGCATGATGTGTTCAATTAGCTATAAGATGTCAGAATGCATAGGAAGTTAAAATCTGTAATTCTGTTTTTGTCATAATAACAATAAAATAGATTGTTGCATGCACAGAACTAATGTATTTTTTTTCATAATAAAACATTTTTTATACAACAAAAACAAAACAAATTTAAAGTGTTGTGGTAAGGTGTTCGGTTGCTGTGTTAAGGTTTTGCTTTTCAGGAAGCGGATCCTCACCAGCCAGGTCTAATGTGGTTGTCATAGCTGTTTTGATCCTCTAAAAGGAAGAAAGTGCCAGACTGAAAATCCTACATTGAAAACACTGCTATAGCTTGAGCAATTACTTTTTTTAAATTATTACAATTATTTTTTTTACAATTATTACAATTACCCTCCTTTTTGGGGCTACATCACCCAGCCCGAATTCCAATATCAAAAATGTATAATCAATGCGAAGTATACCCTGATGAATGAGGCTAATGTGAGAAAGTAAATAATATATGAAAATACCGTAAAAGCTTAGACTTTGGGAAACTGTGATGTAATCAGAATAGAACACATTTGATTGAAAAATTCAGTGTCAAAAAGGTGAGCGTATAATGAAAAGATTTGTGATTTAAAAAAAACTGCAAAAAGATATTTCAGACAATATATCTATATATATTTTTTGTAATTATTTCTTTTAGATTTCTGTATGCCCACCACCATTAGCAATGGACACTGTTGACCTTTTCAATTGAAATAATGAAGTATTCTTTGACATAAGGCTGAATAAAAAAATTCTGCAAATATTAAGAAGAATTGCTCAAAAATTGTACTTGAAACTAGGTAAATTAATTATTATTTGATGAATTTTACACATTCTACTGCATACAGTAAACTTTTACAAAGTTACATTGTGATATAAAAGTCCACACAGCCTGCATGGATACCCTGTATAATATAAGAGCTTTAGTAAAATCAGTAATTGTGTTAGAGAATGACTTTAGCATGCCTGAAGCAAAAAAACACAATTACTGCATTTTACACAGTCATAATCCCACATATCCCCCCTACTCACCGAGAGAAAAGAGCCTTTGTTGTTATAGATCTCGTGAATGGCTCCAATGGGAATCCATATTAGCGAGACCAGCGAGACGCCCCAGCCCACCCATTCTGCCCAGGATGGGTACTTATACGTCCCATACTGGACAGGAGTGTACTGGACGATGCTGGAAACAAGGATGCACTGCGAATGAAAAACAGAAGGTTTGTTATGCAGCTGACCTTATCGAGCTTCTCGAGTTTTAATAGTGTTTATGTGTCCAGAGAATAGAAAGAGTGATCATACATGTTGTATAGAATGTATTTTTGTTGAAAGAAAACCTCACCAACACCAGCAAAGGACAAATCAGCAACCAGCAGACGCGAAAGTAGATGTTCACACGCTTTCCTAGCATCTTCTTGATCATACTTGAGAGGCGAGGAACCCCTGATGAAATATGATCAACGAATTACTGTTACTCTTTGATTTAATTAATAAAATTCCAAGTACGTGCAGCTAAAATTAACTTTACTGTGATTCTTGTTTCAATAAGAACACCGACAACAAAGGTCGTTTTCTCATCTTAAATATTATTACTAAATTGGTCTATTTTTAAATGCCTGTACATGTAATGTTTTAATGACAAATGGTTGTCTTTGAAGCTCTTCAAGATGTTGGATGAGGATTTAGGGCTACATAAATAAACTCGACGTGATTTAAAAGAGGTGTTTACGGAACATGTAAAGGGTACCCCAACTAAAATGACATGTTTGTAGTATATGCTTTATTTTAATGTTAGTAACTCATCAATAACAGACTACATTTGATGATTAGCAATGAGCTTAACCTTTGCCATTCTGCCAGTGTGAAACAAAAGACTAAAAGAAGTAAAAAAAAAATTGAAATGAAGATGTAAACTACAAACAGGACGAATCAGATCGCTAATGAAGATCTTACCAAAGAGCCAGCAGACTGCTAGGACCTCAAAGAAAGCCAAGAACATGAGTGACACCACTGCAGTGTAATGGTCCATCAGTTGAAACACATATATACCCCCCTAAAAAAGGAAAAACGTTCACCAGTGTTATACATTTGTATCAAAGCAGTTAGAGGGGGAAGGAACAAATTGCTTCGTTACCTTAGTAACATGTGGAATTCCGAGGAGGAAGCTAA
This sequence comes from Stigmatopora argus, assembly GCF_051989625.1. NCBI lineage: Eukaryota > Metazoa > Chordata > Actinopteri > Syngnathiformes > Syngnathidae > Stigmatopora > Stigmatopora argus. The sequence goes on along the minus strand of NC_135391.1, from coordinate 8,941,407 downwards.
TAATGCAAACAAACAGGGTCAACAACTCTTCTCTCTTGAAAAAGTACAAAACTTTATCTTTAAATTCATCTTTCATGAATGTCAATGCCACCTCAACGTTGGCAAACTGAAAAAGAAAGAAAATATTGTCTTAAGGTGCATTCTGGAAGGAAGCAATGTTACGCAAATATTATTGACTTCATATTGTCAATTGTGAAGCTTTGTCATTAATAACAAAACCCTATGACCATTGAAAAGCATACAATCCCCTATTCAAATTAGAAGCTTAAAGTAGTTGAGTTATTCCGTGCAATAAATACGTGAGCTGGAATTGAAGAGTGGGTGTTTTATTAGGTTAATAAAAATATTTGTGGATTATCATTTTGAGAGTGAAGCATGTTTACCTGGCTGTCCAGACCGAGGCAGAGCAGCATGAAAAAGAAGAGTGGTGCCCACAGTTGAAAAGCGGGCATAGTGGAAAGGACTTCAGGATACACAACAAATACAAGACCAGGACCTAAAAAAAGGGGGTTTGATGCCATTTTGAAATGTGAATTTTATCTTTGTAAACATCCTTCATTGGTGACAAGTAAGGTATTATAATTGTATGAGTAACAGATGAATTTGTTGAGTATATGTTTGACTAATTCTTGCCAATTCCAATCTAACCACCTCAATCTGAGCAAGAGCTAGTGATAATTGTCTTTTGTCTTTACGTTACTTTCTATATAAGCAACAGGACTGTTGTTGTTTGTTCACGATTTTCTACCCTAATCTAATACATTTGGATTTTAGGTGAAGAGTTCCTCAATCTATTCATGAGAGTAGAAAGAAACACAACACACCCTTGGTAAATCCTGTATAAATAGTAGAGTTGGGAATTTTTCTCTTGAGGCTAATGCAATTCGTAGGTTGCAAAGACAATATTGTTAAGGCAATAACTATTAAAATTAAATTCTGTTCAGAAGTGATGCAGTACAATATAAAGACACATGCTACATGGTTTGATACCCAAAAAACATCCAAACAATTAGATTACTTAAATGTAGAAATAATTTTAGAAGCCAATTACAAATATATATATATATATATATATATATATATATATATATATATATATATATATATATATATATATATATATATATATATATATATATTTATATATATATATTTATATATATATATATATTAAATATTTTCAAACAATTAATTGTTTCATCGTAGCAGTGTTAGAAATGATAAACCAAATCTCTGAAAATAAATAGATATTGATTAAATACAACAGATAGTGGAAAAAGGGCTACATTTCTGCTGAATGGGTTTATTGTCACAACTCTATGGATTAGCTCCCCTCTATAACATCATTTATTGGTAAATGTGCCTGAAGGTTATTCCTTATCAGATGGAAAATGTGTTTTAAAAAACGAATCCTTTATGCCTACCGTCTGTAGCTATATTGTCGATAGGGAGATTATGTAAATGTGACATGAAGCCAATAGCTGAGAAGATCACAAGGCCAGCCAGAATGCTTGTGAATGAGTTGATAAACGACACAATCAATGTATCTCTGAAAGTGTGAAGGAGAAAAAAGAAAAGTAAATGTTAGATCATTCGATCAACTGTACCGCGTAAACTCATCAGAGTCTCAGGTGGGCCAGAGTATCCCAGGTGACCATGAGCAGGCTACAAAGTAACAATTAACTCTCGTTTCTGTAACCAAGTATATTTTTTGTGTAACTTGTATTTTTTGGAATTATAATTTTAATTCATCAAAAAAATAACACATTTAGTTGGAATTCATTTATCCAATTACACACAAGAACGCTTTTGTCACACAGTAAAAAAACAAGGACACCCTCAGGGGACCCTTTCCACCCGACTGTGAATGAAACAACAGGTCAGTTCTTATATTACCTCACAATGTTATTGTTGAAGTTGTTGTAACTTGCCATTGAAATCATGGAACCAAAAGCAATTCCCAGGGAATTGAACACTTGGGCAGCTGCATTAACCCAAACCTGCATAAGTGGGGTAGTATTGGGAAAGCAAATGTATCAGATGCATAAATGATAAACATGTTCTCTTAATTAACATTGATAGAAAAAAAATGGTCTTAATTTTGGTTCTTTAGATTTTGTGTGCTAAATTAGTGACTTATAAAAAAGGAAAATTTTCTGGTTTTATGAGCGTAAAAAATATCTATGTATCAAAACAAAGTTTTATAATATTATATTATTTTCTAGCGAACGCAAACAAAATACAAATTAAATTGGTCTATAAATAAAAGTCCTTCAGAACAAGAAAAACAAAGTGAGTGAGACCTTGCGAGTTCCCTCTGGACATTTTTGTTTAACAAAAGCTTACCACTATACCTTGAATTTCTTTATTATGCCTTCAAACTTGCAATAAAAAGTTATTATAGTAATATTTGGCCTGGATGTACAACTTCCAACTCTCAGCCACATAAACTGTTACTTCTTAACAAAGATTGCCGATTTGCTACTGTACTGAAATGTAGCATTTGCAGAGATTATCTGAACTATTTAGTTTTAATTCCTTTTATGAAAACGTTTTGCACGTCTGATACTCACACATGCATCTAAATTGCAGCCTTGAAGTCAGATAAAACATGATCGGAATATATTACCTTCACTTCAAAAATTTTGCTCCACACAGGGGTCACAAAGAACAGCATACCCTCTTTGGCACCAGGTAGTTGAATGTTGTTAATGAGCAGGGCAAACAAGATGAAGTATGGAAATAAAGCAGTGAAATAAACCACCTACAAGATGGGATAACTCAATCAGATAACTATAATAAGGTTTTAGAGGTTCAGAATAGAGAATTTTCCAATCACCAATAATAATGAGAACACAATGAGTCAGATAAGACAAAATGAACTTTGCAGGAAGTATAAAAATAAGATCTGACCTTTCCAGTGGATTTCACGCCTTTAAAAATGCATAAATACACAATGACCCAGGCAAGGAAGAGATAGCCAAAGAGTTCCCACTGAAGGTCACCAATATCTTCAATGCCATTACTTTTCTTCAGAAGCCTGTGACTGGTCAAAATAAGAAAGATAATGAAACCCATGAATGTACAGGAATAATCGGAATTCATTGTTAAACCCTGACTTAACCACAAAACCCCAGAGTCCTGATTAGTGCTTGTTAAAGTTTGAAGGCTAGACTACAAACCGAGGGCCAAGTCATTACTACATGTTACATAATATGTTTGGGAGTTATGTGTGACTTGCTGAGTTTTATATAGGAAATTTCTCGTAAAATGAGATTGGCACGTCCAGTGCCTCAGAGAAGTACAGTAAACTCTTTCCAGATTTTGTTAGGTTGCAGCTGTATTCCATTTTCCTCAAAATACTATACCAAAGATTTCTAAAGGCAAATTTGCAAAGAAGAGAACTGTCTGGCTTCCTATCTGAAAATTAAAGTAACGTAAATGGCAGATGTCACCTTGGGTGTAAAACTTGCATCACCTCGGTTCTAGAATGATTCTGTCGTGACTTTTAAGACTGGGCTCATTCTTGAGAATGTCAGGTCTTATGTAGGAAGACATCTTGTGTCACCCATCACCAAGCTCATTAAACGGCTCTCAGCAACAAGAACCAGAATTTTATTGAACATAATTAGAAAGAATGAGTGATGAAAGTGCATTCACATTCCCCAGATATTGTACACCTAATTGAATTTGAGCTACACCGTGGAAATAAGGACAATGACAAAAAGTGAAGCACTGTAAGTACCAAAAAAAAAATGAAAATGCAATTAATGTGTCTTACTCAAAGAACTGTTGGCTGGCTGACTGCAGGTCTGTAGTGTTGCCTTGGAACCCACTAGAACAGTTTTTAAACATATTCCAGCTATTGTTGCAAGACTTCCATGGAGGCGTGGCTCCGAAGGAGTTGAACAAATAGAAAAGGGCCCAGCTCATGAGCACATTGTAGTAAGTGCAGAAGACATAGGAGATAACCACAGTGGCAAGGCCGACACCTGTGGTAAAAGATTGCTGTTCAGACAACATTGTGAAAAGTAGTACGATAACATTTGCCAAATAATGTCACTTAAAGATAAATTGACCCGTTTCAGTATGTAATGTACAGTAAATATCAAAACATCCACACACCCCTGTTCAAATGCCCTTTTTTATGACACTGATCATTTGTTCAGTCATCTTGCACTCTGCTTATCTCCATCCCCTTTTCTCATACCAAAAAAAAAAACCCAAATAAATAACAATAATGAAGAACATCTGGCATTATGACTTGTAACTTAGACAACATAAGAAACAAAAAAGGTGGAAATTATTTGAGGGGGGCATTTGAAGATTAATAACTGAGATCATGGGTTTGCTTAAGGGTATAAGTGGAGTTACATGTTTCTTTACTTAGCACCGTTTAACGACATTCAAACCCGTAAAAATGTAAGTCAGCACATGCCTGCTAACATTACAAATAACTCTGTGTGACACCAGAAAATGCTTTTCTTTACAATTTTCCAGTGCTACCACAGCTCAGAGGCATCTGATTCTTCAAAGCAATTTCTCAGTCAGCAGAACTGCCTGTTTGCCTGTGTTCATTTCAAATTTGTTAAATGCACCACGAAACATAGTATATACATGCTATGCTGACATTGCCAAATACTAAATGTTTCTCCAAGCAGTTCCAAACAGTAGTCTCATCTCATCTGATTTTTTGAACCACTTTATTCTCAGTAGGGTCGCGGGGGGTGCTGGAGCCTATCCCAGCTAACTTCGGGCCAGAGGCGGGGGACACCCTGAATTGATGGCCAGCCAATCGCAGGGCACAACGAAACAAACAACCATTCATGCTACCATTCATACCTAGGGGCAATTTAGAGTGTCCAATCAGCCTACCATGCATGTCTTTGGAATGTGGGTGGAAACCGGAGTACCCGGAGAAAACCCCCTCAGGCCGGTCAGAACATGCAAACTCCACACAGGTGGACCGACCGGGATTTGAACCCAGGTCTCCCACCGTGAGGCCGACGCGCTAACCACTCAGCCGCTGGGCCGCCCCAAATAGTAGTCAGTTTGGCAAACAAACCTTCAGCCTTCTGCTACATAGCAGGACAAATGAAGAGCTGACTTTTGAGGGATTTAAAAATAAAAAATGGCAAGTGTGCGCTGACTCCAGTAGGTACGTGCGAGCACAAGTCACAACACGATGCCATGCAAATTTGCTTACGTGCTTATCTAAATTAAATAACTCCCTTTCATTTCTTTTCCAAAGTGCCAGTGGAATAAAAGTCAAACCCTTTTCTCAGTTATAGTTTAGGACAGTTGTATTAAATCTTACTTAACCTTTGTTATGAAAACAGTACACTAGGAAATAATACCCAACCCATTTATTGCACCACACTAAATAAATAAATGACTGGCCTTTTTTTATTGTACAATACAATGGAGGTACTGTGTTTTCAGAAACTATGAATGCAAAACGAATTTGTATGTTAATGCACAGTACAGTAATCCCTCGAATATTGCGGTTAATGTAGACCTGACATGGCCGCGATAATCGAAAAACCGCAAAGTAGGGTCACTCCTAATATTTTTTTTTAACTTCAGTGCTGAGTCCTAGTAGCAGGAGTGGCTTCTGGTTACAAGTTTCAGCATGGATTTTCACATTTTTATGAACTGTAAAAAAATATAAATACTTTTTTAAAAAGAAATCTACAGTGCTGAGTCCTAGTCGCAAGCAGAAGACAGGGGAGTGGCTTCTGCTTGCGAGTTTCAGCGTGGATTTTCCCATTTTTTATGAACTTAAAAAAAAAGAAAAAATATCCCCCCCCCAAAAAATCCGCAATGTAGTGAAGCCACGAAAGTTGAAGCCGCGATACTCGAGGGATTACAGTATAACACAGACTATATTTTTCTATATGATGTGATTAGTTTCAAAGTTTACCACGCCAGGAGTGCAATAAACAACTCAAAAACCATCAGCATTGGGCTTTTTGATGGTCTATTTGCAATCTACCAAACCACAACCAGGCTGCATTTCCATAATATCCAGTAGCAATTTGCATGACTTGGATCAAACGTTTTGGTTAATGTGCAAGGGTGGACAAAAAAATAAAAAGGTATTCACAAAAAAACGAGCATTTGAAAAAGGGTGTATGATTCATTTTAACCTGTAGTATCTGAAGAAGAACGCTCAAGATAAACCGTCTTAAACCAGCAATGTTTCTGGTGTAAAAAAAAGGTAAGGTTATTTTGCCCTGTGTGAATAGAAATCATAAAACACTGAAAATATATATTAATGTCACTCTCAAATCATTTCATCAGTGCCCCCAAAAAGTATATGTTAACATTATTCCCTGTCTTCCTTAATTTCCAATAGGCGAAAGATCCTGGAGTCCCCGATCAGACCAAATCAGTCGAGAAAAAAAAGGACATGCAAAATTAATTGGAACAGTTGTTTCTTCACTTCCCCTTTTCTGCCACATTATTACCCAAGCAAGAGACACATCACTCAAGTGGCAAATAGGGGAAAAGGCGTGCTATGTTCAGCCATAATCCAAACCTAAGCGTGATTATTTAGTGATGCACTGAAATGAAAATTCGAAGCAGTACCTGAAAAGTTCAAAAGTTACCATAGAAATTACTGGAAAAGGGGTATTGGGGGGTCAGCAATATGGAAAATTGCACAGATGTTCAGGTGCAAATCATTCAAAAGAGTGTAGAGTAAAAACTACCTGTTCTCTGGCCCATGTTTAGCACAGGGCTTTAAGGTGGAACAAAGGAGTGATAAAACGAGTCAAGGGCCCATGTTTTGATCGGGTAGATAATCTCTGTTTTCAAAAAAAAAACTATGGAGGAAAAGCCAGTTAGAACAATATAGGGAACATATTTGAATGCATAGGGATTTTGCAGGTTGTTGATGGCTGAGCGCTTGAATCCTTTTATGACAGCAATGCCATCATAAACTTGGGAGAACTACCCAACTGAAACATTTTTAACTCGTAGTTTCTTTCATGCCACCTAATTAGCTCAAACTGGGATCTATACGTTTACTGAAATTTGTTTTAGCCAAGCAAGTTCTCATCCATCAACATGAAAGAACATTAGATTACATATTGAACAGTGCAACAAAATCATGTGTCATTACATAGAACATAATCATAAAGAACAGAGTGATTGGAAAAATAATAATAACAAACATCTAAAAGAGAGCAGATATTAAATGAAACAAATCATGGAGTGATTTTGAAGTGGCACTCAATTCCTGCGTAAATCCTGTTTCCAAAGTACAGTATGTTAACAAGAGGATGTTTATAATGACACAAATCCCATTAGTAAATGGAAACTGTAGTTTGATCTCTTCAGTGAACGAGTAAGTCAATATTTTTTATGAAAAAAAAAAAACTTCTTCAAACTGACATAGCAGATGTAACATTTGGGAATCGTTTTGAATTACCTGCATGAATTATTTATCAAATGTAACCAGATCTTTAGCTAGTAAGTGATAGAAAAACACAAACTCTGAATTGCCCCTAGGTATGAGTGTGAGTGTGAATGGTTGTCTGTCTGCTTGTGCCCTGCAATTGTCTGGCTATCGCTTCAGGGTGTCCCCAGCCTGGTACCCATAGTTAGCTGGGATAGGTTCCAGCACCCCCTGCAGCCCTTGTGAGGATAAGCGGGAAAAAAATCGCGAAGTAGTGAATTCTTGATAAGTGAAGACGCGGTAATAGAGGGATTACTGTAATGTGGTATTGGTCCTTCCTAAAATGGAAAAAATGACTGACTCATGTAGTGGTATGGGCGGACCACAAAGCTCGTGGCGACATAAAGTGGAGTTTTAAACCTGCCTAAAATAAAATCCTCAAAAGTTAGACCAAAACAGCTTCTCTCTATAACTCAAAAGATGCAGAACTCACTTGTTCTCTGCAACCTCAGTTCTCAGATTTCATACACTTAGAAGAAAATCATCAAAATAACCTTACAGCATCATCAATGATTAGACCGCATTCCAATCCGAGAAATTAGGTTTTTTTTTTTTAAGAAAATAGAGCATTGGCCATTGCTGTCACCTCCAAATAAGGTTTTCAAACTGTGCGGTGACAGAAAGGAATTTGAGTCGCCCAGAATGGAGGTAAATATTTAAGCTGAAAAAAAATGTTCATGACATGAAATGGCTGAAAATCAAAAGAAAATAAAAGGAGGGACAGTCGACTGAAAGTTTATCAAATAAGTGACTTACCTTTAAACAGAGGGCAGACTTTGGCCAGAGCGTGCACTGGGCCTAGGTGAGTGAACTGTCCAATCGCAAACTCCATAAGCAGCAATGGGATGCCGCACAAGATTACCATAGTGAGATAGGGAACCAAAAAAGCTCCTGAGGCAAAAAGGGAGGGGGGGTTATGATAATCAAATGACAGCAGATATAGCAGTCAAGACTTAGTCTTAAGGACAGTATATTTTTAATATCACTTTTTAATAAGAGATCATTACACATCATATATGGAAAAATAGATATCAAATCCACTAAAATGTTGTTTTTGCAATACCAAAACTTTTAAAATAAAATCAATATGGATTATAGTTCGAGTATAATTGCAAAAAAAAATAAACATCCTATTTCAGGCTCGAGCAGGAGTTTTAGGTAAAATAACGGAATAATAATAAACCAAACGCACATAGTTGTAATAAATTCCTCCCATCAGTAGTTTGATGGTACTACATCAGTTTCAAAAAGTATTTTTACCCTTTGCAAATTATTTCCGATTTCCCTACTAGAATCTTTGAGACTATCAAACAACTGCACATTGAAAAAACAGTTAACATAAAATATAGGTAGTTTTAAAATGGTTAGTTATTGCGATTTAAAAAACATGTTTTTTTCATAAAATACAATTTTGCCATTTTTGTATTTCATAAAATTATTTTAAAGTTGGGTAGAAAACGTATAAGAATCGTGTAAGCGGGCAAAGAATGCACAATGTAGTACATGATATAATTCCGATGTGATATAACCAATAATTTACTGTACCTCCACCGCTAGTATAGCACAGGTAGGGGAACCTCCAAACATTGCCCAGCCCCACCGCGTAGCCCACGGTGGACAGAATGAACTCCAGCTGCCCGCTCCATTTGGGTCTCGGCACGGTCGGGGTCACTTGGACATCGGAGGTTATCAAACCTCTCGTTTTCTCGTCCTCACTCATTGTCGAATCACCGGTTACTATAGCAGAGCAATAATGAGCCGATGAGAAGGAGTCATTGTTTGGTGATCAACGCTGGCATCCGCGGACAAAGAGAGGCTGAACCGGTTGTGAGAGCAAAGTATGACTGCTTGTAAGGGGATGTGGTTGTTAAGCGACAGGGAAACAGCTAACTAACACAATTTCCACCGGGCACTTACATCACAAGCAAATGAGTCACAGTTCAGCTTCATTTCGAAATAAAACATTAAAGACGAGGACTCCCATGGTGAAATGGGCATCCCGTAACAGCGAGTGCTTTTGCTCTGAAAACACAAATTGCACCGGAAACTGGCATTGCCCTGTTTTGCTAACTTGTCTTCAGACATCACCACGTGAAACAGAGCCAGGAAACTAAATACTGAACCATTCATATAAATCTTACAAAACTGTCATTGCGTCGACGCCATATTGGATGTGGGGAAACCGAATCAACCCTTGGCAATTTCATTCTTTTATAGATCTTACTCAATTTCGCTGTGCTCAAGGCCAGAGTTTCTGAGATCAAGGCCAAATCAAGAGTAACTGAAGTATTTTGGAGTCGAAAAGAGACAAACAGGGCACATTTATATCTCAGGATGTTTGTGTATTATTATTTTTTGAATCATCCTAAGTCCACATGCAGATTTGTACTCTTCCCATCATTTTCATGTTTTCCCATGCATCCCAGGAGCATTCATTCACCACATAAGTATCCCCAGGGTCTGTTAAAAACATAAACAAACAGCAATGGGGCAATGTGCTTTTATTGTGGATAGAGACGTATACTGAGCAATGGAAAATCATATAAGTCACATGGTAGCCGTTGAGGAAGTCACATAAGTCACATGGTACCCGTTTAGGAGGATACACGCTTCTGGCGTTTATACTTCTTGAGTTAGGATGCCACACCCAATATGAAGAACAAAGCAATGTATGACACCTGCTGAATATGTCGCTTGATGATATCTCATTGAATAACGTGCATATCTATGCCATTGTTGTTTAATGCAAGTTTTTTTTCTCATCTCATCTCTCTCATTTTCTGTACCGCTTTATCCTCATTGGGGTCGTGGGGGTGCTGGAGCCAATCCCAGTCTGAACCGACGTACTAACCACTCGCACCACCGGGCCACATAAGTCAAGTCAGGTTTGTTTATATAGTGCTTTCACATGAGCTGCAGTTATTCCAAAGTGCTTTGCAAAGCACATGACATCACCAAAATCAACAATACATTCAACACAATGAATACAAAGACACAACACTTCCTGTCCATTCCTACATATACCAACAACACCGGGGCAATAATTCCCAAATTCACCGTGTGTGTTCACCCATCTAATTAAAAGATCCTCTCTAATTATTGAAAGGAAAGCAGTTAGCTGTATATGACTACAAAATGTTAAGAGTAATATTTTCTAGATGTTCAAGATACCTTAATGCCAATTTTAGGATTGGATTTAGGAAACTGCCATTCATGTTTTTTTTCCACGCTGCCAATCCGACAAATTCAATATTTGAACTTTATTTTGATTGATAAATTATCATGATAAATATAATTGTAGGTGCCACGGTGCTCAAGTGGTTAGCCAGTCTGCCTCACAATTCTGAGATCAAAAGTTAAAGTGGAGAGTTTGCATGTTCTCCCAATGCCCACCTACTGCCCATAGTTGGCTGGGATAGGCTCCAGCACCCCTGTGAGGTTAAGCAGCTTGGAAAATAATTGAATGAATGAATTATAATAATGGATAGAAACACATGCTTGTGTTCAACTTCTTTGCTGCCATTGCCAATGGCAAGGGATGGTGGTGATGGTTCACACCTGTGTTTAATAAAAAAAAAGAAAAGAAAAGAAAAAAAACTAATAAAACTGATCATTTGTCATGTTATTCAAGCTATATTTCCTAACCTTGCACGGTTGGGAAAAACGATTTTGTCTTGCATGCGCACCACATGGTAGTTGGGATTTTCCACAAAATGTTTGACGTTATCTAATCCCCCTCTTTTTTCTCAGTTTTGCCCGAAGCAAAGGCAGATGGCAGATGGTCAAAGTGTTGTAACACTTCTTCATCAATGTCATACCTAAACGATGTAGATGAAAACATGTTACGTGTCTATTAAACTTTGTGGCAAGCTTGAACTTGAATTTCGGGCATTTGTTCCTGATGAATGTTTTTGTGCACGTGTACATTTTCTCATCTGCTAACAATTAGTGAAGGGCATTTTTTTTTTGTATTCCATAAAACTGAAAATGTAAACCTGCAGAATAAAACAACTACAAACAAGCCTTCATGGGTATTTTAGAATGTATCCATGGAAGGTACAGACTACCTCTCTCTTATATTTCCGATATGTTACAATATACATGTATGTATGTATGTATGTATATATATATATATATATATATATATATATATATATATATATATATACATACATATATATATATATATATATATATATATATATATATATATATAAATAGATACATATATATATATATATATATATAAATAAATAAAATAAAAAAAATATATATATATATGTGTGTGTGTGTGTGTGTGTGTGTGTTATGTTGCAATACCAAAACGGAGGACAAACAAGTTTCTTACTTGATAAGTGAAGTATAGGATGAGATATTTAAACAAGTGACTGTCTTGCATGCAGCAGGATGTATTGCCAACCTAGATATGCTGTAAAAAAAACAACAACACACATGCAGTTGTGTCAAAATTTACGCAACCCACAGTGCAGTTGAAACAAGTCTAACATTTATTGCTTATCTTTGAGAGAGGCTAAGGAAAGGACAAATAAAATTGGCTTTTATATCAACAGACACTGTCAAATAAATCTAATGTTGTGTTGCTTTAGTAAAAGAGCATCAGGTATGAGAAATAATGTAAAAAAAATCTGAAGTTGAGAACACCTTTACATACGATCTGGTGCCTTTTTGTGTGTTTAACCCATTTTCCCCTGACAACAGCATTTAGGCCCCAAGCAACTACTGGCAGTACACCAGTATAATACAAAGGTAACTTGCCTGAAACTCAGATTTCTCTGATTACATCACATATCGAGTTTCTTATTTTACCAAAAGGGGAGTTTGAGGGTTTAATCCCAGTTTCTGCTTTTGTAGAGGTGTGAAGAAATGCGACACTCTATACTACTTTAGGTCACACTTGTAACTTGTAAGTAATAGTTACCCCCACACACCCCTTCTTTATTCTACATTTGATGTACTTTATTTTTTTGCCAGAGATGCCCACAATGCCTTAACTATCCCTTCCCACAAAAAAAACATCACCACAATAATCACAAGATTTGATAATACCAATTATAATTGATAAAATATTTGGTTATGGTGTCCCGGTGAGTGGTTAGCGAGTCGGCCTCACAGCTCTGAGATCGAGGGTTTGATCCCAGTGTGTGGGTTTGCAGGTTCTCCTTGGGCCTTCGTGGGTTTTCCCCGAGTACTCCTGTTTCTTCCTGGATCCCCAAAAACTGCATATACGTACTAGACTGGTAGAGCACTCTAAATTGTCCCTAGGTAAGAGTGCGAGCGTGATTGGTTGTGCATCTCCTTGTGTCCTGTGATTGGCTGGCCACCAATTCAGGTGAATAATAAGTACTATAGTGCGGAAAATGAATCAACTAGAGTATACGTGTAATTTACATCCGTTGGCAACAGAGGGCGCTGCTGTTGTTTTGGTTGACTCGCTTGGTGTCCTGCTGTTTGCAGGTGCTGCTATTGAGTCCAACACTTCCGCTTTCAGGCGCAGGAATTCGTGGCCAGTGTGACGTCACTCATCCTGCATTTCGCTCTTATTTTTCCCCGCTGAGCTGCGAGTCGCGGGCTATTCTTCCGTACGGACTCATCATTTTACAGCATGCAACGTGTTTAAAAGGACAAAGACGCTCGCCTAACAGAGTAGATGGACGACCGAGAAGGTGAGGAATTAGTTCAGGTTCAATATTCATTGTGAGAGAGGATTTGCCGTTGACCCGAGCGTGAAGCTGCAGTGTTTTTACTCGCGATCGTCTGACTCGACCTAATAAATGTTAAGAATTTGCAGATCTGCGTGGAAAAAACAAACAAAACAAAAAATCGCGATTTGTCCGTTGCAGGGACAGACGATTGTTACTGTGCTGGCTCCGGAGCGAGGGTCCACGAGCCGTTCCACATGAAGGTCCTACAGGACACTTGGCACGCCGCCTGTTTCCAGTAAGTCTGCCAGATTACGACCTCATCACACACAAACGTCTCGGAAGCAAGATCAAAGCTGTAAACGCTTCATTTTGCACTGATCAAAACCACACAAAATGCGATAGCCTTGTGCGTCCCCCCAACTGATAGGAATTGAAGATCTACATTAGTAATGGCACTGTATACGATTATTCCCTGTCAGCTTTCCTAGTTCAAATCGATGGCCGTCAATGTCAGTGAATGAGTTTGTATTCTGTTGTTCAGCATACCACTGTTGTTTTGGGGTTAGTCACAAACGGCCTTGTGGAAGCTTCTGTGTCACAGACTAAACACTGTAGGTCGGCTTGTTTTGTTAAAGTATGATCAGAATTTGTTTTTACCGCACAATGACGAGTGGTGCATGAAACTTTCGTAACTACTTGTGTCCGCAGTAATGATTGACAAAAAGTGGAGTGGATGTGGTAGGATGCTTTTTACAGGTCACCGCTTCAGGGAGAAATGCAACGTGTGCGCAGGACAGTGACCCTTTGTCCAGTTCAAGCACCAACAAACAGCCAATGTAATGAGGAATAAAATTGTTGCTGATTTTCTGGAAATTTAAAGGGCTATTCCGACTAGACAAGCTGGAGATTATCCCAGCTAACTTCGCGTCTAAGGCAGACTATACCCTCGATTGGTCGCCAGTCAGTCGTAGGGCACTTGTAGAGACCGTGACCGGACGTTTGGTCGCCGGACGTTTGGTCGCCCGGGTGAATATAATTTTGAGAGCTGGTTTCAACAGTAGATATTTAGATATTAATCTCTCTCTCTCTCTCTCACTCTCATGAATATCATTTTGAGAGCTGGTTTCAACAGTAAACTCTGTCATGTTGTCAAACGTCCGGCGACCAAACGTCCGGGCGACCAGACGTCCGGGCGACCAGACGTCCGGGCGACCAGACGTCCGGGCGACCAGACGTCCGGGCGACCAGACGTCCGGGCGACCAGACGTCCGGGCGACCAGACGTCCGGGCGACCAGACGTCCGGGCGACCAGACGTCCGGGCCACCAAACATCCGGTGACCTGTAGAGACAGACAACCATTTGCACTCACATTCACACCCCCACCAAGTGGGAATCAATCCCACGCTGCCCGCACTACAGTCAGGCGAAAGAAACACTTTTTGAAATTAATGGTAATGAATGCATTTTTTTTTACACAGGATATTTGATTGGATTCCAAATAGCTTTTTATTTTTTTAGGAATGTCACTTACAACCTTGGCTTTTAGTTATTGAGGACGTGTGTTTCTCAAATCACCGAAGTCTTCTCCCATTATCTGTAAACATTGAAATAACATCACCCAGTGTCCTTACTCAGCCACAGATTTACGCCCTACCAAATGTTACCTCTTCAAAGAGCTCACATCGACCCGTCCTTGCTTCCGAGGCCAAGTTCCTATCATTTCTGAATTACTCATACTAATTCCTGCTGGTTATTCAACTGACATTTACTGTAATTACATGTCACCTTCTCCACCGTTACTATTTATACATGACTAGATTGGATTCGCTTGAGTAATTCCTCTAAAAGTGTTAGAACGGCACCACTGTGATAATAAAGACACTCCTCATCATAGCTTTGTAAACTAATTAGATTGACATAGTAAGGTCAGCCAAACGTCCTTCGCCTGGTGAGTATTGTCCACACTCTGCCAACGGACTACCTCCACCTTGTAGAACATTCTTGCACGGTGATGTCACTTTTGTTCCAGTCAACCTGGCAGTGTTGAGGCCTATACGTAGCAGAACCCTCCCGCGCGCTGTCTGCATTCCTTCAACAGATATTCATAGGTGGGAGTCTGCCGTCTCAGACGTCGGCTGCGTGAAAGCAATTATTATTATTTTTTTTGCTGCATGGGAAGCTTGTATCTTTTAGTTCTCATTACAAATTGAGGAATTGTTTTTATTGTTGGGGCTTTTGTTCTCCTGGATGAAGGGTCCTGTGACTCACTTGTGACCATTTCAGGATGTACTAGTCTATTATTTGGGATAGTCTCCAATGTACTGTCCATTTAAAAAGGATAAGTGGTGTTGAAAATGGTTGGATTTTGAGCTGTGTGTGTGTGTGTGCAGGCTATTTAAATTGTTGTAGACGGAGTGAAGCAAAGTGCAAGCAAATCTCGCATGTGAAAAGCCACCGTGTGCTGATTTGACCGCTGGCTCATTCTAAGTGTAGCCATATGTGTGCACGTAAACAATAAAGAATGTGGATCTACAGAGAAAACTACAAGGAGAGTTTGTGTCCACTCAATCCTCAAGTGGAGAGAAAACATGGAATTAGTCCTCAAGTCCAGGTCTTTGTGACTTCAGCCACGGACTTCAGTTTGGAGCCTCGAGCAGAAACATAACGCTTTAATAAAATGATGGAATAGAAGACAAAAGATGAACTATAGCCTATTGCCAACTTCATTTTATGATTGAAAAGCCACATAAAGTAATGTGTTTTATGGCCTATTAGTCTGCAGTAATTCTGACACCATTAAACCCATGTTTAAATTTTTCTTTAAAAAAAAATTCTGGATGCCCAAACTTTTTCTTACTACTGTGTGCCCTTGATAGTCGAGTGACCTTTCTAAAATCAAATGTTGTTTGACAGGAATTCTTATCAAAGGTCACTTGTATATATGCAGTGGATTGCAAAGAGACATTTCCTCTCCTATGAATAGAAACATCATTTTATCCCTCATCGTGTACCGGCCCAAAGTTGGTTTGGAGAACATTTGCGACCACCTCACACCCTGAGATAAGGATCCAATGAAAGCTGGAATACGCCCCTCTTATAGACCTCAAAGTCACAACCAAAGGTTGTGCTACCTCCACATTATAGAAGGAACAAAAGAATACCCTCTTGCAAGAATGTTGCTTCAAGGAAATCAGGAATGTTTGCTTTGCAGTGTTTTTTTTTTGTTTTTTGTAGGCCTAGCTATTTGCATTCTTCGTCGGAGAACCACCTGGGTTTGTTCGGAACACCCCTAATATGGATTAAAATGGGTTTGAATGTCATGTAATAGCTAAGTATTCTGTAAGAAATAGTTAAGTGTTTTCTGGACTTAAGCGCCACCTATAAGGTGCGTCCAATGACAATAGCAAATATTTAACAAAATGTTTTGAGTAACATCCTGTGCTTTTTGCTCATATTAAGGCATGCAAAATGGATCATATTCTCAATTAAGATCACCTTTTTGGGAGTTGTTCGAATATTAGGGCTTAACAGATGATGCTTGAATGCTCCAAAAGTGGTTCATTTCATTTAATCATTTAATTGGCCATGTCACACTGCATTTTTGGAATGCTTCTTTCAGATTAGAATCAGAGGTGATAAACGGAAGAGTCATTAATTGAAAAAGTAGAAAGAAGCAGATTGTTTAGAAATATTTGCTGACGTGTGTCAAGAACATTTTGAGGATGTTCATTTCTTTTCAACAGTACTTGTTCACCTAAGGGTGCTAGAGCCCACTCTCTCTGACTTCGGGCCAAAGGCGGAGTACAGCCTTGACTGGTCGTCAGTCAGTCGTAGGGTCCACCAAGTGGGAATTGATCCCACGCTGCCCACTCCAAAGTCAGGCGAATAAACCACTCGACCATCAGTTGGCCCCTTTTGAGAATGTGCAGAATCAAAACAATTTTAATAAGGAGTCATTCATTAAACTAATCAGTGCTCTCTAGTCTATTGTTTTTTGTTGTCAAAAGTTGCAGGATATTTTTGCATAACCAGTAAATCTTGTTCAACAAATGTTCACTGCCTGCAGGAGCGACTCAGTTTGCAACGTTTTTCATTTTGAACTTGATTCCTAAAATTCCAATTAAAGACCTTCTTTTTATTTTTAAATTGGCATTTCAATGCTGCCGTACTTTCAGGTTTGGATTTATCCTGGATTACAAAAGATTTAGTTCCCCGCCTTTGACTAGAAGGCTCATACGGTGACCCAGATTAGGAAGTTTCACTGACCCTAGCGGCGTAAAATCCTTGGTTGTCAAACAAACTGGTTACAGACCTTCTCAACAATGCCATAATAATTGAAGTTGACACTTTCAAATATGCATACTTTTTGGCTCATGAACCAATGCAAATGAGATGCTTTTCAATCCATTTCCAACAAAACCCAAAGCTGACCCGACCTGTTCTTTTTCCTCTTAGGTGCTCTGTATGCTGTGACCACCTGACCAACTGGTATTATGAAAAGGACAGCAAACTGTACTGTCGCAAACACTACTGGGAGAAGTTTGGAGAACTGTGTCATGGATGCTCTCTGCTCATGACTGGGCCGGCCATGGTAAGTCTGCCGCCCTGTATTTTTTACCTAGACAGACATTCCGACATTAAGGGCAACCTTTGTTTTTGTTGTTTTATCAAAAAACAAACCATAAAATGTCAATAATGGTCAGAGTTTTCTTATTTCTGCATGAGGACATTACAAGCTCATGAAAAAAGGAAATGTATATTTTATCTGTTCATGAAAGTGGAAAGTATGGACAAACATTGTTGACAATGTTGCTTTATCTTGAAAGGTAAATGCAAGTCAGTGAATTTATTTTGCAGACCTGATATTTAACAAAATGCATTCATCTTTTTGTTGCTCCTGATGCCTTTTTTTTTAAATAAAAAAATGCATCATGATGTCCAAATGCAAAAAAAAACTGCTTCTAAGGGTGCATATGTGCGATAAATGAACAGAAAATTCAGTTTGCTTTCATGCTTTAATGATTTAGTTTCTGTTCCTTTTGGTCTCCTAAGCTCTTCTCTGTTATTCTGTGTTGTCTCAACGGCTGTGCCTTGACATCAATGTGTTGTCCTTCTAAATGTGCTTCGCCACCATCAAACAAGCGCCAACAATCCCCCTCTAATTAGATAATACCGGAACGCGCAGAGCATGTCAAAGCACTCTCTGTTCCAGTCCCAGTTTCTCCCTTCCACTTTGTATGAATGCTACGAGAAGGGTGTGTGCTGATTGCAGTTTTACAGACAATTGATACTTTTACTTAGGCTGCAGCCATCAACCCCACTAGTTTCCCCATTGAGGCCTCATTCACTTGCAAAGTTCTCAAAAGACAACCTACTCTAGTACAAAGAGAAACCAGTGTGAGGTCATGTCATCATCAGTTTCTCCAATGAAGCGGCAGAGTTCATTCCGCTAGAGAGCAAAGCCCCTGAAACGGTTGAACCTGTTGTTGTCAAACTCGGGGGCAGGTTGTGAGTGCAACTCCTGTCTTTCACAATAGAGTTAGAGATGGTTGAATGAGATGACGTCATGCTGACGTCATCCCCCTCTCGGCGCTCACTGACAAGTAATGTTATTAATCTCTTATAGTGAAATCCACTGAGCCGAAAGTGCAAAACTAGCTTGAAATATGACAGTCTCAATCAATATAATTCTGTTGTGAACAGCACATGCAATCTCAGCATGGAATATTGAATTGAATTGGATTGAATTTGATTGAATGGCTATCCATGAGAGTATTTCACTTAGAAAGTGTACAATGAACATCTCCTAACGTAACCATAAGGCAACCTTATTTAATATTTACACATGAGAGCAGTACTTTTGCTAGTATTTGATGATCCTTCTTTTAAAGTGAACATATATGCATTAGCTCATAAAACATATATACACCGGAAATATAACGCCGTTAACCAGAACGTACACGTGACCGATCGCTCTTGGCGCTTGAAAGCGAGAAGGAGCGTGCGTCTCCCTTGCAGGTGACCTCATAGCAGATTCCAGACAGGCTGAGCGCGCGGAGCAGGTGTTGTTTCTGTCTATGTCAAGAGGAGCACACCTACTTTAATCAGGAGGGGAAACTAAAGGACGCGGCAGGGAGTTGAACAATCAACATTGTGATTGCAGGTGGCCGGCGAACACAAGTATCATCCTGAGTGCTTTGTATGTCTCAGCTGCAAGGTGGTGATTGAAGACCGGGATACCTATGCCTTAGTAGAGCATTCCAAACTCTATTGGTAAGTCAAACAATCGCTCGCTATCATATTGAAGGTTATTGGACTATTTTGGTTCATTCATAAGAAGGGCGGGAAAAAGAAGAAAATGAACACCTTTATGGGATGCTTGTCTTATTCTAGAACTTCTGAATACATTGAAATTATGAGCATTTTATATATTCCAAATATATGTGTATATATATATGTAAATGTGTGTATACATGTGTATATATATGTGTATGTATATGTGTGTGTATATATTTATATATATCTCTCTCTCTCTATATATATATATGTATATATGTGTATATATATGTATATATATATATATATGTGTATATATATATATATATATATATGTATATGTGTGTATATAACAATTCTGTTGATTGATGGATATAATTATAGTTATATCAGTTAATCTACTCATTCTAGAATTAGATGACATTTGGGCTTCAAAAGTAAATAAATCTTTGCCTTAAGAAAAATATTAATGTAAACAAACAACATGAAGGTAGAGTGACTTATTTAAGATTATAATTTTCTAAAAAAACATGAAAAATAGAATAGTGGACTTAAATCTGCTCTACCCATTTTATTGAGTAAATATTTTCAAGCATTCTTTAATTTATGTATACTTTTTGTGATTTATTCTCAGTACCTAAACAAAATGCCTGTTTTGTTATTTTCAATGTGGATCAAATACGAAGGGTGCAACGTAAAATTCTGATGATTTAACAATACGTACATTATGACTTTTAATGAATGTAGCCTTTGTGTCATTGCCACTTTTTAGAAGTGTGAGGAAAGTTTTGCTTTCACTAAACGTGGAATAGAATTTTGATTGTGCCACGGTGTTTCACAATCCAATTGTGCTTCCAGGAACAATGGATTTAGTTCAAAGGCTCCATTTATTTACCATGACTCTCTCAAGCGCCGCTCCCCTAAGAGCCGCCGCGACTTAAAACAGAAGCATGTCGACCCTCGTCATCTCAGCCGCTCTTGCTTTTTGTACGCAGCGGCAAGTGCCACAAGCAGGTGATCCTCACGCCAATGTTGGAAAAGCGCTCACACGACTCTGTCCTGGATTCCCTCCCCCACACCGTGACGCTCATCTCCATGCCCTCCGCGGCCAACGGCAAGAGGGGTTTCTCTGTCTCGGCCCTGCGGGACGTCAACGGCTCGGCGAGTGTCCAAGTCAAAGAGTGAGTGGCAGTTGTCCTAGTTGAGGATGAACACGTGTCCCGTGTTGTAATTATGTGTGGAGTTTTATTACCAAAAGGGTCAGGTGGCCGTCATTAACATCATTTTGAAGATGCGTTCCTGCTGCCCTGACACTGTACGTGGTGTTGTGTTACCATCAGGGTTAGAGGGATGCTGATTAGCCCCGAGGTGCGGAATGCCATCCACGTTGGAGACAGGATCCTTGAAATCAATGGCGATCCGGTGGCGACACTGCTGGACCAAGAGGTGACTTTGCGCAATCTCCCTGAAAAACAAAAACAACAAACAAACATTTCAGACACTGAATTCTAAGTCGTTTTCTCTCATCTCACCACCGCAGAAATTCACCAAGCATGTTGGAATTTTGCCATTCTGCTCTTTTTGTCATTTTTAATGAATTCTTTAGACGGAAGAGACTGGGAAATGACTGCACTACTTGGACATTTTGCATTCTCACAGCCTTATTCTAATATTATTAATATTATAAAATGAAAATATTTCACTCACTGATTGTACAGACAACTCTTTTCACATCACTGTTTAGATGTGTTTATATCTAAAGGATAAAGGACATGAAAGACTTTGCTTTTAAGAAGATAGGACTGATAGAAAATGAATTGAAAATGTCAGGCAATTCTACACCAACCATCATAAACACTGTTGAGTCAATCATTTTCTAATAGTGCCAAGCCAACGTGTATTTTGACTTTTGAGTCTATACAGTATTGTTAGAGTCCAAATGTTGAATAGTGTGTTCTCCTGTTTAGGTGGACGATCGCATCCATCGCACCGGTCAAACATTACAGCTGCTTATAGAGTACGACCCGGTCAGGCGACGTTTGGACCGTCTCCGTCTGGAATCGTCCAGGGACGTCCTGGGAGTCCCGGCAACCTCCCGCATGCGCCTTTCCTCGCCGTCCAACGCCGTTCTGGAGAGAACGGACGTGGACCACGGTTCACTAAAGAGGAGATCTTTGAGGTTAGTCCAAGCCTGAAAAAGTGTTCTGGTGGCATGAAGTTGAAATCCTCAATGTTCTCTGATTCAGGCGTAGCAACAGCATCTGCAAGTCACCGGGGCCCAATTCCCCCAAAGAGCATCTTTTCATCACCAGAGACATCGGACGCTCTGAATCTTTGAGGTCGTCCAGCAGTTGTTCTCATCGTATCTTCAGGCCCTGTGACCTCATCCATGGCGAGGTTTTGGGGAAAGGCTTCTTTGGCCAAGCTATCAAGGTTTCTTCTTCCTTCTGTCCTAAAAAAAAGGAAAAAGAGTCTCTATAGAGAAGATACAATTGGTGTTTTTTTTTTTGGTCCTCGCAGGTGACTCATAAAGCCACAGGAGAGGTGATGGTGATGAAGGAGCTGCTTCGCTGTGATGAAGAGACCCAAAAAACCTTCCTCAAGGAGGTAATCATGCGCTTCCTCACAGACAAAACACTGCTCTCTGTCCACCCGTCATTTATTCTACCTTCCAAGGAAAACACCATGAGCTCGTTGTTTATTTGATTTAACATTTGTTTTCCCGTGGATGAAATTTCAGCCAGAGAAAAGACTAAGATGATCCATCTCCTTTTCTTTAGGTCAAAGTTATGCGGAGTTTGGACCACCCTCATGTTCTCAAATTCATAGGAGTACTGTATAAAGACAAGAGGCTCAATTTGATCACAGAGTTTATCGAAGGAGGAACCCTCAAGGACTTCATCAGAGACATGGTGAGATCTAAGACGCAATTTGCTTCAGAACACAAACACACCAGATTCTTTCTTGGTTAAATCATGTGATTGTGGTGTGGTAGTCTTTAATTCAGTCCTCATTTTTGTGTTTTTATTCATATATTATTCCTATTTCATCTTGACAGGATCCATTTTCGTGGGAGCAAAGAGTGAGTTTTGCAAAAAGCATCGCCTCTGGCATGGTGAGTTGGCTATTTTTGCAGATATACATTTAAAGGTATATTCTGTGTAATCTTGTTGCGCAGTCAAACACTCAACAACAGCAGTTTGTAAATAGATTGTAAATAGCAGGCAAAAATGAATGATTTTCTTTCAGTCTTACCTTCATTCGATGAGCATAATCCACAGAGACCTCAACTCTCACAATTGCTTGGTCAAACTGGTACGTGACAAACTGTTCAAAGCCGATTCTGACGTGGTGGATTTTCGGGCAATTGACTCCAAATGATTCTCCAAACAGGACAACACGGTGGTCGTGGCTGACTTTGGACTGTCGCGGCTCATTGTAGAAGAAAAAGTGAAGCCGGCGCCCGAAAAGAACACCAAGAAGAGAGTTTTCCGACGGATTGACCGGAAAAAAAGATACACCGTAGTCGGAAACCCCTATTGGATGGCGCCAGAGATGTTGAACGGTGAGTTCCGTCGCAAACTACTGACTGACTTGGTGTCAGTTAAGCCTGAGAGTTTGCTCAGGCCTGCTTTTGATTTTCTTTTAGGTAAACGCTATGATGAGAAGGTGGACATTTTCTCTTATGGAATCGTTCTCTGCGAGGTGAGAATCCTAAAGTGATGACATACCAGTTTGTCAAAATTGCACCCTCACCCTCCCTATCTTGCAAACCAGATCATCGGGAAGGTCTACGCAGACCCGGAATGTCTCCCCAGAACTCTGGACTTTGGTCTGAATGTGGGAAAGTTTGTGGAGAAGTTCCTCCCCGAAGACTGCCCGCCAGCGTTCTTTCCGCTCGCCGTCGCGTGCTGTGACCTCACACCAGACAACCGGTAAGTCCACCCATAAGTGATTTTTACTAAGGTCCGTTTCTTGAGATTTTGTTTTAACTCTAACTCAGTGCCACACGCACAGGTTCTTTCCATGTAAAATTTCAATTCTCTCCCGCAGTATCTACTTTGTACCCATAGAGAGTGCTAAAATACTGGTCCTAGTTGGGCATACTCAAATTACACGTCAGGTGGGAAACGTCTGTACATAAATGAGACTTTTCTCTTTCATCTTTCAATTTTAGTCCACCATTCCAAAAGCTGGAAGACTGCTTCAAAGCACTGTCCCTCAACCAGGAGTTGGGCATCCCCCTTCCATCTGAATTAGATGAACTCCATCAAAGTCTGAGTCGACTCCACTGGCCCAAAGACGGTTCCCCCCAAGCGCCTAGCCCAGATGAACCCCAATCTCCCGAATCGGCCTCCCCGGCTCGTTCGGGTACATCAGACAACGGCACTTAGAGCCCGCCTTGCTTTTGAGCCACGTGACCAGCCCCCTCCGACCTGCTGAAATAAACAAACACTACGGATTGGCCAGAGGAAAACTGTGCCTCAGCCACGTGAGGGAACCCCCCCCACCACAAAAAAAAAACCTTTGGGTCGCCTGAGTTTTACAATGCGAGTTGGATGCGTTTCAGGAGGACAGTCGTTACTTCTGACCCTTTGATTCAATGCACACAGGTCGTTTTATAATGTTTATCATGCAGAAATGAGACGAGTAGCTTGCTGTGGTTTGGTTACAAAGACAAGTTTGGGCCACATTTTGACATGTCAGGATTGTGTTTGTCAGATTCAGTGACCCATTACGTATTTGTCCCTCCGCTGATCTGAAGAAAGCACAATGGGTGCGGCAATAACACACCAATTACTCTGAACATTTGCATATTGGCAATGTTGCCATTTCACCACACGTTCATGTTACATACAAGTTTGTTTCCAGTTTTTGCACTTTTTTGTGTAGCAGTTTAACTCATGTTGCATCGTTTCATGGTCTTAGGGCTTTTTTTATTCACTTGCCGATTCTTTCTAGTTCTAAGAGGGCTCGTCAAGACAAAAAAAGTTTGTTTTGTACATAGCTACTGGATGAATTTATTTTATCATCCAATTTATATGTAGATTTTGTACATATGCCTCAAAAGGAGGTCTCTTTTTTTTAACGGGAGTTTAGATTTCAATTCAGTGTGGATGTCAAAGTTAACTGTTGTTTTATTAGTGTCAAGGTACCGACAAATGTTACCACTCCTGGTGTGTAATAATCATTTCCTAAATAAACCTTGAACTAGTTGCTTTAGCTCAGTCTTTTTTTTTTTGATGAGCAAAAATATACAAGACCTTGACATGTGCATTTCAACCATAAACATACTTATTAGTACAACTAGATAGGTATTTGTTTCTTGATATATGGACAATTGTTACATGTCAATTAAAATGTGCTGTACGTTGAACATTGTTAAATATAATAATCAGAAAAGCATTCCATTTCCACATTTTAATTTCAGTTACACTGAAAAGAAACATTTACAAATACATGCACTTCATTTCAATGCATTTAGGATGTCTGTTTAATGAATACAACTCAGCAGTAATCAAAGATTCCAGTGACGTGTGTCCCAAAAATAAAACTGGAGTGACACGGCAAGCTGGGGCTGATGATGACTAGGACTTAACACTGTAAATACATGCATTCTCGTGCGTGAGGGAACATTAGCAGACTGTGTTTCTGTCACAAATGGTATGAAGGCAAAATGCCTGGCTCTTGCAAAGCGCAGACTTCTGCCTGTAGTGCGTGATGCGGGTGGGGGCAGTGTTATGTCATCCAGAAGACCAATTTCAAGGCCTCTCAATGCTTCCTGAGAGAAACATATTTCCTGTCACTCCTTAACCTGTGGAACTAAAGTACAGCTTTCTCTTTAAGCATAGTACACTCCCAAGTACCATTTGCTTCTTGTTTTCGGCGAGCAAAGTTATGCTCATCTTGCCTCGCAAGAGGACAATTTTTAGGTGCCCATTTGTCAGTTCTCCCTCAAAATAATTCTTAAAACAGCATATTACATCGTTTTCCCTCGGCACAGCCAGCGGGTGACGCAATTCACATCACATATTCATCATCCACATCTTATGTACACAAAAAAGGCATCAATCTGCTTCCTGACTTCAAATGGGCAGGAGGGTCATTTCGACCCCAAGAAGAGCACATACTGCACAAGTCCTTACTGAGGCAGGGGAATACACCTCACGCTCCGGGTGTGCCTGCTTCCTGGTCGATGAGGGGGTCTGCCCGCTCCGCCTCCTCCTGGGCCGGAGTGGTCTCGTGCTGGGCCGTGACAACGATAGTGTTTTCGTCAACCAGCTCGCATGTGGGGTTGGAGAAGGCCGACAGCGGGAGGGTGATTCTTTGCATCTCGCGCTCGTACACGCGTTGCTCGTGCTGCTTTTTTAGGTCTCGGCCCCTGAAAACATAAGATGGAAAAAAAAACATCAGTTGTTGGGGGTTATAAGTGTAGTACGTATTTTTTATTTTGTTCATTAATCGGCCATTATAATGACTTGATTTTTTTTTTTTTCAAATTTACCTTGCAAGCGAACTCCAATGCTACTTCACTCAAAAAGTGCTAACTTAGTGTTGTTTTTAACTCACCAACAAACCAATGAAGCAAATTATATGTTTCAAAACAACCACAAAAGTTCAATTCTTTTGTATAAGTCTGCAATCTAGTAGTTTAATGCAACTATATGAAAGGAAAAGGGGTGTAGGAAGTTGCATTTTGTATCAGGTACTACTACAGCAAAATTTAAAAAATAAAATAAAAATAAAAAACATAACAACACACGGAGACATAACATTCAGAGTTATTTTTTAACCTCTATGGAGAACAACTAACATCACAACATCTTAGAGTTGATACTAAGTTGCTCTGTTTACTCCCATGTCTGTATTAGACTGCCACCAGTTGGCCATTAGAAGGAGTGGCACTCTGTGTATGTAACATTAAGGATAAAAAAAAAGATAATTTAAAAACTAAACATTTTTTTAGTTATTTTGTTTTTGTACACGCAAAAGGAATTGTTTTAAAACTGAAAAGAAAAATGAAAAACCTGAGTTTCTTTTAATGGTTGCCTAACGCTGACACTTTATAATAAAATACATCACAATTGATAACAGTGCATAACACCACACTTGACTTAAGCCCAACTAACTGTTTTTAATTGTAAACTGTCTGCAAAAATCCTACGATGCTCAGGGCCAACTTGTTAGACACTTTCGCAAAAATCTGGTGAATTATTAAAGAGTTTCATTTAAAATTGTGTCCAGCTTGAGGTGGAATGGTGTTTTTATTTGTGAGGCGCGGATTAACTGCTGTGAACTGCCTTCGGTGGAAACAAGGAGCAGATGGGAAACAGGGGGAGTCAGCATGACTCGTCTATATTGAGATTGAGCCATATTCGTAATGTCGGAGCCAAACGAGGCAAAAAAGTGAGGTCGGACTCCACTTGCCTCTTTACTTTTCATACATTTTCTAATACTTATTTGATGTTTTTAGTGAACATTTTATTTAGCCGTCTTGTCTACTACGTGTGGACTACGTTTGCCAATATGTATGATTAGAAAAACAAGTCTGCCGTTCTCACAATGAAACCCGTGACAAAACAAACTCCTCCTTTTTAAAAATAAGACATTCAGAGCTTAGCCAGAAACCAAAAGCAATTGTTTTCTATGAGAACTAATGTCGCCGTTGCATTATCCAACTTTCCAAGAATCCAAAATGGAAAATCCTTTAAAGAAAAATTCATTTCCTGCCATCCCCCCTATGGTGTGTTCTTTGTGGCATGGCTTATATAAATGTGCCCCCGTATGCGCCCGTCCTGAAACTGACCTTTTGTAGAAGTAGCCAACCGTGATGCCGACCCCGAGAATGATTATAACGGCCATCATGACGATGCCCAGGGCGTAGCCTAAAAAACAAAATTCAGCCAACGGTTAGTTACGATCTATAAATGTTGTCAAGTATTTTCGGAAGAACATACCGAGCGTGCCCAGATCTTTTTTCTTTTTGGGCCCGGTGCGGACCCTCTGGCTAATTCCCATCACCGGCTGCTTGGCGACGGCGTCCCCTTGCGTCTTAGGTGGGGTATTAGCGTCGGGGGAGGGAGTGGCTGCCGTCGGCTGGGCGGTCTTTGGTGCTTCAGTGGCAGTGAGTTCTGGGAACGCGGAGAGGCAGTTTTAACGACTTTGACGGCTTGGAGCCATTCCAGCATTATGTTCGCATGGGTTAAAGTGGAGGAGAAAAAAAAGGCGTTTGCCGAGGTGGTATTTGAGGTTCGTTATTGCGTTAACATAAATCCACCTGTTTGCAGTAATTGGAGTTATGAAATGAAGTTTTCTTTGTATTACAAAAACAATACAATACAATACATTTTGTACTAATCAGTGCTGGCGCAAACCAATTGCCAGAATGCTTTAAAACTTAAAAAAAATACACTTGAAAGGTATCTGAGGGGTTTAAATTGACATATACTGACAAGCATTGTATTGCTTTTAGAAATTCATAAATGTAATTATAAATGAATTCAATATTAATGATATTAAAATGACTAAAAACTGAATGCATTCAGATTATGGCTCCAAGTAACACTCTAAAGTAGTTTTTTTCTTCCACAGCATTTTCCTCATTATCGCCCCACCCAATCAAAATGGATTAGACGTTTAGCACCATCAATAGCAGCCTTAAAGGGGGAATTTTACATGAATATTTTAGTAAAGAATTTGATTTAGTCTATTTAACACTACTATGTTTAAAGTATTTTCCACGCATTTTTTTTTTTGTAAAGTCAAATACAATGCGTTGAAATGAGTGCTGTCATATGTGCATAAAGCATGAGGAAAAAGAAAACTATATAATATATAAAAAGCTTGTCTTTCTTAAATTTGTCATTTTTGTATCGGGTCGGTGAGTTTTGGGAATATAATTCTCTATAATAAACGGGGGTTCACTATATATATCGTTTAAATTAATTTAACGAAAGAAGCGATGATCTTGGCGCCCAATTAGACGTGTATGGTTATTAGTATCATAATGTGTGGTTTCTAGTTACTGTTGCTCCAATAACAAATAGCACTGAGGCCATCCTGCTCCTCCCGTTTAGTCGCACCAAACATTTTGAAAAGACGTGTTCGAAAGGAAGCGGCGGTCGTAAAAAGGCGCCGCGTGCTCGTACGAGCGAAGGGGGACGGCCTTCACATCTGCGCCTTAAATTTTCCCACATCGCCCGTTTCCTTTGCAAGCACAAGCCGGATGTTTACAAACTTGACAACAAAAGTCTGTGACATCATTAAGTCAAGCAGCCAATACGATTTGGCCTCTGAGGTGTGAAGACCGCTGTCTGCCAATCAGGTTAGACGTAAGGCGTGGCAAAAAATAAAAAAAACAAAAAAAGTCTGGCAACTAAACACATAACTGTGGTTCTCGTCTTGTTTATTTGAAATTAGGTCAGAAATGGAGGTCAAATTCAACTGTACCTTTAACTGGCGTTTAACTAATTGCACTCCTACTGAGAACGTGCTGTGATCCTGTTTTACTTGGACCTGGATTATTTGGATTGAGAGCCACCGATCTCTCCACGTTTTAAACTAGGCTGCCATCTTCTTCTTACACAAAAATGTCATTGTTTCTCAAAGCATAACCACATTTTAAGCACAACAACCACAGTATTCCAAAAACGCAGCGGCAATCTCCGCCCCCTTTTTATAAAAAAACGTTTTTCCATGAATTTCTTTTTCTTTTTTGTTGTTGTTAGAGGAAGTTCAAAAGTCACCTTGGCATGTCTCGATGTAGCAAAACTGCTTCTGGACCATCCCGTCGGGACCCGCAATGTAGCACCAAGGCCGATCGGAAGCGTCTGGATTTCGGCAGTAATTGTGATCCCCCACACCTACAAAAAAAGGAAAAGAGTCCATGTCTCATACTGATAACTCAATTCAAACACTCAGATGTGCACTTGTCCTGCTGTGGCTGGCCAGCAATGGGCTCATTAATCATTCACACCGCTTCATCACACAACAATGAACAAGCCACCATTGGGACAAAGACATGAAAAAGCAGCTGCTGTGCAAAGGAGGCCATTTAAAAACTATAAACACAAAAAAGGCTTTGCTCAGGTTGTTCCATTTCATCTCCAGTTTAAGGTCCAAGTGTTGGCATAGTACAGGAAATGCTCGCTACTACTGGTAGAAACATAATATTCTACTTGTTAATAATTTAGGGGTACATTTGACCCATTTTACAGCGATATGATATTTGCCGATAATACATAGGTACACGATTCGACTCAATTCAAGGACCTTCGATCAATTTAATACGACATGTACACATTTGGTTACATTCTAAAAGCAATAAGAAATACAAAGATACGTGCATTTTGGGAAAATTTTGAAACCCATCTATGAAAAAAGGCACATTTAAAAGATAACGATGCAGTTCAATGTTTTGCATTTTGATCGGTTAGATTGTATAGTTGCTTAATTCATCAAAACATCCATCAAGAGTGTATTTGTTTCCGATTTTAATCTTTTATGTTCACTGTACTGCACTTTGTATTCTTTGTTGTTTTTGAAGCGCTTTATAATAAGGTCGAATGCTTTTTATTGTCATTATAGAAGTATAATGACATTTAAAGCTTCACCATGAAGTGCACAAATACAACAACAAATTGAATATAGTTCATCTCTACTCTACTACTCTGCTAGTAATGCGCAAATAATTTCCAATTATCCCTCACTTGTAACTTGTAGATGATCCACCAGCAAGCCAAAGATGTCTTATCTACTTATTAGTGAGGATTAAGAATCCATTAACATGAGCCCTAAAATAGCTTTAAAGGGAATATAATCAATGCTTTAATCAACTTCCTATTGATGTTAAATGGCAAGATTCTTATCAGTCCTGGTAATAATGGAGTGTGACGTCTACTGATACCCACAAGAAGTAGAAATGTTTACCTGTCAATGGATCATATTGTGTGGAGATGTTGGTCCACTTTAGACAAGTCAGGCCTGAGGAGGAACTCTGTTGGACTCCTCTGTATCCCTCTCCATTGGACTCAATGCAGTCTGCAGAATAACAACAGATTACCATTAAAGGAAACAGAAATAGCTATGCCAAGAACACAACACACACTGTAAACAAGTATGTTGACTATTTTACCTTTTAGGTCTGGATTGAAGACGCTGCTGTCCCCCAAAGCTGCGCAGAAGAAAACAATGGGCAAAGATAGAAACATGGTGAACGGGTGATGGATCGACTTCATGGTTATTGATGGCTTTTTAAGAAGAAAAGGGAAAGAGCCTGTGCTGAAAGCATCAGACACACTGCTCCGCTCCTCTTCTGTTCCAGTCTCAGCCCTTGTTTTTGTCAAGAGGAGCTGCGCTCTCCTCGTAAACAGCCCTCGGCTGGAGGAGGAGCTGCGGGGAGGAGCAGAAGAAGGAGAAGGAAAGGCAAAACACACCTCCAGGTCCTAAAGCCGAGCCCACCACTGAGCTCACATGCGATTTCCTTATTCTCAGGCTATTGATTTATAGCCTTTAAGTTCCTAGAAGTCTTTTCAAAGTGCCATGATGACATTTGGAGAGCTACAAATCACATCACACAAAACAAAGACAAAAAGAAAAACATCTATTTTTTTGCAAAGGCAAGCAGCAAGAAATATATATAAAAAAGGATAGAGGCAGGCACAATGGCAGGTGGGCCCTCACTTTGTGGAGTTTGCATGGTGTCCCCAGGCTTGCATGGGTTTTCTATGGGTGCTCCGGTTTCCGCCCATATTCCAAAAACATGCATGT
Organism: Stigmatopora argus; assembly: GCF_051989625.1. NCBI lineage: Eukaryota > Metazoa > Chordata > Actinopteri > Syngnathiformes > Syngnathidae > Stigmatopora > Stigmatopora argus. The sequence continues at coordinate 8,910,236 of NC_135391.1, read as the reverse complement.
CAGGGTGATTGAACGCTCGAAATAAGGGAACCTTTTTGACAGAGACAGCCATAAACAATTCATATTTTCAATATTCTTCCTTGAGAGCCATAGGTTTCCTACCCCTGCTCTAAATTATCCCTACGTATGAGTGTGTACCCTGAATTATTTGCCAACCAATTGCAGGGCACAAGTAGTCAATCATTTACTTACAAGTATACCAAGCCCCTCCTGTACATATACACACATGGAAAAATGCTCAACCAGGCATGCAGTGGCACGATGCCAGTTGAAAAGTCAAACATGCATGTTTACAATTATATTATAACTGTAATAATACCTCAATCTATTTATAGATTCTCATCTGACCCACACTGACTCATTGCTTTCCATTTATAATCCAAGTGCAGTTCTATCTGCCTCTAAGTATTCGCTTGTCTGTCCATGTGTTCTTCCTTTCCAACTCACGCGGCCTGTTTTTCCACTCACGCAGAAAGAAGACTCTGCAGGGACCAATAAATGGCAGATTTCATGCTTAGCTTTTTTTTTTCTTTCTCCGAGGCATTGTTGGCAGTGTGCATAAAGAGAACTCGTCAACCCGCACTGCATTCATCGGGTCATACTTTATAAAACAGAGGCCAGGCGTAATTTCAAGCAATGGCGTGCTCAAACACAACAGCATCTGTCTGCAGTGCATTCAGGGGAGGGGCAAAGGGCCCTTTACCAACATGCACAGAGAGAAACCAGGCCAGCAACACAACACAAACGCAACCTGTCAAATATTTAAAAACTATGTATGACATGATCGTTCGATTGCTGTCAGCCACCAGTCCAATTGGATCGGACGTCTATCCCTGTTAATGATGTTAATGTAATATGTTGCGAGCTATAAGTACCATGATGATCCAGAGGTAAATTAAAACACATGCATTATATGCTAAATATGAATAGTAACGCTCGTGAAAAACTGCAGAACAAATAGAGAAGCTAAAATCAAAAGCAAAACATTTTGGAATACATTTGTTCTAATTGGGAAAAGAAAAGACATTCAGATGTACTTTTTCCCATCCTAACTACATTTATGAGTTATTGGATCAGGACCTGCTAACGGCAGATCCTTAAAAATCAGGTAACTTGGACCCACATGCAAAATATGTGATCGGGACATCCCTTAACAGTGTCCCATTATTACATAAGACATTTCCAAAACATGCCCCATTATATAGTAATTCCTTATGGACTCTCTGAGAGCAAGGATACAGTGATGACACAATGGAAAAAGACCGCCTCGTCTTGCCAGTCCCAATAGTAAACATGTGGTTCAAGTTGTGCACACAAACCGAATAAAAGCACTTACTTGGCTTTGTTCCACGTTGCCATAGTTAGTCTTAATTAAACAGGAAGCAGGCAGTTATACAGAAAGGTCACAGATCTGTATTCACAAAAGCACTGTGTTAGTACCATTTTACTTTCACCAGGTTGTCCTACTACAATATATGCATAAACCCAAGTTGCTAACAAAATAATCAATCAAGTACTTTTTAGCTGTTGTCGTGTCTTTGAGAATCTTAAAGACACAACGAACAGGTGAGCACTAGTGACCTTCCCTTGACATTCTTCTGGTCTACTTGTGGAGTAGAGTTAAAGCCATCTTGTTGTTTGAGACAAACTTTGGTTAAAAAGAAAAGAAAAGAAGGCATCCTAAATGAAATGAGTCACTTTATTTCACTTTCAAAGAAAGAGCCTTCCTGACTCATCACCATACGTCACAGTCCAAAATATAATTTTGTTAAAAAAAATACAAACCATTCCGCCCATGTGTCGGAACTGAGTCATTATTTTTTACACCCACCACAAGAACAAGCAGAAGGCAACGTGATGATGTAAGACTATTTTAGTGTGTGGGTTATCAACAAGCGGGCACCCACACTCTGTCAACTCAGAGCCATTCCATCATCTTGGGCTTTTGTGGTTGGGGAAATGGACACTTATGCAAGAAGAAGGCTTCTAATGGAGCTTCCGAGTTTCGGTGTGGATTTTCACATTTTTATGAACTTAAAAAAATAACAATAGTAAGAAGTCGCACATGTCTATGAAAACAAAACAATTCTTTGCAGTTAATTGCACTGAGGAATTAAAGCAACGAGGTCAATGTCACTACAAAGGGCTTTTTGTGCCTTCTAGACTAATTGATGAAACTAGGAGGGATTATTAAAATGTGCTTTCTTTCTTTTTTACGTACATAATTTTGGCACGTCTTTTAACAGTGCTCCCCTGATTACACCCTTTTTTAGTGTTGTAATCCCATCATAAGATTTTGTGTGCAGCAGTATATTGTTAAGTTTAACATTCATTATTCCACTCAGGCAGTGAAAGACCAATATTAAAAATATTTCAAAAATAAAGAGATATGTTCCGGCCTAAAAAGGAAAAAGAACAAAGAAGTTTGTGGAAAAAAACATAGAGTTTACATTTTATTAAAACGACATACCTGAGAGGTGTTTCAAGAACATTAGTTTGAGAAAAAAGTTCAAATATCACGAAATCCACAGGGGTTTATTTCCTCTGCTTTCCTCATCATAAAGTCCGTTCATTGTAAACATGGTAGACAGTGTCAGTGGGTGCAATGTTAATTCGGTATTTAGGCCTACCTCAAACAACCAGATTGATTTCCTCAGCTATCTTTGCTTATCATTGAGAATCCATGTCTAACGTCTCCAGTCACATCAGATATGAGAGCAGAGCTCACGTGGACACCTTGTTGACTTAGATGATTAAAAACATCCTTTAACGTCACCTGTAGGGCTGAAGGATCACAAAAGTGTTGCTCACAGCTTTTGGAAAGGCGGAGAAGGAAGGTAGCTCTTGTTAGCAGGCCACAAATGGTGCTGTGAAACCGGGGATCAGTCAGGAGTGTCGGCCTCTGAGCTAAAAAGACAAGATAAGAACACATGGCTCATCTTACTGATACAACACATGACATTAGCAACACTTTCTAGACATCCAAGTGGACTACCTGGCTGAAGGTCTTTGCAGACTGCGAGGTTGTCCAGCAACAGAGTTGCATTCTGTATCGCCCAGGTTCTCAGGCTCTGTGCCAACACCGAAGATTCCACATACTTTTCAACCAGGAGCAGCAGGTAAGGCAAAACATGAACACACATTACGGAAGGCTCAGCAAAAACATTGGCATCGTCTTGCTCATAGAGGCTTCCGCATCTGAAAAAGACGCCGCGTATTGCTTAAGAACCGTGATGCGCGTCCATCCTGAAAATGACTCAGCAGAGTGACTCACCCAGTGTCCACGGCCTCTCTCAGTACAGGCTTGAGGTCAGCGCTGGGCACGTGATACAGGAGGACCTCCAAAGCTTCAGGTGTGTCCCAGCACTCCTCCAGGAACAAATCCAGCAGGAGTGGTATAGCCAGGTTGACCTGCGTGAGGTAGACGCTCCTCTGCGTTTTTCCTCTGGCGTGATGAAGCATGGATATAAAGCTGGCTGCTTTGCTCCTCACCACTTGGCTTTGGTCCTGGAGCAAGTCCAGGCCTGTGCTCAGCAACCTGCATAAGAGCCAACACTTGCCATTACGAATTGTCAAGGTATTAGCAAATTTGTGCGTTGACATCTAACATTACTTGATGATGACAGTTGGGGGGATAAGATGTTGACTCATTAGAGGAAGACCAGCTACACACAGAGCTTCAGCACAAGCTATTCTCACAACTTCAACAGCATCAGGGGATCGGTGAGATTCCAAGACACCACACCAGCGTTGGATTACAGAATTCTGAGGACTTTTGTTTTGAAAGATAATAAAGTAAGAGTTATACATAAATTGAGAGTGAATGACATGTAGAAAAAGGTCACCAACCATTGGGGAAGCAGAAGGCTTGCACCATGAAGAGCCTGGGACAAGAACTCTGACCCGCCTCTTTTATCTTCCAGGTCTTTCAATAATAAATCCAGACATTCTAGAAGAGCAGATTCCTCAAGCGGAAATGGGGCAGTAAGAGAATCCCCACCAGCCATCACTTCTACCATGGCTGCAAGATGAGTCCTGCGGTACTCCTTATTTGGACTCAACAGCGCCTTCCTCAGATTAGTCTGCAAATAAAGCAGACTGATGTAAACTCTCCATTTTGTTGGACGTGCTTTAATTTAGGCTCAAATTGGACAAAAACAACTTGTCCAGCAGGAAGATGCAATTTATGATTTTAAGAATTAGAGTTTAAAAAGATTTTAGGAAGACATATTAAAAGGGACTCATCCTGTAACTCACCAGCAGCATATTCTGGATCAATTCTTTCAGGTGTGTGTTCAGTGAGGCGTGGCTCTCCAGCACCCACGTGACTAATGCCAACCTCAGATCACAGCTCACATCTCTAAAAGTTTCTAAAATGTCAGACGCCCACTTGGGCTCGCTACAGACAAACTGGATAGCTTGTTGATGGAAGGAAGACAGGCCAACCTGAAATGAATGAAATTGAAGTTTGAAAAAAAAAAGACGCTACTATCTGAAAGTAGAGATTGTTATTGTAGCGCTAAGCTTTATAAACTTTTCAAAGCAATTTTTCTGTGTTAAAGAATGTTTGTCATTTTGACATCCTCATTAGCTGATGATGCAATGTGGCATATCAGTCTTGTCTGTAGATAATGATCGGGTGTTGATTACTACAATAAAACTACAAACAGACAGCATGATATCATGAATATTTCATATTCTGTGTAGTGTATATAGTACATAATTCTGTATTCTACACACACACCATGCTAGCATGAAATCAAAATCACAAAATAATTTTGCATTTCACACACCTGAAGCCCCTGCTGGGGCTTGTGAAGCTCACATTTAAGAATGCCAAGGAAATTTGACAGAAAGGTCTCGCAACAGAATCTTCTTAATGAATCCACCACAGCAACATACGCCGCTCTCACCAGCGGACAGCGTTGAGCATCTGTTGCAAGCCAGACCGAATCCTCCACGGCACACACCACCGCCTTGAGCTCGGGTGAAGGTCCACTAAAAAAAAAAAAATAAATCACCTGACCCTGGGAGTCAAAGCTTGTTGCAGAACAGTGAATGAACGTGGCCGAGTTTAATGTCTCACCAGTCTTTGCCAAGAGCTCTGTCCAGGAGGGCGTTAATGTCCAGCAGTTGCCCGTGGAGCCGGTTGTGGCAACAGCCCTGATGTTTGCGGGGCAACTGGGCTGTCAACTTGATGAGGATGTTCATGTACTCTGCAGGGGGAGTCATGGCAACTAAAGCCTTGGAGGCCATCACTCTCACACAGTAAATGGGGCTGGCAGAGAGCTGGAGTAAAGGAGACAGGAAGTCTGCCAAGGTGCTGGTGATGTAAAATAAGATAGTAAAGCGTAAGTAGCCTGACAAATTGTGTAAGATGAATTAGCTAATCATTTCAAACAAAACTAATGAGTAAAGACTAATGTAACCTATTCAATTTCATATCTGAGATCAATGGCTAATGTTAATCAAAAATTAGTATAGATTTATTGGAAAGGTGGTTATTTTTTCCCCCTGAATCTTTGAATATGACCTTACTCTGTTGAGACCTGGACGCCAGGCTGCAGTTGCGATAAAAGAGTAAGAATAGGGTAAAGTGAGGGGTGAAGGCGAAGCCTGGCTTCTTCAGGTGGACACTGGAGGTCACATGCCGCCTCTCGAAGCTCCCTAAGAAGGAAGGGTTGGAGCTTGGAGTAGTGGTGGAAGAAAGCTTTTGGGGACATTGCATGTTTAGTCCCAGCCTCACTGCTAGGCCGCTGACCGAGCATCCGTGAGCAAAGAGAACCTAAATCAAAAAGTTAGCGCAAGAAAAAATACACTCTCACATAATCCAGGTAAAGAGGAGTGCCGTAATCTATAGAAAGTGTTTAGATCCTACTGTAAAGCTGCAGGGCTGCATTCCGCATGGCCCAGCAGGGAGAACTGAGCAGAGTGAGAGCCAAAATGGTGACAGTGGGTGCAAACTGAAGGATGGCGACACCAAGGCCAGATCCACGCACTAGAGCCTGCAGAGTATGAACTGCACACACCTGTGAAGAACAATCGGCACGTCAGCCACATCTCAACATATGATGCCATTAGTACAACTAGTTTGTCTTGAAGTCAGAAAACCTCTTCCTATACCTGTGGGAGGTCCCGGGTCTGGTCCCAGTTCTCAGCGAGGGGGCTTTTAGCCGTGTCCAGTAAAAATTTCATGCTATGTGCTAAGAGCGGCCGTGCTTTACTGGCCTCCTCTGCAGTCAGGACACACAGGATGAGCATAGGCAATCCTGCAGCCCGCCGTGTTACTGAGGTACAACTAGGAGACGTCAAAACGTGTAGACCCTGAGGACATAACAAATGAAATTTGAAACAGGTAGAGAATAAGACGCCCTTTGTTTCAGCGAGCATCTTTTCCGATACATTTATTTCAGCCAGCCCACACACAACAATGTAAAAGAAATGTACCTGCTGGAGCATGTGAAATGGAATGTTCCTAAGTTCGGGATCTTGGGTGCCGAGCAGAGCTGAACAGAACCTGGTGAAGCCCATACCGCATCCCTCTACTGCGCCCTGGTGGAAAAAAAAACATATTTTGAAATGAAGCATTTTCAGGTCAACCTTTATTATTATTGAATTATTGAAAACTATAACTATGTGGGGTAATGCAACAGTCAGATGTGTACTTAAAAAAACCACACTTGAACCTACCCAGTGACGGCATTTCAGAAGAATATTTTGAAAAATATCTGCTGCCGTTTCTAAATGTTGTTTTGTTAGGAAGCACATGTCGGGCTTGGATTCAGCGAGAATTCGCTCCACAAGAAACCCTAAAAGGATCCCGGTTTCCTGATGAGAATGATACAATACACAAGAGGAGGGAAAAATGATTAAAATGCCAAATTTGCGTAAAGTTGTGTTGATACCTTGAGTGACACCCAGCAGCAGGTGAGAACAAGGCAGTGCTCTTCAGACAACAAAACACACTGATTTCTTCCATCTTCTGGATTTCCTCCAGATGAGTTCTCTATCAGAGAACTGATGGCATTCCCCATATCACAGAAAGAAGGAGGGGCATCTAAGAGAGCAATATATAAACATAGCAGCTATGTACAGTGTAATTTACCCAAACCAGGATGTTTAGTGTAAATTACCACTTTCAGTATGCTGTCCATGCATAACACCAAGCAGGAGGAGCGAGATGTTCTTCAGAAGGTTCAGTAAGTCAATGGTCAGAGCAGGACCAAGTGACTCAAAGACGTTGCATGTGTCTTCTAACAAACAATTCTGTAAGGCACTCAGAACACCTGAAGAGAAAGTCATGACACACAAAAAAACACACACGCACGGAGAAAAGATCTAATGAACAGTGTTTATCGACTATTATATCACGACTTACCGTGCATTGGCTTGGTTCTGGCAGCGAGCATCACATTGATCTTGGCTGTGAGGTAGTGAGCCTCAAGCTCCTTCACAAGGAAACCAATAAAACTGGAAGCCTTTTCATTATGAGCGCCATTGACACTGATGTCACTATTTGCTCTGCAATCAGGAAGGAATGCACTCACTCTATAAACAACCAGCTGATAACTACATACCAAATAAGTCAAAAGTACTTTATCTATATCACTGCAAACTACAACCACAGTAAGGAACGCTGATAATTTGATAAGAGTAGGAGAGTCAAAATTCAAATGTAGGAAGTATATTTTCCATATAAGTAGCGACTAAAAAGCTCAATTCAAGCTGAATATTCATTATACTGAGTAAATTAACAAAATAATGCAATCAGCGGTTTGACTTACTTGTGATGGAGAACCTTCATCATTAGGGCTGCCATCTGTGCCTGCTGGACCCGAGGACTGCACAGAAGCTGCTTGGTGCGAATGAGTAGAGCCTCAGCAACATCGACGGGCAGCATGGGAGGGAAAAATCTCACCAACAGTCCTGCTGAAAGTTCACGAATCTGAAAAAAGCAAGCATTTGTTTTTTGGTTTTTTTAACCCATAAATGAAGGAACACAATACAAATCAGGCTTGGGCAGCTCACCTCATTTGTTGAATCTTCTAAACAGCAGATGAGAACCAGCAATTTTTCTCTGGAGAAGAAGTTCCACTGTCCCCTCATCCTGGCATAATTAACAAGAGATCCCATGTTCACTAGAGAAAACAAATTGACATTGAGATGGCACTGTTAACTGTTTTGACAAAAAAACAGAAAAGTGTTATTCACATTTTGAACCAATTTTTACGAGCAAAATATGCCCCCAACTGACCAGGTGGTTGTCCCTTCCTTTTGTCGGGGTTCCACGTGTCTGTACAGGTCTCTAACAGCGCAGACAGCAACAATAAGACAGTCTTCTTCCTCTGGTAACTGTGATCTGGAGTTAGATTGCAGAATACCATTTGGTTCAACCAGTCCACAAAACCTAAGACACAAATACATTGGAAAAATGATTATACAATGTAGACAAAAAAAGTGTACATAGAACATTTAATTAGGCAGACATATACAACCAATACATTGCAAAAGCTGCATCAAAATGCTTTTAATATTGTTGTACATAAATTTTAGTTTGCTAAAACAGAGAAATTTCACTGACTTTATTATTATTATTGATAAAATTAAGTACTGTACATAAAACTGGGTTTCATTCGAAAAATAGAAGTCAGCATACACCTTATCACGCTGTTTGTTATTGTTTTAAGAGAGAGAAAAAAATCAAACTGTCCATAATAAAACGAATGGAGCATTCAAAAAGTAAAAATTATTATCAGAAAGAATGAATGCTTGAGACACAACTCACTTGATATATTAGTCAACCTGTAAAATCTTACCTACACCCTCGGTCAGCAATTTCTTTGCACTTTCCATTTGGCTAGTGTTGACCTTCTCCTTTTGTTGTTTGATACCTGCCAAGCATCCATCTCTGATTCGAACCAAAAATTTTCTCACAGCTGTTTGAAAATGTTGTCGAAAAAGTGAAGACTCTGAGTTTAAGTTCTGAGGAATGAAGGATCTCATTATTGCCAGTTCTTCCGGTGTTGGTGTGTCTTTGCTCTTGGGACTGCAACAAAGCAGGTTTACAGAGGCCAGTCGGACTCTGTCATCCGCCGAGCCCAAAGCTAAGTGAAGAATTTTCATGGTGGAGCTGCCCTGGACAGCCCAGGGAGAGCCGCCTGTCACAGCCCGGTAGCTACTCATTATGAATGCCCAGGCGCAGAGGTGGCCTGGTGAAAACGGGTCCAGGGAGGCCAACAATGGCTCCACAGCAGAGGGGAAGACTTGGAAGGTGCAGGGAAGTAAGTGTGTTGAGCTGTTACGTTGAAGAAAAACGACATGCGAGGTCAGTGCCTCAATAAGGACAGGAAGCCACCTTTCTGCCCATCGATTCCCGAGCTCCGACTCTGAAAGCGACGTTAGTGAGTCACCACAAAGCTCTTTTCTCTGCTGCTGGATCAGACACTTGTAAAGTTCTGAACCGAATGGAGCCAGGTGATCCTTTGACATGCACTTCAGGAAATGACTTTGAAGTTCAGCATACTGATTCAGCACCTGCTTAATAAAAGGGCCGTGCATCAAACCGTGCAAAATTTTCGGCGTGAGGGCGTTCCTGCTCACCGTGTCCGTTCCCAAATACGGGAGTAGAGCACAGAGTCGATGATATTTGGCTTTGGATTCCCATGGGAGTTGAATGATTTGTTGCAGCAGAATCAAATGAAGAGACTTTTTGGTATCACCAAATTGCTTACAGTCCATGTCATACAGGTCCAACAACAAGCAAAAGTTAATGCGAGCGCAGTCGGACACACCTTCCACCTAAAATAACAGTCCATTACAAAACAAAGCAAAATTATATACCATAAATATACAAGAAAAACGTTGCACATGGATAAAAGCATCAAGCCAGATTTAATCAATTAACGAAATTGGCCAGAGCCTTTAATTAATTTAGAGTCAATACTGAGCATTGATGCAGTCATTCCAATTCATGGATTGCTTGTTGTGACCAGTGAAGACATATTGACTGAATTATTGTGTAGTAAATACGACATACTGGCGAAGGATTTTGGTTAAACTTGACAATATAAATAAATTAATATTTAAAAACTGCATTCATAAAGCAGTTGACTCACTGGGCTTTCAGCGCTGGTCCATATAATAGAAATGAGCTGTTGCTGAAGGGTGCTGCTACTCTCAGATAGAAGACGGCCACCCGTCATCTTCCAGATATCAGACACGCACTCTGTGACCTTCTTCAGCCATAGCGTCAACACTGCGACCACATGTCATATTTGAACAGGTGACTTTGGCATGCAAGTGCCTAAAAAATGTCTCGATTTGACTCACCCTCAAAGGCAAGGTAGTGACAATTCAACTTCTCACAAAAATCATAGAGCATAGGAAAGATCACGTCAAACAGCAAGCTGCCCTGTAAAAACATCACGAGTCAGTGGTTTGTTAAACAATGTGAACTGATATGTACATATATTAACATCGACGATTGACATCTTGCCAGATATCTGTCAAATTACGCTAATCCACATTTTTACCTCTGCACCCTCCTCACGTGAACTCAGCAATATGCGAGGACGACAGCATGTGAGCAGGCCTCTGATCATTGAAAGCCAACCGAGTTCGCATACCGTTGTGGGGCAACGCTGCACATGGATGGCACCCACCGGCAACAGGCTCGACTCTGGCGAACAAAACCAGCAACTTAACAGGAGCCTCGGAGCAGTACCATGCACATGCAGAATTTCAAGTTGAGATTCATCCTAAAAATAGACTTTGTAGAAAATTTGTATGATTACACTGCAAGGCCAAGTAGTATTTTGTTGTCCATCAGTACCTGAATGAGAGCTTTGCAAAAGATTCCAGGCAGCAGCTGCACCTGCGCTGCTATCGGGTGCCGTATTGATGAGCATGGCCACAGCGGTCCCCGCCAAAAGACGAGTATCTCTGTTGGTGCTCTAAAAGACACAAATGCCTAGGCTGGAATCAACACTTTACACCGACTGGACAGTTTATACGTTTTTAGCGGCACCATCTAGCGAGATCCAATCAATTGTTGCTGATTGAACAATACTTTTATGACTGTGGTGAAAGTTTGAAGATTAGCAAAACTTTGAGAAGAGTTTGATGGCGAGTGAAGGAAAAGATATTGAAATCATGGTGGGCTAATTCTTCTGGTTTTTGGATATGCTTTCAATAATATCTCATCTCTCATCTCATCTCATGAACCACTTTATCCTCACTAGGGTCACGGGGGGTGCTGGAGCCTATCCCAGCTGACTTCGGGCTAGAGGCGGGGGACACCCTGAATTGGTGGCCAGCCAATCGCAGAGCACAAAGAGAAAATCTAGTGTTCAATCAGCCTACCATGCATGTCTTTGGAATGTGGGAGGAAACCGGAGTACCTGGAGAAAACCCACGCAGGCCCAGGGAGAACATGCAAACTCCACACATGTGGACCAACCTGGATTTGAACCGAGGTCTCCCACTAATATTGTACTTAAAAAAAATAATGACAAACCTGTCCAAACATGACTTCTGTGAGAGCTTGCAAGATTATCTGCATGGCGGGGCTCCACTGGTTCTCGTTCCACACTGCAGATGACACCACGCTTGACAATAGCTGAAATACTTGAAGACAAACCTGCAAAATAACATATTGGGGACAAAATGATCAGATGTAATAGACAACAATAATCCTTCATATTTCATAACGCGCACTTACCTTTACAGCAAGATAACACAACTGTCCATCTCGCAGGGACTCTTCTTGCAGGATAAAAGGGAAAAACTTGGCTAATTTTTTCAGAAAAGAAAGACAGAGCTCCTGCCACACATCACGACCCATAGTGCTATCCTCCAGGAGCATACTAGCTAAAGAAGTAAAAAAAAAAATCACATTTTGACCACTTGTTCAATTTAAAAAGTAATGGTATTGAATATCCTTCCTCTACAAAGATAATACTCAGTTGATGTCAAAATAAAAGTAGAAATAATACATCCGTATATAATGGAATTCAATTTTCTGAGGTGGGAAATGATGAAGTATGAATATGGTAGTTGTACTCAATGATCTGTAACTTATTTGAGTACATATTCATTTTATCCGTGCATTTGAATACAGTATAGAATAGAGATACAGTATGTACGCACAAACATACACACAAATACATAATATAAATTTGTTTCCAACCTCCAAAAAGACAAGACAGGGACAAAGACAAACCTCTCTGGAGGTCTTCCTGAGTAAACATCTGGAAAAAAAATGTTCAGCAAAACTTGAGTGCAGTTTCTTTGAATCCTCCTCATCTCCATTTTGAACTATAAGAGGGTTCTTATGTACCTGCTCAGAATGAACTATCGAGCTCAAACTGAAGTGGGTCTCAGCAAACACCAGCTGATGGTCCACCATCGCCAAGTGCTGCAACATCTGTGGAGAAGCATTTGTGAAATGAAACTAGGAACAGAAAAAAAAACGACAACATATTCCAAGAACCAACCTTATCCACTTTTCTGCAGGCTGTGGAGATGTGGGCCATCTGCAGCTGCAATGTGACCACAAGTCTGACGAGAAGCTGAAAGTGATCTTGCTCCAGATCCTGAAGCGTCACCGTCTTCAGCAGATGGACAGCCTCCTCCAAACTGCGTTCCTTGGTCCTTTTAACGTCACTCCTATTCATAGGCAAGAAATATTAAGGTAAAGGTATGTACATGCCACCTCCAAGATGGCAACGAGTGTCTTTGCAATACAAACCTGGAGCACTCCGAAAGTTTATCAAAAAAGCTCCCGATCTTTTGGGTCCCATTAGCATACGGTTGGCCCTCGGTGATGACAGAGTTTTTCAGACTTGTCAGGATTTCATCAAACGACGACATTTCTGCTTCTACTGTTACACTCTTTGCCTACATATATGATTCAAAACAGTGGTTCACCTCTAACTACATCTACTATTGCTAGATCACTGTCATTCTGGCTTTACAATGAGTTACTGCCATCTAGCGGACAAAATACATAAACCATTTTTTAATGTACATGTTTAGTGCTGCGGTTCATTTATGGAGCTACAAAGCAACAGATTTCCAAATAAACAATGATTTTTTATTGTGCTTTTTAAAGTTGAATCACAATTAAAACTGGAAATTGTATTTAAAAGCAGAACTATTTTTATTACACATTAAATCCATGTACCTGTGAGTGACTTGTGTAAATCAGTTGAGGATTCTGAATTGTCCTTAGATATGATTACTATAAATGCCAATTTTTGTTTATGTAGGAGAGCCTCCAGCACACCCGTTGCCATACTGAGAAATAATGTTTTTAGTCAGTATTGAGGGATAAAGAGACACCCTGGAGCACCCAGTGCGAGACGTGTTCTGTGGTGAACAGATCAGCCTCAAAAACCAAACCCACGCCCATTGCATTCCTCCGTAATGACGTAGTGTACACTGGTGTCCGCAGTGTATTCTATGGAGGAAAACGAACATTAGCACAAACAGGTAGTATAAAACATTCAAATAGATACTGTAAAAAATGTTTTCTATACCTGTAACCTGAGGTGTTGGGTCTCTATAGGTATGACTCTGATAATAGGCAGCTGAACCTCAAGAACCTTTGCTTTGCTCTTCACGAGGCAACCCTTCTGCATATCCCAATCTGCTCCTTCCAGGTACAAACCAGACACATAAAAGCCTGAAAGAAATGTCACGTGAACTCATTTAAGGCTCTGATTTGACTGTAGAGGCACTAAAGTCTATTTACTGATTCTCAATTTAAAGTGTTCCAGACCATTACCCTGTGAATTTCGGTCAGAGACTTCTTCCTCTTGACGGTAGTGGGACACTTCAGTGTAAAATGTTGAAAGGTCCAGAGGCCAACCATTTTTTCTGCAATTGGCTTGAACTTGGGCAGTAAGGTACGATTCTGGGATGTGGAGTCCCGATAACCACATCACTTTTGGCTCTGCTGAATCCACCTGAATGAGCAGAAAGGTAACTGATACAGTAAAACATATGTAATGTAGAGGATATATCATGTTAATCCTTCCTCACCCATGATTTATACTGCTCAAATCGCCTCCTGAAATGTATCATCCAATTGCCCAGGGACTTGAGAGTGTCAGGTGCCAACATCTTCCAGATAGCAGGGATCTGACCATTAAAAAGGGACCTGGCAACCTCATCCAACTCACTGCTCATTCCCACTTCGCCAGCCAAGGCCTACACACCCCAACCAATCAAACCTAAAGTAAGTTTTGGGGAAACAAAACAAAACGAAAAAAAAACTCTGATTCCTTCTCACCCTCTGCAGCTCAGCCAGAGACAGTTTCATACGGACCACAAGTTTGTTGAAGCGCCCCAGTTCTTGAAGGAGCACCACTGACGTCGGGGATATCTCAGCACCAATTTTTTTACAGATAAGATCCACGTCAAATATTGCGGGCAACCTGTTTTGAATATCCTGCGCCACCTGAGTGACATATTCATCCCTGCTGATGCTCCCATCAGACTCACCTGGAGAAGACAGAAGTGGTTGTGAAATAGCAAGGAGCCATAGATAAGACATATGAGGCAAAAAGAAGGAAATACCATACCCGTTTGGGGTTGCAAGTCTATCAAATGCAGCCACATGTCTTTAGCTGCTTGTGTGTAGTATCCTATCTCTGCATTGGAATGAAGGCCCATCACTTCTGGAGTGTTTGCCAATGGCATAGACTCAATCTCATCTGTAACCAGTAACAGTAACCAGTAAATGTGCTGAAGTTTGAAAAAATAGGATTTTCTAGATAAAGGCTGACCTGTATATGCTGCCTTTGGTCCATTTGGAGGAATCTTGTAGCTTACAGCATCGTTTTTGAAAAAGTGAAACTGGCTAAAGTCATAAAAGAGGAAGTCTCCAAAATACTCATCCATGTAGACATTGAGGATCCTGCGGTCAAAACTATCAATGACTCGTCCACCGTACATCACCTGTGAAACGTGTGCATATATTAAAGCAGAATTTACAACATCAAAAAAATGTGACAATTTAAGATGCTTTTCTTTACTTCGCCAATAAGGTACTTGATACTTCCCCAGGGAATGTTGCTATCATTTTGTTCATGGGCTTTGGTCAAGTAGGTGTTCAAGATCTCCAAACACACCTGTCAGCCAGCATTTTAATACTGAGATAACTCCAACGAGTTCAGAAAGGTCCAAATTGTTTTCAATGCCACTTACCAAGAAGTCTGACTCGCTGAAGTCATAAGGGACATTCCAGCCAATCTTACCATATTTGCGCCTCTCTTGCACAATGGCATGGAAAAAAGACAACACATAGACCAGGCTGCAAAAGGCAGAGTGTTGGCATCCAGTCATAGTGTCATGGGAGATTTTGGAGTAAATGGCTCTCATGTTGAGTTTGATGCCATCAGGAGCCTCAGTGACAACCTGCAGCACATCATATATTGGCAAACGACTTTGCTGGGAGTTTGAACTAGGACTACTAGTATACTAAGCAAAAAATGAGTTTATTTCTCAAAAAATTGAAAGGGAAGAAATACAGTTATTTTACCTTAAGGGACTTTTGAAGAATGCCTATGGGAAAGTCATCTATAGGATTGGTTGTCAACCAAAGACGAAAGTTGGGATGAGGTTTGGTGATCCTCTCTATGCACTTCTCCAAATCTTTTAACCATTTTACCAGCAAGTGGCAGTTCTGAAGCATCAACCACTGACCACGAGATGCTGCCAGTTCAAGAAGGTGCAATGCAACCTTTGAAAGAACATAGGATTTAAAGTTTTTTTTTCCCACTCATTTTTGAGGGGCAAGGCATTACAGAAGGTGGAAGTTCTTAAATTAATCATTTTAGAGAATAAACCATGTGAGTGGGTCTTGCTACCCCTCAGCCATTTCATATACAATAAAGCCTCCCAGAGTGATAAGCGGTCGAGATTCTAGAATCTAGAAGATAAATCCAACATACCTTCTTCTGTCCTTGACCCATAGCAAGGAACTTAAACTCGCCCCCGAAGCCAGTTTTTTCAGCCAGTTTCATGAAGTCAGCCGCAGGATCAGAGCCGGGGCTCAAAATGAAGACAATGGGTGAGAATGGGGTGCTTTGCTCATAGATATTATCAAAACTGATCACGGGAGGTTGAACATATCTGTGGACAAAGATATGAGAACTATATGACCAAAAATCCAAGTTAAAGGGGGAAAAGGGTACAGAGGATTCTCTTTTTCTTCTAGTGTTACTTATTTGAAGAAAAAAAGAAAGAAAAAGACCTTTCCCCCATTGTGATAGTGACAAAGTTGATGATGGCTCTGTAGACTCTGTCAACATGGAAACAGCGAAGCAGGAGCAACTTCTGAAAGGCTGTCAGCTTCTCATCATATTTCATCGGCAGTGAAGAATTTTCTGGTGCATCAAGGTCATACCACTGTGCAAAAATAGAAGGACAGTTAGGTAATTTTGGTAAAAGGCAGCCACTGATATTCATCATACGAAGTAGTAGCAACATGACAAGGATCTAGTTAGAAGGGCCACTTTGTCCTGGATCAAATACATCAATAATTTTGAAAAAATAGGATGGTGAATATTTTATATTATGGTAAGACAGTATAAACACATTTTCCAACATATATTATTTTTTGGATGCTTTTAGTTCTGTCTGATAATTGTGGAACTCCTCATGTCACCAATAAGCTCATATAAAGCCTGCCCTACAATCCTGATTTAACCATTAAACCAACTTCTGAGACAAGCAACAATGGCATTAGAATACAAGTACTTCTATTGTCAAATTTCTTTTTGGTAATTTATTTGTAATGGATGATTTTAGAGTCATTCCG
Organism: Stigmatopora argus; assembly: GCF_051989625.1. Taxonomy (NCBI): domain Eukaryota; kingdom Metazoa; phylum Chordata; class Actinopteri; order Syngnathiformes; family Syngnathidae; genus Stigmatopora; species Stigmatopora argus. Next base: position 8,893,411 of record NC_135391.1, on the reverse strand, counting down.
TGTGCTTCTTCTACGTTGTTGTTATTAAGAAAATTCTCAAAACATGGGATTCATTTGTGACATTGCTTTAGGTAACCTACTGATTTCCACTCTGATGAATTTCTGCTGACATCATCAGGCAATGCCTCAAATTGCGCAGGAAAAAGCTCGGACATTTTCATTATGTCTTCCCAGCTATGATCAGGAAGCCAGGTGCAAGTGTTTTTGCGGGTACACTTTTCCATGGACAGATTACCTTTGCAAAGATAAGGACAGACTTCAGTGAGTATTGATTTTTTACTCTGATGAACAGCACCACAACAAAGTGTTTTTTTAACACTTTGTCACCTTTAATAAAAAAGTCTAGTTCCTCCTGGGGTACACGACCTTCTGCCTGCTCAATCTTGACAGTCATGTTGAATGAGAAGAGAAGCTTGTGTTTCTCAAAAAGACCTGAAGATAAACAGATACTGTGTGTACTTATTGATAATATGAAATAAAATAACTACTGCCAAATAGTCGACCCATACCTGTACAGACATAATTATAAATGTTATACGTTAGACTGTCAATTATGTTATTCAGTCTTTGTGGCAGACCAGAATTCGGTGATGAATTGCAGAGTGAAAAGTCAAACACTTCCAGAAAAGAGGTGAGAGAATACTGGTACATGCTGTTAACCAAAGCCATTTCAGTCAACGCAAAGAATAAAATGGCACCGCGCTTGGCAGCAGGTCGGTAACCGTTTCGGAGCACATCAATTTCCACTGATGTTTTCACGGCCAACTTGAGATTCTCAGATACCTGATGGTGGCAAAATTCTTCCGTCACACATGATGATCAAGTTCAATTGACTTATATTGAGGGGTTTGGCAAACTGACCTCACTAGATTTAGACTTGGTTTCCTCCAATGTGTAGAACAGTTCTATGTCATCCAACATGTTTCCCGTGGATGTGGCCAGCTCCTTCAGTAGAGTTTCACCGAGAATTTTCAGCAGCTTCTTATTGTCACTCGTCTTTTGGATCAAAAATTTGCGCTGCTCTTCCAGCTCCTTCTTTTCAAATCCCATTATAACACTGAGCAACTGGTCCTCCAGACCTTGAAGGGTTACTACATGAAAAGCAATCGATTTTAAAAAAGTAGTAGTAGTAGCATGACTTGAAAATGCTGCTTGTCAAACCAAATGGTCTTACCAGTATAATTGATAACCATCGCCTTTCCGTAAACAGAGGGAGAAAATTTGGGGTTTCCCAGTTTAGTGTTAAGGTAAAGTCTGAAGCTAGGATCATAGTCCACCTCTTTGTCACCTAGCATGACAACCTGCCTGCCCTGTACTCCTTTCAAATTCTTCTCCAAGACATTCTCAATTACAGGGTCAATGTACTCATCCACATCTTGGAAAAGGAATGGGCACCCATCTTTAATTGCCATCTCTAGGTGTTTCAAAAAATCTGGATCATTGAAGGATGAGATCTGAACAGAAAAGAAGGTTAAAGTGAATTAATGGGGCTTCTCTGTTTCTGGAGCAGTGTGAAACATTTAAAGCTATTGTAAATATTTAGAAGAGCAACTGGCATTAGAGGTAAGAATAATGGGCTTTTATTACCTTGAGGTTGTTTTGTGCCTCTTTCTTCTTAATCCAGTTGAGCGCTTGCTGTTGAGGGTCAATACACATTGGGAAACGGATGCCTCTTGTTGTGAGGATTCCATTTTGAACTGACAGGTCATCCGGGGGTAAACCTTCTGACACCCATCTGTAACCAAAAGCGACAAATTGTCCTTCAGGTCAATCTTTTGTCTGTCAAAATGAAGCCAACAACCAATTTCCAATCTTTCCATTTTGTGCCATTTCACCTGCTGATTTCCACCTCATCTGTTAATAAGTTGTCCACTTTAAAAGGCTGGCTCAATGGAATACCTCTCTCCTTTACATCTTCAAGCCAAGTTTGGTACACCATCTCATTTCTGAAGTCCCAGCTGAAGGCTCCTTCGTAGCTCAGGAAAGCAGCAGAGAGGAGACAGTCTCCCAAAAGGCAGACACGCCTCTGTTTTAACTCCTCTAAATCGTGTGTCCACCTAAATACAGAAACCACAATGGAAACAATTATGCATATCATATGGATTGCTGTTTAGCTTCTGTTGCTGTCTCACCTCACATTCTCAGAGCTCAAGCCTGAGATAAGTTTGTCAGCAGCTATAAGTCGTCTTTCCAAAAGCTCAGCCTCCTCCTGTAGTTTCTGTTTCTCCCCTATAGCAGTTTGATATTTGTCTCCAAGAGTCTTCAATTCGGTCTGGACATTACTGAGTTCACTTTGAATGCTGTCCAGTTCACTTTTACTTTGAAATAAATTCCCTTCGAGGAATGCCACCTGCAAACACGAACCATATTTACCGTGATCTGAATCCCTTGACAGAAAACACACCATAAACATTCTCTTCACATTACTTTATCTCTTTTGGGCATTATCTCACTGGCAACTTCACAGTAACCAACAACAGCCTCCACAAATTTAAACAATTCCAAAGCAGCTTTGCTGATGGCTTGCATTTCTTCAAAGCTGGTCGAAAGGTTCTTCAAGATGCCTAAGAACCAGAACGAGCAATAAAATCTCTGAAGCAGGGAGCAAACGATCAGGAAATCAACCTACCTTTTACAGTCGTGACCTGGTTTGGGGTTATGGCATCACAGTCTATCTCCAACAGTGAACGCGGGAAGGCAGGATCTGCCAACATCTTTTTAGCGCCACCCCAGTCAATGTCTTTTTTCTTACACAGCACCAGGATACATTCAAACACAGCTACCACAGGCATAGGTGGCTTTGTAAAGATTCTGAATGAAAGAGCAGCAGAACCAGTTATGGAGTTTAATTGTATTTTGGAATTACTATCTTTTTTCGACATAGAAAAAAAATATTCAGGTTAAAATAAAAAGGGAGTTTACCTGAGCTCAGTGAAATAATGTTTTCCGAGGTCTCGTAGGGCAATCCGAGCTGCTTCTACTGCTGGCAGAGCTTCAGCCAGGGAATTTTCCACTTCTGCCTTTTCGATAGCAATGACTTTGTTTTGCTCTTCAATCTCTTTGGCTTTGTCTTCTGATAATGACTTTTTCTCCTCGGCTAGACAAAAGTGCATTCACCAAGAGTGTTTATGAAAATAAATAATATCACTTAGTTAGCTTGTGCTTTTTTTATGACAATGATGAGTTGCATGTTTTCACTGACCCACAGTAGTGTTTGAGACAATGTCTATCAGCATTTTCTCACAGGCTGCAGACTTTTCAGAGAGGACCTCATTTTGCTCTGCCAGTTTGATGTTCAGCTCATCCAGTTGTACAGTGGCTTCCTTTAGTCGATCCAATCCCCCTTCGAGGTGTTTGCATTGTGCTAGAATCCATAAAGAAATGTGTTGTCACTTTCCTACTGTGAAATGCCCCCCCTGCCCCCCAGTATTTTGTTTTCTTGTACCCAGAATACACTGGTCCTTTTCCTGTAGAAGGCTTGAGTAGGTATGAATGAAATCCAAGTAGTTTTTTGGAGTAACATAATTAGAACGTCTAAGTTTTTGTTGGAACAGTATGCTGTAGTCGCAAACTGATTTATGGACCATGCAGACATGATTTATGACAGCTTGAATGTGTTCCTTTGAAATCATTTCACTTTCACCTGGACAGACAAAGAACAATTTCAAAGAAGCACTATTAGACAAATCGCACACTTGTTATGGCTACGTTACTCCTGGATATTTAGTGCATTTCCAAATATTTTTCACAAACTGTAGCATTAAAAATAAAGTCTTTGCTTCTCTTTTTTTAAAGACAGATTTTTCAGTTAGGCCCAATTTAATAAAAATAAAATGGCTGTTCTACATTAAAAGGATAATGCACTTAAAGAAAAGACTTCACAACCGATTATTGCTGCAAATAAGGTAAAGGTGAACTACAAACCTAGGAAGAACTCTGCGACACCACGCAACGCCTGTGGAGGCCATGGCAAGAACCAGTCTATCACAGTGTTGTTCATCAATCCTACAAAACAGGCAAACATTCTTAAAAATCTCATCATCATTGATGTTAACTCCCATTGTCTTCAAGTTTACCCGGAAAGTTTCTGCAGCGCGTCCTCAGGGTATCTCCCAAAGGAGACATGGCTAAAACAATGTGCAGGTTGCTGGCACTTTTCTTAACAAAATACTCCCACACGCTGGCTTTCGATGGTCCGGCGCCCTCTTTTAGGGCCTCGTCACGAAGTTGGTTGAGAATTGATTCTTTCTCGTCATCAGGAAACAATGCAGGAACAATACCTATCAGACAACATCACGATCGTAGCAAAATAGGTCACTTTTTTCTCACGAGAAGTGTTATCCTATTTTATTATAAACCCAGACTTTAGAAAACAAGTCCAACCTGAAGTAAGCATGTTGTTGATAAGTTCCAAAAACCCTTCCTCAGCAACGTGCCCATCATTGAAGAGAAACACGATCTTCTTATTTTCAATACCAAGCTTATAATACAATTTTTTCAGGTCATCACGAAAGTTTGGATGGCAATAACCTCTACTGAGTGTTATCTCAAACAGCTGAATCCGCAATGATGAAAGAAGCCTGCTGTTAGAAACGTAAAGGTGTCACTTGATTACTAATAGATGCTATTTTACTTTGCACAACATTTGACAACCTAATAGCAATGATTGAATTTTTTGTAATTGTCATGTTTTTACAACCTCACAGTTAGCAGCAAATGCAGCAAGCTTGGTGAGAGACTGCTTGCCCGAGCCTCCCACACCCACTAGCAAAGCATGGCCTCCATCAATGCGGATGATTCGGTGCACGCGGGTCAGATGTTCCAGAGCGTCGTGGAACAGCACCAGATTCATCCTTGGCATTCTATCGTTATATTCCTCAAGAATCTCCTGTAGAATGCAAAATTGGTCATTTTGGTTGACATTCCTAACCTAAAAGAATGCGAAAGCAAAAATAACCTCACCATACCTGAAACAGGGCTTTACAAGCTTCATAGTCCAGCAAGTCCTCATATACTCTTGTTTCTGTCTCACTCAGGGCTGATCTGTAGTCTCCAAAAAGAATTGGATCTCTCATAACGTCCTCCATGTTTTCCTTAAAATGGGTCTCAACTAAGTTTCTTACAAGGCCTTGAACCTGCGGGGTTAAAAAATAAATACATAAATAAATAAGAACATCATGTTGATATATTGTAGTGCTAAACAGAAAGCGGGTTGATAGTTATTTACCAAGTTCTTGTCTTTTTCGTCAATAAGTCTATCATGGAAAATCCTGAGACACTCATTTCGCCAAACCCGAACAAATATAGAAACCAATGGAAACCTGTTATAATAAAAAGTGATAATCATCAAACGCAAAACAACCAGGAAATGTATGCCTTAGATTGATCAGACCTATCAGGCCGAGTGAGTGTCAGCCCATTGTAGACCCTTGACAGGTCTCGCAGATTAAAGATGTAGTGGAACTTTGCTGGAGTAGGTGGAAGGTCTTTGACAAGGTTTTTGTACAGTTCCAGTGTGCAGAAGGTGACTTTGTCACAAATCGTTTGTACTGAATCCTCAAAATGCTAAAATGTTCAATCAATATACATGAGATGCATTGAGCCCAGTGTAATCTTAAAAAGAAATACTCACTTTGGTGTGGCCTTTGATAATAGAGGAATAGATCAGGTGGAGAGACTCTATAGCAGGGAATGGAATGCTGAAGACACTGAAGAGTGAAACGAAGCGAGGATCAACCTCATTCCTGCCACCTCCTGCCTTTCCCATAGTAGCAATGAAGCCAAGGTCCTTGAGGATTTTGTAGGTGAGCTCCTTCCCTCGGTCATAAATGCCTCCCCTGTCCAACAAGAGCTTCAGCAGTGCAATAGGCTGCTGTGTGCCATAGCTATCCACCTGGACACCATGAAAAAAAATACCCCCAAATACAGGAATTCAGTCATTTGCTTAGTTCTGATGTCAAACAGAGGTCCAAATGTGTTGGACATACCTTTGGCATATTCATGTCATCTATATAGACCAACAATGTCTTTCCCATTTGTGGACCATATATGTCTTTGGTTCTTTTTTCAATATTGGCTTCAATGTTCTTCTGAAGGTCCATTGATGTTGTCCCGAATGAAAGGTTGATGGTCAAAGTGGTCTGTTGGGGAATATTAAGAGCATAAAATTTGACAACAGTATTAAATTCAGCAGAGCTAGCTTGTGAACCCACTCTTGTGTCGACATTTTGGTTCTTCAGAAAGTTGTGAACTGTGGCTGTTTTGGAGGTTCCAGGTTCTCCGACCAAAAGAACAGACCTCTTTATCTTCACCATCTGTTCCAGGATCCAGCTAGTTTTTGTGGTGTCGACTGTTGGAACTGAGGTTAAGGACGGACAATTAAAAGCAAAGACGGTAAAAGCTTGATTGTTAAAAAATCTTGGTTAAAATTACTAATACATAAACCACTTGCACTTCTAATGACAAATAATGCTGATCTGATCTGATATTGTCGTACCTAGAATATCAGCAAACTTTATGTCATGATTATGGATGTATGTAGCAACCAGACTACTCCAGGGAACCCACTTCTGCTGTGTTCCATCAAAATGGAAATCAAAAAGACTGGGCAGGTAGCCTAAATCAGTGATACAAGCGTAAATAATCATTATTACCTCTTTTATTTTAAAGTGCAAGAACAAACTAGTTTCCTTGTCCATTTCAGCAGAGCACAAAATAAAATATCAGTCAAATAACACCTAAAAATGAATTTTTTACCTGGGATTTGACCTGGTCCTGCCAATGTTTTGTCATCACTCACAACGGGTAAGCAAGAATGTTTTTTGATTAAATGATCAAATTTCTCCCTTTCATTGTCCATCAATGTGGCACCAAGAGACAAGAAGAGCGCTTCTAGGAAGTAGCACTCCAACACTGCAGCGCTTTGGTTCTCAATTTCAAGTAGAGAATCAAGTATCATGCAGAGCTGGGACACCTAAACATATCACCAACACAGTCAGAAATCATTGTAAATTTTTAAGATCAAAGGTAATGCTAAATTTCATTTTTCAATACAGTTTTGCTCGAATTAAGAATAATCCTACCATGTTCAAATCTGTTTGGGTGACAACAGTCCTCAATTTCTGTACTTGTTTTCCATCAACAAGCCCTTGCACGATCATGTCAATCAATCTAGGCACATATTTTTCAAAGAGATTGTCCAGCACGTGTTGTTCCTGTCACATCACAAATATATATTGAGGAATGTTCAAATATCATCTTATGATTGAGTATTTTTCCAACACAATGGAGGTGCTGTACTTGAATGGGTCTCTTTGTCAGCCACTTTTGCCAGTATGGGGTGTAACGCAGGTTTTCAGGATCTACAAAAACCATTCCGCAGCGAGAAACAGTAGCAGGTGAAGCATACTGCAGATCTCCAACCTGCAATCACCAAAAAAAATCAATATGAAGCACAATGTATCATATAAGTATGTAAGACATACAGTGTGCAACTTCTACAGACCTCAAAGAGCAGGGCACAGTGACCTTGTAAACGTATTCGTTCCCCATTTGCCAGAGTGAGGAGCTTGTTGTCATCCATGACCGAATTCATGTTCTCAACCCACAGAGCATCCACATCTCCATCAAAGAGGATGTATCTGTGAGTTTGAGTTTAAGTTAAAGAATTGTCTACATTACTAGCATTGACATATACTGTAAAAGACTTGTGTGTGGCACATATTCATTTGTTACTTGCTCTTTATGAAATATTTCATTTTACCTCTTTTCTTCTTTGTCAGTTGGCTTGTTGATGTCACGGAAGATGTTGGATAAGAGCCCGTCTGTCCAGTCTCGAGTGTCAGGATCCAATATACCATACAGCTCAATGACACTCACAGCTTTGGGGTTCAAAGGATATAATTTGGTATGTAATCCCAATCTGGTGGTGAAATGCTAAATCAATGACTGTAATGTAACAAAAGGTAGCAGTAGAAAATAAGGTCATCCGAGAAAGACTGACTTGGTTTGAGCTTGACATAAAGTATTTATTACAACCGATTTGCCTCCACCTGTTGGACCCACTATCATAGTTGTGTGTCGTGTCATCATTGTTTCATACATCTGCACCACTTTATCCACCTGAAAGCACAGATATCCATTTGAAGGCTCAACAACAATTTTTTTGTTGCTAAAAGCCAGACCATTTTAAGCATCACGCATCATAAGTGTATACTATGAATGTGTGAAGAACACATTATACCTGAATTGGTAACAGAATGTATTTATTCTCCTCCAGGACCTCTTCAACAGCGTCAGTGAAGTTAGGATAGCCTACGCGAGGGCATTCCAGTTTGGGAAACAGGTCTGAGATCAGGCCAAGGAATAGAGGAACGTCCTCCAATACAAACTTTGGCAGATTCATGTCCCTCAAAGCTCTCATTAGCAGTAAATCCTAGAATGAAAGGAAGAAGAATTTGCTTTGCTTGAAGGAACAAAGATTATTGCATAAAACGGCTTTTAATGGGGGATGATGGTAAACTGAATACAGTAATGTAATCCTCTGATTAAACAATTTAAAACTGTGTTTATTTGCATGCGCATGTGGCTCGTGTGTTCGGATAAATGTTTTTTTTTATTAACAGCACAGTAGCTTTAATAAAAAAAACTATATTGTTACAATCCCTTGTCTCACAGTCTCGCTGTGTATCTATGGTCACTTCACTTGACTAAAAAGTGACGGGTTGCCATGGGGTTCTCTGATTCCCAAAAAACTAGATGATGGATGAGACAGAAAACGCTAACTCCCACTCTGACTTTTTCGAGTGTGAAATCTGGAGGGGAAAAAGTGATGATTGCACCTCAGCAATGTCTGGTGAGCCCCTTTTCAGTTCTCCTGCCATCACCAAGACAGATTTCAAAGCTCGGAGGCCAAAGTCATAATGAGATTGCTTGGAGAGCTGCTCGCCAGACAATTTATAGAGCACAGTCATCTTCTTTGCAAGGACCTAAATGAAACAAAAGTTCACAAAGTTATTTTGCACTGTAAATTTGTTTACTGCACATGCATATAGAAATGTGGGTACAATTCTCACCTTGGCCATTAGGAATCCCTCAGAAAAGAGCATAATCTCACAAATTTGTTGCAAATCGGGTACAATCACCACAACAGGCCTGAAAAGAGCTTTGACTGACTCAGGCAGCTCTGTGCGCCCTGGGTAGCCCGGGTTCATGGTGATGAAGATCCCGATTCGGTTATCCAGGGTAATCTCGTGACCCTCAAACTGATGTCCAAAATGCCAGAGTGTTACTTGGCGAATGTACAAAACAACAAATCTCAAGAACCAAAAATGACCAGGAATTATAATAAAGAATTTGAAAGACTCACATTAAATACGTTGAGGGAAAGAATAAGAGCATTACGAATCGTATGAATTTGGGAAGAGATAACTGAAAGGACTGAGGCATCAATACGGTTGAATTCATCAAAGCAGACCCAGGCTCCACATTGTGCCAACCCAGAGAGGATTTTCCCCACAGCCTGCACAGCGAATACAATAAATTAGGCAGACAGGAACGTAATTACACACCACCTTTTTGAGGACAATTGGAATTTTATTCAAGCTTCTTACCTTGTAGTCCATGCCTTCACCACAGTTGGTAACCACACAGAGCAGGCCCAAAGCTTTGGCCAAATCTTTGGTGGACTCTGTTTTACCAGTACCAGCAGGTCCAGCAAGAGCACCACCCAGGAACATGGAGAGAGCCTTCAACACAAATGCGTACCCATATCAGTAAGTTGCGTAAAGTGTTTTAATGTAACCAAACCTGTGTAAGGGTGAGGTAGATTCTGTCTGTCAGAGGAGTAATAATCAATCGGCCATTCAACCCCATGTATTCGTAGCCGTAAAAGAAAGATGAACTGCACTGGCGCACAACAACATTGTCTTCTTCCTGGACCCAGTAGAATCTTAATTGGCTTTCCCACTCAAACTTCTCCGCATCCATGATACTGCAGAGAGAAACAGGAGACTGCAATTCAATAAACTATACTTAATCTACACAGTATCAGCAACCTGAGTGATGAGAGCTGTACCTGTTCTGTAAAAAGCTGTCCACAATGTCTCTTGCATGGACATCTATGATAAGGACAGTGTTGATCTTTCGTCTATCATTTTTCCCTAGAGGCCGTGTTATACGTGTCACCAACTCATCAATCTGCTGGTGCATTTTCTTCGCATAATTCTTTAGAGCATCTTTATCTCCCCTTTTCAAGTTTTTAAAAACATCTTCCACCTCCCATGTCCACCACACTTGATTTGTTGCCAATACCACCATGCCTTGAAACAGCAACATCCAATCCACCCTAAATGACAAGGAGACTTAAAGTGGGAACGGTTTCACTCAGACGTACACTAGATAAACATGCTGAAAATCAACACACACCTGCTTCCGTCTTCACAGTTACGAAAAATTGCTTCTTTAGTAATTAGTCGATTACTTCGTCTCATCTCAGTTAAGACTTCTGTCATCCATTCCTCCACCCTTCCTTTGACTTGTACAGGCTTTTGAAATTCCATCACTTCACCTTCGGTAGACACTATGGCTGCTACCGATGTCTCTTCACTAGTCTTCGTGTCAAAACGCAGAGATGTGATGTTATCATACATCTTGTGAAAGAAAAGTGAAATAGTGTTTAAGATGTTTCACCTATTTCACTTCGCATACCTCGTCCAAGAAGGTTTATTAATGCTTGGAAGGATGATGACTTTACATTCTCACCTTTATCATATGTTCTTGAACACCCTCATGGCACCTACTTCCCAAAATACTGAGCAGTTCATCATCAGAGATGAAGTAGAAGCGAGGGAAGGCATCCCGTTTGGAATCTAGGTAATCGTTGAGGCTCTTCTGACACCTTTCAAGGTTTTCACTGAGGTTCTGCAGCTCTGTTAGCCGGTTAGGGGCCAGGCAACACTGCTTTATGTTTGGCTTTCTCTGTGTTTCATTCATTATCTACACAAGAATGACCAGTAAATACTTAAAAGTTTGTTCATGTAATACACTGAGGTGTGGCCAAAACTCACATCTTTAAATTTTTTGTCGATTGTGTCAAATGTTTTGGCTTCCTCCGGTAACTGCGAGGAAATATCACCACCAATGAATATGTTCTCTAAATACATCCATTTCCGTTGTACCAGCAACCAAACCTGGGCAAAAGTATGAAGTATATTGAAATATAGATGAACCGTTAAAGGCGGGTGAATTTACATTTTCGGACCTCTATGATTTCGTTAATAAGAGACAGGTCTTTCTCCCATTGTTGTATGGTGCTTAGAAAAGGTCCTGCAAAGCGGCTCCCTGCCATGCTTTGCAAATTCAAGGAGTCGTTCTCCACATTCAAGAGAATCTCATCAACAGCAACCAAGATATAACACTGTTTTTTCGTGTGTTGACTATAGAGCTGTACAATGAATTTCATGTTTTCCCAGGTCTTCGCCACCTCTTTTACACTCTGAGTGACACAAAGAGACATTTTAATGAATTATCTTCCTTTATTTCACATTTTAACTCCAATTTGGACTTATCGATAAAGAGCTTACCTTTTCAACAGCAAGCTCTTTCACCGCTGAAGTGACGATTTCATCTGTGACGTTTGCATTTTTATGAAGATCCATTGCAAACATGTTTTCCAGTGTAAAACTGCGTATGTTGATCTCAAAGCTTGTGCCCGTCCTTTGCATCAATTCCTTCCAGTGTCTGTTGGAGAAAGTGTGTACTTGTCACTTTTTGTTTGGGTTTTTTTGGTGGATGGATGTATTTTCCTTGTGTGTCCTGTCCATGTGATTGTATGAGTTTCACCTACTGTGTCTCTTTTGGCTTTCCTTCCCTTGTGTGACCCAGAAAAAAACACTTTGAAAAAATAATTTATTGAAATGAAAAATTAAACTCCTACTTTGTTGATCCGGAATGATTCCTCTGTTACTGGCATGACTTGGAGATGTGCATATCAGAATGTAACCACCCTGTTGAAGGTGAACAAAGTAACCAACCTTTCTCTGAGTGCTTCGTTCTTCAGGTCCAGCAGAAGAGGGAGAGAATCTTTGAATTCCTTCATTCTGGCCTCAACAAAGCAAGCCACGGGGAGCGCCTGTACATCTTTGGGCAATTTCCTCAAATCCTGAACAAAGGATTCAACCCCTTCCTGAAGCAAATGGATGTCTAAGTCTATCCACAAGGTCTGAGACCACTTTGTCTTTGCAGCCTGAAGAACAATATCAAGAACCAGACAGGTGATGTGTACAGAAAATCTGATGCGTCATAGAATTTGTGTGACATTTTAAACCTGACCTTTTGATCGCGGTAGATATCATAAATCTGCTTGAAGCTATCCATGTCTTTTTGCATGCCGACAATCTCTGGATATGCAAGGACAGGAAGGTCCAACAGCTTCTCAGCATTAGCTATCTCCTGCCGTCCTTCCACCATTTTGGCGAGCTCCGCTTCATACGATTCCATTATTGATAGTCCTACCAGGATTAAAAATGGATGGATCACTGCAATGCCATAAAATCTAAGTAAAATTCAGTGATTTCAGTAAAGATTTTAAGAAGCTATATACCTTTATCTAAATCATTCCCCACAGCTCCAGGACCATGCATATTAAAGCTTTCCACAAAGATGTACAACTCCTCCCGAAAATCTTCTGCCATCTTCTGGGTGGTCTTTGTTTAAATCAGGTGATAAAGAAAGAGCCATATCACTAAATTTCTCTTGCGAGGACTTGGTCTTTGCATTTATAGGATATTATGTGTATTCGTCCAGTCTAATATTCTAACCTTTTTGAATGAAATCTTTATATCTGTGAGACTCAGATCTACTTTTTTGGATTCCACAAACAGTTGCTCCCAAAGCTGGTTGATGTTCTCTACAAGCTCAAGCTCCTCTTTTTCAACCTAAACATTAAAGATACAGCTCAATAATTCTGTAAAATGTTGACTCACTTATGCAAAACATTTTAAGAGTAGTATATGCTAAATCAGAGTACCTCCACTTTGTACATAGCCATTGTTCTATATCTTTCCTGAATATTTGTGATGCTTAGCTCCACATTAAGAGACATATCTCTCACAAAAGAGACGGTCCCAAGGACATTTTTCAAGTTCTCAAAGGTGTCAGGACTTTGTTTAAGCTTCTTTGAAAGTTGCTATGGAAAACACATGATTAAAAGGGTAATTAACTTGGTAAAATAGCTGGTAACATTTCAAGGCATGTTTAAAAGACATTCACTTTACCGTGAGTTCATCTCTTAAATTGAAGAGTTCCTCTTTGGCCGATTTGTTGAGCTGACTTCCAAATGAACTGATCCATGACTCTGCCATCTCTTGCACAGTGTGGCAAAGTGGCTCCAGGTTTAGTTGGACAATGTGCACATTAATAAACACAGGCTCCAGGAGGACCTTTTGATGTATATGAGCATAAAACTGCAGCCTGTGATCGTACATAGCGCACGACGGGTTTTTAGCAGCAAACCGTTCACAGACTGTGGCTTTGTCCTTTTCCCATAGAGGCTTGTACTGTTTCCAGTGATTGAGGTATTGGTCTGCAGAAAGCAGCAACTGCTGAATATTTTGGGACACTTCAAGTGCACTCTCATTGATTTGAGGATGATAAGATACGCTGTCAAAAAAACTAAAAGTCACCAAGTCATCACCATCTATTTGTTGTGGTGGGCACTCAATGCAGGTTCCGTTCATCCAACGCGTAAATTCCTGGAAAATAAGACAAACATGGACAGATCGCATAAGAAAGCAATGCAAATATCCAGTCTAAAATTCACAATAGCTGGGTAGAATATAAAATAATGGTCTTACTTTGGTGCTCTCGACACAATCTCTGATACACTGCATGAGTAACTGGTAGATCTCGTTTATTTGAGGTTGCAATAAAATTTTGGGGGCAGAGAGGATGGCATCAATACGGAAAAGAGGTTCACTTCCCGACAGAACAGCACTGAAATCCTCGATATTTCTAAATTTGGCAATCAACACATGGCATGTTTTAGAGGTCGCCGTTATCACGATAGTCGAAAAAATGGTCACAGTATTAGACGTTACCTCAGCACCATGTTAATTAGACAATCGTGCACCTTGTGTTCCCAGTATGCATAGTAATTTGACATACATTTGGATTTGCCAGTGTTTGTTTCCATAATCAAATGTTCCACTTTAGTCAGAATAGGTCCAATATCAGTGTATTTGCTTTTCAACAAATGTACAGTCTTGGCCAGGTCTCTATCAATACATTCGCAAAATTCCCTGACACCTGAAAAAAAAAACATAAAATTGTAATTATGACTTTAAGATACAGTATAGGGGGGTTAATATAGATGTGTTTATGTGCTAATTATTTGTACTTGGTAAAAGGTCTGTCTTATCTGGAGCAGGACATTTCAGGAGGTTTGCCATCAATATCGACTGCAACCTGGCTTCAATATCAAGCTCGTTGTTTTCGATTTGATTGACAATTGATTCAAACTTTGAGAGTTCCTGATTTGTCTCATTGATGAAATCTGCTATCGCTAAATTGAAAATATACAAATAAAACTTTCATCATACCTCCTGTGTAATAATGCATGAATGAAATCAAAGCAAGATTTTAGAATCATACCCAAGGAGTTCCAGTTTAGTCTTTTGCATCCTGATGAAAACAGTGTTTCAACCCTTTCGATGTTTCTTCGCAACATGAAGATCTTTTCGTCACTCAGACCATCAATTGTAGAGTTGTGGCGATTGGCAAGCTTGCGCAGCTCTTCATTGTACCTGTAGTCAATATAAAATGCTAACTTTGAGACTATGTTTCTTTTGCATATTGTTATTCTTGATGAGTGTAACAACCTTATGAAGTTCAATTCCTGTAGAGTCACATTTTGAGCGACCTCTGGTATGGAAAAAGACATTGAAATCAAGTTTTTTGTCTCAGCAATCATTGTCATGATCTCGAGTGGAAAATTTGCATGGTATCGCTTATGCTGCTGAGAACCGGTAAGAGTTGATGCCGGAATGACCTTGAGACATATCAAAATAGTGGTTATTTTCTTTACTTTTAAGCTATGTTAAAGTAACACTGATACATACCAACTCTCCCTGGGATTGACTTTCATTTAAAACGACGGCCAAAATGGGTGTCTTCAACAATGTTGGCAAATTACATTCCGTGTCAGAAATCCAAAATTTATACTTCTTCATGGTATGGTCGCTCATTTTTTTCGCCAAATCCAAGTATTTGTTTTTTGCCTAAGAAAAAAAAATCCCAAGAAAACAGAAAATTTTAAATATTGTATTTTTTCACCTTTGACTAAGAATACAAGACTCACCACTTTGCCCATTTCACTCCCCAATAAATCTGGCATTGTGAGGAGAGGAACCATTCCTTCTTTCACATGATGAAATAGGGTGCGAGCCCACCTGATACTACCTGCCACGGGGGGCTCGTTCTTATTTATGTTTGGTTTGTTTTTCTTTTCCTCAAAGATTTCATTTATACTGTCAACCTACAGGAAAATATAAGTCACATCTTATCCTTACAACAGTGTGCCGAATAACATGCAATATATAACAAGAAATGAAATGTTATAAATCATTACAAAACATGCAGTGATGCATTACAAACCTCTTTGCAAAACTGAGACAGAAGTTCATTACTTTTTTTCATCAAATGATTGTTGATAACGGGTCGAGAGCAAATGTCTTTATATTTTACAAGCATGCTAAAGGCAGCACTTGAAGACCGCAATGCCTTAAAAGACTGGTCAATGAAGGTGATGACCTCTCTCTCAATGGCCTGATCAAATACACATAAAAGGTAGATATAAATTATATTCGGGCGGATAAACAAGTACCTAATGTTGACAATGATCTTGAATTCTAAACTTACATGAACACTACTGTTGAAGTTTTGCATGAGGATTTTCCAACTGCTCATCTTGCAGATATTGAAAGGATCAAAAGTTATTCCCTCAAAAGGTTCTCTTAGGTTGTCTACTTTGGCCAGCATCTCATCAAATTGTTTTGGGTCCAAGGTCAGACTTTTTAAGTCTGGGCTGAAGATGTTGCAATACTCATCCAAATTCTACTTGGATGATTACAGATATGTTAGATATTGAACCGTTGTCACCTATTCAGTCCTAAAACATCAGATGACAATGTGTGCATGACACGAACCTTCAAAACACAAGACAAGTCCTGACAGATGGCGGCCATATAATCAGTTTTCTCAAAGAGCTTTCTCCTATCAAACTCCCAGCGTTTTCCAGTGCCTGCTTGCTCAATTTCAGCACGGACTTCAAAGTATGAGGACTTCCACAATTCCAGAACTTGTTTAGCATCCTCTACCTTGGATTTTGCCACTTCTCTTTGATTTCTATTAAAGAAACCCAAATGAGACGTTAATGACAGAGAAATAGACGGTCTTCCAAGTGTTTAATCAAAACTTGACCTACTTGAAAAGCACTGGAATATCAATGACCTGAGCTACCCGCTCAGACAGTTGCCAAACGATGCGTTCCATCAAGGGCACCATACGCTCATTGTTGTTGTAGTAGGAGGATATTAACCACACAATTTGCAGGCTGTTCATTAGAGGTGGGATGGTCTCAAGAAAAACACTAAAGTTTGTTCCTGTAGCCAAATTCTACAACAGAAAAAACACAGTGGGGACAGTGCGAAATCCAAATATACAGACACACACATTAATATTTCAGACTTTTCTAACAAATGTATTGATCACCTTGAAATGCCTTTCCAATGTTTGAAGGAAGCGTACATTCTCGTCCGCCTCTGTGCAATATTTAACAAGTTTATCTACTGTAGCATCCATAGTGGTCATGACACCTGCTTGTGCTTTCTTCAATAAAAGTAGAATCTTCTTAACTGCAGGTTTATTAAGCTTCATTCTCACAGCACTCAGGGTGTAGGACCTTTCCTGCCAGAAAACAATTTCAGCCATGGGACTAGGTGTCTTTGGCTTCTTTTTTTCTTGTTCCTCAATAACAACAATAAGCTGAGTCTGCCAGTTCATCACACATTGCTCCAACTTCTCTACCATCATTGGATTGTTTAGCAGATGGCTGACCTCAGGCTCCATATTTACCAACTCTGGGATGTTCAGAGCAATTTCATCTGAAAAAGAATGTTTTCTTTCAGAACAAATTTCAATGGGTAGAAGAAGTCACTCAACATTTACATCACGTGTCAAAGTGGCGGCCCGGGGGCCAAATCTGGCCCCCCGCATCATTTTGTGCGGCCCGAGAAAAGTAAATCATGAGTGCCAACTTTCTGTTTTAGGATCAAATTAAAATGATAGATATAGATGTATATTATATTTCCTGATTTTCCCCCCTTTAAATCAATAATTTTAATTTTTAATCCATGTTTTTTTCTTTGTGTTTTTAGTTTTTAAAAATCATTTTGTAATATCTAAAAATATTTTATGTTTTCCATTTTAATATGGAACATAATTAAAGAAAAAAATGGTTTCCTTTTGAAATGAAATACAAATGATTAAATAAATGATTTTCCCTCATTAAGAAAAAAAAGCTCAAATAATCATTGTTTTAGATCTATAAAAAACAGAATATTTAGGGGTTTTAATCCAGTTCTTTTAATCCATCTAAATATTATATCTAAAATGGTCCGGCCCACATAAAGTCGAGTTGACGTTAATGCGGCCCGCGAACCAACCCGAGTCTGACACCCTTGATTTACATGATGCAATCAGTGCATTTAGAAGCTCATGATCTGTTTAAATTAAAACAATTTAAAAAACAGCCTTGGACCTTGTACACCTAGAGATGCATGTGTGTTTACTGTGTATCAGAGGTTATCATAAATATTTGCACTATGGGTAGGAAGGTGCTTCATTGTGTTGCAAATAAACCTTGAGTTTGAAGCTGTTGAAAAGTTGAGTTGACCAAAGCCAAAAACTTGTGAGTACTGTTGAGTAACTCATTGCGAACTGATGCTTGGTCACTTGGTTTGGTTGGAGTCTCCTTTCCACTGCTGAATTCTTCACAGCCCACCTTATTTTTTTTTATCTGGTGGGCAGTCATTAGTGGAATATAGATCTAAAAATAGACAAACAAAATACCATGTTTTTTTTCTCTTTGCTGCTAAGAGAATAAGCCTTACTTACATGTATGAGTTTTTTCTGCAACGTTTGCAGGTTGTGCCCATTATGCAAACCGGTCTCGAAGAATTTGGGCATCATCTTATTAGCCTCCGTCATGTCCTGCGGCTCGACAATGGTGTCTAAAATGTGATGCACAAAGAACAATACGTTGTTTTTTCCAACTATAGAGCATCAGAATTGCCATAATTTAGATTTTATTCTTACTCTTTGTGGTCCTGAGGAAATATAAAACTCGAGATTTGGCGAATTCCTCTGGCACTCGGTTTATTGCCATGTGAAGAACAGTGTGATAGACAAGTTGAATTGTCTGAGAATACACAATTTATTCTTTTATTCAATCATTAATGAACACCAAAAAGTTTCAAAAATTGCTTTAATATAAATCGAAAAAATTAAAACAATGAAAAATATCTAAATAATTAAAAAAGAATAATCTTACATGACTTGGTTGTTCAGAAGTCTCTGGTCCAGGTTGGATCTTTGACTTCTCGTGATTCAAATAGTCACCAGATTTTCTGTTTTCTAAAGCTAATACTGAAATGGTAACATTAATTATTATTCAATAAGGGAATTGATATTTAAAACACCTACAGGCAGCAATAGATTTCCAGTCTTTTCAAACTTGAAGGAACTGGAAGCAATTGAATAATGATCCTGGGTACATAAGGTTGGACGTCTATTGCCGTCAATGGCAACCAAATCATCATGTATTATTATATAATATTTCTACAATATTATGTGATAAAACCATTTAAGAAGAGAAAAAAATGTGCATGGAATAGTTGAAATAATAAATAAAAGTGGTCTTCACCTTGAGGAGTTTTCACTTCAATCTCCTCCTCCCGAACAGTTTTCATAAACAGAAGGCAGCAGACGGTGTTTTCTTCAAGAACGACATTCAAAAAGCGAACAAGTTGCGCCTCTTCTTCTCCATCTTTGCGACTCAGAAGTTCATCAAAACATGCATTGTCAGCTAAATTGAAAGAAACACGAACTCGCTGGCGAATCCACTCCACGCGTGTATCGTCGTGAGCCATGACTACAAAATGACGTTTCTCATCATTGCAAGTTCGATTTTATTTAGTTTACACGGAAGGATCATTTGCAGTGAAGTGCCGTTAGCGCGTCTACTTAGCACGTTGCTGTTAGCAACCGACAAACTGAGGGACTTCCTGCCAGGTAAATGTCACAAATACAGAAAATACAGTAGCTGACACTTACAACTTATTTATTGATTATTTATATGTGCACTTCATGGTGAAGCTTTAAATCTCATTATACCTGGATTATGACAATAAAGGCATTTTTAACTTTAAATTTAACAAATAAAATTGAACTAACGTTTATTCTCTTTAATAACATCTCTAAAGTTCCCAAAAAAGTTTGTCTAACTGGATTTGCAACAATATTAAACATATGAAAAGATAAGGGTGTGTCTTTATTTTTAATTCTACAACATGTTGGGGAAATTAATGTAAAAAAAATGCATTTACTCATTCAAGGCATCAATTCAAATGGATTGGACGCCTGTTGCCGTCAATCTCCAATCTCGTTTAATTTAGCTTGCATCAGCAACTGTGCATAAAGCTGTAGTTTTGCTATTCCTTCCTCTTTTCTTATTTATGGTGAAAGTCTTAACTGTCATCTAATAATGTGGATTTAGATGAAATATGCCTTTCAATAGCCATCTTACCAAAAATAAAATATGGCTATTACTTTATTTGATTTTGTATGTTAGCATCTTTTCTTTGAATTAAATCAATACTAAAAGGCATACATTTGCCTATTGACTGCAGTTACCTTTACTATATACAACTTTATCCTACTCTTTTGTTTCCCCAACTATAAATGATTGAAGCAAGCATGTTTGCAAACAGTCACATAGTTCTCAAATTAAAAATAGAAAATATCTATTACAAGGGGTGCAAAAATAAGTTTATTAAATCTTTATAATGAAATGAAATTAAATGTTTGAAATGAATCAAGCTGTCTTCAGCCTTTTTGTATTGGATCATGTAACATGTTAGTCCTACTATATGACCATAGAATTGTGACAAAAATCCAGACGGAGTGTTAAAAACTTACAATATTAACAAATATGGCAATAAAATTTGACATTAACAGCTATAAGAGCACTGAATTAAACAATGCAAATGATAACAATCACAACCTTTTAAAACAGGTGTATCCTATAGTATTATGATTGCCAGAGAACATGGGAAACAATCACGTGAAAAAGTGAAAATAAAATCTAAAGCAGCCCTTAGTAATTCCAAAGGCCAGGCATAATGATTGCAACAAATAACATAATGCCTGACTTCACTTCATAATCACATTTGGTAAAGTGCTGCACTTTGACTGTAAAATGTTCATTAATGTGTGATGTGCTTATTGTATACATGAATACAATGCTAAAGGCGACCTTGTGACTCTAAACTAAATAATATTTTTAAAAAAGAACTGTACATTCGTCTTTAATTCTCAAGCATTTTAAAAGTAAATAAATAAAAAATATAATCCTGTCCAAGTATCAACATCATTTGTCTCCCATGAGGCAGAATCTTTTCATTTACAAACATGAAAATATATCACATGATATGCAGTGTTTTGGTATTAGAAGTCAAGACCACAAGGCTAACTGAAGATTGTGTTATTCGGTGATACTGTTTAAGGCAAGACAAAGTTATTAAATGAAAGCTTGCTCTCCGGAAGGTTATGGAAAACAAATCTGCCAAAATTGAAAATTGGGAAAAGATGACATTAATTGTTCCGATCCCTGGGGGGGAAATCCCAAAAGGGTTGGATGGATACATAAAAACCAAATAACTACATACTGTGTGCCAAACAAGAAATGAATGGTTGTTGTTGTTTTTTTAATAAAATACAACTCCTGCAACTAAACAACATTTAAAAAAATACAAGAAATTAAGTGAAATTCACTTTTTTTCCGTTTTATGTGTATTCATTTTCAACTTGGCAGATGTTTTCTCATATATGAAATTAAGAAACACTTAGTCATGACAAAAAAAAATCCAGGTTCCAAATACATTTTTGGCTTAACTGAAGTGAATCATTATACTGATGGTACAAAACAGCCTTTGATATTTATTACACAAATATAAATAGAACAACAGCAGTTTTGGTATATCTCTTTCTGGCAGTTTTCTTAAATGCTGTGGATTGTTGTGGCCCCTTTTTCAGTTCAGCACACTTGGAAATGATTAAAGGGTTCAGGTCAAATCAGTTCATGAAATCACTGGAATAATCAGTTTGGATTTAAATAACCCAAGAAAATGTCCTTTACTTCACAGTAATCCTTCCTGTTCAAAGTTGGAGGGCAGGAGAGAGAATGAAAAGGGACAAAACTTTACACCTGTTCCACTGTAGAATTTATTCTGAAACTCCACCCTGTGAGAGAAAAAAAATGATTCATATTAAAAAAAAAATTTTTAAATTGCCGACGCTGCTTTGTGACTTCTTACCAGTGCAGTCGAAGGGCATGCAGGAAAGCAGACAAGCCCTCCATTACCAGCAAGATGGACACGGTGAGAACGGCAAATATGCCAAACACTGGCACCAAGAATAGAACCCCAAGCATTGATTCCATTCGTAGTCCCACTCGCATCACCATGGCCCACAGAACCTCAGATAGCTCTGTGTGTAGAAAAAAAGTCTACTTTTAAAAAGGTGTAAAATGTGAAATGGCAATTATCTTCAATAATTTTTTTAAAGGTACAATCACAGGCATTTTAGATACATAATCCCTATTAATTCTTAGTAAAATCTTTAATCTAAAAATAATTTTGGATGACAAATGGCATGGGTGAAATACAGATCACCTTAAACAGTTAAAAGTTTTATTTTTTCCTTTCAATCTGGGTACTAATGTTGATTTAGAAATTCCAATGCACTCTGGTGCCTGTTCTAGCCAGATTACTACGCGTCAGACTTACGAGCATGTGCAAGACTCAGAGCCCAGAGCCTGAGGTATGAAGCCGTATTGGAAATGCACCCCAAGCAGTACTCGATAGTGTGAATGGCCTGGTGTAGAAACTCATCTCCTAAGTCAAACTGTTACAACAAAAACAAAAAGGTACTTTATAGGTTCAGTCAGTGTGTTTTGTTAGGGTGCAGCAACTGACTATGCTGACCTTCTCTGGGTGCTGCTCTCCGCTAGAGGAAAGGTCAGCGTGATTGCTACCCTCTTCAATGTCATGAGTCCGCAAAAGGAAGAGCTCCTCTTCACTATTGTGACGTACACGCTCGTAACCCTGTGAAAGAACATGACACCAAGACACTTGCTGATACATCCATGCAGGCAAGTTGTTTAGCAAAGAAGCTCTTCACTCACCCTGTACATTTTCAGCTGATGGCTTCCATTATGAAGCCAATATAGGTAGAGTGGCTTCCCAAGGAGCAAGGCAGGAACTGAGAGCACAGCAATGACTACCAGAAACCTCTGCAAGCCGATCTGTAAACACAAACAATATGAATTTCTTGATTGCCGACCGTGAAGTTTCAAATACTGACTTTGTTCTTGTTTTACGCGGAGCCATATTTCTGATTTATTTTAGTCTCAGGGCTGATTAATTACAATCAATAATTGTGGCCTTATTGTTGCTCGAAATGGCCAGGAGGGGAAGGATGTGGTCTTAATTCATTTTGAACTTGTTTCTGTATGCAATATGACTGATATAATATAATTTTTTCTACATAGGAACAATAGTAAAATCCTTCTTAATATATTTTTGCATCCATGGAATATAAAACAGTTTTTTTTAATCTTTCTGGTAAAAAACAACAACTTTGATTTTTCTTTCTCACCTGTCCAGGGAAGAGGAGCTGAACTGAGTCACCTTGCATGAGGAACATGTTGATGAAATGAATGAGGATGCTAGGAGCCTGCCGGGAGTTTTTGGCAGAGAAGAAGAGCCACTTGTAAAGTATCATAAACACCAGGTATCCAAAGAGGCACAGCAGGAACAGGATCTCAGGGAGAAAGACCAAGTACAGATTGTACTTCCTCCTGAAGTGCCTGTTTTTTTAAATAAAAGGTAGGCAAACGATCACATCCTATAGTTTTTGCTCACATGATGTCAAGATTATGATGTAATACTTACAAGTGATTCAAAGTGCTGAGGATTACCCCAAAGCTCATGTGAATTATTCCCAATATGACTGACATTTTCATTTTATAGGAGTTTAGAAATGTAAGACGGTTCATTGCCAAGTTCCAGATCTTAAATGAGAGAAACATATTATTGCATTACACAAAAGTGGCAGGCTGCACAAAACAGTTACAAGTAATATATATATATATATATATTTTTTTTAAAAATCGGACTATAAACAGCACCCAACTATAAACCGCGCCCTTCAAATATGATTTATTCATACACTGCATAAGCCACACTGGACTGTGTGTGTGTGTTATATGCCTTGTTCTGTTTGAAAACAACTCTTCAATTGTCTTGCATGTTTTACTCACATATGGTTGGCTGGGGGAACTATTTGGCAAATTTCCGACTGGGAACTAACTATCAAGTGGAGTAAGGGGGATCTTGACATGATTTTGTAGCACTAATAGCGTATGTATATGGAATCACACAAATGTGGACTGCAAATCAGTTTAAATTACACAACGATACATAGAAAAAAATGCCAATAGTTTTATATTATTTGGGCAATATATATGGTGAAATTGTCCAGCACTACTGTCCACCTACTGGGTCAATTCCAATGGGATATGGTCCACTGAACACTCCAGTGACATTTGGATCCAGAGAAAGAAAGCGATTCCTTTTGACATCTGTGCCACTATTTGGAGAAGATTAAACAACCTTTGTGAGTTAATAGCAGAATAAATGAATATTTCAACATAGCATATAAGCTTTTCACAGTATGCTATTATCTCTGTTTAAAACTTACTTCCATGCCTTTGCTGTAAACATGGCTTTGACACTCCATCCTGAACCGAAGATGTTAATAGATTTGGAGAAGCAATCGTTGTATATCAAGCCAGTGTAAACAGAGAAGAGGCCCATCATTAGGATGATGTAACGACCCTCAAAAAACGTGTTCCAGATCTGCATGTGACCACCAAATTACTTAGTTACATGCCAGTGTTATCTGGATGAAATCACAGGTTTAAAAGCAACTTACCTCATTCCTGGTATTCTTGAGCTTGCGGTTGTTCTCACACAACACCATCCAAAAAGCAAAGGCAGCCATAAGAAGACCATGACCCATGTCTCCAAACATTACAGCAAACAGAAAGGGGAACGTAATGATTGTAAAAGGAGCTACAAAAACAGAAGAGCAGAATTAGAAAAAAAACAATACAAGCAGTAATACCTCTTAAATTCAGGGCCTGTAATTGAAATAAACATGGGCCATGATTTTCCATAAATAATAATATTTAAAAAAATAAACAGGGACCCACTTACCAGGATTTACTTCCCTGTATGTCCCCACTCCATAAGCATCTACTATGTTCTGGAAGCCAACAGTGAACTTATTGGACCTCATCAGGGTTGGTGGAGTTTCATTTGTAGGAATGCGATTAACAAAGGAAGGAACTGTTGATCCACTTTTTCTCTATCAAGACATCAACAATCTTAAACACCCGGTAAAAATAATTATAGATTTTTGCACTTAAGGTATTTTTGAAACTTTTCCTGAAAATGCAAACATGTAAAGTAATACATAAGTAAGTAATAAAACCCTATAGTTAGGGTTTCTTTACCGATCCATCTTCGAGTGCTCTTCTGAGGGTGGGAAGCTCATCGACAGGACACCAAACTTCAGCAATCAGACACTTGTTGGTGACATCAAAACTACACTGGTTGAGAATGTAGTAGACCGCTTTCATCTTTTTGACCTGCATGACCCATGTGTAGACTGATTCGGAGGCCTTTAGCAGGACCTGCTTCAAGTAATCTTCAGTTCTATGAAGTACCTGTAGATAACAACAACAAAAGACGCCTCAAGAGTCCATTCATTCATTAATTTTTCAATCCCAAAACTGTGGGATGTTTGCAATATATGGTCAGCCCGGATCAATATACATCCAGGGGGGACAGAGTTCAAATAGGTGCACAGCATCCTGGGGAAAAAAATGCTAGCCGGGATCCCATGCTGATCATGTGCTACTGGGAGTGAAAGCAATTGGATTTTTCAGTTACACTGGCATAAAGCTAGCAAACTATTCACGAAGCAGTGACCCGACCAAAGAAACTCTCCTGACTTGCTAACTCAGAGGAAATTGGTTAATCATTTCAAAGAGACTCTTTGTGGCTACTTTTCTGTCTATACTGGGTGTGTGGAGAAAATTTGATGTTCCTGCAAGGGTCCTCTTAATATGCTTATGATCTAGGCAGAGTTATAAAAAGACCACGCTGAATGTGTTTTCAAGGAATGTTGAAAGGGGTAGTTATAATGAATTTGCCTTAAAAATGCCATTAGGGTATTAAAAAATAATTGCTGAAAATAATGTGTATATTCAAATATGTTTTACAAACCTTTCTGTGTTGTGTCAAAAATTAAAATAGTGCTTGAAAACAAATATAAAGACATACAGTGTTCAGGTCTTGAATGCGTGTATTTAATCCTTGGACAACGTTGTTCCTCTCCTCATTGCTACTAGGATAGGGATACACATGGCAGTGGTAACTAGAGCAGAAAGAAAACAGGTATGACTTAAAAGTGACTTCAGCAAAACAATGAAGTTGTGTCCAGCGTTACCAGTCACAAATCTTCTTGACTTTATGGCCAATCTGTTCTCCCCAGTATGAGATCAAGAACACAACATTTTTGGTGGGCTCGCCCTGTAGACATGCAAAAAGGTCTTAATTTGAAAATATCACAATTGTTTGTTACAATCTTATTCAGGACATTGCAGTGTATAACAGCTTGAAAATGTTATCTGATGAAAATGTGCAGGCAAGCGTCTAACAAAAGCCCCCATGAGAACTTACAGTGTCAGGATCTTCAAGATAGTCCTCGACTTCAGCATAACTGAGAATGGTGAAGCCTTTACACACTCGCCACAGCATACGCTCAAACGCTTCGATCTTTGCCCTCTGGATGAGCCCAGAAATAAAACTGTGAGGTAATAAAGACAACATTGACGATGTATAGGAGAGTACGTTTCTCTTATGCTACTGATCCATTTACGTCTAGTGAGGATCACAAATACAGAGCACATTAGCACAATTGCAAATGGGACAACAAATAGTTATCGATCCCTTGCAAGTATCTGAACTAGAGTCATTACACTGTTACACTGTACACATTACACAATGGATTAGATGTAATAACAGCAGTTATTATATGGGTCCGATATATTGTAATATATTACACACCATGTAATATACCCAACAGAATTTAAATTTTACCCCAGTTTGGCTCCCAGCCTCTGCATGCTGTTGTAATCCATCACTGTGTCTTTTTCTAAGAAAGGAAACTCCTCATATGTGACTTGCACCTGCTCTCTCTGGAGGAAAAGCAAAACAAAACCAAAGTACAAAACATAAGAAACAGCAATTTCCCAATTATTATCAAACTGCATGTTAAAAAAGGGCAAACTAAACAAAGAAAAATGGAAGTGTGGACAGCACAACCAACTAAAGTGTGTTACGCACACACCTCAGCACTTCTCTGCACAAAATTACAAGTGATGCGCAGCATGTGTGTGTATTCTATAAGCTCCAATAGATTCTTCTGCAGTCTTTCTTTATTCCTCATGACTTCACTTAACTCTACTTCCAGTCTTTGTAGTTGCTCCTGGAAAAAACACACATATATAGAACATGCAGCACTGCCACTCGTCACATGTGTAGCGCACATCTTTGTCCTACCATGATACCCATCACATGCTTCGGTAAAGGAGTCGCTGGATTGACATCAACCTCTGGCAATGAAATGTCAGCTTTCTTAATTTCCCTCAGCAGGTATCCTGTTAAGAAACACATTTAAACTCTATATGGTAAAGCTATTGTTCGTTCTCCAAATGTTATTAGTATTCCCAGCATTTAAAAAGCAGGAGTCACACACTTACTGGAGTAATTCTCTAATCTTGACTGAATAAAAGACTTAAATTAAGTTAAAAGCCGTAATATTCAATTCATTGAACACGGGATGACATTTGTCCTCACTAGATTCATGGAATTTTCAGTGAATTAAATGAGAAGACACTATTGTTAACTGTATTACTACTTTCTAGGCAATTACAACTTTATACTGGATTCTACCTTGAATTAAGTTACTGCATTCTATTACTTTCATATGTACAATTTATCCCATTAATCTAATAAATGGCTATTCACAATCACATCATTCTGATGACAACTTTATCCATTTTGTGTTCTGTTAAAGATCAGCAGATGCATACATACCAAGGATCCTCTCCATCTCTTCACACCTTTTGATTTCACTTACATATTTTCGTTGGAATGCATTAACACTGGGATTGAGCTGAAACAGGCACAGGAGATCAACACTTATTTTAACATGACATGTGCAAATTGCCAAGAAATGTGATCTAGTGTTCTAAAGGTTATCAGAACAATTTCAGAGCAGATCTAAAGTGTTTGGGGACTTACATCCCTAAATTCCACTATCCCCAGTTCTCCAAGATCACCGATGCAGTCGTAGGCGGACCCGGACTGGAGAAATAGTTGGGCCAAACACATTTCTTCACCCCGCAACAGAGAGCCCATTTTGACAGCTTGCGATCTCACTTCTCCGCAGAGTGGCTAATGTTAGCAAGTGATAAACTGTTCAAAAAGAATTACCGTTCGTTAAATTCCAGCTAGTCGCGTCCGGTTCAACCGGTGTCATAGTTTGAATCTTACGATACCGATACACTTGACTTACTTAACTTCCTTACGCTATCCATACAGAGCCGCTCTCCATCGTCTTATCAGCTAAAGGCTAAAGGCTATTCGCCTTTGTTTTATGGATGAAAAAATATTTCCCTCCAAAGATCGACAAAATACTGAGTGCCCTCAATTTCTTGGGTCACTCTCCACCGGCAATCAATTTGCTGCGCAATTTCTCCATAGTTTTCAAAGTTTTAGCGGAGGTCGCTGGTAGATTCTCCACGTCACTAGATTGTTTCTACGCAGCTCCCGAACCAGCCCATACTCGCGACAACCAATCAGCATCCAGTACTGGAGTCTGCGCATTGATCACATTGGGTTTTCGCTACAGGTGATCGGAAAAACATTTTTGTTAACTATATAAGTATGTATATATATATCAATGATTAAAAAATCAAACTGCCAATGAAGGTAAAAGATGAAAAAGATTTTAAAAAAATTGATCTTCTTTTGACATTCCGTTATACATAAGATTAGAATTTGAATGGTTTTTATTGGATTAAATAAATATTGCGATGAAATAATCAGAATCCGTTTTTTTAATGTTGTCATTCCCTAAACTTTGTTTTTCATACGCAATCTGTCTTGTATTAACCCCCGAATGTCCATTAAAGGGTGTTTGCTTGGTTATTTATTAATATAAAAGATGAAGTAAATTTTCTAAAACCCAAATAATAATGATATTTTGAAGAAGAAAAATCCTGTCTGAATCTTTGCCAGATTACATATGTGTTATAAACCAACCCGTTAGTCAATCTGACGCCGACTCTACCTTGAAACATCTACCGACGTTTATGATATCTATCAGATTCAGGACCAGAAGTACGTAAATACATCGCTAGGTGACATGTTTTTTTCCATAATACCCACATTTTTTTTGTTACCCCTGGAAATTGGTGATATTGTCGAGTATCTTTCTCGATAAAAGCTGTATTTAGTTTTTTTGCCTCAATATGTTTTATACTCACGTTTAGCTGAAAACAATTTGCTAAAGCAGCGCGTTGACTTGGAAAAGTCGCTTAATAATATACGTCACTCTGTTTTCGTTTTATTGGATGCACACTAAGAAACAGTGAACAGCGTGGTTGAATTCAACGTAGTAACAGTTTAGTAGGCATGTTTTCGACTCAATGGGTGAAGTTTGAATCTTCATCACAAACCTTCGCAAACTACCTTGGCTAGAATGGCAAAGGTGACGTTGTCGATCCTATTTTTCTATATGGTTTGCTGGGCCGGTAGCAGCACACTTGGTAAGACATTGCATTTCTGAGCTGGGAGTACATTAAAATGCTTTAATGATATATCTGGCTATATGCTGAGTCAAAAATGTTCTTCTCATAAGTTTTCCAGCCATCATCCATCATTGCAACAGGACCGAAAATCACTTCTCTTTTACTTGGAAACTTAACAGAGGTGTCTTTGAATGTGCGCTATGTGTTTCCATCTAATGTAACAGGTACAAAGAACAAGATTTTACGAAATGTTTTCATTTCGAACTAAGATAGAAACGATTGCTGACACTGTTAATTTACAGGAAGCATTGGCCCTCCATCGTGTGAACCCAAAGAAACACAGTGGATTGTCACGAAAGAATTAGTTGGAACGGTAGGAAACGTGTTCAGCTTCTTTACAGTATTACAAAGTCAGTACTAGTCATCACATGGAAATGGTCTTGAAAAACACAAATGATTATTTAAATGAAGTTGTTTAATTTGTCTGACTTTAATTTACTTTGATGTGCCTTGGCTTTTTTGTTTTATTTGTGATTCCACAGAATGCACTCCGGGTACATTTGCAACTGAATAAAAGTCTGCATTTCTGTGGTGAAAATGAAACAGATTGCTGTTCAGAACCATTGTGTGTCCTGGAGAGCCTACGGGTCTCCGCCTGTGTGAATAACGCAGTTAAGACATCGTTACTGATCCAGGCCAAGATTCATGCTTATTTGAGATTTCCTTTTCCCGGATCGGGTAATGATTCTGAATCAGTCATGACTTAGTCGTACTAGAGATGTTCCTTTCTCAATAAATAGTCATCTCCTCTTTATTGTAGACAATCAAACGGTCATCCCAAATCAAGTGTATGAACCTCTGGGCTCCTGTCCTTGTGACCTCACTACTGGAATGTGTGATATTCGCTGCTGCTGTGACAAGGTGCATATGAAATTGGCATGATTCTGTATCTACATATCTATATTTATTCATGTTTTGTTTTTATTTCAACAGGAGTGTTCGAGTGAAGTGTTAAAGCTGTTTGAGTCTCACTGTTTCCCAGGACCTTTTGGTGGGCAACTCCCTCCTCCTCCAGACTATCATTGTTCTGCGAAGAGCAAGGGGTCTCCTGTTTGGTTTCCATTTCTGTGTGTCATCTCTCCACCTGAAAACAACCCATACTTGGGACACTTTTATCATGGAGACTCAATGTAGGAAATTATTGAATGGTTTTCATTTTTTAAATGATATTTTTTTTGATTCACCTATTACATATATTGTTTTTAATTTGTTTAGCGTACCAAAGCCTCGTCCCTCCTTCCAAAAACCTCTTTTGTCTCCACCGGTTTTTAACACTTACAAACAAGGAAACCCCATTTTTACTTTGGAGGATCAATTGTTCACTATTCCACAGGTTTGTATCGTCTGATTTATTAGTAAGTTATATGTTCTGTGTTTTTGTTGATGTTACCAAAGTTAACAAAACTCTGTTTTGCACACAGATGGCCATTGGACACTGTCTAAACAAAGCTCCAGTTGCCTTTTTGGAGAATTTTAGTTTCCAATGTGTAACCGTGCTGGATTCTTGTCCAAATTCTTTCCCTTTACAAACACTTCCCTCTGACCTGAGCATTCACGTAAACGATGGGAAAGGGGGTAGGTATTTAATGCTTGAAGAACTCTAACATTGCGTCTTATTATGCTTTGATTATATTATTTCTTTTTTACTATAGGTGATGTCACAGTGGTTGTGATGGATGAAGTAGTAAAGGATTTGAGTCATTTTCTTTCAGATACAGCTTTTGGGCCAGGTAAAATTATACTGGACAGTATAATCCATCACCATACTGACTCGTGTCCATGTTGATTTATATCCCTTCAGATATAGACCATGTATGTGAAAGTGTGACCTTGGCTTTGGATTACACATTCCATTGGAAAGGAAACATCATCACAAATATCACCCTGAGACGCTCCATTGGGAAATTAATTTTTAAAGGAAGTGGTATGTGTCCATAACATTCCCATCTTTTATGTACTTGTTCTATTTTTTTTTGGTCTTGGGTTCTTATTGAATTTCCCTTCCAGTGGAGTTAACCACAAGGTATTCTGCTGTTTTTGTGACAAGAGAAAATGTGGAAGAGGCCAACTCCGGGAATCCAGGTAAGAGTGCTTTAATCTTTTTTTTTCTTTGCAAATAAGATTTGGCTTGCTGATACACAAGCATTTTGAATTTCAGGTTATCAGGTAGGAAAACCTGTGATTGCTGGAATTGAGAACACACAACATAATTTCTCCGTGCAGAGGACATCAATCAATCTCTGGAAACCAGGTAAATGACATTACACTTTGTTTATTATCCATAATAAGAAATTAGGTAATTCATATAATAGAGTAATTGCCTTTAATTACTGAACTAACGAAATACTACTTTATTTTGCCGTAAAGTTCTTAACGGGCTGTGTCTCACTGCTAAGAAACAACCAGTTATGTTTGCTGAAAATTCCACATCGGGATGTCAATTGTTTGTCAGCCTACAAAACCTGACCCAGTGTGATCTCCTCAGGTAAGATACATGATCTCATTTGGCAAGTACTATTGAATAAGCCTTAGTAAATCCCCTTAAGCAACGTGGAATGTATTGTCTCCTACAGAGACACTGTTGGTTCCCTGCAGGCAACCTTGGTCACAGCTACATATGTTGCTAAAACTGGAAACCCAAATTCTGAAATAGAAGCAGACTGGGTCCAAATACAATGTAAGTACAGATGAAGAAGTGTCATTTAGGCCCACTGCGGTGGTTTAATATACTGAAATACAATATATATACTGCATGTGGAGTAGGAGTGTGCTTCTGTTGTTGTTGTTCCATATATGAACACTGGGAGTCACTGTTTTTCTATTTGCTGTACAGGGCGTGTCACTTGAGTGTGTGACAAGTGCTCGGCTGTAATTTCTGGTCTGATAGGAATTTAAAACGCAGTGTGCAGCATGCTTTAGTACAATGAGTCGTATCTATGCATGACCTAATTGAATGAACTACATTTTTGCTTCATTGTCATTTAAATGTTAGTTGAAAACTCAAGCAATGCATTGGGAGATGGAGATGGGTCATGCAGTGGAATTCCATCCCATACCCATATTCAAATTTGGAGTTTCATTTCTGGAATGACTGAAGGAAATGGACAAAGGATGATTCAAGACATACAAGTTCGGTCTGTATAGATAGTCGCAATATAAATTAAGGTGACTTATATGACATATTTCTTATTTTGGAATATTTTAAGGTCCACGCTATCGACTTGGGCATTGGACTGTGGAGGCGGTGATGTTTGTGCAGATCTCACAGAAGCCCAGTTGTTTCCTGTCACTTCGTCAGTGACCTTTATTGACATTCCAATATTTACTGGACCACCAAAAACCAGGTAATAACATCTATCAATTATCATTATGTTGGATGAAGTATTACATTATTTAATATTTAAGCATGGAACTTAACACTAACCCATGCATGTGTAGGTTGAGTTATTTCTTCAATCTTCTTATTTCTCAGGTTCCAGATAAACTTTACTGAGTATGATTGTGACAAAAATGATGTATGCTGGCCTCAGCTGGCCTTCCCCTTGACCAAATATTACACTGGTAAGAGTTTCACTGCATACAGCTCTGGTTTTTAGTCTATATATGTTTGTGTGTATGATATTTGAACACAAACTAAACAAAGAATTGCTGAATTTTTATATATTGGTGTTACACGGTGGGAATGTATATTATGCAATTGGAAGGCAGCGGTGTCTATTTTTAAATTTTAGATTGTGTTTTCTTTTTTTTTTTCAGGTGAGCCTCAATCCCAGGCTTTGGCTAAAGGCCTAATCTTGGTCTTGGTTTTCATGGCAGCTTCAGTTCTTAGTACTCCTTGGAGACAAATCTGGCAGGCTTGGAATAGTTCTCTGTAATTTTAAGAATAAAGATTGCCAAGAGTGACTTGTTTTTATAGATATAGTTATTTATTTTCGAGGAAGGGTTATTATCCTGAGGGTAGATTTACTCGGTACATGTGTTATAGAAACATGCTATGTACACACCCAGAAGACAGATGCTTTTGACATCCACAAATAATGAAATGTCTTATGTTAATGAAGGTGAGCAGAACGTTCGCTCATTGAGCAATCTGTCTTTGTTTCCATACTTAACTGGACTGCCCTTATGTTGGTGGCTCATGTTTATGTACTGTTTTATTATTATTATAGAATCCATCCATAGATTGAGTGAAAAAATGCATTTTGTATATTTAAATATTTTTTAATAAAAACAAGTGAGAGTATACGTATAAATTGCCCGTGTATTTTTCTTTTTTCTATACTAATAATTAAAGGATAATAAACAAGTAGTCCTCCGCGGCAAGATGGTCGCTACTTACGTGTGGCGCCGACTCTACCTTTCGACATCTAGGCTTATTGTGATGTCTGACCAAACGCGATAATGATTACGTTAGATGACGTATTGAAACGCCATCCCTTTTGGTCTATTTTTATCTTTTATTTACACATATTTTTAGTCTGGTTTGTTTTTAAACGTTTGCATTTCTAAAATGGCGCAGAGTTGTACAAAGTAGAATTTGTTATGAAACGTTAAATCTGTAGCAGAATTACAGACAGTAGTGCACACGCAGGACTGAAAATGGAGGAGGGGGAGGAGGTGAACCAACAAGAAGACTTGAATTCTGAACTAAAGGATGATGATACTGTTGGATCGGGTTCCATAATCTTAGACGAAGGGGGTGAGGTCATTACACCGCAGCCCATCTAATTGTGCATGAGAATTTGCTATTTATTATTATTATTGTTATTATTATTATTATTATTATTATTATTATTATTATTGTTATTATTATTATTATTATTATTATTATTATTGTTATGTTGTCGTTATTATAATAATAATTATAATAATTATTATTATTACTATAATTATTATTATTGTTATTATTACTATTATTATTACTATTATTGTTATTAATATTGGGTATAGATCTCGACGAGGAGTCACCCGAAGACATTGAGGAAGAATACTTGTCACCAACTCCTGTGGAGATTGAAAGAAGTAATGAATACATCCTAAAATTACTGCAGAAAAAGCTTATTCATGTAAGTGAATTTCACAGCAACCACTTTTCAAGTTTAATAAAGTTTTGGTTAACATGTGAAAAATGTACATCTATTCTCTGAGAGATGAAATTATCAATACGTGTACTGATTCAATTAGAAATTGCGTTAAAACGGTCACTGTGCTGTTCACATCTTGTCCATGAAAATGGACATCCTTGTAAATGTTTTTGTCCATTCATGTATCAAAAAAATTACTTATTTTGTGAATTTTGCCAGCGTTAGAGAACATTACATTGTGCAAAAAGTAAAGCGTTAACCACATGGTTATGAGCAATGTATGAATGAAACCTCGATTCAGGTAAATCTGTGTGACATTTGTTTAAAAGGTCAAGCTAAGTGGTTGTCAATGTGCTTCTTTTTAGATCTACATTCCCTTAATAACTACACAACAGGTGAAAAAAACTCATGTCGTCTGTCAGCCTGAAGAAGCACCACCTCCACCTGAAGAGACGAGTGGCGATAAGGAGTCTCCAACCAAGCAAAATGATCAAACCCCCATTCGAGATGAACTACTTAACAGCACGCACAAGTTTCTGGGAGTGGTCAACACGACTATACAACAGCTTAAAGCCCAAGGTTTATTAATCACATATAGCAGTCACTCACTCTTAGCAGTGTGTATTAAGATCCTGTCACAGACAGAACTGTTGATTTAGACGAACTAAATAACTTTGTCTTTTATTGAAGATGATATTGCCTTACACATGCCTGAGGTGGACTTGGAGAATGATGTCACTAACCTGATGACCAATTCAGAGCTGGTAAACGAGCTAGAGCAGTGTGTGACGAACTGGAAGACTCAGCTTGACAACGTTATGGAGGAGCAAGATTTCAAGAAGCCACAGAATCCTAGTCCAATGGCAGAAATAATTTTTTGGCAGGAGCGTTCCTCCATCCTCGGTGCTTTGACAGCAAAGCTTAATCAACCTTTGGTAAAGAAGATTCTACTTGTATTGAGCAGAGCGCAAGCAGCTGTGGTTCCTTCTATGGAGGCGACAGTGGCTAAACTGGTGAAATACAATTTGGAAGCAGATGAAAATGTACGTTTCCTCAAAACACTGGAAAGGCATTTCAAGGTGAGTAGGGGAAGTCTAAAAAAATTTGAGCCTTTGTTGATGTGATTGGCTGAAAAATGTTTTGTCTTGTAGAATCTGGCTACAGGAGCGAACTTTGGTGTGATCCTGGAGACCATTCCGCCTCTGCTGAACAGTCTACAAGTTGTGTGGTTAATCTCCTGCCACTACAACAGGAATGATCGGATGGTTCCTTTAATGGAGCGCATTGTTTGGCAACTGTCTGAGCGGGTGGCCCAAGTCGTTGATCTCGGTCTCATGTTCAAGTACGTGGCGTTGATTGATAACCTGTGTAACCCTTGTCTTTCTCTGCCATGAGACTCTAATTATGCGTCTCAACTAGAGATGAAAGAGAGGTGGCCAAGCTCAAGGTGGATGATGCGAAGCGAGTTCTGGAACTGTGGAAGTCCTGTTACTTTGAAGTGCGCCAAGAAATTGAAAAAGGAGGCACTGGGAAACGCTGGGAGTTTGATCGGAGAAAGCTCTTTGAGAAAACGGATTACATGGCTGCTATCTGCCAAGACTTGTCCAATGTTTTGCACGTCAGTATTCTTCCTCGTCTACGCGCTGTCACTTCCTGAATAATGACTCAACCCTTGATGCCTGTCTTTATGTTTTGTGTAGAATTTAGAAGAATTTTACAACATCTTCAGCCCAGAATTAAAAAGTGTGACCTGGGACCCAAAACGTTTCGATGAAATACAGGTCAAAGTAGACAACCTCATTGTGCCTTTTGAGGAAGTCAGTTTCGACCTTTTCAGCAGTTGCAAGATTAGCAGCTGGAAAATCATCATGCAGAACTTTAACAGTACAGTTTGTGTAAGTTTAGGATACATTTTTATTTGAGTTCCGGACAATATAATGACTCGGAAGACTTCAACTTT
This sequence comes from Stigmatopora argus, assembly GCF_051989625.1. NCBI lineage: Eukaryota > Metazoa > Chordata > Actinopteri > Syngnathiformes > Syngnathidae > Stigmatopora > Stigmatopora argus. The sequence continues at coordinate 8,857,026 of NC_135391.1, read as the reverse complement.
AAAAACAACATGCACTGATAATTTTCTATGCCACATTTTTGTTAGGCCATTGAGAGGGAGATCATTGCCTTTATTGACCAGTCCTTCAAGACGCTGCGCTCTTCAACTGCTGCCTTTGAAATGCTGGTAAAATACAAAGACATTCGCTCCAGACCGGCCATCAATAATCATTTGATGAAAAAGACTAATGATGTTCTGGCACAGTATTGCAAAGAGGTTTGTTTTAAAACACTTTCAATTTCAGGTTGAAAAATGTGTTTTTAATGCATTGGTTACCATTGACAATGGTAGACACCAAATCAGCTGGAAGTGTGAGTTGGCACTTCAAATAGATCAGACTTCTACTAGTAGTGACAAACTAATTTAAATTCACAGAAGGATGAAAGCAGCCACCTTAATTGATGTCTATCATTGTCCGTGGCACTGAGAGTTATGGTGGTCCTTATAAGATGATAACTATTACCAAAAATATATATCAATGTATCTATTTTTTTCTCGCTTTTCTCTGTTACAGGTGGACAGTATTAATGAAAATTTTGAGGAGAAGAGAGACAAACCACAAATTAATAAGAATGAGCCTCCCGTAGCAGGCGGTGTTAGATGGACACATTCACTGTTTCAACGTATAAAAGGTGGCATGCTTCCCCTCCTGACAATGCCAAATTTGTTAGATTCTGAAATGGGAAAATTGGTGAGTTATTGTACAATTTCACCACAATAATTGCAATAATTGGCTCAATATATGACCAGAGATCTTGTGTTCCTGTTTGAAAATTTCACAATGGCTAATTTTGCTAGGCGAAGAACAAATACTTGGAAATGTCAACAAAAATAAGCGACTATGGGGTCAAGAAATATAAATCATGGGTATCTGAGACTGAACGCATCTTGCCATTGTTATTGAAAAGACCTATCTTAATCATAATTTCAAAGGAAAACCAACGAGAGCTGGTATGTATGTGCTTGGTTTGTTTTTGGTTTTTTTTTTCCACAAAAAATACGGCCAATTCTATTGTTTTTATCACCCTGAATTCATTTAGTTGTTTGGACACTATGTTGTTCTTTCAAGATCGTCCCAAACAAGCCTGATTTCAAGGGACAAAGGGAGAGGCGATACCGTGTAAATTTTCCACTAGAGATTATGACGACGATTGCAGAGACAAAAAACTTGATATCAATGTCCTTCTCCATGCCTGAAGTGGCTCGAAATGTGTGTCTACAGGAGGCCAACTTTATAAGGTAATTTAGACTCACAAAGAACAAGAGCGTAAATCAATTTAACCTCAGCATTTCAAATTGAATATAGGTACAGTGAAGAGCTACATAAACTCGTCAACCGCTACAACACAATAGTTGATAGTCTGAGTGATGCAAAGATCTCCATGTTATGTCACAACATCAAAAGGGTTGAAACAATCCTATTTCCAGCATGTCGAAGACTAAACTGGAACTCCTTGGGTATAGTGTTATATTGTTGTTAGGAATTCATTTATGCACATTCTAAGACGGGGTGCAACAACTCTTTGTGTGTTTGAATTAGCCATTTCAGATTTCATTAATAATGGAAACCCAGAGCTATCAAAGTTTGAGACAGTGGTCAGTCAAATTGTGAACAACGAGCTTGATATTGAAGTAAAGTTGCAATCCATAATGACAGCAGATCTCCTGAAATGCCCTGCTCCAAATAGAGCAGACATTTTACCAAGTATGTTGGATAAAAACATGTTTTCACCAAATCTCACACATCCTTGTCTCTCATTGTAGCTGTTGTCGTTTTTTTAAGGTATCAGGGAGTTTTATGAATGTATTGATCGGGAACGTATCAAGTCAATAAATTTGTTAAGAAGTAAATATGCTGACATTGGACCAGTCATCTCTAAGGTGGAACACTTGATCATGGAAACCAACACTGGCAAATGCCACAGTATGACAAATTACTATGCATACTGGGAAGGCAAGGTGCACGAGTCTCTTATTAACATGGTGCTAAGGTAATAACCAGTTCATTTTAAAATCAATGCACTGGAACAAGACGATTTGCAGGTAGTTTGTTTTCCCTAACCAACATTCTATTCCTTTTTAATTTTAGGAACATCAAAGCTTTCAATGATGTACTGGATGAGAACGTCCCTCTATTCCGTGTCGATGCCATCCTTTCTCCCCCCAGGATTTTGTTGCAGCCCAAAACCAATGAGATATCCCGAACACTTGTACAGTGTATCCGAGAGTGTGTCGAGAGCACCAAAGTACGGACATTTTTTTCTTCTCCTGTGTAACTATACAGAGTTTAGGCCAGCGCTTCTCAAAAAGTCTTATGAGACATGGAAACACCAACCACCAAAACCCCAACAAAACATGACTACATCTGTATTTTAATATTTTCCATGATGGTGGTACCTGGAGAGACAAGTACTTTTTTTAGCTAGAACTTGCTGTAAAATGTTTAAGAACCACTGAGACTTAGATGAATGTGTGCTGTTTCATCAATGGGTTTGTTACGCAGTCAACCCCCATGTTTGTGTTGCAGGAATTTGTGCGTTGGATGAGTGGAACCTGCATTGAGTGCCCTCCACAACACGTGGGTGGGGATGACACTGTGACCTTTAGCTTCTTTGAGGACATTTGTCAGCATCCTCAAATTAATGAAACCGCCCTTGCTGTATCGCAGAATATTCAACAGTTGATGCTTTCTGTAGAACAGTACCTTACCCACTGGAAACAATACCAGCCTCTCTGGGAAAAGGATAATGCCACAATCTGTGAAAAGTTTGCTGATAAAAACCCATCTTGTGCAATGTACGATCAAAGGCTGCTGTTCTATGCTCAAATAAACCAGAAGGTAGTACTGGAATCTCTTTTTAAGAATATACACGTCATTCAACTCAACCTGGAGCCCCTAGCCCGGACGGTGCAAGAGACCGCAGAGACCTGGATTTGTTCGCTAGGGAGTTTGCTCAACAAATCCGCCAGAGAAGAACTTTTCAACTTAAAAGATGAACTCATGGTAATGTCCGTGTGTGTATGTTTTGCTGAATTTGACTCATTACACTATTTTTGAAAATCTACTTATGTTTTGTGTTTAACAGGAACTCTCAGAGAAGCTTAAACAGAGTCCTGACACTTTTGAAAACTTGAAGAATGTCCTTGGTACTATCTCAGACATTAAAGACATGTCTTTAAATGTGAAATTAAGTATAACGGATATTCAGGAAAGATACAGAACACTGGCCATGTACAAAGTGAAGGTAGCGTCGTTCCGATTTTTTTTCTTTTTAAATCTTAGATATTTTTTAAAATGTGCACTTTCTGAGCCTGACCTCCTATGTGTAGGTGGCAGTGGAGGAAAAGGAACTCATGGAAAATATTGACCAGATTTGGAATGACCTTTTTGCTGAATCGAAACGAGTTGATCGGAGTTTAACAAATGTCAAAGTGTCATTTAAAGAGGTCAGAAACTACTGCAATTACATACAATATTTTCATCTCCCACCACTACCAAGATTAAAATGACATTGTTACTGCACGCCTCACAGACTACCAAGGGGATGACTGAAGAGTTTCAGCAGCATTTGTCTGTCTTTGTTGGAAAATTTAATATGGAAGGCCCTGGCGCTGTTGGGGAGGATTTAGATGAAGGTACCGGAATTTGAAAATGTTTGCAACCAGGATGCATAATACTTATTATTCTACTGAATTGCAAAGGTCAAGCTTTTATTTATTTTTCTTAAAAAATGGTTTATTTAATTTTTAGGCTTGGCAAAAATGGAGTTCTATGAAGCCGAGCTTGCCAAGGCAGTGGAGGGGCGGCAGGACTTAGCGAATGCTGAGAAACTGTTGGACCTTCCCATCACGGTTTATCCAGAGATTGTCAGCATACAAAAAGACATGCATGGCTTCAGGCTCATTTATGTCATCTATCAAGAACAAAAGGTGGTTTTAATTGTTTTCATTAAAACATTTGATAATGATCTTATAGATCTCATATTTCTGTCCCTGGACCCTGATTTTGTTTCACAGGCTGCAAAGAATAAGTGGTCTCAGACCTTGTGGGCAGATCTAGATATTCAAGTGCTCCAGGATGGAACTGAAGGCTTTCTCAAAGATATAAGAAAGTTGCCCAAAGATGTGCGATCACTACCAATGGCCGTCATCCTAGATGGCAGGATGAAGCAATTCAGGGATTCACTTCCTCTTCTCTTGGATCTAAAGAATGAAGCCCTTAGAGAAAGGTCAGTGTGCAAGTGGACAGTGAGATTTGTGAGGAAAATAGCTTACATGTAAACAGAATTGTATATTTACAGGTCTCGCATACCGATTTAGGTTTTCATCTGGGAATAAAACTAACTTGCAATGTAACCAATTAGTAATGGAAATTCAAAACACACATTTTATTATTTCTTCAAACAGACACTGGAAAGAATTAATGGATCGGACCGGTACGAGCTTTGAGATGAACCCCGCCACCTTCACTCTTGAGAACATGTTTGCAATGGAGCTCCATAAATGTATTGACGTCATAGGTGAAATTGTTACTTCAGCTTCAAAAGAGCTTGGGATAGAAAAGGTAAGTCCTCTCTTTTTAGATAGACTTAAGATTTTAGTAAGAATTTTAAAAGATGGATTATTGTATTTAAATGATGTTTGTGTTTCTCTTATAGGGGGTTAAGGAAGTGGTCGAAACTTGGGGAAGCATTAATTTCATTATAATACCCTATAGTAAAGGTGCCCATCAACAGTGTTATGTCTTGGGTGCAGTGGATGAAATCATGTTGATTGTGGACAATGATGCCATGAATTTGCAGAGTATGGCAGGGAGCCGTTTTGTTGGACCCTTTCTAGGCACCATACAACAATGGGAGAAAGACCTGTCTCTCATCAGTGAGACAATAGAGGTCAGGTTGTGTGTGACAATAGCAGTTCTGTGGAAAACAAAATCTGGACAGGAAAGAGGTGGCCTATTTTTGCATTGACGTCACTGTGCAATCCAATCCAATGCAATTCATTACAAAAGTATCCTGTCACAGGGGATATTTTCCACAGAAACATCACAATATGGTATTTATCACATCTTCAGAATTGTCATTAGGACATTTGGAAAGTCAAAAACTCACCCATCGACCGAACCGAACCAATGTGGAATGGGATAGCGAATTCAAAGATTGTCCAGACTTTGTTTTGCAAAGCTTTTGGTGCAGATTGATCTTCCATCAACCCTTGGAGCTGAATTTTAAAATACTTAATCAAATCTATTTTGCACAGGTCTGGTTGCAAGTACAACGGAAATGGATGTACTTGGAGAGCATATTTATTGGTGGTGATATCTCTTCACAATTACCAGAGGAGGCCAAAAAATTTGACATCATTGACAAAAAGTTTAAAGACGTGAGTGGTGTCCTCTGCCAGCAGTGATATTGTTAGTAACGGAACTGCAAATTGGATACAATTCTTTTCTTTTTTTTGTAGATCATGAACGATGCGCAGGCCAACCCAAACATTAAGCGTTGTTGCGTGATTCCTAACCGGCTAATGGACCTGCAGACCCTCAGCGAGAACCTTGAGAGGTGCCAGAAGAGTCTCAACGATTACCTAGATTCCAAACGAGATGCATTCCCTCGCTTCTTCTTCATCTCCGATGATGAACTGCTCAGCATTTTGGGAAGTAGTCACCACGAGTGTGTGCAAGAACATATGATAAAGGTAAGAAGGTCAAAATATTGTCTTTCCCTTCCCTTTTTCTGCAAGGCATGAATCCAGATACACCGTATAAAACGTGTTCCACGCTTTTTCTAACTTTACTCCCCAAGATGTACGACAATATCGCTTCACTGCGATTTGATTCGGAGAGCAGTGGGGAAATATCAGCAGGTGCCATGGTTTCCGCTGAGGGGGAAGTGATGGATTTTATAAAGGCTGTTCCAATTGTTGGAAGGGTAGAAGAATGGATGACTGGAGTCTTACTTGAGATGAGGAAAACTAATCGACTAATCACTAAGGAAGCAATCTTTCGCTACTGTGAAGACAGAGGCAGGTGTGTGTCAATTCTAACAACGCTTATCTCGCTATGTTAAACCTTTCCCACCATGAGTCTTGTGGTCATCCAGGGTGGACTGGATGTTGCTGTTCCAGGGGATGGTGGTGCTGGCTACAAATCAAGTGTGGTGGACATGGGAGGTGGAAGATATCTTTAACAAGTTGAAACTCGGAGATAAATATGCCCTGAAGAACTATGCGACAAAAATGCACCAGCAGATTGATGAGTTGGTAACACGTACGATGCAACCTTTGAAAAGAAACGACAGACGGAAGATCAACACTGTCCTGATCATAGATGTGCATGCAAGAGACATTGTGGATAGCTTTGTCTTAAACAGGTACTGTTTTCATCATTTGGTGCCCTGCTGTTATCACCATTTTTGCTTTTCTTTGCTTATGTGTCTCAATAAACTTGAGTCTCACTTGATCCTCTCTGCAGTATAACAGATGCTGAGGAGTTTGAGTGGGAAAGCCAATTAAGATTCTATTGGGTTCAGGACGATGACAATCTTGTTGTGCGTCAATGCAGTGCCACTTTTAGTTATGGTTATGAATACATGGGGTTGAACGGTCGGTTGGTTATAACCCCGCTGACGGACAGGATCTACCTCACGATCACACAGGTTTGTGAACACAACAATTTGAATTCAACAAGGAAACAAGCCAACAGTCGTTAACATGTTCATGTGGCATTGTGGTGAAGGCTCTATCCATGTTCCTGGGTGGTGCGCCTGCTGGCCCAGCTGGCACTGGAAAGACAGAGTCCACCAAAGATTTAGCAAAGGCTTTGGGACTACTCTGTGTGGTTACTAACTGCGGTGAAGGCATGGACTACATGGTGAGGGAGCTTGGGTATTTGCCATTTTTTGTATGAAAATATATATAATTAAAAGAAGGAAACAAATAAAATGTTCAAAAATCATCATTTTAAGTAAATTGATTCTCAGTTAAGCATAGAATGAACTCAAATTTGGGGTATGTAAACTGGACTTCAGTTTATGGAAGTATATTTGAAGTATTGGTAATGAGGAGTGCACAAAGCTGATTAGAGTTTATGGTACATTAGTACAAACACTTGGATTTCCTTCTACGAATCAATTTGTGCCTGACTCTTCATATATTTGCGTAGGCTGTTGGAAAGATCCTCTCTGGGTTGGCACAATGTGGAGCATGGGGCTGCTTTGATGAATTCAACCGTATTGATGCCTCAGTCCTTTCCGTTATCTCGTCACAAATCCAGACCATCCGCAATGCTCTCATTCTTTACCTCAAAGTATTTAATGTGAGTCTTTCAAATTCTTTATCATAATTCCTGGTCATTTTTGGTTCTTGAGATTTGTTGTTTTGTACATTCGCCAAATAACACTTTGGCATTTTGGACATCAGTTCGAAGGTCACGAGATAACCCTGGATAGCCGAATCGGGATCTTTATCACCATGAACCCGGGCTATGCAGGGCGCACAGAGCTGCCTGAGTCAGTCAAAGCTCTCTTCAGGCCTGTTGTGGTGATTGTACCTGATTTGCAACAAATTTGTGAGATTATGCTCTTTTCTGAGGGATTCCTAATGGCCAAGGTGAGAATTGTGCAAACACACAACATATACAGACAATAAGATGACACTGAAAAATGTTCACTGACACCTTTGCGTCTGAAGAAATGAACATTTCCGTCCACCTTTTTTTCCACTGAGGTCCTTGCAAAAAAGATGACCGTCCTTTATAAATTGGCTCGTGAGCAGTTGTCCAAGCAGTCTCATTATGACTTTGGCCTGCGAGCTTTGAAATCTGTCTTGGTGATGGCAGGAGAACTGAAGAGGGACTCACCAGACATAACAGAGGTACAGTTATCAATCCTGTATTACCATTAAAAATATTCATAGCTTTTGTTCTTGAACAATTTCTTCTTTCTGTGGATGTTTTAATCTCCCCAAGACAATTCACTTACATGAAATCATGATTATTCAGTATTTCTTGATTCCTATGTTTCTTTGCAGGACGTGGTATTAATGCGAGCCTTGAGAGATATGAATCTTCCCAAATTTATTTTTGAAGACGTGCCTTTGTTCCTTGGCCTGATCTCTGACCTTTTTCCAGGGCTGGAATGCCCTCGCGTTCGCTATCCCAACTTCAATGACGCAGTCGAGGATATCCTGCAAGGCCACAATTATGTCTTGCTGCCTATCCAGGTTCATGAATATAGAGTCATTGTTTTGGTTTTTGGCTGTCCATATTTAGGTTAGAACTTTATTTCATCCCGTATTTGGGAAATTTCTTGGAAATCTGCAGCTGAAGCGGCAATGAATTGCAATTTGAGGTTTCTCTCCGCCCTTTGAACATAGCATCTGTGCTTTCAGGTGGATAAAGTGGTGCAGATGTATGAAACAATGATGACACGACACACAACTATGATCGTGGGTCCAACAGGTGGAGGCAAATCGGTTGTGATCAGCACATTATGTCAAGCTCAGACAAAGTTAGTGGAACTGCGTGAGGGTTAAACATGAATTCATGTCTAATTGAACTGTAGAGAAACACTCAGGAGGGGCATTATGTCTTTTAGGAGAGGTTCTTACCACTGACTGGCATGGTAAAATGAGCTCTGAGCCCGCATTGTTAAACAACATTAAGTCACAGGAACAATTGCATATGCGGATTAAATTGCATGAAATCAGCCAAAAGCCCTGCTGATTGATCAGCATTAACTTCCTAAGACCCAAACTCTTGCAAGGCATGCATTTTTATTTTATTTTTGATATTTAGGCTAATTGGGACCTGATGAGTGTAAAAACAAAGAATTCTCTTTTTACATGATGTAGTTTCGGAGAATGATGTCCACATCATAAGTGGACGCCAGGCCCTTGTAGTCTAAAATTTAACGTTGTAGTCGTGACAACCAAAAAATGTGATGTCCACACGTGGACGCCAGGTCATAGGAGGTTAAGACAATGCTTAGCATAAATTAGATCATTCCTGAAGTACAATAACTCCAACGTACTATAATTTAGATAAAAGTAAGTTAAATGAAAGCTCTTTAAGGATAGAAGAAATTTAAAATTTGTGCATGACACAGTTAATATTTTCCACCAGATTGGGATTTCACACGAAATTATATCCCCTGAATCCCAAAGCTGTGAGTGTCATTGAACTGTATGGTATCCTGGATCCTGAAACACGAGACTGGACAGACGGGGTCCTATCCAACATCTTCCGTGACATCAATAAGCCTACTGACAAACAAGAGAGGCGGTAAGACTAAAACATTTGATGGACATGAGGTAATAAGTACTGTGCAGTACTCGGACGTTTCGTCGAAAGACGTTTGGTCCCCGGACGTTTGGTCGCCGGGTTCGCGAGTCCCGAGGTTTGAGTCACGAGACTTTCATTTGTTTAACCCTAACCCTATTCCCTCAATGTTAAATAATAGTCATTAAATCCCTATTCACCAAATGTTAAAATCTATCAATTGCATGCGAACCCATTCTACCAAACGTCCGGGGACCAAACGTCTTTCGACGAAACGTCCGGTCACGGTGCAAAATAGGATGTCTTGTCTCTAACAGTTATTTTGTCAACATTTGAACTTAAACTCACAGATATATCCTGTTTGATGGGGATGTGGATGCTCTGTGGGTTGAGAACATGAATTCAGTCATGGATGACAATAAGCTTCTTACTCTGGCCAATGGAGAACGTATCCGTTTACAAGGTCACTGTGCCATGCTCTTTGAGGTCTGTCAGAGCTATAAATGTACAATACATACTCAGAACCCCCCCCCCCTCAAAAGTTGCAGTAATTGCTTATATGATTGCAGGTTGGAGACCTACAATACGCTTCCCCGGCTACGGTCTCCCGCTGTGGAATGGTTTTTGTTGACCCCAAAAACTTGCGCTACACCCCATTCTGGAAAAAGTGGTTGACAACCAGACCTGCCAAAGTAGCGCTTCTGCATTGTATTGTAACTGCATTTACACTTTTGGTCATCTTCCAACTTTTCTTTTTTTTTCAGGAACAAGAAGATCTTGATAAGCTTTATGAAAAGTATGTACACAGCTTGATTGACATGATTGTGGAAGGAATTGTTGATGGGAAGCAAGGGCAGAAACTAAAGACTGTTGTCCCTCAGACTGATCTAAATATGGTATGGTGATCCCATTTTTTTTCTTTGCTTAAATGCATTGGAAGTTTTTATCATCTGTAATCCAGTCAGATAGCAGTGATTCTGTTTGTGTTGGTGATTTCAGGTGTGCCAACTCTCCATGGCCCTCGATGCCCTACTTGAAAATGAGAACATGGCTCCTTCCATCTTAGAGTGTTACTTCATAGAAGCTTTGTACTGCTCTCTAGGGGCAACATTGGTGGATGATGGGAGAGAGAAATTTGATGATTTAGTAAAAAGACTTTCTGAATTGAGGACTGCATGTGATGAAAAAAAAATGGCAGGGCCTGGTGAAATTCCAGGTAAAACACTTTATTTTATTTTTTACTTTCTGTTGCATTACTTTTTTTCCCAACTGAAACTTTTTGGTCAATAAGTTTGAATGTTCTGTAATTTTTATTCATGCTTTAGTTTTCATGCAATCAGCATTTTTTTTTATTTCTTTTTGCATTACTGGTATTTTATTTTTAGTCTCCATACATTTTTCAGCCAATACCTGTTTGACTTTACAATCTTTTGCATAGTTAATACATTTTTTTCTGAATTGTTGTCAAGATTAGCTTCCCATTGTTGATTGATATTCACATATTGGAAGGCTTTGGCAGCAGTGAAGTACAGCTTTCATGTTTATCTTGAAAATTATTATTGGTTACAGTGACATATTTTTACACATTATTTATACAGGACAACTTCCAACAATTTACGATTTCCATTTTCATGAAACGAAGGAGACGTGGGTTCCATGGACTTCCCTGGTCTCTAAATACGTCCACAACCCTGAAATGAAGTTTGTTGATATTCTGGGTAAGGGTTCATGGAAAACTACCACTGGTAGTACCACACTTTGAGAAGATATTAGCAGAAACCTTTATAATGGAAACATAAACTGCCGGATGGAAAATCCTTTTGACCACAAATGTTTCTTTTTGACTCTCAAATATTCCTTTTTTACCTCAGTCCCAACCGTGGATACCACAAGAACCAGCTGGCTATTGGAACAGATGGTGAAGATAAAAAGATCAGTGCTTTTGGTCGGAGACTCTGGAACCTCCAAAACGGCGACTATTAGTAACTTTCTAAAACACCTAAGTGGAGATTCAAATGTGAGTTCCATATGGATCATATTCATTTCTCTAGCTCTTATCAACATCTTTGTTTGCCAACAGATTACTTTGACCATCAACCTTTCATCCAGGACGACATCAATGGACCTCCAGAGAAACCTGGAGGCCAATGTAGAGAAAAGGACGAAAGAGATATATGGTCCTCCAATGGGCAAGAGATTATTGGTTTATATAGATGACATGAATATGCCAAAGGTATATATACTGCTACCTACCTGAAACATAGGGTTCTAAAATGCATTTTATTGCACCAATATTATGCCATTTTTTTCCCTTCCTCTCCAGGTGGATAGCTATGGCACACAGCAGCCTATCGCACTGCTGAAGCTGTTATTGGACAGGGGGGGCATTTATGACCGAGGAAAGGAGCTCACCTACAAAACTCTCAAAGACCTTGGTTTTATTGCTGCCATGGGGAAGGCAGGAGGTGGCAGGAACGAGGTGGATACCCGCTTCGTTTCACTCTTCAGTGTCTTCAGTATCCCCTTCCCCGAGGTCGAGTCCCTCCACCTGATCTATGCCTCCATTATCAAAGGTCACACCAAAGTGAGGATGGTTTCTTCAAGATTTTACCAAATCCACCTTACCTCATGTGTAATGAATGTGATTGAATGTTTTAGAGCTTTGAGGACGTAGTCCAGAAGATTTGTGATAAAGTCACCATCTGCACACTGGAACTGTACAACAGCCTTGTTAGAGATCTGCCACCTACTCCGGCAAAGTTTCACTACATCTTCAACCTGCGAGATCTATCAAGGGTCTATAACGGACTGACAATCACTAGCCCGCAAAGGTCTGCTAAAGCCAGTGAATTCTCCTTACAGATTCTGCCCTTTACATTGTGTCATTATTGGGTACTTTGTTTGATCTCCCTTATTTCACCATGACAGATTTCCGACTGCCAGTATATTTGTTCGGGTTTGGCGGAATGAGTGCTTGAGAATTTTCCATGATCGACTCATTGATGAAAAGGACAAAAACTATGTAATTGAATTGATAATTATTCATTTTAACCAGCACGACCATATTGTGTTACATTTGAGTAATTTCGTACGTCTCTTTCTCTGTAGGTTCAAGGCGTTATAAAGAATTTAGTTGAGGAACATTTCAAAGCCAACATGGATGAAGTCATGAAAGACCCAGTTCTTTTTGGAGATTACAAAACTGCCCTGAGTGAAACAGAACCGAGATTATACGAGGATTTAAATGACTTTGAGCGTTCTAAAACCCTGTTTCAGGTGTAATATTGCCGTGGCATAATTGGGTGACCAGCCCGTCGGTGTGAGCATAGCCTTAAAAAACCTTGAAAGACTCCATTTCTATTTGCAGGAGCTACTGGAAGAATACAATGATAGAGTATCGAGAATGAATATGGTACTTTTTGATGATGCTCTGGAACATCTGACTCGTGTGCACCGCATCATCCGCATTGATCGTGGACATGCTCTACTCGTGGGTGTGGGAGGGTCAGGAAAACAGTCCATCACCAGGCTTGCTTCCTTCACTGCTGATTGTCAGGTTGTACAAGGATTTTATTTGTTTCAACTATATTCAACGTCTGTAGTTATTAGAAACCTTTTCTAATTCGTATACTTTTCGTCTCCTATTCACTCCCCTCCTGTGGGACTTTTCCATCATGGATCGCATGTCAAGCTTAAGAGTGTCCAAGTGCACTTGGAATCATAATCCAAATGGGTTTACTGTCATTCGGCAAGAATCAGATTTTAATTACTTTGGAAACATAGAATTTTACAAACAAATACATAGACGAAACAGCTAATTCTGGAACTTCTGTTATGGGAACAGGAACAGAGCAGTTATTGTTCAATATTCTCATTCATTTAGTGTACATGGAGTGCAGAATTCTTAGGCAAGTTGTTTATTTGAGGATTCATTATTATTATATTCCGTGCGTGTTAAGATGGGTATGACTGTGCCTATTGTGACTGGAATCTAAGGTGGAAAATGGATTGATATTGGATAGGTTATTTAATTTTATCCCCCTTTTTATTCTCCAGATTTTTGAAATAACCCTCAGTAGAGGATATTGCGAGGCCACCTTTCGTGAAGACTTGAAAACCTTGTATTTGAAGCTTGGCATTGAAAATAAGCAGACAGTGTTTCTCTTCACTGATGCTCATGTTGCGGAGGAAGGTTTTTTGGAACTCATCAACAACATGCTTACGTCAGGTTTACTATCACACTTAATGTTCGGATTAGTACTCCTTTTTTCTCCCGGAGAAAGATGTGACCTGTTGTTATTGTGTTCTTTTGTTAGGCATTGTTCCTGCTTTGTTTCCTGATGATGAGAAAGAAGCAGTCCTCAATCAGCTTCGCGAAGAGGCCCTCCAAAATGGATCAGGTCCTTCCAAAGACAGTGTGTGGCAGTATTTTGTCAACAAGAGTGCCAGCAACCTGCACATCGTTTTAGGCATGTCTCCCGTGGGCGATATCCTGAGAACACGCTGTAGAAACTTCCCAGGTAAAATGTAGAAGAAAAAAAACGTCTCATCATTTTTTTCTTACTGTGATTGTGTTTAAGAATTTGTCACCTCTTCTGAACATTTTATAGGACTGATGAACAATACTGTCATTGATTGGTTCTTCCCATGGCCTCCACAGGCTCTACTTGCTGTAGCCGAATCTTTCCTCGGTTGGTAATGCACTCAGTAAACCAAAATATATATTATTCTCATGCCCATCAATTTCCTCCAGTACCATAAAATCATCTTCAGTATGATAGGGATCAACAGATTACATCACTTTTCTACCATGTTGACTTAATGGTACAGTGCTGGAAAATTGAGGACACAAAGTACATTTATCAAAGCTTAGTCTTAGTAAATAATTCTCAAGGGTACTCATCTTTAGAGATCTGAAAAATGTTCATGTGTTTGCTGGGAAATAAATGTTTGGCTGGCATTAGCTGGCAGACTACTTGCTCCATTGATTGTTTAATTGTTCCACATAATCCTAAAAGTGTTGCTGTGCTTTTGTCAATCGTGCAGGTGAAAGTGAAATGATCCCTCGGGAACACGCTCCGGCCGTTATTGAGCATGTCTGCATGGTCCATAAATCAGTTGGAGAATACAGCATAATGTTTCTGCAGAAACTTAGACGTTCCAATTTTGTTACTCCAAAGAACTACTTGGATTTCATAAGCACATATTCAGTCCTGCTTCGGGACAAGGACCAATCTATTCTGGGTAAGAGGCTGGAAAATGTATAATAATTTAAATAAGGATTGTTTTTCAGCTGGGCTGATTACTGACAGCGCTATTTGGCATATGATGTATTTTATTTGACATCTGATTGCTGATAAAGGGACTACGTAAAGCTAAATTCTCACACAAAAATACACAGTTGACGTGATTTGCTTATGATAAATCAAGTCAGAAAGCTGCTATTGTGTTCCAATTCGCAATGGGAAAGTATCAGATTGTTTTGTGCATTAAATATATTAAATTTTAACATAAATGTCAACAAGTTCTTATCTAAACAACTTGATCCTCAACCCGCAGCTGAATTTTTGTAAAAATAAAATAAAATTAAATTGCAATACAATTTAGGCAATGTTTTGCTGAACACAATGTCTTCTACATGAAAACATCATCAAAACTGATTAAAACCCCAAAATTGAATTCACCCAAGTGTAGTTATATTCACCATAAGATTAACAGAGGCAGCCAAGTTGTTAATGCATGCAATACTTTCACATTTTACTAACTGCATTACTACTTGCTGCCTTGCAACTAATGTGCCAAGAAGCACAACAACTAGTATGACTGGCCTTCAGCCTTAAAAAAAATCATTGTTCACAGTGGCAAAGTGACAACAGATTTATTTATAAATTTCAGCACAGTGCAAGCATCTTGAGGGGGGATTGGATAAATTGAAGGAAGCCACTGTACAACTGGATGATCTTAACATCAAACTGGCAGAGCAGAAGGTGGTCCTCGCTGAAAAATCGACAGCCTGTGAGGCCATGTTGCTGGAGATTGCCTCCAACACCACCGTGGGTCAGTCAAAACCTGAAAAACATGGCGTTGCATGCTGTTAGTTTTTTTGGCAGAACATTGTAGTAAATAGAAATTCTTCCTTCTAGCTGAGGAGAAAAAGATATTGGCGGAAGACAAAGCCACGGAAATTGAAGAGCAAAACAAAGTGATTGCGGTTGAAAAGGCAGAAGCAGAAACTTCGCTGGCTGAAGCTCTTCCAGCATTAGAAGCAGCGCGCATTGCCCTACAAGACCTTGAAAAAAATGATGTCACAGAGATCAGGTAAACTCCTTCTTTGTTTTAACCTGAAGGATTTTTTTCACTCTCAAAAAAAGATGTTTATGTATTCCAAAATCCAATTAAATGGCACACCTGTTTCTGCTGCTCTTTTACTCAGGTCCTTTGCAAAGCCACCTAAGCAAGTGCAAGTTGTGTGTGAGTGTATACTGGTGCTGTGTAAGAAAAAAGAAATTAGCTGGAACGCCGCTAAAGGAATGATGGCAGATTCTGGCTTCCTGCGTTCACTGATGGAGATGGACTGTGATGCCATAACTCCCTACCAGGTCAAGACTGTCAAAAGTAGGTTGATTTCCTGCTCGTTTAGATCACAATACTGCACAAACAAGAATTGTGTACTGTGTGATTCGTTAATATTAGAATTTCTGGGTATGCTGTCTTCTGCATAGCTTTTCTGAAAACCCTTGGGACCAACCTTGAAGAAATGCAAGCCATCAGCAGGGCTGGTTCGGGAATGTTCAAATTTGTGGAGGCTGTCGTGGGTTACTGTGAAGTTGCCAGGGAGATTAAACCCAAAAGGGACAAAGTAATGAAAAGTAGTAGAAAGAGTTGTGTCGCAGAATGAAAAGTAATGTGACTCGTCGTTTGTAGGTGGCGCGACTGGAAAGAAATTTCTTTCTGAGTAAGAAGGAGCTGGAGTTCATTCAAAGTGAGCTTAGTGCTATCCAGACGGAGCTGAAAGCTCTTGGCGACAAATATCAAACTGCTATTGGGGAGAAACAGAAACTACAAGAGGAGGCAGAGCTCATGGAAAGAAGACTAATAGCTGCTGACAAACTTATCTCAGGCTTGAGCTCTGAGAATGTGAGGTGAGACCGCAATATAAAGTAAATGTCGCTCCGTATGAGATGCACATTTCTCTTGTTCTTTTTTTTCATTCATTTTTGTGGGTTCTGTTTTTAGGTGGACGCATGATTTAGAGGAGTTAAAGCAGAGGCGAGTCCGTCTTTTGGGAGACTGCCTCCTCTCTGCTGCTTTCCTGAGCTACGAAGGAGCCTTCAGCTGGGACTTCAGGAATGAGATGGTGTACGAAACGTGGCTTGAAGATGTAAAGGAAAGAGGCATTCCATTGAGCACGCCTTTTAAAGTGGACAACTTATTAACAGATGAGGTGGAAATCAGCAGGTGAGATGGTGCCGAACAGCTTCATTTTGGAATATGTCGTTTTATTTGAATCCTTTGGTTACAGATGGGGGTCAGAAGGTTTGCCCCCAGATGAGCTGTCAGTGCAGAATGGAATCCTCACAACAAGAGGTAGTCGTTTCCCAATGTGTATCGATCCTCAACAACAAGCTCTCAACTGGATTAAGAAGAAGGAAGCAAGCAACAATCTCAAGGTACAAGACATTAGATACTCTTGGGTGTCATGCAGTCTTTCTCTTTACCGTTTCCAGAATAGCAACTTTACACAGAACACCCAAAAACCCTTTTATCCGCAGGTTTCATCTTTTAATGACCCAGATTTCCTGAAACAGCTGGAAATGGCCATTAAATATGGATTCCCATTCCTTTTCCAAGATGTGGACGAGTACATTGACCCTGTGATTGACAATGTTCTGGAGAAAAATTTGAAAGGAGCCGAGGGCAGGCAAGTCCTCATGCTCGGTGACAAAGAAGTGGACTACGATCCCAACTTTAGACTCTACCTCAACACTAAACTGGGAAACCCTAAATTTTCTCCATCTGTGTTTGGAAAAGCCATGGTTATCAATTATACTGGTAAGACCATTTGATGTGAAAATCATAATTTCCATGTCATTGGCTAAGAGGCTACATTTCTTTTCCATGGCGTTGCCTACAGTGACCCTTAAAGGTCTGGAGGACCAGTTGCTCAGTGTTATAATGGGTTTTGAGAAGAAAGAGCTGGAAGAGCAGCGCGAGTTTTTGATCCAAGAGACAAGTGACAATAAGAAACTGCTTAAAAACCTTGGTGACACTCTGTTGAGGGAGCTGGCCACCTCCACGGGCAACATGTTGGATAACACAGAGCTGGTCTACACGTTAGAAGAAACCAAGTCCAAATCGAGTGAGGTCAGTTTGCCACACACCCAATCAATATATGAGTCAGTTTAACTTGCTCATCATATTTAACTTTTGTGACCATCAGGTATTTGAGAAACTGAAGTTGGCTGTGAAAACATCAGTAGATATTGATGTGCTGCGAAACGGTTACCGACCTGCTGCCAAGCGCGGTGCCATTTTATTCTTTGCATTGACGGAAATGGCTCTGGTCAACAGCATGTACCAGTATTCTCTCGCCTCTTATCTGGAAGTGTTTGACTTTTCTCTGCGCAAGTCTCCACCAAATGCAGCACTGCCCAAAAGACTGACAAACATCCGGAATGGTCTGACATACAATGTTTATAATTACGGTTGCACAGGTAAGGCAAACGTATTTAGCGTAAACTATTTTCCCAAAGTATATACTATACACACACATCTGTAAATATTTGGAAAGTATAACTGCGGATGCATGTCTTTAATCACAGGGCTGTTTGAAAAGCATAAACTTCTCTTCTCATTCAACATGACTGTCAAGATTGAGCAGGCAGAAGATCGAGTGCCCCAGGAGGAATTGGAGTTTTTCATTAAAGGTGAATGTGATCACAATCTTTCCAGTGATCGAAGTACATCCTCTCGAGTATCGGCGCTCATAGCAGATTTTCTTGCGCAAAGGTAATTTGTCTCTGGAAAAGAGCTCACGCCAAAAGACTTGCAACTGGCTGCCTGATGCTGGCTGGGAAGATGTTGTGAAACTCTCAGAGCTTTTTCCTTCGCAGTTTGACTCTTTGCCTGACGAAGTTAACAGGAATTCAGCAGAGTGGCAGTCAGTAAGTCATGACTGGCATGGCAACTGCTACGAGTTGTGTATTATCCAAAGAACTTCGTAACTGTCCAAGTTTGTCTGCAGTGGTACGACCTTGATGCACCAGAGCAGGCTACGCTGCCAATGAGATATGATGATAAGCTGACAGACTTTCAGAAACTGCTCCTGCTTCGGTGTTTCCGCGTTGACAGAGTCTACAGAGCCATCACTGATTATGTCACAGTCACCATGGGCGAGAGGTGTCATCTGTTTTCATTTATATGAGCAATCTAAGATTTGTGTATATTTCATTTGCCACATTACACGGCACATGCTTTGAGATTGAGTGTTGATACATATCTTTCTTTGCAGATACGTGCAACCTCCTGTGATCAGTTTTGATGTTATCTATGAGCAAAGTACTCAGTACTCCCCCATTGTCTTCATTCTGAGTCCTGGCTCTGACCCTGGTGCTGACCTTATGAAACTGGCGGACAGGACTGGCTTTGGGAGCAAGTTCAAGTTCCTTGCTATGGGTCAAGGACAGGAGAAGGTATGTTGGATTTTATTTTCTGCATTTAATCATTAATTGCATGATTTGAAAATACGGACTGCGTTGATATTTTTGGTTGAAGCTGCTGAGGGTATCACGTGCAAGACAGACAAATAGTTATGTAGACCTAAACTTAATGCTGAGACAACCATTTGAACACAAGACATGAGGTGTCAGAGGCAACTGTGATACTCTCCTGAAGTCTCAAGGCACTGTCATATTTCAGTGTCATAAAAATAAAGTGTGCTGATGGTCACCCATGCCTAAATAAGACTGTGCACCTCATTTAAATTATTGGGTCTGTCAGCAACAAACGTCCACAATTCAAACTCCAGAATTACACATATATGGATGCTAATGGTGTTTTTCCCCTCGGCTTAAGGTTGCATTGCACCTTCTTGAACTAGCAGCAGCTCGTGGTCAGTGGTTGATGCTTCAGAACTGCCACCTGCTGGTGAAATGGCTGAAAGATCTGGAAAAGTGCATAGAGAGGGTCTCCAAACCTCACCCGAACTTTCGTCTTTGGTTGACAACCAACCCTATCGATGACTTTCCTATTGGCATCCTTCAAAAGTCTCTTAAGGTGGACCAGTCTATTGTTTTTACTATCATTTTTTTAAACATAAATTGTCCAGAATAATCTGTTGCCACTTTTTTTACGGTAGTTATATATTACAGTAAGGCCTGCAAATTACCATTTTCTGCTGCTACAGGTTGTCACTGAGGCTCCTAATGGCCTAAAACTCAACATGAGAGCCACCTACTCCAAAATCTCCCATCAGACTATGACTGGATGCCCACACTCTGCTTTCCGCAGCTTGGTCTATGTGTTGTCTTTTTTCCATGCCATTGTGCAAGAGAGGCGCAAATATGGTAAGATTGGCTGGAATGTCCCTTATGACTTCAGCGAGTCAGACTTCTTGGTAAGTGGCATTGAAAACAATTTGGACCTCTCTGAACTCGTTGGAGTTATCTCAGCATTAAAATGCCGGCTCACAGGTGTGTTTGGAGATCTTGAACACCTACCTGACCAAAGCTCACAAGCAAAAAGACAGCAACATTCCCTGGGGAAGTATCAAGTACCTTGTAGGCGAGGTCAGACAAAACTTAGAGACGTTGTTGCTCTTTGTTTTAAATCCGGCATGATATTTTAAAAATATACATTGTGCAGGTGATGTATGGAGGGCGAGTCATTGACAGTTTTGACCGCAGGATCCTCAATGTCTACATGGACGAGTACTTTGGAGACTTCCTTTTTTATGACTTTTGCCGCTTTCACTTCTTCAAAAATAGTGATGTAGACTACAAGGTTCCACTAAACGGACCTAAAACTGTATATATTGGTGAGGTTTTACTTGCATTGTACTCAATTACCTTACCTGTAAGACCTGGGCAGTAAGCATTCATGACTTTTTACTGGTTTCAGATGAGATTGAGTCGCTGCCATTGGCAAACACCCCAGAAGTGATGGGCCTTCATTCCAATGCAGAGATAGGATACTACACACAATCAGCTAAAGACATGTGGTTGCATTTGATTGACCTGCAACCCCAGACAGGTATGACAGAAGAGATGCCTGAATTGTGATTTATTTGGCTCTTAATCATGTAACTTGTAACACAAGCACTTACGTATCCTCAGGTGAGTCTGGGGGAGGCATCAGCAGGGATGAATACATCACTAATGTGGCGCAGGACATTCAGAACAAGTTGCCTGCGGTGTTTGACCTGGATGTTATCCGCAAGCAATTTGGCGCTGAGATATCCCCGACTTCAGTGGTGCTCCTTCAAGAACTGGAGCGCTTCAACAAACTAGTGGTCCGCATGAAGAGGTCTCTGGCTGAGCTGCAGAGGGTGAGAAGCAAGCAGACGCAGTTGTTATGGCTTATTTGTCTCAACAAGACTTACTTTGGTTTTGATTGATTGGTGTGTGTAGGCTTTGGCCGGGGAAGTGGGCATGAGCAGTGAGTTGGATGAAGTTGCCCGGGCCCTTTTTAATGGTCAGATCCCTTCTATTTGGAAGATGTTGGCACCTGACACACTTAAGTCTTTGGGCAACTGGATGATACATTTCAAGAGGCGATTTGAGCAGTATAAATCATGGGTGAGGCAGGATTAACATGATATACCGTTTACATTACGTATGTTTTACTGTATCATTTACCTTTCTGCTCATTCAGGTGGATTCAGCAGAGCCAAAGGTCATGTGGTTATCGGGACTCCACATCCCAGAATCGTACTTGACTGCCCTAGTTCAAGCGGCATGCCGAAAAAATGGTTGGCCTCTGGATCTTTCTACGCTTTACACAGAGGTCACCCGCTTCCGTGAAGAGGATCAAGTCAATGAAAGACCCTCACAGGGTAATGAACTGATATTCTTTGGAGGTCAAAGTTTTGTGGCTTGTGGCTTGACAGTTAATAATTGACAAAGCCTATACTCAGTACTCCATACATTGAGTTCTTTTACTGCCCTTTTTTTTTTAAATAGTACCTTTGTTTCATCGTCCATGATTTTGTTCCTTTGGATAACTGTATGTCATACACTCTTACAAAACTTATTTGCTAATTTTGCAACTATTTGGTGCTGTTCGCAAAGGGCGCGAGGAGTTTCTTCCTATAATTCAGAGATTAAGGATTTAGGTAGTTGCTGTATGCGTTTTCAGTACTTATCCTTATTTATATTTCATTTATTTAGAAGTTAATTATGAAAACGACTGAAATGTCAATTTAAGATATTCTTGGACAAAAATGTCACTTCTTGCAGGTTGTTTTGTATGTGGTTTATACCTGGAGGGAGCCGATTGGGATATGGAGGATGGCTGTCTGGTGAAGAGTAAACCAAAAGTTTTGGAGGTCCAGCTCCCCATTCTCCGAGTCATTCCCATTGAGACCCGACGGCTCCGGTTACAGGTGCTGACCACGCTTCAAATCATGTTTATCAACTCTTTTGTCTGTTACCAACTGCTTTCATATGTGTTATGCTCCACAGAAAACATTGCGGACGCCGGTTTACACCACTTCGTTACGGAGGAATGCAATGGGTGTAGGTTTGGTTTTTGAGGCTGACCTGTTTACCACGGAGCATCTCTCCCATTGGGTGCTTCAGGGTGTCTGTTTATCCCTCAATACTGACTAAATATAGCTGTTAATTGTGAGTGACCCAAAACTCCTATGTCATGACATTTTTTCCTGAGATAATTATGTCAGGGAATGTCCAAAGTCCTGACCAATTTCATTCTCTGCTCACTAGATGGCAGCTCTTCACTCAGATGCAGAAGCCAGGAAGAGTTGTTTCAGTAGACGTCAAACCTTTAAACAACTGTTCTTCTACAGGCACATGTTCTGGATGGAATACATCTTGAGACACTGTGTATTTTACACATACAAATCCCTTTTCTTATATTTCCCCCAAAACATTGTGCACATCTTAATGTTCATTCTCGGGGGGTGTTGATGTTTTGTCTCATGACCCCATACTGCCTAATGGAAGACAGATCTTTCATCCTCGCATACTTACACAAGGAATACGTTATGTGTTTGCACAGTGTAGCAGGAGGAAATTAAGGAAGCAGGAGTGCAGCTACTCTTGACAGACACGGGAAAAGAAAATCTCTCAATGGAGTCAACCCCCATCTCCCTCCACGGAGGGCAAAATTATTTTCAGCTGCTTGTGACTGGAGGGATTTACGTTAACTCTAAACTGTTCCACTTCCTGCTTAGCACCACTGCTTACATGGACTGAGCTCATAAAATGACAAGGGTGCTATAAAATAAACACTGGGAAGAGCTTTTATGCAAACCCCTTTCCATCCATTAACCTATCCCAGTTCCTGTTCTTTTTGCGTGAGAACAGGTGTGCTTGCTGAATGCCTCTCACCAATTCCCCATTTTTTGAATGCTTTATTTAAATGATCAAAGCGTTTAAACAGCACCACGCTGTTCTGTTTGTCAATAGCCGAATTGTAAGATTGTGAAATAATCATCACAGTATTAGCAGGAAACCTGAATTCACAACACCTGAGAAGCGAAGCTGGTCAAGCCGCACGTTCACATTGCGGGCCGTGGGCCTCATTTTCAGCACCAGGTGTTTAGTTTGGATGGGAAATACAGCTTGGTGGTTAGGGGCTGCTTGATTTGTAACCTTACATGTCCCAAATGGATGGGCAGACGGCTGCTTTCCTCCCACTGCATGGGCACTAATGACTCTGCCAGACTGACGCTAAATATATATGCTGCGGTGGGCCTGAATGAGCACAATTAAACTACAGTGCTTAAATACATGTTCGTTTGTGAATTGTGAGACCAAGCACTTTAACCAGCCACAAAATTAGGTGTTTATAATGCTATGTTTGTATCCACGCATACGTACAAAAATCAATTTACCAATCATTTTCATACCTGTCAAACTCGGCCTTATTAATGATTGCAAATCCCCTTATTAAGTGATTAAAAAATGTACAAATGCAACACGGCACATATTTACTCACATAGGGTGCATGTTTAAGTCTAAAATTTTCTGACATGCTATATTTATAAAGTGAAAAGGCGGACAGGTGAGAGGGGAATGAGGGTGTGCATATTATGCTTAAAGCATGACAATACTATTAGTAGTTCGTCTGCTACCCGTGACCGAGATGATCCGGATTAGAGCCAAAATGGGGAAGACGAGATCGGTTTTACAAAAAAAACCATAAAAACATCCCGTACAAAAGTTGGTGTACACAATTTGAAATGATCAAAAAGCGTATAAAATACAGGCAAAACGTATAAGTTGACAGGTATGCATTTTAAACAATCATTTTCACCAATTTACCAATAAAGAGTGCAAGCAACCGTGCCGAAAGATAGCCACCAGGCTGATATACTGCTGTATCCTATATTTTTAGTTGGTATGTCCTCAATCCAATCATATGATCAGAAATTGGGCACGATGGCATCATTTTAAGTGTCAAAATAAGAAAAAAAAGTTTTTATAATTAAAAAAATGTATAAATGTGTTTTTCCACTTGATAAAAAGCACTGCTGCACAAACAACCTTTTTATATGGCTATAATTTTGGGATAGCTTTATTCATTTTGGGTTTAAAAAAAAAAACAAGAAACATTTGGATGTGCTTTTCCCCCCTCATTACATTTGCGAGATATCGGGATTCGGTATCGGCCGATCGTCAAAATGATGTGATCGAGCATCCCTATTTTCAGGTCCCACTAATGCATTTTATGGTGGAACTCCCAATGTGTACCTACAAAAAGTGGCCACTGCTTGTCTCGAGCATGCATTGTCCTCCGAGAGAGAGACCAAGAAACGGGGCAGGGTAAAAAAAGAGCAAGAGTAGGCTGTGCTTTAAAGCGAGCGGAGGAACCTATAAAAAGTGCCTTCATGCCCGCTGTTGTTCCACCTCCGTGCGCGCAGTCCCACCGAGGAGAACAATTAACGCACGCGGGTCTATACGTCAACATGTCCGCGCGGAGTGATTAATTATTTACGATAGCACCTGGCATGTAAGCGTTTTCTCGATCTGAATATTGACACATTTCTCCCTGAGTTTTTTTTTTTAATTTTCCCCCCGAGGTACCCTTCTCTGGCTCTTTTAGTGTGCCTTGGGTCCACGGCCATGGGACTTGGCCAAGGAGGGAACGTGTTCGTGCCTTGCCCGAAAAGTTTGCTTTGGACCGGCTTGGTGCTCTGGCTCGGGCTGTGCACCTCCGCCGACGGAACCTGGAAGACTGGACTTTACAAAAGCAGAGAGCAAGCTGCGGTTTCTCATAGCTCCATCTATCAAAAGAGGTAGGCAATAAGCATCTTTTTAGCTTTTCTCTTTCGGAGTGTTGGGAGATGACCGTGAGGCTGTTGAAAAGCGTTCTTTGTGTTTCGATGCTCTTTTGCCCCCCATCCATCTACGAGATGCATTGTGATCTTGACACTTGGTTTCCCCTTTCCTGCGCATGGTTGCATTCATCTTTTATGAGACCCACCCTCGTGAAAGTCCCCCTAATTGTTTTTAAGACCATTATCTCAACTTGGTAATTGTAAGAAATTATTATTATTTATTCATTGTAAGTGTATTTTAATTATAATTGGCCATGACAGTAGACAGTTATTTAAAAGTTGGCATTTAAACCTTAAAAAAAAAAAAAATTGTATTGTAATATATGGATTTTTATAATTGTGAATATATGGACACAATAGTATTCATTCATTCATCTTCCATACTGCCCATTCTCGAAAGGGTTGCGAGAGTTGCTGGAGCCTATCCCAACTGTCTTCAGGCGAAAGGGAGACTACACCCCAAGGGTGTCAGACTCGGTCGGGTTGGTTCGCGGGCCACGTTAACGTCAACTCGGTTTCATGTGGGCCGGACCATTTTAGATATAATATTTAGATTTTTTTTAATAAATGGATTAAAAGAACTGGAATAAAAGCCCTGAATACTCAGTTTTTTTATAGATCTAAAACAATGTTTATTTTAGCTTTTTTTAAAATATATTTTTAGATTTTACAAAATGATTTTTGAACTAAAAACACAGAAAAATTGATTAAAAAAATACAATTATTGATTTAAAAGGGGGAAAATCAGGAAATTTAATATACATCTATACTCTTCATTTTAATTTGATTCTAAAACAGAAAGTCGGCACATGATTTACTTTCCCGGGCCACACAAAATGATGCGGCGAGCCAGATTTGGCCCCCGGGCCGCCACTTTGACACATGTGCCCAAGACTGTTCGCCAGTCAGTCACAGGGCACATAGAGATAGACAACCACTCACACTGCCCCCGAGTTGGAATCGAACCCAGACTACCCGCACCTAAGTCAGGCAGAAGAACCACTGCACCATCAGGTGGCGTGGATAGAATATTGACAAAACCTAAAATATTATATATATTTTTAAAAATCATAAATATATTGATGAATGAACATAATACTAATAAATCTTAGAAGGTGCAGCATGGTGCGTGAGTGTTTAACATTTTCACCTCACAGTTCTGCGGTCAAGGGTTCAAGCCCGTCATTTTCTGTGTGGAGTTTGAAAATGCTCTGCCCATGCCTTCGTGGCTTTCCTCCAGGTACTCGGGTCTCCTCCCATATCACAAAAACATGCATGGTAAGCTGATTGAACCCTTTAAGTTGTCCGTAGGTGTAAATGGTTGTTTATCTCATTGTGCCCTGTGACTGGCTGGTGACTGATAAAGGGTCTGCCCCACCTACTGCCCGTGGTTAGCTGGGATTGGCTCCAGCACTCCACGACCATTGTGAGGGTAAGTTGTTCAGAAAATGAATAATAAAATTTAAAAGATGCCATTTTAGGAGAAAATAAAATTTAGTGTCTGCACTAGCTAGCATCCACCATGCACCATGCTCAGGGAAACCATTAATTCTTGGCCAGTGACGGCCATAGTTCTCAAGGACGCTTCCATGCTTCCCAGTCTAAATGGACTGGATGTCTTTTGCTGTCACAGCCAGCCAATGAGATAAGGGCAATCCCATTCCCAAAGATTGGCTGTCCTGCCTTTACATTTTAGACTCAAAATCCTGATTGTTTATTCATTTCAGTCCTGACTTATTATGTATTTATAAAGAGCCTGGGTTTTGTTGGGATGAGACTGGTTGCGTAAGACTTTTTTGTCCATTTTAAAACAACATCCATCCAAACAAAGATCGCTTTAGTGGCTTTTTGGCTTAATTTTATTGTAATTAATGTGTGCATTTATTTATCTCCATAGTGGTAACTTATGAGGGTGATCACATCTGTCTTATAGTTCTGAGGTTTGGTTCCCAATTACTTTAGGTCACCTGCACCCAGATTCAAATGTAGGATAAGTCCTGAACTGAAATCCGGTCAATCATATGCATTAAAATGTTTTATTTCTGTTCTTAGACATTCACATCACACATCCCCATATCGTCAGATAAGGTTTGTAACCCAGGGGTGGGGGGCTTCAACGTTGAATCACAAGGAGGCCCACTCTTCTGGGCATGTCCAGGTGGCTTTCATGCTTCCCAGCCCCTTCTCAAATGGTATTCTTCCCTATTTGGCTCCCTTGTCATTCATGGCCTTAGGTCTGTGGACATATTTACTAAACACAAGCATCTGGGGCTTGGTTGCATCTGGGCTTACTTTCTTTCCTTGGAAGTTGAGAGGTTTACAGTTGCTCTAGAAGTGCTAGATAGCATTTTGGTGGACGGGAGCCGCAGTAGCGTGTGCAGGGGTCGGGGGGTTTAAGGAGTCATGGGTTCTAGCTGAAAGTTGGAGCTTGGAAAGTTTATCATGTGTAAATGGTCACACGCCACGACATTTTCAGGGGTTAATATCTCGGTCGCATTTTTTAGGGAAAACTCGAAAATATATCCAAACCGGTCTCTTACCACTAACGCTACCGTATTTTCGGACTATAAATTGCCCAGCCAAACGACGAAAAAAGTGTGACTTGCAGTACGGACAATACAGTACAGTACAGTCTTACCTCTACTTACGAAATTAATTGTTTCCCAGACTTTCTTCATAACTTGAAAATTTCATAAGTAGAGGTGTACTTTATATGTACATTCGCTTTACTTTCATTTCTCTATTTACTTTTTGGGGGATTTCGTAACTTGGATCTTTTTTGTATCTCGGGTCATTCATTTGCATATTAAAAAATTCTTAACCTGAGGCTTTTGTACCTAGAGGCATTCGTAAGTAGAGGTATAACTGTATAATTAAAATGATAAAGCTTTTATTCAATTAGACCTCTCTGAAACCATCATTAAAAACTGAGCTTTGTTCTCGTCATATTTATTACATTTTGCACCTGACACAAAAAACACATTTAGTAGCACCTGCAATGTAGCGCAACACAAACACCACTACAAAGTCTGATTTAAACTTATGTGAAAGGAGAAAAATGGTCCGTTACAACCATTCCTTTGAGTCATCTACTGTAAAGCAAGCACAAGTGTTTTTTTTCCGTCCCCCCCCAAACCACACAAGGCACTTTAGGTGAATCAGGTTTCTCTCTTGGAAGCACTTTAAGATCCACACAGCCGTGACGCACTCCAAAGCTGCCGGTGTCCGCACCTGAAATGCTCGGACAGACGAAGACAAATGGGGGCTTTCCTTGTTTTTCACTGACTGCTGTGAGGAGACACTTCACCGTGACCTTTGGTGTTTTGATTTCCCTGCTTTTCATCTGCACATCCTTTTCACGCATGCTCACTTTGAACGTTAGGCGTTAAGAGCCCCCATCACTCATGTGCGTTATCTCGTATGGCTCGCTTCATTTCTCCAATTCATTTTTACAAGCCAATTTGTCTTTCTGCTTTTGGAGCTGCTGCAAGTTTGACAATCGCTGACTTTATAAATGGCTTTGCAATGTGTCGTCAGCCATTTTTTCTCTCTCTTGCTTGCTCTATCCTATAGGATTAAGCCTGTCTCATAATTGCCTTTGGTCTCTGACCGAGTTCCCATGGGAAGGCCCTCGCGTGACCCCTGTCACGAAACTTCTCGCATTTCTGCCATGTTTGATTTGCCCTCCCTGAACTGTTTCCCTTCATTTAGATTCCCTTCGTTTTTTTTTTAATTTTATTTTATGAGTGTGTTTTTGTTCCACATAAACCCATTTTAACATCATATTTTTTTGGGAAAAATGCATGGTCCAAAGGCTTTAGTACAGTAGTCAAGCTCCTTTCCTTCCTGCTAAAAGACACATTTTCCACCAGCAACATTTTCTAGCCTCGCCAGCCCTCTTAGCTTTGTTTGCCAGCTTGTTCCTTTTCCAGTCTTCCATATAAAATGTACGACGCAGTCTCATGAAAGATGCAGGCTGTATGAGCTGCAAGGCGACCAGATGGGCCAATGCTGAGGATTCACCAGAATGCCATCTTCAAACTGTTGGCTGCAAGAAATGACTGTTATTTATTTTGTGGCATTTTTGATTTATAGGGATAAAAGACCCAAAGCAGTAATAGGGATGCTTGACTGCTCTGAAATGACGTGACTATTATTATCCATGAAGACACCCCTAAAAACCATCAAAGAATCATCGTATAATACATGCTGTGTATGAATTAAGGGATTTGACTGTCTGTATGGTATTTTATAACCTTTTTGTATGACCTTATTTATTTCAATCCCATGATAAATCCTGTAATTATTAGCTCAATTACGTTAAAGCCTGCAGGTACAAAGGCGGAAGGTATCCTTGTAAGATCCCAGGCATGGAAAAAATATTTTTCACTGTCTGGTCATACGTCATTGCTCAGTAAGATAAGCTTGCTCGGAAATTGTAAAATGCCAAGCGCTCTATTATTACAGACACCAAAGTTGGTGTTTCCTCTGTGCTAATTACTATAAAGAAAAGCCAGTAAAAGTCACCCCCGCTTGTGGCAATCTTAAGCTGTTCCCAGGTGGACCACCATCTACTCCCCCAGAGCCTGGGAAATTGATCTTTATCTGTTGTCGGGGTGATAAATGAATGGGGGGACAGCCCTCCATTTGTTGCTTGACCTGACTGGATCACCTTAACAATCTCACATTTTCCACTAATGATTAGTAGCTTTTTATTCCTGTGAAGACAGTGTTGTCATGGATCTTGCTGTAATTTTATTATTTGATGGCGGTACAACAATTTAACATTGTTCCTTATATTCTGTTGGCCTGACTTATAGGACGTTGTGCTGATATATTTTCCTTAGCCTTTTTTTGTTTTAATCTAAGATTGAAATAAATGCCAATACTTTGTAGTTTGTTTTATTTTGATAGCGGCTATGAAGTCTAATGAGACTTTTGATTAGATTGTAAACTAATCTAAAATGTGATATTGGCATGCAAATGGTATGATTTATGAAAGAATGAACAGAGACATTGACCTAAACTACCTGTAGTGCCACAAAGATAGATGATTAATTTGGATGATGGCGCAGCATCACCATAATTCCTAAATAATAAGATGAATGTGGCCTAAAAATCTGGAGCCAGACGTTTTAAACACAATGCAGACGTAGGAGTAATCTTTAAATACAAGATAGACTGCTTTAACTTTTTAGAGAAAAATTGATTGTGGCAGTGACTGACAGAAAAAAGTGAGGTCAGCAGTTATCAAAATGATGAGAGAAAGGTAAGAGGAAAAGTACAGAAAAGGAACGGAACATACCTCATCATATGTCAAACAAAGTGGAGGCAATGTTATGACAGGCCCGTGCAATTTTACTGATGATGTGACAGAAGTAACAAAGTGTATATGGTCGTACTCAATCTTAGCTCAATTTTTACAAGCCTTAAACATTTTTCAAAGGTGGACTTCAGGTCTTTGTCTAGCGCTCATCTAATTACTGAAAGATAACATGTCACAGCGCTCAAATCTTGACCGGGATCTGAGTTTACGTCATAGCCGTGTTGCCTTCAAATCAAATGGAAAGGTTGTCTGGAGCAGGAGATTTTCAGTGTTGATGTCCAGCCCTTAAAGCTGCATCAACATTGCTATGTGAGCCGGTCGAGATCTATGAGGGCTGTTTCCAATTATAGGTGAAAAGGAAAAATGGACCCAAACTAGCAACGGCAAGGTGTACTTAATCAGGTGCCCGGAGAGTGAAGACGTTGAATGTGTCTTTTTGTCAATATGTAGATCTTTGTGTGCGGCCACTGCACCACATGTGGGGATTGTTAATGGGAGCTGCTTAGCCTACTCTGCCTTTGGCGCTTGCTTTTGGTCCCTCACACACCAACATATGGTCATGCGTATTGACAAACAGACGGTGGTGCCCCCCTCCCACACTTGCGAACACATTGGCAGCAGAACACACAAAGTTCCGCGCTAAGTGGCCTGCAGTTTCCTTTGTGGTTTCTAAATGGAGCTCGCAGTTACAGAGCTGCACAGTTATTGATTGTGTAAACACGCACCCTGGTAATAGTTTTCCGCGTTTGCCAGCCATCACCATGTGAATGTAATCGGGGGATTTATACACGTCGTTGTTCATAAAATAGTGGTAACACATGTCAGATTTACCTGGCTCGTTGTGTTTTATGTCAGATGTGTAACTCAAACCTTTTTTTTTTACCTTCCAGCCTACTAACACATGTGAAGCATTGAACTAACCAAATAAAGTTATTTTCTTTGTAGTTTTCTTTTTTACAATGTCAAATACTTGCGATAATTGCTAGCTTCTGTGGACGCATTGAAGACTTGTGACCTTGCGCTGGCATGTGTTCAAATCCTGTTATCACAGAATGGCATCTTGTCTGCTCTCCAGGGTGACATTATCTGAAGGCTGAATGCAAATAAATAGACACAAGAGGGTAAATATGGTTTACAATGCCCCTCTGAAGATCTCATGACTGATTAAAACAGTGTGAATGCAACAAAGGAGTTCTTTGACAATGAATGCTAATTTCCTATTGTAAGAATGATGCTTTTTCTTCTTTTTTTTTTACAAATAATCTACTACTTGAATTATTTACATGCTCAAATGCTATTTTTGTGTATCCCGATGACAGATATTCAGACACGCTTGTCTTCAGTGTTCCTTTTTATGTGTCTTCCTTTAGAAACTGGTGTCCTCATACAGTCACAAGGACAGTGACTTGCCAGGTGCACAATGGTACGGTGGTGCAAAGAGTCTACCAGACGTGCCGTTGGCCGCAGGGATGTACTGGGGGCAGGTGAGCAGAGTCACTGTTTTGAGAATGTTCAATTATTTAGCTGTGAAACTCTCAAACACATTTTCCCCCCAGATTTCATTGTTTCCAATTGGATACAGTTTCTTTTCTTTTGCTGCTCTTGTTAATTGAATTATCCCTTCTACGTGGCCAGAAAGAAGCATAATGGTGATAATAAAAAGCTGCCATTTCTAAAACAAAGTCCCTTTAGGGGAGAGCCATGGTCCAAAAAGAAATTGCATGGATGGTTGCATATCCTCTTTTTCCCCCCCTTTGTTTACTTAGTCTCATCACTCATCCACATCCTTTGTTAAAATGTATGTCATTGGCACAACCATGCCAGTAATCTGTAGAAGGTTTATTATTCAAGCCGGTGATAAATTGAATCATGCAATGGTTTTACATTTTGTGTTCTGTTTTGTTTAGCTACAGGACAGTTGTCAGACCTTCCTACAAAACAGTGTACCGCACTGTGACCTCACTGGAGTGGAAATGCTGTCCAGGATTTAGCGGGACTGCCTGTGACGAAGGTAAGCCCAAACAGGAAGTAAGACCTCCTTGACCCGCGCAATGGTTTTGAAAAGGAAGTTAGTTTGATTAACGACATAGTGCAATCCTCGTTTTAGACCTAACGACAATAAGTCCGAACGGGTGCAGTCAGTGTGAAAATGATATACTTGGGCCGTTTTTCAACTGGAAATTCATCAGGTTTTCATTTTGGATCAGATGAACTCCTTACAATGAAATGGATGCACGCACATGTCACATTTTAGGAAGTGGTGCGTCTGTTTGGCTCAGCTCTCGATTGGGTGTAACATAAATTTTCAGGCTTTTGCGACACGCAGCACAATAAATATTTACAGTGGTTAAGTAGGTCATGTTTTGTGGTACTAAATGCAGGGCCTGTTTGTCCAACAACCAGCAGGTGAGCTCCACGTGATCACTAAAGTCGCAATACAATCCCGCCAGTAGACTAGACTTTACTTAACAAAAGCATAGGAGAGAGGAAATTATCCAATTAAGGTTTTGCCAAAGGAGATTCCCTCACGTTGTCATGGCAGCAGGGGGCTGTCGAGCCAGCAGGGATGCTGGGATTAGCCACTTAAGTGAGCGCCATTTTGGGTGGCTCAGATCACAGACTGCTCTGAACGAAAGTGACAGTTTCCATTCACGCTGGCCTTACTCGCCGGCCCCGCAAACGCCATCAGGGCCACCGGCGCTTTGTTCTGTCCCCGTCATGTGAGCAGAACCGCTAAGGGGCCCTCCGAACCTGAGCGCGCGCTGCCACCCGCCTCATTCATAGCTTGAAGCCAAAATAAAAGCTGGCCACACGGGCAAAGCCGTTCCCCAGTGTGGGCTTAAATCTATTGCCACAGAGGGAAATGAAAGCTGCACACGCAGTTCAATGAGTGCAAGTTTGAAAGGCAAGCTCTTAATATCTTTGTGGGATTCTAGGCCGTGTTCTTTCTAAGTATTTCTAAGATTCTAAGTAAGCTCGTTTTTTTACACCTTGAATTGAATTTATTTTCAACAAACTTCAAACATCGTACATAAATGTGAATGTCTAATGGCTAAAGCCGTTTTAATGTGCCACTAGGGAGTTTGCTATCCTTCTTTTATGGTTGTTTATATTTGTTTAGAAACTGCATTTGGGTTTAAGGCAATGGAGAAAATCAACAGATAAATATCAAATAGTGATAGAAAAACATGCTTGAATATATATACTACTTGGATGTAAGTAGTGTTACATGTGCTGAATGGATAATTTTACCAATGGACCACCATGAGGGGAGGGGATTCACCTAATAAACAATAGAATAGGAAAAGGGATGATAGCTCAGGTTAGGGTGTGACGAGTCAGAATGACTGCACTAGCAGTGTTACGAGGAGACCACATCGCCCGCATCCAAACTGCCACTGCTTTGACATAAAACAAAGTTGAAGATGAGTACAGTTAGCTCATCTACTTTTACCCCTATTGTTCTCTCACCTGGTCATTCCAGGTCATCAATTACCCTCAGGCCTTTTTTATGATTTTGACAACCTGGTTAACTTGGGGTGCAAAGTGAGGCTGAACTTTCCATATGCTGACTCTGCACTCACAATTGTGGGTAAATGGAGATGGGTTTTCTTGAGTGTCACCACCCTCTGATTCCCATCGGTCGACTAACATAAATCAGCCAGTCCGGTGGAGGCAAAGTCAAGATAGCGTGTCTCTGTTTTAGTTTTGCGTTTCCCAAAACCAAGGCAGCATGCTGAGAAAAATGAGGGTGGATAATATGGAATGATGGTGCCATGCTGTCATTCAGAATTTCAGGCCTATCATATTCAAACTACTAAATCAAAACATTACATCACATCAGGGTTCATAACCAAGCATGCTCCCCTTCAGAGTCAATGCAGGGTAAGATAACACTACATCCGACAGGCACCGGCTCTTTTTCTGACTGCCTTAGCTCAGACTTTGGCCGAAATTCCAGGGTAGTGCTGTAATTACTGAGTTCTAATTGTTTTCTATGAGGTTTGGGAGATATAGTCTTACCTCTGGACCGGGAACATAATGGTCTTTATCGCTGATTGAGTCCAATAGGGGAAAAAAAAGTTTGTAAGTATTTGCAGATGGAAGAAATTTCATTGCCTGCCAGGAGCAGGGATTTATCGTATGCTCGGTTAGCTTTGGCATTCCTCGGAAGTAAATGCGTCTTTTCAGACGGCGTATCATCCAACATAAATACCAAAATTAGCCCTTATTAACAGACAAAGTCATGTCGGTAAATAAATTGAACTTTTGATTTTTTTACGAACTCATACCTATCTGCAGTAGCCATGCTGATTGCCAATATTCAGACTCATCTTAACATTTATCTTCTCTTGGGACCATGACTATCAGTGACACTTGATATCTTAGTCGTGTTTTGATGTATGGATGGAAGCCATCAAAGAAACCAATGAACCTTGTCCCAGGAGGGGGGTTGCCAGGATGTACACGGCATATGGGGGAATGAAGGCTCGAATTAACACGGCTGTCAAAGCTCCACCGCAGGGGGGGCACCCATCAAGACATATCTCACAGCCATGTGGAGGCGGCGGTTTTTGAGCTGCAATTTGCGGTGTGGCCGGGAGGCTGAGGCGCGTTGTCTTTAATAAGCCGCAGAAACTTAATCTGTATTTTCACAGCTCTGCCGGGCCTTATCGCGCTGCTACACGCTAAATCCGGTGCTTTAAACATCGTTCAACCACACTCGGTGGGGGAATAGTGACAGTGTGAATGGATGTTATTATATATGCGAGTGTGTGTCTGCCAAAGTGAGCATGTGGGTTTGGAGACTGGAAGTTTTGCCTCTGAGGATTTGTTTGGTGAAAGATGCAGCTCTTCAGAGGGATTAACTTCGGTGAGGGGGCAGACTTTAATAGCTGTGATTAAAGTAGGAGTAGCCTGAGGTAAAGAAGAGCTGGCGATCTCCTTCCCCTCTCCTCGTGGACCACACTAGAAAAAATACTTACAATTTGGGGTAAACTACTGGCAGCTGTGGTTTCCAGAATTTTGCCATTAAAATAATGGGGAAACCGTACATCCGATCAGATCCAATACGGATATCGGCTCCTGAAGTGTAATTCATGGATCGGATTGCCCTGAATCCGACACCTAGCAGCTTACCTTTCACTCAAATGTTACCCTCTTCTTGAATCAACTATAACTACAAAAAGGGGTAGCCTCTCCTGGTGATGTCTGCAATGATTGGCTTAATGTCACACTTGATCTAAAATACACACACCTACAGAGTCCTGATCAAATTTGTAGGTCTACTGAGACAGAAAAATCAAAAGCGCATTGAGTTAGGCAGCTGCAGAAAGACCGTACAGCAGCTGATCTTCATGGTGTCAATGGCAAATGCAACGACAAGCGTTGAGACCCAAATTGGAAGCAGATGAAGCTGAGGCAAAACGACCTCACGCTTCCAGATATTAGGAAGCAGCCTTCTGTCGTCCACGTGGAGTCTCTCAGGGGAAGTGTGTGGATAGTTATTAAGCCTGAATTAGCAGTATTTTTTTTATATGAAAATGAAATGTAATTGCGCATTGACTGCAATAAGCTGCAAATTTTACTGTATAAGTGGTACTCGGATGATTGGCCTAAAAGGCGAATCATCCGGTCACGGTATAAGTATAGGTGTAAGTAAGAAATTTAGGTGATGTCACCTAATTAAATTTTTGACCCACCTAAAAAATCCTGGAAGAAAAATAAAGTCTGTCTCTAACTCAGAGATCCAGCGCTCAATTATTCTCAGCTGGTGAATGTTTTCAGCACTTATCTTCAAACATATTTTGTGTATTTAGAAGCAACTCATCAAAATTACACGACAGTCCTAATAAAATGTGAAAGATCCCATTGTGTTGCACTGATGAAAAACACAGCACGCCAACTTGTGCTGTTCAACCACAAAGAGTTTTGTTTTATTTTGTTAGTTTTTTTAAAAATATTTTGCCCTATATTTATGGCAGAGCTCATTTTACAGATGGTATGTACCACTCAAACATCCAGGTCATTTTACCTCGAATCTGCGTTAGATTTGATGTATTTGGCTCCTAGGCTGGAAACGGCAAATCCGCTCCCTGATTTATTTATTATTTCCCAACACTTCCCTCGGGAACTCATTCAAATCTGTTTTTTTTCCTACCGTAAGAATAAAAAGCAGGCCATGTCAGCAGTGCTAAAATCCCAAAACACTTTCAGTCTTGGCCATGGATACAAACACACACGTTTTGGTATTAGCTGTAAAGCTGCAGCTAATACACTGCATGGAGTGAGTTCAAAAGTGAGGTCAGAACTTTTACAAGCACTCGTAATATGCAGGAATATCATCCTACTTTGGGGCTCTAATGCTTTATTAAGATGATTATTTTTCCTGGACAGAAGGACAATGTAAATCATCCATGTTATATGTCTATTTATTTACAAATGGTAAAAATATGCACCACAAATCAAAAAGCATTTAAATGTCCCTTTGCTAGTTTTGCTGGCACTACAGTAGCTGGATATTTAAACTGTCTTTTGGCAGACTCGCTTGAGTCCAATTTAAATTGGTTGGTTTCCTGGAACGGCGCCGGCTTTTAAGCGTACTTCACCGATGTTCAACAGGGTTGCGGTCTTTAAGGGAGGCAATTCCAGAAGCTTAATGTTAGCCTGTTTTATCCATTTGAGAGCAAGTATAAATGTGTTTTTGGGATCAAAGTCCTACACTGTCTAAGAGTTTCAGCCATCTGTTGATTGGCGGTTATTAAGAAGTTTGCCTCCTTCATTATTGTTGCATGCATTTTGTGCACTGCATCAGAACCACTGTCAGCCCCAGAGAATGACATAAGCATGACATAATACTTGACAGCTGGTACCATGTTGTTGGGTTTTAAAGACTCATCATTATATTTTAAAGGCTTTTAATCCCCTATTTATTTCAGACTTGGAATACCCAGCTGCTACATTTTGCCACACAAAAAAAGTTAAACCGTGTTGCCCACAATAGACGTGACATAACTGTGTGACATAAAGAGATTTTTGCATAAGTAGATCAAAAGTGCAAAATTGGCAAAATTGAATGCTTTCATAGATACCCACTTTTGGATTGTATTTTTTATGACCCTTACTCTTGATATTTCCTCCACATTATGAACCACATCACAAAGGAAAATATTATGTATACCTTCTAATGCTCACGATCTGCTAAAACACAACTGTTGCCATTAAAATGGCATCAAACTGTGCGTGTCTCTATTATTTTTGCTTACCTTAATCTTAGAATCTTTTTCAGGATTACAAAAAGCACAACTTTTCATTTTGGCAATGAGTCCACATATATATTTTTTGTTTTTTTAATTTTGGTACTATAGACTCCTAATACTTTACAGTAATAAACAGCAATGAGACTGAATGGGTGATTTGTTTTCTCATAAATTATTTCCTGACTAGAATTAAGTTGAGCTATGGAAGACGTTTCTTTTTTGCATTCGTGGTTTTCAACACACCACTGGTTTTCATAATGTAGTAACTTATTTGGCTGTGTTTTTAGCTCTTAAACACACACACTGAATGCTAACGGCAAGGCTTGACTGTTGCTTCTAAGTGGGTGGGATATAATGGAGGCGACCTTGGAGCCTCCACTCCCATGTACTCTCAACCGCAAACAAGCCACATCACACAGATTTTGCAGCAGTTTGGAGTGGTGACATCATTTATGGGCTTCAATCACCGACCTCCCAAACAATCGAGCCCCCTTTGGCTTCAGTAACCTCTTCACAGCCAAGTTTTGCATCGTGCCGTTGCGCCTGCTGGTGTGTGTATGTGTTCAAATGCTTCCTCGCTCCCAACATTTGTTTCCATAGGTGCACGTGGCTCAGAGCAGTGCTGATGGTTGCAATTAGTTCTGGACAAATTTGAGTAAAGATGATCTGCGGTCACATTCTTGCCAGCTTGGCTTTGAATCGTCTTCAGTAAAGATAAATGAAGTCAAGGGCCAAAAACGAGAAGAGTGATGTGTAATAGTACATGCCGACCGAAAGACTTGATGAAGCTGTTGTTTTACATGGCAAACAAATAGGGGGATTTACAAAGAAGTGTGGGAAACAAATGACTATAGGGATTTGGGATTGTTCATTTTATTCAGGGTTCCCAAGTATCAAATCATTCAACAAACACTCCCAAATTTATCAATGAATCTTTGTCCAAAGTCTGTTGTGTAATGTTGGCTCTACACACAGCAATGGACACATCTTTTCTTACCAATGGAACTGAGGATCTGTCAATGTAATGATAATTCCTTGAATAATAACCTAGTCATTTTATTTAGATTAAAACCTCATCATTTTTCTGTTGGACTCTTTTCAAGGAATGCGCTATGCTGTAACACAAGTTTCTCAAACTATTACAGAAAGGCATTCAAACACAAAAAGACTTTCTCACTTGGGGTTCTTAATAGGACTTAGTCATTTTTGAA
The DNA here is from genome assembly GCF_051989625.1 of Stigmatopora argus. Taxonomy (NCBI): domain Eukaryota; kingdom Metazoa; phylum Chordata; class Actinopteri; order Syngnathiformes; family Syngnathidae; genus Stigmatopora; species Stigmatopora argus. Next base: position 8,818,433 of record NC_135391.1, on the reverse strand, counting down.
TAAATGCCCGAAAAATCCAGAAGTTAAGAATGGCACTCTCTCATATTGAGGAAAGATATGCTTGACTCGTGACATGCAAGGCAACGGGTATAACTCTAAGCTTTTGTGTGACTGGCAGAAATTTAGCTCAAATTCCAATGAATGACCTCAAGTGGATTTACCTTCAGCACTTCTGCTGTAATTCCGATTGCATAGTTATTGTTGAAAATACAATCAAGGTCAATTGTGAGAATATTTCATCATCGAAATATTCAATAACCTCAATGGTCAATTACTTTCTGAATTATTTCAACATTGCAGTCCATTTGACTATCAAGCCCAGAATCTCACCACTCTGTTGTGTTTCATAACAAGTGAAGTACCATTTGCATTAATAGACCGTGTAGGGCATGCCCCATTAGGAATAGTATTTGTTTCTGCTTTGCCCCTCAACATTTCTTTGGGTCAAGTCCCATTCGGCTGTACGAACTAGTAGCTCGTACCAGGCTAGCGTGTGCAAGTTGGTACAGATTGCAGATAGTGGCACTCTCTGGCACCTTCTTCCTTCAAGTGACATCTTGTTCTGATTAACTCAGGGGAGCCCCGCGCATTGTGCTTTAGTGATCTACGTTGTTGAAGTGCCGCTAAGACAATGTTGGGGGCCCAGCAGGGTGATCTCATTAACTACAGGACGTACCCTTGAACCTCTAAACCCAGGCCTGCATTCCACCCTTTGCACTGCCCCCACGGGACTCATACAGGGAGGCTGCTGCAGGACTATTGTTTTGGTTGAACTCATGCCACAGCCACAACATGCAGCCAGTATTGTGCGTCTTGACCTCCCCCCACCTCTATCAGCACCATAAATAAAGTCCAGTTTGTCCTTGCCGGTTCCTCGGATGTTCCTCACAATACGAGGCCTGGCAGCAAACACACTTCAAATGTACACCTGTTCTTACTAGAACACACATATAAAGGGCACTATGCTTATGAGGTTAGAGTTTGAAAATGTCTAATACAAGACACAGGCACACGTTTTTTAACCTGTCTATCGTCACAAACACCAGGTGCAGTTGGTCTCAGTGACAGATTGGCAGTAAATCGCAGTTAATGTCCTGAATTTGGAGGGCTGTGGTGTGGATGAAACTGTGATGGACCATAATTATGTCAAGCACCATTATTTCTTTTGGATTCACATCCTGTCTAAACACTTCGAAGCCGTGTAGCACACGCAATTCCTCACTTGATCCGAATCTATGGCCGTGATGTTCCTTTGCTTAGTCATCGGAGGTAAACATGGATTAAAACTTTGTCAAGTTTGGCTGGGCTCAGTTTGGTTGTTTTTTTATTTCAGCGGGGTACTCCAAATTAGTTCTAACAAAAAGACATCTGGCGTGAAGCTTCCTGTAATTGCTTTTAGGATCTATCACTTACTGTGATAATAAAAAAAAAAATTCAGCTGGTATTAATGCGTAGTTGACAATGTTCCACTACGTTTTGTTGCGCACAATGACTCAAGCTTCTTTCACAAGTGTCCGCTGCAGGCGCTTGTTTGACAAAACACAAAAAAATGAAAACTGGAAAAGCTGAAATAAACTCCTTTTCTGTACTTGAATCACGCTTGGATGTGGCATTTTTGATTCTTGTATGAAACCAACAAAGAAACTTAATAACCGCATTATCGTTTAATCAGGTTTAGCTGGCTTTGAATTAATCACAGTTGTCAAAAGTGAACACATCCCTTGTCCCAGGCCTAGGGTTTTAAAAATATGATGTAAGGGAAGTATGTCAGAAGCTAAACTTACAGAGAACGATCTAGCACTGAGCACTAAAGTGATCCTCGGTTGATTTGGGCATTAACTATCATTATATTCAATTTGGACTAAGATTTAAATTCAATTTAACCTTTTAATATGAACCGTTCTCTTTTCTGTATAAACAACTCTGACCATATGGGTTCTGGCCTCAAGACAATGTAAAGGATTAGAGTCTGGTTTTGAGCTCTTTCTTTATCCCGCCCTGCTCATGTTTGGGCTCTAGTTCCTTTCTATTCGAAATGGACAATATCATCACCCTAATGGCACGAATTTCCCCTAACACCAAAACAAAAAAATGGCATTGTTACCCTGTGACTACAAAGGAAAAGCGACATAAGGAGGGAGGCTTTCAAAATGTTATAAAAAACAGAACACGCGAAACTAATAACTAACCAGCATCCTTCATAATGTGCATTGTGCTTATGAGCCAGAACTTCATTTATATTTTGAAATGTTTCATTATATATTAAGAAATAAAATCCTGCAGTCCTAAACACCAAGTAAAAAACCCTAAAGTTGTCCATTTGTCCAGAGTAAAAGGAAGTACAGAATTCTTAATTGAGCACCAGCTAGTTTTTTGAAGCTCAGTGTTTAATTTTTTAGGATTGGATTCAGTGGAGAGTGACCTTAATTAGTTCTGGAGTATCCGGGAAACAAATCCAAAGAGTCAACATCTCGGAAATTTGCCAAAAATAACAGGAACCAAGAGTTCATGTGTATTAAATAAAATGCTTATCATTAACATGATTTCCCAGACTTTGTTTTCAATGGTCTTCCTATTTTGGCTCCTAAAATAATCTCAAAGGCCAGATTGGATCCTGTTGGGATTTAGAGACTCCAGTGTTTGCTGAAAGACAAATTAAAGACTTCAATCAATGTTCTCGCTTCAGATTTGGACACCAGGATAAGTGCACACCTCAGGTTTATTTCTCCACTGACTCTAATTTTCAAATTGGACTAATTTTCCCTTTTCTGCAGCAGGCAACTTTATCCCCATATTTTGCACTAGTCCTGTTTTAAATTCCAATACGGCAGAACCTTTTTTCTTGAAAATTTCTACATATTAGCTGAAGTGGGGCGGCAGCTTTGTTGTGACACAATGGGATTGAGGCATTTTAATTATGAAACCATTGAGTTGCATATAAAGCAATTCATGCTACCATTTGTAGCTATTAATGCTTCCATTAATTAATCATTGCTGCACGGATACAGAAACTTTTTCCAATGCCGACTTAGATAACCGTAGTGTCAAATGCTTGTTAGCTTTCTACCACATGTGATCCGAGTTTGAGTATAATGTAAATGCTTCGAATTTAGGGTCTGTACAAGCAATTTGTACAAAAGAAAGGATTGGTTTTATGTGTGCACTCTGTCTGATGGTTATTTGTAATGAGGAAGCCTTTGGCCAGCCAGCCGCTTCCTGGCTGCTAAGAAGCTTGCTGACAACTGAGAACAGGCTGAGTGTCAGATGGATTTTTCTGGGATTTTTCTTCCACTTTAGACATACACTGCACTGTTATTATACTATTGATTGTAGCCAGAATGATTGATGGTTTAGAGCAGGGGTCTCAAACTTGCGGCCCGCGGGCCAACTGCGGCCCTCGGGACGATAATTTGCGGCCCCCGTCTTAATATGAAAGATCGTTTTTTTTTTTTTTTTTTTTTTTGTTTTTTTTTTTACCCCTTTCCCCATGATGGCGCAGTTTAAGTGGCAGCCAGTGGCAGTAGCTCTGTCCACTCATGTTTTTCTTGTTTTACAGCATGTTTTACATGAAAAATTAGAGGGAACATTGACATGCACCTGCTTGTGGCAGGTGTGATACTGGTGTGCCGATAGCGAGCAATGATGATGTCGTGACCGGATTATTCGCCTAAAGACGTTTCGCCGACGGACGTTTGACAGACGGACAGGTCGTACTAGTATTTGTTAGTTTAATGATTAAATACAAATACTAGTATTTGTATTTAATCATTAAACGCTGTCTTCAGCTGGATTTGACCGAATTTGAGAGCATTTTGAGCCGTTTGGCGAATGGACGTCTATAGACATTTTTTTGCCTCCATCGCGATATCATCCAGTATTTGTATTTAATCATTAAATGCTGTTTTAGGATGGATTTGACCCGATTGCTGTCATTTTACGGCTCGGTTCTGCTACATCTGCCTGCCCAAGAGTGCTTATTCCCGGACTGCCATTGATGGTAGACGAACATTGATTTTTACTATAATTTGGACAACACCGGCGGCGGGCCGGATTAAAAATCCTAACGGGCCGTATATGGCCCGCGGGCCGAGGTTGAAAAACTTGTACACACACGATCCGGCAGGGCGAGCGTTCGAATCCCGTTACGGCGAAACCTCCGTTCGGCCGAATGAACGTTCGGTGGAACGTCCATTCGGCGACCTGCCCGTCTGTCAAACGTCCGTCGGCGAAACGTCTTTAGGCGAATCATCCGAGTACCGATGATGTCGCTCACACTGGAACTCAGTGCGCTCAGGGAGGTTGTCTTTCTGCTCAGACCAACAAAAAATTAGAGGGAACTTTGGTTCGGAGCTGATTGAACCAATCACGGTGAGGTACACGGCTATGGAGGGCGGGACATCGGCCGGGCTGTCCAGTGCCTTGCTCACTCACTCATTCATTCCTCCAATCAGCTGGGCGGAGGAGAAGCCGTGAGGCCGATCACTCCGCTCGGCGCGCACACTCCTCCGCTGCTCTCAGCATAGAACTGAATGAGGCGCTATGATCTGTGATCCAGCCTGTGTCAGTGTCTGTAGCCATCTCCGCGATTGAAACGGAGAGCGAAAGTGCACATGCGCCACAAACCCGCGCGACTGAATGTGAAAGATCAACCCGAGACTCATTCCAAGTGGAAAAACATATTACAGAGCCCCAGAGATGTCTCTTTCAAAGCCTGCCGTGAAGAGAAAGGTCGGTGATGAGCACAGACAGTTTCAAGAAAAGTGGGGAGTGCAATATTTCTTTGTTGAACACAGGGGCACCCCGACGTGTCTCATTTACACTGAAAAAGTTGCGGTGCACAAGGAATACAATTTGACACGTAATTGTACTACGAGACATGCTGAGGAGTACGAAAAATACCAGGGAGATGAGAGAGCCAACCAGGTTGCCAGTCTTAAAACACGTCTTCTGAGGCAACAGGATCTCTTCAAGAAGGCTACCAAAGACAGTAATGCAGCAGTCAAAGCTAGCTACGCCGTTTGTGAGTTGATTGATCCTGTGCTAAGTGATCCCAAATGGCTCATGGACTTGGCTTTTCTTGTTGATATCACACATGGGCTTAATGTACTGAACAAGAAGCTACAAGGCCAGGGGCAACTTGTCAGTGCTGCCTATGACAACGTGAGAGCATTCTGCACTAAACTTGTGTTATGGAAAGCCCAGCTCTCTCAGACAAACCTTTGCCATTTCCCAGCATGCAAGGCTCTCGTGGATGCAGGCACACCATTCAGTGGTGAGAAGTATGTTGAGGCCATTTCGAAGCTACAGGAGGAATTTGATCACAGATTTGCAGACTTCAAGACACACAAAGCCACATTTCAAATTTTTGCGGACCCCTTCTCCTTTGATGTGCAAGATGCCCCTCCTGAGCTTCAAATGGAGCTCATTGACCTGCAGTGCAACTCTGCACTCAAAGCCAAGTTCAGGGAGGTGAGTGGAGAAGCAGACAAGCTTGGGCAATTTTTGAGAGAGTTGACCCCCAGCTTCCCTGAACTTTCCCGAAGGTTCAAGCGGACCATGTGCCTTTTTGGGAGCACATACTTGTGTGAGAAGCTCTTCTCCACCTTGAACTTCAATAAGTCCAAGTACAGGTCCAGACTTACTGATGAGCATCTTCAAGCTCTACTGAGGGTCTCCACTGCTTCCTCCCTCAAGCCAAATGTGACTATGTGAGAAGAAGCGCTGCCAGGTCTCTAGCAGCAAGGAGTAGGCAAGAGAAGCCGTGTTCAGAATATTTCATGTTCAATGTTCCATTCAAGTTCAGAAAGTTAAAGGTTAAAGAGCTGTTAATACAGACATTTGAAACGGAATAAAAATAATTCATTTTCTCTACTTAGCCAGCCAGTGTATATCTACTGTATGCTCATTAGTATTATTTGGTTTTGTATTACTGATTGATTTATTTTTTATTCATCTTTAAGTTAATTTATTTAATTCATTATTTTTTGTTAAAAAATAAAGATATTTGATAACGTTGGAATGTTTTATCAGTGCTTTTCTTGTGGAAATCCTGATGCGGCCCAGTCTCACCCAGACTCGGCCTCTAGCGGCCCCCAGGTAAATTGAGTTCGAGACCCCTGGTTTAGAGTGATAGACACATCGACAGATTGGTGAATAGGGTGATCCCAATGTAGTTTTTTTACCTCAGATTTTTTTCATGTTGTTTTTTTCTGAACAGATACTCTGATGTTTAGACCAGTAAAAGTAATGCAAAATATAATGTAATCACTAAATGACAAACCATTTTTTTATACTAAACTGAGCCCTGGTGATACCTCCTAAACCACAGGTGTCAAAGTGGCGGCCCGGGGGCCAAATCTGGCCCACCACATCATTTTGTGCGGCCCCGAGAAAGTAAATCATGAATCCCAACTTTCTGTTTTAGGATCAAATTTAAAATAAAGAATATAGATGTGTATTATATTTCCTGATTTTCTCTTTTTTTGAATCAATAATTGCAATTTTTTAATCCAAGTTCAAAAAGCATTTCATCTAAAAATAAATATCTAAAAATATTTTCTGTTTTTCACTTTAATCTTGAACAAACTTTAAAAAGACGTTTTCCCCAACTAAGGAAATAAAAAGCTCAAATAAACATTGTTCTAAATCTATGAAAAAAAACAGAAGATTTAGGGTTTTTGATCTAGTTCTTTTAATCCGATTTTTAAAAAATATATCTAAAATGGTCTGGCCTACATGAAATCGAGTTGACATTAATGCGGCCTGCAAACCAACCCGAGTTTGACACCCTTGTCCTAAACAAATGATCTATTTAGACATATTACACTATGCTCTGTTACTGTCATTAGTTTCTTAAAAGAAGTAGTCCCACTCACCGGATATGTTTGCCTACTGTTTTGATTTATAGTGGTCAACAAGCATGATGGTACTGAAAACATATGCTTCTGTTTGATCAGATCTGATCCGGTGACCAAATCAGTTACGGCTAAAATAGTCATATCAAGCGCCAATACAGAGACTGGGTATCGGCTGAGGACATCAGTAGAGATGAATAACAGTGTATATGAATGAATGGCAGAAAGAGCGGGGGGGGAAATGAACACAATGCCCAATTGGTTGAGAATAGAGAGGCACTCTGTCATAGTCAAGTAACTTATAAGAGGTGTCCTGCTGAAAATCCTGCTATTTTCATTTGCTGAATAGACATCCTGGTTAGTTGTGTGGTTGGGTGACGCACATTGAAAAGGACAACTCATAATACCAATTGTAAGCATACCTTTTGAGATGTGTGTCAATGGATGATGATAACTAAATGTGTTTTAGTAGCTCTCATGGTATCATGAGGTTGGTAGAAGTACACTGAACTGAAACTATATGAAATATCTTCCATTTTCCACTTTTCTGGCAGACATATCAGCTCGCCACAAATGATGTCATTTGGTATTACAGGTTTCCAACAGAAACCGAAGTTATAGTGGAAATAGTGGAACAGTTTTATGCAGATCGCTCACCATTGCTTCTGCAGTTTACTTGAACTCAGCTCATGACAAAGTGGCAGGCCTTTTTTGTCAGTGAAGACTGTAAATAGTAAATTTCCAGGAAAACCACATTCTTCTAATTGATAAAATAGCACCAAATTTGTGCAAAAGACCTGCTTGTTTTCCCCCAAATACATCACTGCCTGATAAAGAATTATAGGATAGAGACGGCATGGCTCCAGACATAGTAAGTCAAGATTATCCAAATGTTTTATCTTTGGAAGTGTCGGTATTCTGGATGTTGCCAGCAAGACGCCATGACCGCGACTTCGCTGATAATCTGTTGGAAGGTGTAACTGAATGTGATTTATCGCCCAAAAGTCTCAAAAGAATACACCGCCCCTTTTCACTCACTAAATGTTCATGAAACTTTGATTCATTCATTTTGACCCGGTTGACTAAATCCAACCTCTAATAAAAAATCACAGAGCCATTTGCAATATATCTCTGTTTGCAATAACTTCCAAATGCTATATTATGAATTTAAAAAACTTTGTGCAGATCCGGGTTAGTTTTTTGTGGCTTTGTTGCTGACAAACTGTAAAAGGTTCATTGTCAAATTAACAACAAACTAAGCTACCATACTTTCTTTAATGGTCATCCTTTTTATCATGGCACTCGGAATAAATATCACAATAAAGCGGGGCACGCCCGATTTATTTGTATAGCACAATTCAACACAAGGTAATTCAAAGTGCCTTACATCACATAAAAATACATAAGTCACATTAAATCATCATTGCAGTTAAAAAACAAAAACAAGTGGAATAGGAACGAGAAATAAAAGCAAGAGAAATTAGCAAAAGCAAGTCATGTAACTTACAATAGTGTTTACTATAAAACACATTAACCAAAGCAGATTTCAAAATTAAATTGATGGATGGACATTTTCTGTAGTGTTCACATTATGATATTGTACTTATGTATTGACTTTATTTGATTGATTGATTGATTGATTGAATTTTGATTATAAAACACAATTCAACTGCTTTTATATTATCAAAGGTGACTAGAATTATTGGCATTTGGAATCTACTGGTTGCGTCTGAGTAAACAACCTGTACTCATGCACGCAAGTGCGGGACGTTACACAAGTGTCTCGTGTGGAGTTTTTCTTGGGTTTTCCCTCTACTTCTATCAGCATTTTCTCATACTTTGCTTGTGCAGGAGTGTAGGGGAGACTTGTTTTGTTGTAAAACATTCTGGATACCAGTATAGGGGTGTTGGAGGAGGGGGAGTTTGTGTTCTTCTGGAAGTACCCCACATCAGACTCTACCAAAGACCCAAGAGGTCGCCAGACCCTTATGGACCTCTGCCCATCACACGCTTGCTTTTATCCGCTGACACGGGTAGCATGATTGATGGTGTAGTTCTTAGCTTGTCATCTGGCCTGTTGTTTGTCTACGATGAGGAGACGCTGACGGCCCAGCTAAGTTTTCCCACTCCGCTGCTCCTTCCGTAATCCATTTCCAACTCTCTGAATGGCACCCTCCCCTTTGTATGTGTGTGTTCTTTCATCATTTCATCACAGTCAAATGTGGTCATGTTGTACTGATAAGACCAACATTCTAGGTTGATGGCCAAAGGAAAAGAGGATAAAGGGAGTAAGAACACTTCCTTCCTCTATCTCCTCTGTCTATAATCGTTACGCCTTTCCCGGCGATAAGCAGGATACGGATATGTTGCACTCTTAAAAAGTAATCCCTGGCCATTCCAGCAGGCCAGCAAATAATGAAAATATGTCACCAGTCTTCAAGTGCATCATCAGTCTAGTGTGCCCCTTACCCCAAAAATAAATGCTATACATCTGCTCTACAACTAGGAGGACTTCTTTAGATCATAAATCTCCTTTTGAAAGAAAAAAATTCCCTAAGGGGAACCACTGTTGATTTTAATGTTTGGCCTCATTTATTTTTGATGTTATTCATACTTGTTTAATGGATGTAATGAGTAAAATTGACAAAATACATTTTGTCTCCCTGTGAGGGATAACAGTCATATTTTTCCTCTTTAATGTGCAATGCATGTTTTGAGTACTTGAGAAATTCCATGCATTCGTTCGTAATGTGATTATTTGTTACCTACCCCATTTGTCAAATACAGTTAAAACATAGACTATATAAAAGGAGACATGCCTTTTTTAAATTCACTGTCTGGCATTCAATGAAATGAAGCTTTTCTTGTTTCAGGTCGATTACACTGACCTTTTCCCTGATTTGCTAAATAATGAGAGAACTTCACATCACTTTTTTTCCAGACTAAAAATTAGAAATTCATTCATTCATCTTCATCTTCATCTTCTGCAGACTATACCCTAGACTGGTCGCCAGTCAGTCGTAGGGCACACAGAAAAAACAGACAACCACAAGACATGTTCTAAAACTGCAATCTGAAACCGCACACAAGGCAAACAACAAGGGAAGCACACTTGTGTGCAAACCTAAATTCTGTTCTTGACAACTCCAGTCAAAATGACTACTGTGGAAAAATTACTAAAAACGGTGAGTTCTGATAGTTAGGAAAATAAGAAAAATATATACGAATTTTAATAACAGCCATTGGCCTCAAGAGACGTCCTATCTATTCTGATAGGAAGGTGCTGGCACAGCGTTTGTTCCCCCTGTTGCCAGCCTTAACCGGCCAAAATGGCTTAGATGTGTATTGCTGTCAATGGCAGCCAAAACGTTCAACGTGAAGAGGCCACCCCATGCATTTGTGATCCATTGGATTCTTGTCTTTTGGGGGGGTTAAGCCTCTTTTGCCACAACAATGCCAGTACAATGACCCTCATTTAGAGCTGCAAAGGAAAACTTTTATATTTGATCATCCCTTTGTTGACTTGAGTGAGCTTGTGTACTTATCTCCACTGGTGCAAAACACAAACACACCAAGCCCCTGCATGCCTGAAAGCCCACTTTCTTCTGAGATGATGTAGACATGAGACAGAACTTCATGCCGGACAAACATTTGCCAGACTTGTAGTGTCGTCATTTTGGGTTTAGAGTCGTTGTGTGTGTGTGTGTGTCCTGAAATGACAGATTTAAAAGGACATGTGCGCAGGGGGTATATGAGGCACACAATTAGTTGTCAAGGATAATAGCCTAGCACATGTGCCAAAAAGTAGGACGGAGAAGATAATCCAGACCCCAAAGCAGGCCCTAACCTGTGATCATGATGTTTTATCTGCAGGTTGCTGTGCTGAAATCCCCCGGACATCATTGTTCTTATTTCCGGAGGGAAAATGTGTAGTTGCACCAGTTAGGTTAAGTACTTGTCATGAACACTGAGATGTCACAGATAGCATGAGAAATTCCTGCACTTGAGTAGTTGGTGTCTTCCCTCGCATGCAGCACGCCTTCTTTGTGCAGGATTAAAGAAGGCTAAAGGTCAGATGTTATACGGATCTGCACAGTTGTTCAGAGGTCACCTAAGATCACGTCTGTTTTGGTAGTAGGTTGTTTAGCTGGATGTAAAGTTAGCCCTTTTTTTACGTCCGTCATGTTATTGCCACGAAAACCCCCGGGCCAACAGTCAGTGGTCAGATTGATGGTTAGTTATGTGCAGGATTACGGCAAGATTGACCCACACCAGGTGCGTACGACCTCTGTCAGCGTCTGGCATTTTGGCTGCGGTGTTCTTTTCCATGGTGTCACCTGAATGTTCCACAAACTGAGCCTGAAAAGTCAAGTCAGCTTTGATCCCCCCCTGCGGCCCTGGAAGTAAGTGGGGTCTAATCCCCCAAAAAGCCTTAAAAAGACACAGTGGAATGCTTGGCACACAGTACGCCATTCACCCAGGGATTACTAGACTGAGCTCAGCATCACACTTTCATTTACTTCACTCCCTCTTCCCCCACAAGTTAGTACATATACATATATACATATACATATATGTACATATACATTTATATATTTACATATACATATTTACATATATATATAATAATAATCGGACATAGGCCATGTCGTCATTACCACAACACAAAAAAAGCCTACTTGTCATCACACGCAGAAACTGCGTGTGACGAAATTGATGGTGCTTCTCCATAAGCTACGTTTAGTCGGCAAAAGACCTAAATAAGTGTAAGTTACGGACTTGTAATTTGTCATTCCGCTGTTGTGGATACAGGTCGCTTACCTCGCGATTACATACAGGTCGCTTACCTCTCGATTACCGCACACTGTCTGCCACTTACCTTCCTTCAAGTCAGCTAGGAGGCGGCAGATCACCAACCAAACATCTATTCATATGCCGCAGAAGGGAATGTGTGTATGTTAGCGCGAGTTTAGATGTCTGATGGATGTGGGGAAAAAGCTATCCTTAAGCCTAGTTGTCCGAGCTTTGTGGGACCTATAGCGTCTGCCAGAGGGCAGCAGCTGGAACAGGTTGTGACCAGGGTGGTAAGGGTCCCCTATGATGTGCTTGGCTCTGCTGAGGTAACGCGGGCTGGCAATGTCTTCAAGTGAGGGCAGAGAGCAGCCGACAATCCTCTGGGCAGTGTTAATCACTTTCTGCATGGCCTTTTTGTCTGCCGCCGTGCTTCCAGCGTACCACACTGTGATGCCGTACGCCAGGATGCTCTCTACAGTGGTTCTATAGAAGGTTCTCAGAAGATTGGAGCCCAAGTTGTTCTTCCTGAGCACCCTGAGGAAATGGAGTCGTGTCTGAGCCTTCTTCACCACTGCCGTGGTGTTTGTAGACCATGAGAGCTTGTCCGTGACGTGGACCCCCAGGAATTTAAAGGACTGGACCCTGTCTACACATACTCCATTTATGAGGAGTGGGGCCAGATCTGTGCCGTGTTTGCGAAAGTCCAAGATTATTTCTTTAGTTTTCGTGGTGTTCAGTGTGAGATTGTTCACCGAGCACCACGAAGACAAATTGTTGACCTCATCTCTGTAAGCCGACTCATCCCCTCCTGAGATGAGTCCGACCACAGTGGTGTCGTCAGCGAATTTGATGATGGCGTTAGACTGGTGGGTGGGTGCACAGTCGTAGGTGTACAGGGAGTACAGAAGAGGACTCAGTACACAGCCTTGAGGGGAGCCAGTGCTTAGTGTAATGGAGGAAGAGAGGTGGGGACCAAGTCTAACAGTCTGTGGGCGGTTGGTCAAGAAGTCCTTTATCCAGCAGCAGATTGAAGAGGATAGTCCAAGGTGGGAGAGTTTGTTAGTCAGAATGTCCGGTTTTATGGTATTGAAGGCTGAGCTGTAGTCAATGAAGAGCATCCTCACGTAGTTCCCAGGGTGTTCCAGATGGCTCAGTGCTGTATGAAGAGCAATGGCAATAGCATCATCAGTGGACCTGTTTGCCCTGTAAGCAAACTGGTGAGGGTCAATTGAGGGAGAGATTGTATTCCTGATATGGCGGGCTACCAACTTTTCAAAGCACTTCATGATCACAGGCGTGAGGGCAACAGGCCTATAATCATTCATGCTGCCAATGGTTGGCTTTTTGGGGACAGGGATGATGGTGGCAGATTTCAGACAAGATGGAGTGATGGATAGTTGCAGGGAACAATTGAAAATATTTGTGAAGACTCCAGCCAGCTGGTCAGCACAGGCTTTGAGCACCTTCCCAGGTACTCCGTCAGGGCCCGCAGCCTTCCTGGTGTTCACAGACCGCATTACCAGTCTCACTTCCTGTTCCCGGAACGTCAGTGTATTGCTGCAGGGTGGTGGTGGGGGTGTTGAGACTGGGCCTGATTTGTCAGTCTCAAAGCGGGCAAAGAAACGGTTCAAATTCTCCGCTAGTGAGGCATCTGCATTAACAGACATAGACATTAACAGACATATATATATATATATATATATATATATATATATATATATATATATATATATATATATATATATATATATATATATATATATATATATATATATATATATATATATATATATATATATATATATATATATATATATATATATATACACACCGCAATACATATCATTTAAAGTAATGATTCAACACACTCATCAAGATAAATATACCACAAATAGGAGGGTGGGTTGAGAAATGTTAATACTGGCTTATATTCATATGTAAATGAGTCATTCAGTTGATGAAATGTTATCCGGTGAAAAGAACACATCTCTACTGTTTTATGTATCATCTCATAAACCAACACTATTCTTAGCAACTGCTTCTCGTTGTGGTTGTCTTGCATTCTGTTTGACACTCTTAAAGCGAGCTCTCTATTTTGGGGAAAGAATAGCCAACGTTGAAATCAAAGCGCCCATGCGTCTGCCAAGCTTCAATGTGCAACAATAGATATTAGGTGGCTTAAACTAGCCCATGGCAAACGATAGATGCCTAAGCTTTGATCATCAGGATCTTCATTGCGCTTAATGAATGCATTACTGTTGATGCATGATCTCTTATCTTTTCTATACTCTTTGCACACAGGTTTATAAAGTGTGCAAATGGTGATTTTCTTAGACTTCTGATAAGGGAGAAATGCTTAGAAGCATAGCAATTTTGAGACATCAATTATACCCATACCTATATTTACTGTTAGACTTGAGCTCAGGGGCCATTAATTGGGTTTTAATTACATCATGAGGAAGGCCAGGCAATCCGGGATACTCACATTTGATTAACTAAAACGGTATTGGCATTTAAAATATGTCGACCCTCATGTCAGTCGGGCACTTTTTGAAAATATTGGCTGGTATTTACGTTTTAATCATTTTTTTCACATTAGAGAAATATTTTTTTTAAACAAGATTTCTGTTGGCTTGCGCATGATAAGGTGTTGTCTATATCTGCAAAAGTAGTCATTGAATTAGGTCATTAAATCAACTGCTTTTCCCACATCTGCATTTTGACAACGATTTCAGAAAATGTCACATTTCCCACAGCAGGCCCCAATAATCCCTCACTCAAATGAAATGATCCACAGGGGGGAAGAAAAATCAAGAATTTGGGTGTTATTTGAGATGTTCCCAATGTATATGACAGATCCAATTGTGATGGAATCGGGCAATGCTGTCCAAGAACAGTCAAATCATGAGAAACACAAAAACATGACACATGTGCTGGTCTGAGTTCATTTGGAGCCAAGCAAGAGAATCACTTTTGTGGTTTGCTATGAAAGCACAATTTATCATTTATTACATGGTCCAAATGACTGCATTTTGGCAGTCGAGTCTTGGCTCAGAAAGGGTGCCTGCAGGCACTATCACATAGTGGTTGTGCTCATCAAGCACTTTTGGGACCGATTGCCATGGATATTTCTGTAAATTTGTCAGACAGAGACCTCAGCTCTTTATATTTTTAACATGGGGTGTTTGGACACGTGGAGCCTTTCGAAACATATGTGTATACACGCACTAATGTCATATAACAGGGGGAAAGATGCATGGCTGTTTTTGCCAAAAGTAGACCATTTTAAGTGTTCAAATAATATAATCCGGCTTAGACGGGAAGTGTCCTTCAAACACTGAGGGTGAAGGATTCCCTCAGCCTCTTCCCCAATGTGTACGGCAGAGCATATGAGCCATGTTCAGCTCAAGTTTTGCGGATTCAGCCGTGCTTGGCTACGAGGGTGGACAAAACTCGAGCGCTTGCCAACCTCTGAGAAGTAATTTGGGTCAGAGGAAAGGGTCTGCTTTACAGGGGATCTCATGGCACATCTTCAAACTAAAATTTTAAGTGGATCGGATGGCTGATTATGTAATTTATGCCAATCTAGTAGACCACAATTAACATCCATTCAATTTGAACTGTGAGGTCTGAGAGTAAATGATCTGCCTGTCACTATATGTCAATAAGAAAATCAAACACAAACAGTAAAAAGACTTTACATGGTAGCTATTTTGTCTTCTTGGAATTATGAGTATTTTCAGATCTTTGAAAGGTAATGATAAAGGGGTCGTTTATGATTTAAAAAAAAAAAATGACATCATTGGTATGGTTCTGAAAGAAACACTATACTTAAGTCACCAAAATTACTTTTTATTTCGTTATTACGTGCTCAGATTTTATCGGCGTCTTGGCTTTGGTTTTCACATGTCGTACTTTGGACGTTTCTTGAACAGATGGTAAAATATGATCTGAAACCCCAGAAGTAAATCGTGGTTGTGGGTTGCTATATGTTGGCGTTTCATGCAATCTCTAACTACCGCTGTCAAATAAATGTGGTGCTGTAAAACACACTACATCTCCCTCTGAGACATAGTATGAAATGGGCAAAAAAAATAATACAAGCTTGTTATGAAAGTAGCAGAAAGAATGATACCGTGAGACTTTAAAAGAGCAGTTGTATAAATAGTAGGCACCTCAGCAGTATGAGAAATCAGCCATTACTTGCAACATTTTGGTTAGACTGGAACTTTTTTTTCTTCAACTTTTGGCCTGGTTATTGCCCGCCAGATTTCCAGACTATTTGCGTTCCTTTCACCATTGAATTTCACAGCCAAATTTATGTCTGTGGTTCCATATGGCAAGACTAACGATGAACGATGAAATTATGAACCACTGTAAAAACAAGAACGGTTATAGTAAAGCACAACCAGCTACAGCAACATTAATTTATATAGTTCATTATTTTAGTCCCAGAGTGTAGTCCATCTAATATTTCAACAGCAAGGATATATTGTTTTTATACGCTTATGTTGGATGTATTTTTCTGGTCGGTGTTGTTTTTCGAGCTCTTGCGTGTTGGCCAGCTGTGGCGGCGTGTTGAAGACGAACGATTCAAGGCTGCGGTGTGTCGGGGGTGTTTTGTATAGAGGTCACCCACACTTACAGCCTCCTCCCTGCCACACCAAAACAGCGGTTGAGTGTGTGGTTTCTTGTTTTCGCTAGTGGGGAAAAAGGTCTCGCATCATTGGACAAGACGCCAAGCATGCTTCTTTAAAAAAAAAAGAGGGACTTGGTAGCAGAGGGAACGTTTGAGGTCGATCAAGTTTTCCAGGGAGTTCACCAAGCGTCCGTCTTTCTTAATTGTGTGTGCCGTGTCGGCGACCCCTTGCAAGGTTTTATTGGACATATGCTGCTTTCAACTGCAGGAAATGTTTGAGGACTGCTGAGTGGTTTGGTGAACCCAATCTTCCCCATTTAAACCTCACTCGGCATTTCTGCAGACGTGCCCACTGCTAACTTTAGCCACTTTACAGAAACCGCACTTTTATTTCCTTGAATCGCATTACTAAATATGTTTTCTGTTCCAATGGTTGTAAAAAGTAAACCGACAGCAGCAAGTGCAATTTCTTTCTGAAAAAAAGAAAATCCAATTAAGGTTCTTGAGTTTGATGTGAACATCACAGTCACTGATGTGGCTATTTGGTGCTTTGATTTGCACAGTATCACATGGCCAAGACCCAAATGCTTAGAGGCAGCTGATTGGGTGACACAAGAAGTGCTGACAAGAACTGCTGGAGACAAACACCTGGCAATTGACGAGACATAGCGAAAGCAAACAACATGAAACAACACGAAATATTCAAACAATGCAAAAATCCATGAACTTAGAGTCCTAGACCATTACACTTACCCAAGCCACCACCAATCACTCACACCCTAATGAACACAAAGCACCAACGAAGGCCTACTTGCTCAGTAATTAGTGGAGAAGGTGGTAAATGTTTGAGGTGCTCAGTTTTGCCATGATTAGTGTCTTTTAGGTATTCTTGCCCTCCTGGCCGCAAGCTCTATGGGGCGTCTCCCCTGCTGAGGAAGTGGGAGAAAGGGGGAGATTTATGGAAGTTATCCAGTGCAGAGAGACACTCGCTTACCCGCAGCTCCTGTCTGTGAGTGCCAGTGGGAAGTCGAGACTGTAGGCCAAACAAGCACGCCTGTCAGCAGTCATTCCGCCAGTCTGACCACCGGGCTCGGTGCTGCTCTGCAATTACACCACACACTGGGAGAGGGAGCAGACCCTGTCGGTGCCGTCAGCATTGTTAAATGCATGTTGGAAAGACAGTCAAATGATGAGGAAAGAGACAGCGAGAGGGAAGGTGAGGTAAAGGCACTTGCGTGTAGGATCAGGTGAGGAACCTCCTCTTTCCTGTAAGAGATTATAGCTTGTGTGTTCAAGCACATCTGCGTGAGTGTTGTCTCAGGAGTCGGCCTCATTTGTTAAAAAGTGTAGAAACTTGGTGTTGACCATATGGGCAAAAGCCTTGAAATACACAGTGGTTCCTTTAAAGTCCTTTAGTCATTGTCTGTGCAAGATATTTGACAACCAAGGTTTGGGAATCATTTTCTCTTCTAGTATAATTGTGCCCCAGTGCAAGGTCAATTAACAGCATGCTTGAAGGGGTTCACTGGTGAGGTCTCAACCTCAAACCTATCATGAATCTGTCTGATACATCACCATTGGCCTCACAAGATGAGGTAACTAACTTATTATTATTACATGTTTTAAATACCCTAAATTCAAAACATTTCACCTTTCTTGATTTCTAATTTTGGAGTCTATCGAAAGCCATGGTGTATCAAGTAAAGAGAGCATAACTGCAATTGCACTAAAGTTATTTCCTCAACAGAATTTTTTTTTTTTTTGGTATTTGCAGGAAGCCTATATGAACCTTGGTTTTGCTATGCATGGAAATGACCCACCCTGTGTATTAATAATAATTGTGTGTATTCTTTCTCAGTGAAACTATATCTATATGCGTATGTAACTTCAAAATTTGTATTCCTATTAACTATTGTAGTTGTAAGATTGTTCAGGTGTAGCTAATTTGGAGCTATTATTTCTCTCCTTGAACATCTTTTTTACCACATGCTGCTTTGGCTCATGTGTTGTGCTGATTGATGAGGTGTGCCGGTGCGGTGACCTCACCGACCCTTCGTGCTCTCACCTCAAGGTCTTGGAGGCTTCCTTCGCAACACCTCCTCAACACTTATAAAGCAGAGTAAATGCAGACGTGGCTGCCTTCATGTGCACTTGTTTTCAAACACAACTTAGACATAAGGTATGAGTTTAGCGGAACTTATATTTTCCTTAGGGATCAATTATGTGACATATTTGCCCCCTCAACTATAATTATAGTGAAGCCCATCCAGTGTGTGGGCTTGCCCTTTTTCCTCTAAGAGGAGGTAGAGTTGCACTTTTTGAGGAAAATGGGAGATGAAGTGTCTCGATCACCTAATTAACCAAAGGTTGTTCCTTGGGAAAACAAAATAAACACCCCAGTATAGAGACCGTTTTGCAATATGTTTATGCAATACTCGAATGATTGACATACTATTTTGTCAATGTGCATTTTCTCCAACAATATGTTCAAAAATCACTTTGCAAGGAATCCAGTTCTACAAAAAGGCATGCCAATTCCCATATATCTGCTTTTGATTTCATTCATTTGTATAATTGCTGACACAATAGGGACAGCTGCTCAACAAAATGATAAAAATGTTGTAAATATGTCTGCACTTTTTTTCCAAAAGTCTCTACAGTTCACCTTTTACCGTTTTTATTCATTTATTTGCTGAACAGCTTATCCTCACAAGAGTGGCGGGGGTGCTGGAGCCCATTCCAGCCAACTGCGGAATCGGTGGCCAGCCAATCACAGGGCATGATGATGATAAAGACAGCCCTTCATGCTCACACTCAAGTGTTCAACCGGCCTTCCATGCATGTTTTGGGGATGTTAGAGGAAACCGGGGTACCTGGAAAAAACCCACGTGTGTCCAGGGACAGCATGCAAATGCCACACAGTGAGGACCCACCTGGGATTGAACCCTCAACCCCAGAACTGTGAGACCGACACACTAGCCAATCGACCAGCCGGCCACCCTTTCCTGTTTTTTGTTGTTGTTGTAAATAGCTAACTATCATAGGCCATTTAATATATGGGACGATAAGTCGATATAGTAATTATCGTGGCAAGGTTACAGACAAAACAAAGTTCCTGTGAAGCGGACACGTGTAGTGTGTAGTCACCTTGTTCAGTCTGCCTCATCCCAGTTGGAGGAGTTTTGCTCCCTGTTATTGGTGTGTGCTTGTGCTCGCCACGGCAGTGCAATTCATTGTGGCCCGAGGCTTCGCAGACAGAGACAAACGCCCACAGCGCCCGCTAATGATGCCGCAGCGCTGAGCTCAGCTAATTGACCAGACAGAGATGGATCAGGAACTTTACACTCTGCTGTGTCTGCGAGCTGCGGCGTGTCCACGTGCGTGTGTGCGGAGACGGCTGCCGAGCATGACGCGTTGGGGTAACTCGAAACGAAACAGTGCATCTATTTTAGTTTGTCTGCATATTCAGCGGTTTGCTAAAAAAAAATGCCGCCGACAAAACCTCGAGCAACACATCAATCAAATTCTACCGCTTGAGCATATCGCTGAAATTACCGACACCCCCCACCGTGCCTCGGAGGAATGGCGTTCATCACCAGAACAGAGTGATAATGTTATGACTATGGCAGTGTTCAATGAACAATGAACCAGGAACGTAAAGAAGCCAAAGTAATCCGAATAAAGTTCCATCTGAAACATTTGCAAGTGTTGCCTGGTAAGCCTATTAGTGAGATTCTTGTTTGAC
This sequence comes from Stigmatopora argus, assembly GCF_051989625.1. Taxonomy (NCBI): domain Eukaryota; kingdom Metazoa; phylum Chordata; class Actinopteri; order Syngnathiformes; family Syngnathidae; genus Stigmatopora; species Stigmatopora argus. The sequence goes on along the minus strand of NC_135391.1, from coordinate 8,798,401 downwards.
GACTTGCTACTCTTTCTGATGACCTTCACCCCCAACTATATGCATGGCAAATTATTTGACATTACTTGCTGACATTCCCAAGTGTACAATACAAAACGCCTTACTTAAAGAACATCACAGTGGTGTGCTGGTTGAATTGGATAACTAAAATCCGTCTCTAGTTTACAGTGGAAGAAGAGATGATTTAAAGCAGGGGTGTCAGACTCGGGTTAGTTCGCGGGCCGCTTGATTTCACGTGTGCCGGACCATTTTAGATATAATATTTAGATTTTTTTTTATAAATGGATTAAAAGAACTGGATTAAAAGCCCTGAATATTCAGTTTTTTATAGATCTAAAACAATGTTTATTTTAGCTTTTTTGAAATATATTTTTAGATTTTACAAAATGATTTTTTAACTAAAAACACAGAAAAAAATGATTAGAAAAATTACAATTATTGATTTAAAAGGGGGAAAATCAGGAAATTTAATATACATCTATACTCCATTTTAATTTGATCCTAAAACAGAAAGTCGGCACTCATGATTTACTTTTCCGGGCCACACAAAATGATGCGGTGGGCCAGATTTGGCCCCCGGGCCGCCACTTTGACACATGTGATTTGAAGGGTGTTTACTCACAAATGACCGTGTGCAGTAGAGGAGCCAATGGCAGGCGGCCTCTGTCCCATTGAACTTTCCGCAGGGGGATTTCTCTAATGAATAGCCGTAACTGACTCACTCGTTAGGGTCTGGCGCACCCTGAGGGCAATAGGCCAAATATATTCACACGTTTATTTGACATCCACCCCCTGTTGGGGCAATTAGCCCACTGGGAAGAAAGAGTGAGTACAATGAATGTCAGTGAAGAGGCATCCTAACAATGATGACATTACGGGTGTTGGATCTCGTGTGAAGCTTCTCTGTCTTTCATTTCACTGCACAGGAGTTGACTCAGAGATTTATTTCACCTTTGAAGACAACAGGACCGAGACTATTCGCGTAAAAAGGAATGTGTAGGAAACGCTTGTCTTTGTGCCAACTCCGGTTTATGGCTCGCACAATAAACCATTTGTGGTTGTGGAATTGAGAAGAGGGGCTTGCAAATTTCCTGTGTTTGGTCATTAAATCCATGGGGAGACGGCAGAATGACAAACTCAAATACGTGTTTGTTTTTCTTTGGCTGCAACATCATTGTCCTCTAAACAGGGAAGAGGTTGCTGCATTTTAGACAAATATTATGCTCTTTGAATGTGTTTTATGATCCCAGGAGCACAAATTGAAGCACTAAAATCATAAATCGGATATGAGAGTGGGCATTGTTGACTAATTTCCATAGAACCGAGATTTTGTGATTGTCTATTTCGGTCATAAGTTCACAAGTTTTCCCTGTCTTTTCATCTCCTGGCTTTGGATTCGTGAGATATACAACAGATTGTTCAATGAACAAAACTTTTGCAACTTCTGGCTGCAAGTGTTTTTACACGTCTTTTAGTGTAGATGGCTGCTGGCGACAGAATGCAAGGAAGTACTACTTCCTGGTTTCTACTAAGGTTCTGAGCCCAACTATACATGTTTGTAGCAGGAGCACCTGAGTTGAGAAGGTCCACACCAAAGCAAACAAAAGAGTTCTGCAGCACCACAAAGGCTATTGAAAACATCTAGAACCCACAGACAGAAACTCCCACACTTCATAAAAGGAGGCAGAACACAATACAAGTTCTTTCTCTCTGCACAAGCCAGCTATTGTTTACGCTCGCTCTCTCCCATGCCATCCCGATATTCTGATGACTTTTTCTATACAAGGAACAATACAAAAAGGATACACGGCACACAGTTCTCCTGTTCAAGAGTGGAGGGAGCAAATGTTAATGGCTGTGTAGTTGAGTAATCTGTTCATCCCAGCTGTAAGAACCAACAAGTTCAAGATGTACTACGACCACCCAGCTAGCACCCTAAACATCTCATCAGCCGAGAAGCATTAATGGGAAAACTGAAGAGCATCCTTTACAGGCTAAATCAGCACCTGCAGGCAGCAATAAAAATTGGGCTGTGAGAATGTGTGTGTACATCCCTTAGATATACATTGCAAATTTCACTGGTATCCGTTCATGAATAACGGAGTAATAGTTTTTCAAACTTCTGTCTTGGCAGTCTAAAAAAAGTCATTAATACAACATCGGAAGAATCTGTTTTGTGCTGAGGATTTTGTAAAAAAAATCCCGTTCAAATGTTTATAATGCCCCAACGTGGAAGCTAGTATTCCTAATTTCCCAAGAAAAAGCTCAATTTACGCAGAATGTTTATCTTTGGTGCTGAACTGTGGTTTTAAGTGATACGGTCATGTCATTTTGATCTCACTCTGATTTCTTGTACAATGTCAACCATTTTTTCGGAATACCTTCCATTATATACCTCAAGTGTACACGACAAGACGTAACTTCATCCTGTTTCTTCATCTCTTACAGATGCTGGGAAACAGCAGGTGGCTCAGGAGGCAATAAGAAAACCATCCACGATGCGTCGCCCACCTCCGCGAGCGGGGGAGCCCCATTCGCGTAAGCGCGACCATGTGTTCCGATTTGCCTGATTAAAAAAAGACTGGCATTTGCCTCCCGTCGATGTAAAGGAGTATTGTTTTGTCCTGTTTTCTAGACTGCCTCAATTGCAGTCGAATCACTGCAATGAATGACAGGCTGAATTCGCTGGAGGCTAAGGTTTGTCTTTGTACACTCGTGCAACATCACATTTAGATGTGAGTAAAATGTCTTTCGTCACCAGGTCCAAGGATTCACTGCTTTGCCCTCCATGTCTCAACGGCAACCTCTGTCCCGAGGCAAGGGTACACCTGAGGCCGCTTTATTGTTGGGGGTCGCTCCTGCTAAAGGGGCTCCGGGTGAACAGGGACCTGCTGGTAGGTATAAATTACTACAGTCTACAAACAGCTAGAATGTTTAATGATTATACCTGAAATATATAAGTGGGAGTCCACAGTTGAAATAATCTTTCACCATTACCAACCACTCTTGCCCTTTCTACCTGCTCACATATGCACTTATATATATCCTATTTCCTACTGTCCACATACACTCATTTCCTGGAGTCTGAGTAAGGGAGTCATTTGAGGTGGTCGTTTACAGAGCTCAAGGCAAGCACTTCACTTTTTCTTTCCTGAACTTGAGCCCAGTTTTGGCTGCTGCAAATAATAAAGAAACGCACAGGCCCAGCTGCATTGAACGTTAACTCAGCTTGGTTAAAACAAACTATTGCTGCATTTAAAAATGAACAATAAAAAAAATAGGCTGGGTAAGTTAACTAGCTAACTCCGAGTCAGCTCGGACTCGGTGTGCTACTTGTGTAGATATATTGCAAATAACCACAGTTAATAGTAAGAATCTCATGCAATTACTTGCGATTAAAATTTCTAATACATAGTTGTTCAGCCTTTAACCAAAAAAAAACTTTAACCCAACAAAACGGATCAAATGATTTTGGATTCTAGGAATAATTTCAGTTACTCCAACAATCAGCCTTTAAATTGGCTGTTTGCTTTTGTGTTTTTAATATTATTTTTTTAAGCTCTTTGGTGTAATAAGCAACAGCGCAATTAAGTCCTTCTATTACAGGTCCTCAGGGGGAAAGAGGCAGCGATGGTCTTCCAGGCAGAGATGGTAAATTATTCTCACAATTGATGTTAACCCACAATCATTTTGTATGGTTAGTGATGATTATCTTCACCTCCATTAGGGAAATCAGGATCTCGAGGCTCACCAGGTCCCAGTGGGCCTCGGGGTGAGCCGGGCACAAGGGGCCCACCTGGAAGCCCTGGTTTCAAGGGAACCTCAGGACCTTCAGGTAAGTCCTCCCATCACAGAACTTTGACACTACTGGTTGAAGATTTTGACAGGAAAGGAACACATTTAAAAATAAATGAATAAATACATTTGCGAGATGGGGGCTTTTCTTGAGTCTCAACTTTTAAGGAATTTGATAGACCAAACATTGGAGGAATAAAGACTTTGGACTGTTAGGATTTCACTTGAACAACTTGGTCAATCCAAAAAGGAGCTCCAGCTGTATTCAGAAGAGCCTTCCAGATATCTTGCTGAATTTGGGCCATTTGCTTCATTTCATTTAAATGTTTTTAAGAGGGTTTTTTCCACGGGGCATTAAAAGTCTCGACTACTTCTTAACTCTACTTTTGTACCGACACGTGCCGCTGTAGCTCATGGTCATCAATCAGAGTATAAACAGAGGAATAAACCTGCTCCGTATATGCAGCGCTCGAATAAATTTAACTGTAGGAAAAAGTAAATCCACCGGCAGCTGTGACTTGAATGATAATAAAGAAAATAGTGGTGCGTGTGTGTCATAACATCTGCTCTCAACGCACGCTGTTATTTCTCCGCTGTGGATCGCAAAGGCCTCTAAAATTTGCCTGACCTGTGTTCTCAACCTGCTGCTGGGAAACGACTAGATGTTGACCATTTTTAACAAACCTACTCTCCGAGGAACATGCGGATTCAACCTTAAACGAATATGAGATATATATACACAAATTTCAGGTCGTTATGCTTTCCATGTGGCTGTGATCTTATTGTTTTTGTTCCTACATTACTTCATAGCGGCCCCAAAGCAGTGCTACATAATTTATCCAAAGCTATGATCTCCTCATTGTAATTATTTCTAAAAAAAAATGATAAAGATGGACTGGACAGTGTCCAGCATAGTGCAAAGCTAAATTTGACATTAAATACTTCATGAGTAATGGCAAAATGGAAAGAAATCAAATTTTAAGTCAAAAGCCAAGCTAAATTGTTTGAATATGTTTTGACATTGTTTGATTCAGGTAAGCTTCTCATTCAAACCATTACACGTTGCGCAGACTACTCAGCCACGTTTCCAATTGAGGCTGTTTTTAAAAAATCAATTTGGCGATATTACATTGCACGATTCTTGAATCGAATCAAAATCAGTCTGAATTGATCAATACACGTTTTTCTTGGAAATAAACAATACACATGGCTACACTGCCCTGACTAGAGCTGGTTTCCACTAAAGCAAGTCACCACTAAAAATTCTGAAAGCCAATTTCTTCCAACCTATTTTAGTGCTGAATAGGGTTTCAAAAATAAATTGCTATAAATATACAATTAAGTCCATTCCGATTACTTTTTTCCAAAGTAATATACAAAGATCGCAATCATGGTTTTAAAGTGTAGTATCGTGATAAATAGGAATCAAATTGCGACCTGTGAATCGTGATACGAATTGTATCACCAGCTATAAGGCAACACACCCCTACTCACATTCATCCTAACTGCTTAAGCTGCAACTTTAAGTGAAAATGACCAATGTGTGTGTCTAACCAGGGTCATAATAACATCACCTCGTAAAGAAATCATTCTCCGATTGCGCTTGTCAGTTTAGTACACTGAGGTATCACAGTAAAGAGAAGTGGCCACATTACCTAGAAGTCTAAACAATGATGTCAAATGTTGTTACTATAACGCTGCCTTGTTTGCACCATTGAAAAGGTCCATTGAGGGGACTCCATTTCCTCTGACTGGGCCATGCAAGCATCTCAATGAATTTGTGCCAGTAACACATATAATTTTGTTTATGCACATTGAATTGCCTCATGTTGAATTGTGCTATATAAATAAATTTGCCTTGCTTCACCTTTTTCGAGTTTCTTTAGGAACATTCCACCTCTTAATTACAGACTAACGACATCAGTCATATACAGGCCAAAAAGGCATTGGCACAATTATGCACCATATGCCTCCCCTCTCTTGCATTCCAAAAAACATGCCCATCAATGAGTTCAACTGCAGTACATGCAACAATTTTGCCAATCTGTTTAAAATGTGATTGGTTCGGAGTAAAATGTCTTCCAATTCTGAAATAACCCTTTGTACTGCCTTAGTTAGCAAATTAAAGGACGATGCAAATTGGGAAGGGCATCTTGTAAATCCAAAAATAGCACGATGGTTGACTGTATTAAATAGATGTACGCCAGAGAGAAATCTATTGTGACAATGTTGTGTACAACAGTGCCATCTTTTGGATTATGGTGGAGCACAGTCATGCTGTAATGCAGAATTTATCTAATGTTCTTTTGGCACTGTAGCTATCTTTTTTTTTACTTTTTGTTTTTCCTCTACTTTTTTGCCTTATCAGGTCCCCGGGGACCTCCAGGACTCCCAGGAGAGAGAGGTCTACCAGGTCCTCCCGGGCCCCCAGGACCACCTGCTCCGGCTAGTGCCCGCATCCCTGCACCAGACGGTAAGAAATGCTCCTAAAGATACACATACAACCAGACAGAATTCAGTTTGTGACCCTGCTTGACTTCCAAGAAAATTATGTAATGGGACTTTTTGGGATGCTTTATTTGTGCTTTATACATGAGAACTCCAAAAACTTGAGGGCTAGATGATAAACAAACAGAAGAGAAATAAAGTCAGAGTTGTAGGATCTTTGACATGCTTGGTCCAGTTTTGGTTTTGCGCCAAGTACACAATCAAAGGCGATGAGATTGAAGGCAGGGAGACAGCGTGAGACTGACACGGACTTAACACACTGTGATGAGAACTTGTCAACTTCTAATGTCATTCAACGGCTTCCAGATGTAGACGCCTCACTTCTCTCAAGGTCAAAGCATCTGTACCTTTTATTTGTTGATTCACTGGTTTTAAACAAAAAAGTATTTAAAGCACAGATTTATCAGCGTGAGTTTCCCGTGGAGGTATTAGGATTGGCATGATGAGACTGGGAGCCATTTCTTTCACATCAAAGCAGCAGCAGGGAATGTTGAGAGGAAAGAAAGGCCGTCTGTGCTGACCTTACTTGGGAAAACACTGTTTTATTTGGCTTCTATGTATCAATGAGGGGGGTTAAATGTCCACTGGTGCTTAGAACTTGCCCCCAGAATGTTAAGAAAGAAGACACGCTCTCCTCACTTAGACGTGGAGTCATTCAATTTCATTTATGTAAAACATGGATAATGATAGCGACCATTAACATCAATTTCATTTCATTTCCAGATCAAAGAAAGGACCATTTCTTCACCAACACCTTCCATGATTCAAGACCAGGACCTCGGGGTCCACCTGGACCAATTGGTTAGTGCAGGGGTGTCAGACTCGGGTTGGTTCGCGGGCCGCTTTAACATCAACTTGATTTCATGTGGGCCGGACCATTTTAGATATAATATTTAGATTTTTTTAATAAATGGATTAAAAGAGCTGGATTAAAAGAGCTGGATTAAAAACCCTGAATATTCAGTTTTTTTATAGATCTAAAACAATGTTTATTTTAGCTTTTTTATATATGTTTAGATTTAACAAAATGATTTTTGAACTAAAAACACAGAAAAAATGATTAAAAAATTACAATTATTGATTTAAAAGGGGGGAAATCAGGAAATTTAATATATATATATATCTATACTCTTCATTTTAATTTGATCCTAAAACAGAAAGTTGGCACGCATGATTTACTTTCCCGGGCCACACAAAATGATGCGGTGGGTTTGTGGGTTACTGTCTCCTGTTGCGCAAAAGGAATACAACTGTACAAATTGTATGCTTTGACATGCACGATCTATGCGTACACCAAGTTTTGGGATTATTTGAGAGCAGCACAATTACATTGTTATCATATAACATAAATAAATCTTGATTTTTAAAATATGACTTCAACCCTAAGCATCCATGTTTTGAATTACATCTGCAAAATCTTATGGTAAGTGTCAGTTTCAATGACTATGAAATGGTCTGTGGGGTAAAATGGACACTTGGAGGCCTCCTTTCAATCTGATCACTGATGTTTGTGTGCTTTCATTTTAATTTAAGATAGCCCAATTTGCTCAGCGCTAATAAGTTGTCTTCCAACTTGTGTGTTTGCAGGTCCAAAAGGACCAACAGGACCTCCTGGCCCACAGGGGGTGAATGTAAGCAATTTTCGAAAAAGGTCTGTCTCTGGATTAAGTTTGTTGTCATTCAAAATGTCTATTTTTACAGGGTAAACCTGGGATTCCTGGAACACAGGGTCTTATGGGGCCAAAGGGAGAGCGTGGGGAGAGAGTGAGTGCCAGTGATTCTTTTTTATTTTTTATTTCTTTTATCAGCAGCTTTTCTGTTTGTTCATGCGTCAAGCCTAAACAAAATGATGTGATACACTTTTGGTTCAGGGTCCCTCAGGTTACCCAGGAGACAGGGGCTTCATGGGTGCGCCGGTAAGACAACCCCGAGCTCTGGATTTAGGATCATAGGGCTCTTGATCATTAATTCATTCAAATGTTATAAAGCTATTAAATTGCACTTAGGTCACACTTGGTTGTGTGTTTTCATTTCAGGGATTACCGGGTCCCAAAGGAGAGCCTGGAGAGAAAGGTTTACCGGTGAGGAACTAGCTAATTTGGTGGTAATCTACAATCACATTTGCAGGATTTTGACTGTTTTTTTTTCTTTTTTAATGCTATAGTTGAATATTCCCATGTTAAGTATATTTCCTCTGTCTGTCTAACCCTTCCTTTTCTTTGACCTCTTTTTCATTTGACAAGAGCAATCTAAATGTAAGATATTTTTTTAGGATATACGTTGAGTCGTCTACATGTTTTCTTGTCTTCTCATGTCTTCTCACCCACCATGTTTTTTTGTACATGTGATTTCAGCTGGTGAACCGTATGCGTTTGTGTGTGGAAAACTTCAGTTCTTCTTTATGCGTTTTTGTGTTGTTGGTCCTCGGGGTGCGCTCCGGACTGCAGCCCCCCGTCATGACACTGTCCTCTTGACCCTGAAGCTGTCTGACTCCCTCTGCAAGCTATGGCTACCTTTCACAGTCACTTTGGCACATTGTGACTTTGGCATATACGTCGAAATGGCAACCAAGAATGAGAAGCGAAAGCTGAAACCTTAAATTTATGCACTTTTCAATGGACTTCTCCCCTTAACATGAAGTCACGTTTTGTTCAACAAGTAAATACACGCGATGTATATGCCAAATCACTCCATTTATGTGTCTGTAGTCGTGGATTCTGTTGGGTTCAGAGGTGTTGTGGAGTGGATACAGCTACCCTTATCTCTAATCCCTTCTTGCTAAAGACTGTTTCTGCATGTCTATTAACAAGTACAAAACAAGGCTGATATATTGAAACAAGGCAAACCTACCCCAGATTGCAGCACATTTTATATTGGTACATTTTGACATTTCTCTTTTGTTTTCTCTACAAACACAAAACATTGCCTTTTCTGTTTTACAGCTCAGAAAAGTTCAACTTTAACCCCCAAGTTTTCTCCTCCTCATTTGCATGCCTTCATTTTGTGATGGTGAATTGTGGCCTTTCAAGTTTTAAAATACTGTAACTCATTAATCCGTGGCTTAACTTTTAAGTGTCTAAAAGGGTTTAGATATGCACACTCACTGGAAACTCTTTTACGGGCTTTTGCACAAAAGGTCAAAGTTTCAAATCACTTCCCGTTGACTTGGGGGACAATTCAGGGTCACCCCTTGTTGATTTTGGGTGGCGGTCTCTCAATTATCAAATCGATACTGCACGTGCATTTTACAGGAACTAAACTATCATTCATGACTACAAAGCCTTTTGTCACAAATAACAACATGCATGTTATACTCCAACTTTAACGCTAATTTAAGCACGAGAAGGGTAAACATGGACAGACCACCTAATCTGGCGCTGCGCCATTGGACATAACTGCAAATCAAAGCTTAGTTACAATCACGTCTACTTACAGATAAACCTAAAGGGGTTTTCGGTGAGTGCAGATATTTTTGGGGAATACAGAAAGAATACGGAATGCGTATGTGGCATGTTCAACTTTAACTCCTGGAAGAGATTGGTCCAGGTGTGTCGAACCAGTGCATGGCGTCATTGTCCAGTCCAGCATGGCCACGACTGGCGTCAGACCGTGTAGCAGCATGGCCAGAGAATGAGGGAGATGGATAGAGAGACCCGTAGGAAGTAGGAAGCAGACAATGCTGGTTATATGTGTGGACAGTTTAACCTTCTAACTGCTGAATTGTATTGCGAAACAGAGCAAACGACCTGCATCTTGGCGAGCAGACCCCCGGCTTTGCGCTCCTAACCATGACGGCTGTATCTATCTTCACAGGGGGACGGGATACATCAGATCAGAGAGGCGCTCAAGATCTTAGCTGAGAGGGTTTTGATCCTCGAGACTATGATCGGTATTCATGGTGAGTAGGAGGCCTGAGGCAGGTTCAGTTTAAGGCAGGGGTCAAGGTAGGGGGCTCAAACTCCCACTGCACCTCACCAACTGGGACGGGGAGTGGGAACAGTCACGAGCAGCCCCCAGGACTCAGGCTGTTTTTTCCCACACCCCCCTCACACGGCACCCCCTGTCACTGCTCTCTGATAGGACTTTAGCTTGCAGATGTTCCGCGACTTGCAGGCTGAGCTTGAGCTTCTGGCTCGTAGGGTGACGCTGCTGGAAGCCATCATCTGGCCAGGTAACAATGAGACATCCTCTCCCGCAGCTCTGCCGGCCCTCGATTAGAAACACGCGCAAACGATCCGATCGAGAAAGTCTAGGGAGTGTCGGTAACATCAAGTGCCAGATTGTGAAATCCTCCTTAACTGCGGAATGATGTCATTATTTTCCAAAATCAGTAGTATGTTTTGTAGAAATCAACTTTTTGCTTCACCATTTTCTTTTTGGAGACTTTTACAATCAAGAAATGATTCGTTTTGTGCGTCCATTCTTTGTATTGATTTCAATTCTTGAAAAACTGTATTAGTGTGTGTATATTTAATGTGATAGTCTGGAGAGTTGTGCTGCAACTACAACAAACAAAATACTTGATAATTGCAGTAATAGGTGTACTTTTGTACAGTTAGTGTTTTTTTAACTTAAATTGCTTTTGTTGAGATGTAAATAGATGAGATGCTTCTTTCCAGACAAGTATAATGTTTCTCAATGCATATCTTGTTTTATAATAGATTCCATTGCCGAGTAGGATGGAAATACAGTTCAGTCAGTGTATGTGGTTGTGTTGTTGCAGCCCCACTCGCCAGATTCATTTAATGGCAGTATCTAGAAGGAAAGGAGATTTCTAGGCCTTTTGAATTAAGGAACGTGGTCCCAATTTAGTCATTTGAGTTTAAAAAATAAAAAAAATAAAAAAATCAAGACAACAGCGTGCACATGGCCAAACAGTGCTGGGCAGGGAGGCCTGTTCCAACTGCTGTCTTTCTTCAACAGAACCTGATCTAGGCTCTGGGGATGGACCATTTGGCACAGTCTCCCCTAGTTTCTACAGAGATAAGCGAGCAGGTGCGCTCCCATATCGACTTGCTTCTCCTCTGTCTTCCGACACCAAGGTTCGAGGGAAGTAGCCACCTCACCCGTCTGGGGACTGCAGGCTAGGTTGGCTTACCTTCCTTCCTATAGGTCGCATCGGCACTCAACACTTGATCGATAGCCTTTTTGTGGGGGCTTTCCTGTGAGATTTAGGTCGTGGGACACCTCAGGGAAACACCAATCATACTCCAGGCATGTCCTCCTGCACTTGAGACAACTAGTTTGTCGCCCCCTATCACCACGTATAAACACTTCCAGCTGCAGCTCACTGGGTCTCACACGTTTGATAAAAGGAAACTCGGAATCACCGGTGGTGCTCCTCGGGCCACACGTCTGGGCAATAAGGGTCATTTCTTGTAAAAGAGACAGGACTTTCTTTTGTTATTCTTTCTCAATGTAACAGCAAAGCCTTGAGATACCATTATTTAACTATATTGAGCATGCACAATTTTCAAAACTAGACAGAAAAACCTCTATTAGTACTATTCATTTTATTATTATATCGCTTATATTGTTCATATCAGTGTTATGTAGTGCACAAAAAGCACAGCCGTTAAAACTTTAGCCAAGACGTGTTTCTATGTGTGTATAAAGTGTTTTAAAAGTAAAATGCAACCTGAAAAAGTGAAATTATACTATAACATTCACATTTTTTTTAGATTTCAACATTGAGGAAATGGCAAAACTGGAACCACTGTTACAGTATGTTTGTGTTGACCTAATAGACGACTTTTCCTTTTTTTTTAATCATCGTAAATCAAACTTATTGTGAACGTATTTAAAATTGTCATGGGTAGTTTGTTTTTTATGCTGGTATAGAAACATTTGCTATTTTGATTTTTTTATTTTTGCAAATGTGTCAGTGTTGATGTAATCCTGTCTCCTGATGATCGCTGTAATAAAACAATGTTCACTGTTTTTTTATTTTTTTATTTTTTAAACATGTTAACTCACTTTTGTGTGACCATGGAATGTTACCATACTGTCAAGTTCTTGTGTGCTTCCTTCAATTTTTTTGCCCCAACTTGAAAAAGGGCCCCGATCTTCTCACAGCATGAACAACTCAAATCTTTTTGAACATCATAATCACTAGATCAAAAAGTAGGGAACCTAGGCTCGGGAGCCATTTATGGCTCTTTTGATAGGTGCATATGGCTCTCCTCTAAACTAAGGGGTAAAATATGGGAACCGCTGTTGAGAGCTCAGTCCTGAATGCATCAATAGGAGCGTTAGGTGATCATTGTGGCGCCGACACGACCTCTAGTGTGGCTTTAAACATTTTTTTTCCGATTAGATTCTTCTGTATGCATGCTTGCATTGTTTAGCAACAGCGCGACAATGTTGTCAAAATATCTCATGGAACGTTTGTACTTTAGAAGTAATGACATTACTACAAATAGCACACATTTTAGTGTATTTTTACTTTTAAATTTTGAGTATGGCTCTGAAGGAATAACATTTGAAAATATCAATTGTTTATTGGATTGGATTGGATGGCTCTCTCGATCAAAAAGGTAACAGGAAGTTCCTAAAATTTCTTGCGGGAGGTAACCGCTAATGGTTGTGGCTTGTTGCTCTACAAAAGTGAACTTGCCGTCGATGGCACAGCGAGTCACGAACTCGGTGGGCTTGACGTTAACGTCTCTGGGGGGCCGGCGGGACGCGTGGTCCTGCGCCCGGCACATGGTGACCAGACAGGTGAGGCCCGGGGTGTCCTTATCGCCGCCGGCCTCCGAGTCCAGACACGACTGTTTTTCTGTCAATTTGTACCTCCCCGTGTTTGGTCTTGGCGTCGATCTCTTTTTTGACACAGGAAAAAGTGATGGTCCCTCGCGCAGCTCTGTTTCCTGCACAAGTAAGTGTCCTTGCATTCGCTTTCATCCTCGTGACACTCTAGGCACTTTTTGCAGGCTCCCAGCCTTTCAACCGCACTTAACTTGTCTTTTGGTTTCAGGTTTTTGAACGTCTTGCAGAAGAAAAGCTTCTCTCTGTGCCTCTTATCCCCACAGACGACACATCCCCCTTTCCTTGTGGACTTGGTTGAGGCGTATCTCTTGGATTCATTTGGCTTGGGTTCGACTGATCTTTTCTCGGGCTTTGGACATGCTTTAATCTGCTCGATCAGCTCCAAGACCTCCTCTTGGTCTTTCAGATACCTTAGGAGGTTGTCGAAGTGGTTGTCTGAGGTGACTCCATTAGCCGGGTTGGTCATAAAGATTAACCAGTGTCTCATTATTGCGTCTGGTAATTTACTCTCTATTGAGTTGATTACAAGCGGATTTTTGATGGCTTCAGTGTTGAGTGCTATGAGATCGTTGAGGGCCTTTTCGATGGTTCGGATCATGTCCATCACTTTCCGGGGTTGGTCTGATGTCAGGATGGGGATTTTATCCAGGTCTCTAACGATCTCCATGGCTATTTTTGTTTTGTTCCCAAATCTGTTTTCCAGCATCCTGAATATGTCTTCAGCGGTCTGATAGGTGGACAGCCTTAGGTCTCTGCAGATCCTCCCATCCACACTTTCAAGGAGCTGGAGTCTTCTGTCTTCAGTCGAGCCAGTTGGCTCACCTTGTTTCTGAAGGCTTTCCCAGGCCTTTTTCCACGGGTGGAAATCTCTTTTGGAGCCATAGAATTTGGGTAGGCTGGTGGCCTTAATTTTGAGAATGGGTTGCAGGGCTGGCTGTGCTGCAGGTTTTGTTTGGAGGGTTCCTTCTCTCATTCCCTCCCCCTCGGACCTTAGCACCACCAGGTGTTCTGCCTTCCTTTCGTCAAAGATGACCTTTTGTTTTCTTAGGTTTCCCAGTCTCCTATCCAGGGTGGCTTTTGCTTCCTCTGGGATCCATTTTTCCCATTGCCTGAGTGCTGTCGTGAACTCATTTATGCTTCTTTTTGCATCGCATACTTGGAGTTCGTAGGCATCCTTATATGCCGCAGACACTGGGGTCTCAAGGGCCCTTTCGCTGTATGATTCTGCTTCTTGTATTGCGATCGACAGCTCGGCTCGGCCATATCTATCCCAGAGATTTGATTGTACTGTTCCCCTTACCTCTGTCAGCTTGGTCTTGCAGTCTTCTCTGGTCTTCTCTAATTTCAGTTGCTGCATCTCCAATGTCACTTCTCTATCTTCCTCATCAGCTCCCAGTTCAGCTAGGAGGCCTAGTTCGTAATTGCTATTAGTACAATTTACCTTTCGTGCATGTGCATAGAGCATATCGTATTCCTTCAGCAACTTTGATTTTTCCAATTTTCTTGCCTCTTTGCCTAGGTAAGTGGCTTGATTGATGAAGGCTCTTTTTGCTTTGGCCCTTTCGAGCCTTAGCAGCTCAATTGTTTCCCCAGTAGCTTCTTCCGCCATGTTTGCAGTTGTTCTTTATGATGACTGCGTTGGCTTTGACTCAATGACTTTAATCCTTTGTCTTTGATTCCACAGTGGTTTTCAACTTTCAAGTTCTTGTGTGCTTCCTTCAATTTTTTTTGGCCCAACTTGAAAAAGGGCCCCGATCTTCCCACAGCATGAACAACTCAAATATTTTTCCACTTTACAATTTTATTGAAGTTTGTGGTGAAAGGAAAGGATTCGGTTGAAAACCTTAAAGAAGGGGGTTAAGAAGGAAGCATGTAAGAACATTCAAGTTAAAGGAAAGTACAAAGAATGCAACTTATACAACTTATGTTTGTGAGAAAACAAACTGAGCATCAATCAGCTGAAATCTAATTAGTACTTAAATTTGATCCTACCAGTTGCATATGATCGGGAACTGAAGGTTATCTTTGGTTCCTTGGTTCCCTGTCTTGTCCTGTCCTATTAAGGCTGGACTACTGAGCTTTTATACTGGCTATGACCAATGACCTCAGGCATGAAGCGTGGAGTTTGGTCTGATTGGGTTTTTCTGCCCCCTGTTGATCTGGAGGGGGGCAGACATATCTTCCACTTAGTTGACTTGACACATACTTTGATGCATATTCTTTAGACATTCACTTTGACATGGAGATACCAATTGATTGTTATTTTCTTATGTTGATTAAGAGCAAATGATGAATGCGTCCACCTTTCTGCATGTGTAAACAATTCAACAACAGAAAAATGATGGTTCAATTACGTTTTCATCTGAAAATGAACACGCAAGAGTAACCACTGACCAGTACACCTGTAGTATTAGTATTTTTATCGTTTAGTATGTGATGGAAAACATACATTTTGGAGAAAAATAACTCAAAAGTACCAGTTGTTAATGTATATAAAAAACAATTGGGGCCATTTGATTCTCCCACTCCCTTTAAAAAAAATATAAGAAAAAAATAATTGATTAACAGCATTAATTAACATTCATTTTCCTTAGTCTATGTAGGAAATGCAGTCAAATTCACACCCAGGATTCAAAATCATGTTCTATGATGATTTATTGCAAAGTTTAAATAAAATGGGCCGCCTGATGGTGAAGTGGTTTCCTCGCCTGACTTCGGTGCGGGCAGACCAGGCTCGATTCCCGCTGTTGGCGGTGTGATTGTGAGAGCAAATGGTCGTTTGTCTCTCTGTGTGCCCTATGGCTGACTGGCGACCAGTCTAGGGAGTAGTCTAAATTCCAACATCACTCGTCCTACAAAAGTGGCGCCGTTTTCTTCCTATTGGCTGTAACCACAGCCTGCTCTCCAACACGGTCATCTAGGAGTAGGGAGATAGCGCCATCTAGCTTTTTCGAAGCTGCCAGCGCCACTACAGCTTTTTCTGTGGGGAAACCCATCTTCTCCAACTGCTGGAGCCTAGTGGGGGAGTAAAATGTACATGCTGGACAAATCAAAACGTACAATGCGGGGATTCTTGTAGTACCAAACCTCAGTGCAGACACCGACGATTTGGGGACTTCGACTTTTCGATTCACTTCATCTGGCACATCCTTTAAGGAGGCAAGTATTCCGGCCCTCAGCATCTGTTCCTCCAACACTTCTGCATCAGACTCTTGGCTCAATGGAGACAGTGGCTCATCCCAGAGATTTTCGTTCCATGTTGATGGCTCCCCAGTGGCAGGTGAACTCACACGATCTCTTTGTACAAACAGAGATGGTTACTTAGACTTTTAAGATGCGCTCGAAACAAACAAACAAAAAAGCTTAAGTATGGTTAAGGTGTGTGTGTGATTATTCAGTGGATAAAATATGTTGACTTACATCTGTGAGGACCTGTAGGTTGGCAGTCTAAGTCTGCACAAAGTGGGAATATACAACCAATTTGGAATGAAAGTCAGGAGATTGGCTTCCTCAAACTCCTGCAGCATCCCAATTAAGATGGGGCTATCTGAAAGGTTTGTTAAGTATAACAAGATGTAATTTGAAAATGTAAAACTTTCTGGGAGTTGTTCACAGGCTGTTTCCCCCTCACTCTTATTAAGCAGTACTTTTCAGTTTTTACAAAGGAATATCGTACACTTGGATGCAAAGAATTCCAAAAAGCCTTGTCATTCTGAGACCAAAAAGCTCAGATTCATGCAAAGTGGTGAGTTCTCATCTATAAAAAGGATACAGTTGTGACCAATACATATAGCACAGAAATTAAGCAGGGCAGGAGTCCCTGGCAGCACGATCAGACCCAGCAGAAGCAGAAACCAAGGCAGAATCCAAACTGGCAAGTAACCTTGCACTCCCCTCTTTGTCAAGGAACGGCACTGGGCTGTAAACATTGCCAAATGAATGGCAGCATATCCACAGATCCGGCTGGTCTGAAGACGAAATGCAAAGATGATCAAGGTGTACATAAGAGGTAGTACAGTCATCGTCAAGGTGGAGAGGCCAAGGTAGGCGACTGTTCCCCAACGACGCTCCTGACATGGCCCAAACAGCAGCAGTAGAGAAACGCTGGCTAGCAGAGAAGGCAAATCGTCATGATTGAGCGCATACAGGAAAACATCTAGAAGACACAAGGGTTGCGATTAATGGATTTCCAGGGCATTATGACAGGAAACACTATTCTGTTTATGAATGGATACCTCTGAAATGTGGTAAATTTCCACCTCGACCTATAGTGAGACTGGCTTGGGCCCCTGCAGCATAAACCAAGAAGGTGAGTCCCACCAGCAATGTCGTTCCTAGAAAGAATCCTGGACGATCCGGTCCGCACCATAATGAAAATACACGATAACGCATGACCTCCTAAATTATTTGTTTTATAAATTCTCTAATATAAATTGTTGGATATTTTGTAGCCTCCATAAGTTTATCTGAAAAAAAAGATGTCGAAAAACACCCACGATCGGTAAGAATGCCCTTGTGTTTAAAAGTGTACTGCTTAGTCTGGTATTGTTTTGATGACTACTTTTGCGTTACGTCATACAACGCACTTCTTCGCTAGCAATTGACAAGCGTGGTTTGATACTGCCACGTAGTGGAGATTCTGAGAATGGCATAGGCACATGAGTTGCCGGCCAATTTATTATTTTAAGATGCAAGATGAATTGCGTGGAAATGCTTTACTTTCTCTCCCTTGCAGGACTTGGGGATGTTTTATCTTTCTATTAGTATGGGGGAATTTAGTCAAATTTTGGAAACGAGGCACCCAAAAATAGAACGATGATATGGATTACGTAATGTATTTTTGTACAAATCCAAAAATGAATATATAAATAAAGCTCACGAGCGCTGTTATCGTCACATACAGAAACGTGTTTCGAAAGACACTTATGTAGTAGTTGTGTTGATTGCATTTGTAGGTCAACCCAGTTATCGCGTTATTTCCCCAAAATGAATCTGCTGTCTCGCGATGTTTCCTGGTTGTTGCGCATTCAAAGGCGTCTCTCCAACAATCAACTTTGTCCAGTCGTCTCATACGGGGCACATAAAATGGCGTCAGCTCCTGGTAAGTGTGCCGTTTGGAGATTTTTATTTGATATTAGGTCAGACATCTTGAGCGATATTTTATCTTACGCATTTA
Organism: Stigmatopora argus; assembly: GCF_051989625.1. Taxonomy (NCBI): domain Eukaryota; kingdom Metazoa; phylum Chordata; class Actinopteri; order Syngnathiformes; family Syngnathidae; genus Stigmatopora; species Stigmatopora argus. The sequence goes on along the minus strand of NC_135391.1, from coordinate 8,780,154 downwards.
TAAAGGAAACCTGGCCGTTGAATTTGTGTTTTTAGCTGGTTTTAAGTCAGATTCCCGTCGGTTCGAATTGGCGCCCGGCAGAAGGCCTAAACTAATTCATCGACGCACGACGGTTTCCCCTTCCTTTCTTAATTTTGACGATCTTTACGGGCCTTCGATCACATTTTGGATCAAAATTACCTTACGCGTATGATTTGTGGTAAAATAGTCGGAGCCCCCCTCGTTTTTGCAGTCTACTTGGACTCCCCTGAATGGCCCTCAAACGGCGGGCTGATTGGGCGTGATGTTAGCTTAGCATTCTGGCTTCTTTATCTCTAAAGCTAAAGTTTAGCGTTTTTAAAACATGTTTTTTTCCCCAACAGATTACAGCTCCTACAGCCAATCCGCTTCTCAGCCGGGGTGAGTGTCCATATTTTTGTGTTTATTTCACCGTGTCCCCATTCGCTAAAGCGGCTTGTTCATTGTTAAGCAACCACATGGGCTTCATGACTTGACTATTGTCTTCTGATTACTCCACTTTCCAGGTATGCTTCTTATGCTGCTCCGGCCTCACAAACCTATGGGCAGTCTGCACAGGTAAAATATTGGTGTATTTTCATCTTTCTCAAATGCCCATAAATTTGTGGATTGTCAACTGGACCTACTTAACTCATTCGTTGTCATTGACGGCGATGGAATTCAAATACATTTTTACTGGGAATGGCAGGGCAGCCACCCACCCATACTACAATAACTTTGGGGTGTGCGATAACTGTGCAATATTTTAGAATTTACCTTGACTACCGTGACTTATTATAATACTTATTTATGTTTTTATTGAGACAAACATACTTTGTGGTGTAGCACCACTCATTTCGTTATACGCAGCTGTTGTATAATGACAAAGTGAGTTGATTTGATTGATTCTGCCCAAGTCCAAGCTTCTTTCTATTGTCACATGACCGCCATGCTCGTAACAAACTTGACTTTGTAAAACAACAAGCACAAACTTGTTCAAAGTCATGGTCATAAAGGAAATCCAGTTATCTAAAACTAACCACCTAATGCAAAAAATGTTACTTTCTGATGCTATTTTGCTTTCAATCCACAGCAGAGCTACGGCCAGCAAAGTTATGGATCCTATGCCCAGCCTGGCGCTGCCGCCACCGCTGCTGCTGATAGCACCTATGCCCAGGCTACCCCCACTCCTGGAAGTTACACTCAACAGCAGCCCCCACAGCAGTACAGCTCCTCCTACGGCCAGCCAGCCCAAGGTCTGTGATCAGGATAGGCGGGTTGAGCTCTTCGGGGAATTGTTTTGCCAAAGCTAAATAGTTTGCCATTGGCCCTTTCACTCCACAGCTGGCTATCCCGCTACCCAGACAGCGCCTCACGGTTACAGTCAGTCGACCCAGGCTTACGGCGCACAGGCTTATGATGGTGCCCCCGCTGCTGCGGCGGCTGCCGCTGCTCCCGCCCCTACCCAGTCTTATGGGTCTCAACCTGGGTATACTGCTCAGTCTGCCTATCCTGCTTATGGTCAGCAGCCGGCTCCTGCTGCCCCGCAGAGGTATGTGCTTATTTACAATGCGTATCTGGATTTTCGGTCACTGAGCAAAGTTTTTGTCTCCTATTAGTTACAGTGCCAACGGACAGCCTGCCAGCTACCAAGGCAGCTACCCTCAGCAGGCGGGATATGGCCAGCAGCAGTCTGGCTATCAGGCCCAGCAGAGCACCTATAGCCAAGCGCAGAGTGGGTACCAGCAGGCCCAGCAGCAGCAACCCCCTCCTGCTTACCCACCCCAAGCTGCCAGTTCCTATGGGCAGCCACCGCCAACTGGCCAGTATGGCCAGCAAGGTGGACCGCCCAGCTATCAGTCCAACCATTACAGTAGGCATTTTTCTTCTGTTACTACTACACCAAAGGCAGCACGCATTCTGATAACAATGTTGTTTCCAGATAATTACAGAGGGGACAGTTCTGGTTACTCAGAATCTTCAAGGTTTTCAGAGGGCCGGGGCCGTGACAGTTTTGACAGAGGTGGAATGATGCATCGTGGCCGTGGCATGGGTCGTGGCATGGGGTAAGTGCCTTTCTTTACCGTTTGTCGGGCTTTTTTTTATTATTTTCTCTTTGACAGGTGCTGTGGCTACTTAGGGTAGGGCTGAGGCAAATTAGTTAAAATGCACACGATAACACTTGTTTGAATTTGATTGGTTTGGCCTTACTTAACTAATTCTCAGCCCTGCCTCTAAATTGCCGTGGGGTAAGTGAACTTTTTTTTTTAGCAATGGATTTATTGGGGCCTGTGCATAATATAGGAAGGGCTGCTTTATTTCATTTCAAAGGTTTTATCAAAATAATCAAAAGGCAATGGGTTATTGTTAAATCAGATTTTGATTACAAACTATCGGCAGAGGGCTGGAAGTATATCAAATTCCTAAATTTTAGCTATCGTGGGGCTTCGACATTATAGATATTCATATCGTACGCTTGTAACAACGCAGTGAGGGGGCTTCATGTTTAATCTTTTGTGATTATTGTGGTGGTTATTTCATAATTCTTAGATGTAGTTTATGACATAATTATACAGGATAGTGTTCTCATTTAAGAAAACGCGCTGTAGTTTTCCCATTAAAAAACAAACAACCTCGTTTGGTGAGATTTTTGCAGCAGAGTTCACTGAGTTTTTTTTAATGGCCTGCCTATGCTATTTAAGGTGGCCCAATTTGTACCAAAACCGCTCACTTGTTGGGTTTTCTATCTCAGTAAAATGAAAATGGCATTCACTTTCAATAATTCCCAATCACTTTTGTGTGATCTGTAAATGTCAGCCCCTTTCAAATCGACTGACTCTCTCCACCAAGGATGCATTGGATATTCATCTTCTTTACTATATACTCCAACCACTGAGAAAACTGTTGTTCAAATGTGGTTATTCACTCCCATTTTTGTCAAGGATCAGCCACAGCATTCACATCACTAGAGAGGCAGGCAGCATCACCCCCAAGTTATTTTCAACAGTTATGTTAAGTAAAAAATAAATAAATAAATAAACATACAACTTGTGCCGAAAGCCTTCAGGCTAGTACATGATTCTCCATGTAATGTGACAGCCTATAACTTTGTATAAGTAAACAAATGATATAGAATATTACTATTTAACCTTTATTTTTATGAGGTATTGTCACATTAAGATTAAAAAACGTATACTTGTTTACTCAACTCTCACTGGAGATGATGGAAAATTAGGCGTGTCCTTCCTTTCCCATTCTTTTCATTGGTCCAGATAACAATGAAAGAAAATTTTAAGAGTTTTTTTCCCCCCAAAGCTATTCATATACACTGGGTTGTCCCAGAAGAGATGAAGGGACTGAATCTGAGTTTTTTTGGGTTACAGTTAATCTTTTCCAGCAGTGGCAATGTCACATGGGCCTTTGCAAGAGGAAATGTCCCCCCCACCCCAAAAAAAAAATCTTCCAATATTGAACTAGAAAACAACCTAAAATCAATTCCAAGTCTTTTGGAGGAACTTTTTTTTTTCTTGCAGACACCAAGGCTAACACAACTACTGTTTTTGTTGCATTACAGAGAAACTGTATTGCCAAGCATGGAAAGACAAAGAAGCCTTAAGTTGGTTCTAGCACAAAAGCAATAATTATAAATGTGAAATGCGAGTAACTACACAGGAAATATACCTGGTTTAATTTTTTTTGCCACTGTACATCTGTTGCTAACCTCCCTGTAAAATTTCCTCCAGACTAGTTATTTAATTATAAGCACACAAAAACAGATGTAATGCACATTTGACTGAACTTGAAAGTGCCTTCCATTTTTGTCGTTCCTCATGGGGAAATGTTTTTTTAATTCAATTTGCACCAAAAAGTCTTGTTTTTCCAAGGGAAATATGCAAATGCACTGTTTGAGTGACAGGATTGTCTCTATCAGGAAAACATTTAATGGTCACACGTGAGTCTATTTCTAAGTGGTGGGTTTTATATCATGCCAGATGCAAATTGTTTTTCTCTATACATGAAACCCATTATGCACCTTGCGCCGGTTTCTACGCAAAACTTTTTAAAAATTTGGTCGGGTTTTTGCATGTTAATGAACAATTCATGTTTACAGAAATTGGGCACATTTTCATGTTATCCCCAAACCGATCACTGAAACAAAAACCGAGAGGGGGAAAACTCACTGTTCAAACTAATATAAAAAACTGATCAAAAACAACTAAATGTCCAAGTAATGATCGGTTTTTGAGCTCAGTTTTGAAAGTGGGAATGCTGAGCTGTTACGTTACAATATTTTAATATTGATCCAAACAGGGCATTGCATGACTCTAGTACATGACAGTGATGGGACCATTTTTCTCTTTATATAATGAACTTATCATATTTGAACAAAGTCACAATACACAATTTTGCCACATTTGGATCGCGTAAATATGCTTTTTCAGGGAGCGATGCCAGTGTTAACGGATATCAAAAGGTGCTTTTTTTCCTATAGCGTTAGAACATAAAGGATTCAGGGTTTTCACCTGCACATTATAAACTCAGAATGGTCAAGGGTTCCCATATTTAAAAAAAAAAAAGGAAGTCAGTTATAGACCTGTTTAAATTTGATAGTTTTATAGGTGGGCAGTGCTGTAGAAACCGTAAATTTGATGTAGACTTCATATCCAAAATGTTAGAATTGCACAGGGGTTAGTTATAAGGGAGGTGGGCTGATCACAATGTCATTTTGAAATGTTTTTAAAATTGTATTTTGTGTTTTTGGAATTCAACTGTTTGATAACAACAAGCCCTTTTTAACATGCTTTGTCACATTTATACCGTGCAGGTAACAGAGCCATTTAAAAGCATCTTTTCTCTAGAAAGTATCTGTACTCAGTGCAGAGGCACCAACTTAAGGCCCACAGGAGGGATCTTAAACAGATTGGGCTTCTGCCTTTATTTTCCCCCCCAACAACTGAGGATGGTGGTGTTTCTGAGCATGACGGGTGTTTTTTTTCTCTCCTCATTTTTAAGAAGTATTTAACAAACAATGGTTGTTTCTGTAAAAGATGTAATTTTGACAAGTGTTGCTGTGTAACATTATTTACTTTTCTAGTTATCACTGGTTAATGTGACTTTAAATACATTGTCCTGTTTTTTTTTTCCTTAAATGTGGATAGTCTATAGCGTAACTAGATTTTAACTTTAAAGCCAATGGTGCATTTCTTTTAAATGCATCTCCACAATCTTTTGTTTAGCTTGATTCACATTCTCTCTAAACTTCTGTTCACTACTGTTATCACTCAGTTGCTATTAACAATCATTTATTTTGTATAACATTATTCGGGGGTCTTGCTGTTAGCCTCGAAAGAATGTTTTTGACTCCCCAAATCAAGCCACTTTGCACGAGCCATGGATGTGGCTGTAAAAGGGAAATGGCCTTCATATCTTCATTTATTCCCCCATAGCAGCGCTGGAGACAGAGGTGGCTTCAGTAAGCCTGGTGGTAAGTCAACGAGAATTACACGTTTTGAGTCTTAGCTTTTATTTTCTTGGTATGAAACATCAATTTATGAACCGCTCCCTTACTTTGGGAAATTTGTCCAATACCTGAGACCATTTTCACTTGAGGTTCTTGGTGTAAATCAGCCGTCGCTTATGGTTTGACCATTTTCAAAGGTTAACGTAAAAAGCCACTCGTGACTGGGTTGTCTTAAAAAATGTATCATGATAGGTGTATGATTTTTGGGGACATTTATTGGTCTGAGGCTTTTCAAACAAAACAAAATTCTTGTTTCCGTGGTCAGAGGTATTTTACTTTTCCATTCGCGTGTATTTTATGATGGTTAACACGGCCCTGCAGTATTTAATCAAGTCTGACCTATGTTTTGTAGCATTCTTCAGATGTTGTTCAGTTGGTTTGTGTTGCAACGCTGACTTGTTTTCTTTTCTCTCCGCATTCGTTTGGGTCCACTCACTGGATCATTAGGACACTTGGGCGGTGAGGAACGTGAGATGGGTTAGTACAGTTTAAGTCTTTCATCACTCATGTCATTTTGTACAATTTTGAAACTAAAAATGCGATCCTTCCTCAGGACGGCCTGAAGAGCAAGATGACACTGAGAACTGTGCCATCTACATCACCGGCTTGACCGAGAAGGCCAACATTGACGAAATGGCTGAATTCTTTAAGCACCCCGGCACAATTAGAGTAAGAACTGCTGTAACCGTCGAGATTTTTTAGAAAAACAAAGATTGGACACTAACTGCTCGCTTGTCCCCAGTTCAATCGCAGGCTCGGGCAGCTTGCCATAAACATCTATACTGACAAGGATTCAGGAAAGCCCAAAGGAGATGCCACGCTCTCTTATGAGGAGGCTTCCTGCGCCAAAGCTGCCGTGGAGCAATTTGACGGTAAAGCTATCATTCCGTTGAAAACGGATCGTGTCTTGTGAAATAGAAGTACTTATTTTTCACCTCTGACTCGCAGGCAAAGAGTTTCAGGGCCGTAGACTCAAGGTGTCAATGGCACGTCGTAAAAACCAGATACCCATGCGTGATGGCATGATGGGCCGTGGAGGTACAATTACTTTTCCCCCCTCCCGCCTTGTTTTGTAGTCCTTATTGTAACGGTTCAAATCACCATTAAGGAATGATGGGTCGTGGAGGAGATCGTGGTGGATTCATGCCCAGGGGTGGCCCACGTGGCATGAGCCGTGGTGGACCCACGGGAGCCAATATGCAACAGCGGGCCGGCGACTGGGAGTGTCCTAACCCGTATGTATATCTGGGTGTCTTTCTACTTCTAATGGTGCAGTGTATATATCGCTTGCTGCAGTACTTGCTTTATTTGTAGGGGTTGCGGCAACCAAAACTTTGCCTGGAGGATGGAGTGCAACCAATGCAAAGCTCCCAAGCCGGACGGCATGGGCGGCGGACCCCCATTCCCTCCTGTAGGTGAAAGGGGCAGAGGCGGAATGGGAATGCGAGGAGGCAGAGGCATGGACCGTGGTGGGCCCGCCGGTGGGCCCGGAGGCTTCCGTGGAGGCTGGGGAGATCGTGGCGGCTTCAGGGGAGGCGATCGCGGTGGCTTCAGGGGTCGCGGCGGCATGGACAGAGGAGGCTTTCGCGGGTCTGGCCGTGGAGGGCCACCCATGGGGGGCAGAGGACGTGGAATGGGCCCGCCAGGTGGCAAGATGGATATGAGGTAGGTCAAGAGCCCCGATAGTCCAAAGTTAAGTGCTCCTCGACGAGCCCAAAACAACACACCTTTTTCCTGATTTTTGGTTTTTATTGTTCTCTTTTTAGGGACCATCGCCAGGAGCGTAGAGACAGACCATATTAAAGTTCTTCTTAAACCTTTCCTTGTACGGGTTTTGGTTGTTTTGTTTTTTTTATAAGAGGAGCATTTTAATTTATGGTTCTATGTTCATCACTTAACTGCCCTCAAACATCCTGTGCAGTTTCTACTTATGTTTTTATTTTACTATTACAACTTATGTGCATGTTTTTTTTAATGCAGCTTAGTTATGTCATTGTATCAACGCTGTAATTGTTGTAAAATTGCCTGCTCCGTTTCCTTCCGAAACTTGTTGTGGGGAATAAACTTTTATTCGTATGTGGTGTTGAATTTGTTTTGAATTGTACATTAGGCTGGTGGAAGAATATCACTCCAGACCAGTGAGTGGAGAGTTCTATTTTGACTAGGCTGAACTTGACTGTAAGAACTAAATGAAAAAAATTAAATTTTTAATTGAAATTTTACATTTCCTTGTTTGTAACCTATACATTAAATTTTAATAGTTTTAATTCCTGCCCACCCCTGGTTTATAGTATGCATTGTTTAATCGTGTGTCTTGGCCATAATAAATCGTACCACTTTAAGCACAAGAAATGGTTGTAGGTGGACAAATATTAAAAATGTTTCTTTGCGGTATCCTAGTCTCAACCCCTGTTACGTTAGAGCTGATATTGGAAGTCGTTCTTGATGAGGGATTTATTGACTTCTGCTCAAGCTTTACTGACAGAGAAGATGATTCATCTAAGGCCAGAAAATGATGTCACCCCTTCACGCAGATTCTCGTTCCCCATCTCTCTTCCGCCGCCTCCTCCTCCTTCCTTTCTCTCGCTTGTTCTTGAACAGACACGTCCCTCTTGTTTTAAATCAAAACAAGACCTCATTGGCAGCAAGTTCTGCTGAAGTTTTACTTAGCACACATGACAGGAATTTAAAAGCTGCTGCACTGGAGGAGCCATTAACTGAAGTCTATTTGTGACATTGTGCCTTTTTTTACTTATCAATGAGGTTTTAAAAAGTCATAACTGCTCCCAACCTTTGGGCAAATTCAGAGGTTTTATGTTTTTCACTTTTGCATGCGTTCTTTCATTTTTTGTTTTTTCAGGCTCCCAAACATATTTGTTTAGAGACTCCTTCAGGCACCGAGCAGGTGTTTTCTTTTTTCTTAACAGTCCAAACGAACCCGATAATCAGGTTTTCATAACCAACTGTTGAAATTCTATTAATCACTAAATAAAGTTGCTGTTTTGCCAGCATGTCGTCAGTTGGGAAGACCTTTAGTCAAAGGAAAAATCTGCTGTTTTAAGGGCTCGATCAATAGTGTGACGGATAGTTACAAAACATGAACATTCCCAAACTGATAAAGTGCCATACAATCGTTTTGGAAGGTCATGCAGCTTGAGGAGAATTGCGGCATGATGACAGTCTCATGAGGCCTCATTAGAAGCTGCACAAAGACTTGATTATAGTGAGAATAAAAGTGTGTTGTATTTAAAGACGTGCCCTTCATTACAAAATGAAAATCGACTTTGTTGTATTTCCCTGAATTAAGTTTAATGACTGAAATAGTCACTTTCTCACTAAGAAGCTAAACAATTGAATCGAATCCCCTCTCCATTATGAACTCATAGATTTCCCCCGAATGCCACACAAACAAATAATAGATGAAATCACAGAAATGATCCACTCCAGGGCAGATTGCAAATCTAAGATCATTAACGACTGAAAAGCACAATGATGACATCAGCCTGTGATGTGATTGAACAATCAATAACCCCATAGTACATCTTTGTTCAGTTGATGAGAGCCTCTCATCTTCATAGAAGCCAACTTTTGTCTTCTTTGACGAGCACGAGATCCCAGCCAAAGCATTCCAACGTCCATTTGATCTGATCCTCATTTTTTTCATTTAGAAGTTGACACGAGTCTTCTACCGGTTGCCTGCGACGCGGCGATGACGGGGTTAACTAGTTCTCCTCCTCCTGCTCCTCCTCCTCCTCTTCCTCCTTCTTTCCCAGGCAGTTGATCCACATAATGGGATGTGCCACCGCGTCGCTCCATTGCTTTAAGCCCCGCGGCAGGTCAACATATTGAACGCAGGAGGCGGCGCGACATGGGCCGAGTCTCTCCGCGGCGGTTAGGAGGCGGTGAGGAGCCGGTGAGGAGGCTGGCTGCCGCTCGGAGCTCGTCAGACACGGCCACTCACGGCTGCGCGTGAATGTCAGCGAGACCGACAGATTCCGACAGGCTCCGGTGGCCGCGTCGACTCCTCCCAAGCCGAGAACGGGGTTCCGCTCGCCGAGACGAGACCATCCGGACGGACCACGTCCCCGCGCGCCGCATCCCCGCTATGCCCGTGACAGCGACACAAAGGCCGGCCTCCGTTCCCCGCAGCCGCACGCCGCGCCACGCCGGCGTGGGTGCGTCCACGCGTTTTGCAGATGAGGATTTGGAGCTCGATTGCGCAATGAGGAGATCTGGAAGCAAGTATTGATACATCCTCCGACAATATGGCCGATCAGAGCAACATCCAATCCGCCGCTTCCAAGAGCATTCGGCCCTTTAAATCCAGCGAAGAGTACCTGTACGCCATGAAGGAGGACCTGGCGGAATGGCTGAACACCCTCTACGACCTGGAGCTGAGCGCAGACACCTTCACGGAAGGCCTGGAGACGGGCTGCGCCCTGTGCCGGCACGCCAACAACGTCAACCGGGCCGCCCAGGACTTCCAGCTGGAGTACCCCGAGGCGGCCCAGTCCATGAAGCTGCCCGGCAAAGACGTGGTCTTCCAGTCCCGCAACGTCACGGCCGGCTCCTTCTTGGCTCGGGACAACGTCTCCAATTTCATCAGCTGGTGTCGGCGGGAACTGTGGATCAAGGACGTGCTCATGTTCGAGACCAACGACCTGGTGGAGAAGTGCAACGAGAAGAACTTTGTCCTGTGCCTGCTGGAGGTGGCTCGACGCGGCGCCAAGTTCGGCATGCTGGCCCCCATGCTCATCCAGCTGGAGGAAGAGATCGAAGAGGAGATCCGGGACCACCAGGTTGGCCTGCAGGTTGACCCCGGGGAGCCCGAGGTCCAGAGCGCGCCCAGCAGGTGCTTTGGGCGAAGTGACAGCAAACGCAGCGTGGAGGACGAAGTCGAGCCGGAGCCTTTCGTGTGGCCCCAGAAGAGAGTTTTATGCGACATGAGAAATTTGGACGAGCTGGTAAGTCATTTTAGGACAGCCGAGAGCTGTAGAATGAGTCTGTTTATCATCTACATTCAACAAGGTTGAAAATTTTAATTTAAATCCTTCATAAAGATAATCTTTTAACAAGCGAGTAATATAGATTTGTAATGATCTTAACAGGAACGTTACATCGTCGTAATGAATTGATTTAGCCATGTCACTCCACTTCATCTTTAGTGCTACTGACAATACATTCTGACTTGTCCTATCCGGCCGGTTTGCACATTTGTGTCTCATGAGTGGTTCATACCAACCAACAGGTTTGTTCTTTGAAAATTCCTACCCTTTTCAAAATCAAGTTTCCACATGCAAAGTAACAAGACTATAGTACACTAAATACTAATGCATTAAGACTAAAAAAGTGCCTCTACTTACAAATGTCTCTACATATGGAATATTCAGGTTACAATCCAAGCCACATCATACTTAATTTTGTGGCTTCATGAAAAAAATGTGGTACTATTTATCTGAAGACAAAACACATTGAACGTTTACTCCTTTTCAAGGGCAGAACGGAAAAAAAAAGATCCAAAGGCTTGGATTTCCACTTACAGTAAAGCTGAACAAAATAATGTCTCCAGTTCCTGCTATTTTTACACTACAATTCTACTGTATGATGGTTAACCTCACATAAGAGTGATGTGGTCAACGTTTATTAGTGTCTAACATTAACATCAAAGCGTTAGATCTTTTTTGAGGTTATCATCACCTCTGCTATTGTGCGATTTTTTTGTTTGTTTGTTTGCCACTCAGAAATTGAGAAGTTTGTCAGTTATTTCCCTACTGTGTACAATTCATGTTGAGTATATCGGTTTGCTTTGGTTACATTTCCCTTTCTGCCACTGTGGTGAAACCTGCTGACCTTTTCCATGGGCTCGTTCGTGAGATGTGCAAGGAACTCGTTAGAGGCGAAGCTAATGAGCGGACAGTCAGCGCAGTAGTGCACAGGCTTGAGGGTGAAGTTGATGTTTGCGCATTAATGAGCTGAACAATGTGGCTCTTTGACACTGAAAAGATGACAGCACAGGGAAGAGAGTTTGAGAGTAGAAGGAGGGGTCTGGAGAATCATGCTTCTCACACAGCGGAGCAAAGCGCTTCTGACGTGGCTTCTGTGGACAGACTGTGTTAGCTTGTGGAGGAAGATGTGTCCAGACTGTGTACACACTCATATGACTGAGGATTATACAACTCGGCCTTGAGGACAAAAGGTGTCTGTTTTTCAGACTTTGAGGGAATGTTGCACGAGCCTTTTTTATAGTCTGCAGAAATCGTATATTATCTTGTTTTCACGGCACGGATGTTACCTTTTCAAGTCATTTGATTGTCATGTGACCCGCAAACACTATATCTAGATAGGAATAGAGGAAACGCTTAAATCGTTTATGTGTTCCAAAAGTACCGATTTGCAACAAGCAAGTATGACTTGCAAACAGTAAAACGGCTGTCAAAAATGAAGCCAGTGCTTCTAAATTGAGCAAACTGTGTGTCATGGGTGTTTACAGTTTAGAGTAAACACCCTCTGCCTTATTTTGATGGGCACTGTAACCCTATATAGACAAAGGTTGGATAGATATGTTTTAATATTAGTCATAAATATGGGACTGTAGAAAAAAGTTTGCGAATCGCCGTGCAAGTATTTAATTTTTTTACCAGTAAGTCATACTTACTCAAGAAACCAATGGCTGGCCCACCCCTAATAAAATACAAATAAAATATACTTTTGTAAAATAATTTCAGCCCTCATGCCAGAAGAGCAAAAATATGAGCGACCTTGTAGGCTACCAACTGCTTACATATTTTGTCATTATACTACAGCCAACAAATTATCAATTAGGCTTTTAATAAAGGAGGAAATCATGCATTATGATAACACATTTAACAACTCCCATACAAGGGACATTTGTCTGACTGAAAAGGATGATGTGTATTTTTAGCTATTCGTTTACTCAACAATGGCTTTATAGAGCTCTCAGAGGCGATAATTTTGAAAACATTCTCTTTTCTCTAGTTATGTAAACTCTGTAAACGATAGTCTGTAAACACAGAACATGCCCATGCTTGCTAAGTGTTCAGTCTGGACAAGCACCACTACGTCAAAATTAAAAATGGCAGCACACAGTGATTCTTTGTCGGTATGTGAAACACTTCAAAAGGTTCTTGTGGAAACAAACCTACTGTGCTTGTGGTCATCGCCAACCATACATTTGTTGTTTTGATTAGTATTTATTTCTATTAAAAGGCCTTGGACTTAGTGTTCCATAATTACCCATCACATTCAGTTATGCCTGTCAGAGATGGAGAGAAAGAAAGTTGCAAGGCTTAATTTTATTGGTCCACAGCTGTTATAGCAGACTGTATGGCTTCTCCACTCAGGCATGCCGACAGAGTTCCTGCAGCATCCAGGATAGATAGCATTTCACTCCTTTAATGACTTCCTTTTTGATTCTATTACCTATTGATTTCTTATAATGCAGCATTCTTGATGGACTCATAAAGGCTCTCTCTGTTAATATCGGCAATTGTTATGAATGAAATGATTGTTCATTCCCAGTGAGATGAACGGATCAAATGCTATCACCTAAAAGCAAACAGATGACGCTGATCCTGCCGTCAAGTTTGCAAAGCTTGTCCGTGTCCGGTTTATTTTCCTGGTTCTTGAGCCATTGTTCTTTTTCGTTAATCACGCTAACGCCTTTGCCTCTTATTCATCCTACCAACCTTGGGACTGTTTTGATCTTTATGTTGAGGAAGTAAACAAACGATCATTTCCTTCACCAGAACTTGAGTCAGCACTTCTGTGAAGGCATTAGAAAATGACTCACATCATTGAAATACTCGTAAAAACAATCTCCATATGGATGTTTTTATCGAGATTCTTCCATGATTTACCACCAGTTAATATGTTTATAGTATAGTGTTGATCCTCTGCTTGACCGAATTTATCATATCACCCCTAGAAGGGATTATGACACTGATATATATAGTCCATTTTACTATATGTATTTCAGTATTGTACATATTACATACATACTACCACCTCTTACTTCCCCTACAAGCTTTAACCATATCAATTTGAAGACAAAACACCATCTATATTTTCAAGCAGTTGTTATTCTTCTTCACTCGAGGCTTCTTACAGTAGTTCATAGATTCCCACCCCCCATCATGCGCTACCCGATAAAGCTAAGAAACCGTTAAGTATGTCTTGTGGTAAATGAATAGACTGCCACTGTGGACTGCCATAACTAAATGCTGGCATTTCCACCAAAGTCTTTGTTTAAGATGGAGGTCGGAGCAGAGGTCAGGTGAAGAAGAAGGAAAATATGGCTGCCTTTATGGATTTTCATTTAACATATGCTCCAGCTCATGCATTGAGGAAATAGAGAAACAAAATGCACGGTAGACAAAAGCGCTTGTGCCCGGAGTGACTTCACTGTACACTCGGCTAAACCTGCCTGCAATAGATGCAGTTCTGAGAGGGAAGAGCTACAGTAGAGAGCAAGAAAAGTAGGTCATTCCTGCCTTGCATTGGGTCACACGCTTTGCCGAGAGAGCGTAGCATCACTCGCTGCGTCTGTCTCTATTTTCACATGCTCTCCTGGCTTTAAGGTGTCACCCGTTCAAGGGTTCTTTCCCTGACGATTATACCAACTGCCGGGTGCCTATGTCCTCCCGAGGACTGATTTAATTGGCTTGGCATCTCTTTTATGGCTTCTTATCCCACTGTTTCATGATATCAGCTGATTGTCCACATGACTGGAGTTTAATTACATATTTATCTGAGCGGGGCTCTGTGTGTGGTTATTTTCTGCACCTGCCTGCAGCATCTTCAAGTAGGTCTCAGGTGGCTGCTATACAGAATAGCACCATTAAGACCTATACTTTCTGTACATAAAACGTTTTTATTTGATAGAGATGCCATCTTGCATAGCAAATGTAAATATTACACATTTTCGTTGTTAGAAATTTTTAATACTGCTTACTCCTGTAAATAAGGTTATTTCCCTTTGAAAACACTGCATTTGCGAACATTTAAAACATTGAAAGGCCTACTGAAAATTCCTGCATAGGGAGTTTTTATCTTGATAATCTCCAGTTTCTCCAGTTTTTATTGTTAAAGTTTGCTCATAATTATCTGGAAAACCTGTATTGAGCTCATGTCCTTGCACGCGAACACACCTATGTTTGATTAAAGCATTAGGCCATGTTAGATTGTTGACTCACGATCTTATTTGTTCAAAACTTTCCAAATAAAAGACAGAGGGGTGCATTTGTGAAGCGAATGAGGAAAAGCATGCAAAATCTTAATCTCTTCCCCTCCCATTTCCCCTACTCGCCATCCCCAAGGGGAAGGTGCAGCCCTCAGTATCAGTCTATCTCTTCCACAAATGCTTCTTCGTGTATTTTCAAGTCAGGAAGGAGAGGCAGGAAGGCGTTTTGACTCACACTGTGCAGATTAGATTAGATTGCTGCTGTAATCCAAACCTGTCAGAGCAGTCTCTTCATAATAAAATGATAAGGTTGTCATTCTGTTTTTGCATGTAGACATTCCTTGGTTAAAATGGGAGAGGCATGTTGCAGAACGCTCCGTTTTTCTATCTTTTTTTTTCTTCTCCTCTGAACATCTGCAGATTCCACTCCAAGCGTCTCATGTGACCAGTATTCATTTATAATTCATCCATCGTTTTTTTCGCCGCCTTCGGGCGCCCTGTTCCCAATATATCCCGCCTGACCTTGTCTTTCTCCTCCCCCTCTATCAGCCCGTAGTGTGAAATGTTGTGTGTTGTCGATACGGCGACGGCTTGGGAAGTGCACACATTTAATTTCAAGAGGAAAACACTCAAACGCCAGGGGTTTCAGCCTTTGGGATAAAATATGTGATGTGACCTCACGCTGGTGAACAGCTGAGAAGAGGCGAGAAGGAAAAAAAAAATGGCAAACTCAACCTCTGAAAAAGGAAGGCGGCCTTATGTGTGTATGTGTATGTGTGTGTTACCATGGAAATGGTTCCATTAACTCACACGCTGGGGTTTTTCCAAACAGGGCTACTCACAAAATGAAAATCACAGTGACAGAGCAGACAGAAAGAAGGCAAGGCAGATACATATATGAAAGCAGACAAAGCACAACATGTGTAAAGGTGACTCAGGCAGGTGGGTGTTGCCAGCTCGCTGTGATTCTACCCGTTCAATTTTGCAAGACCCATAAAAGAACATAAGATTAGCTCAATAGTTCAAAATCCTCACCGTATAAAGGATAGGTCGCTTGTGGTATATATATCATAATCTCATTTACTTGCAATAATTGTGAACAGATTGGGATTCAATAAAGATTGGTTTGACCCAGATGCCATTAAAACATGAATCCATAAATCCCCGAAAGATGTAAGTGGTAAACTCTTAGTATTTAAATTTGAGTCTGCTTTCCTCACATGACCTTACTAATCAAATGACTTTTTTTTCTTAGTTGTGATTATAACATGATTCATCTCTGGTGAATACGCGCATTGCAATTTGCAATGTAGAATTTTCTTGCTTTATGTTGTGATGGCCAACACGATCCGGCACACTTGCGTGAGACAGATGCCAAGAACAACAAATGAGTTGACCAATCCTGCAAGAGCCGAGGACAGATCTCACTCCACCCTGCAGTCTTGTCTGACTCCACTTGCCTAATAAGCAGCCTCAACCACACTAAGGGCGCTGGCTCATGATCTCAATTCAAAATCCAGCTGGCGGCGCTAGCCTGCTGACATCATCATCACCACCCCCTCTGCTCGCAAGCTTGATGATGCCATGATCAGAAACAATGTCACTCAGTACAGACTTTATTTATCAGGATGTCTGCGTGGATTGATTTTAACGCTGTAGGAAAATAAGTGTCACATTCATTGTACCTCTTAGGAAATTGTGTATAATTGAAGGCTCGCAAATGACGCACAGTCCACACACATACTACATAACACAGACTTATTGTGCTGCTCTCCCAGTAAAGGGCACCATTGCATGTATACTGTTCGTATGACTAAGTATGACCTCATATTGAGTTCACAGGAAGAGCTGGCCACAGAGTTCCTTTCTGACATGTCTCATGTGCTTTGTTCATCTCAGGTCCGTGAGATTCTGGGCCGCTGTTCCTGTCCAGCTCAGTTTCCCATGATCAAAGTGTCCGAAGGAAAGTACAAAGTGGGAGACTCCAGTGCGCTGATCTTCATAAGGGTACGTCCATCCACCTCTGTCTGCCTCACGCATAATTATACCTACCCGGTAATTATATGTGGCTTTAAAAGGAACAGTTGTGACTCCAGGAATATTTAATCCCTTTAATTCCTTCATATTTAAACAACTTCAATTCAGCAATTACACACTTATTGCATACAGTGTACAATTAGGGCATATTATGTAATAAGATGCTTTTATACTGTAGTTTACTATTATTACTATGTTCTTTTGAGGCCCACTGTCGTCGCATCAAACCATATGGCGGTAAAAAAACATGCTGTAGGTTAGAGAAATAACAGAGGGCTGTCTCAGCATGTTAGAAGCTGAGCTATTTTTTATGCCACTGTCAAAAAAGGTAACAGTCGTACAGTGGGACCGCTGATGTCAAACACGACCTTCCACGTCAGTCTCTGATTTGGTTAAATTCAAGTCATTTTGCAATAGGGAACAATGTAAAATGTAATTAATCTCCAAGGAACATTTAACCACTGGACTACACCGCATAAAGACAACGGAATTTGTTCACATGTAGTACTTACGTAAATTGGGCAGTACTATATGCCGCTTGTTTTATAGGCTATTTACACCAAAAGACACGTGCTTCATAAGCCTGTAAAAATCTACTAAAAAACACACTGGATTGTAAAACGCAGATTTCAAAACCAGGGAAAAAAGTAGTGGACGTTTATGATGTTTATGGTAATTATTCCGGGCAATTTTGTCAAACTAAAACCAAATGATGATGACGACGACAGTCATTTGACACAGGAATAAAACATTTCCTTTCCTGCGTTGGGTTTGATTTTTTTGTAAAGCATTTGTCTGGCCCATGCCCAGAAATGCACTTTTTCCCCATAGTGAGACACAAATAGAGCTTTTGGTCATTTCCTGCTTTGGCCTTTATCGCGGTTGGATTTTGTGCAAACAGCAATGCTTGTCTCAGTTTCAGATTAAGAATTGCCACTATACCCGCATCAAACCTCACAGGACCGGGGGGTGGGGGGCTGGATTGCTTCATGGGCAGTATTGATTCAGTCTCGCTTACCGAAATGGTGCCCTTTGTTGGATTAATGGCTCTTCGAATGGATAGTGCAAAATGTGCTCATTTATAGTGTACACCACTTTCAGCAAAACAATAAACATTTCCCTCAGTGGCTCCATATACGTACATGTAATAGTGAAAATATAAATATAAAAAAAAAAAAAAAACATGACATTGTCTTCAAAGAAGGAATTAAAATGCGCAGTATACTTCTTTAAGCACGTGGATATTTCACAAACAGGCATATTCTAAAATGACTGTTTAGTGCTTTGTTGGGGTTTGTGCAAATCTCTGTGTGCTGATCTGTCATTCTGGTAGCGAGCGTTTCCCTTGTCAGATTGGTTCTCTTCACCCTGTCTCCGCCCTCTTGTGGTTCCTCACTGAGGATGGCAGTGATTATGCATATGCCCGAGCACCCATACAAGTGTAGCCAACACGCCTCTTTTATTCTGTGGAGGAGAGGAAGCAGCGGCTGCTTTATATGCCTGAAAAAAAGTATTCAGAGGCTTAAGCTTTTCAAGGGTGTTGAGGCTAAACAAGGCCATGAAACAGATAAAGCAAATGGGCAATTGATCCTTTTTGGACAGAGGGGTAGTTCATAATCTTTCTTTTCCTTGAGGGAGGCCGCTTTTACTGGGAAGTGATGTGTTCAGTCCTGAATATAGAATTCCAGCAACAAAACGAGAGGAAAATCGCTCCAAAACGTGCATTTATTACGATGTTGTTGCCATAGAAACAGGGATTCAGTGTATCTAGCTTTAGCAGCTGAGCCAGCAATTGTAAGTAGAACATCCTCCCTGAGCATTTCATCACCCGGCTTTTGAGATCTGGAAATGAATACATGATATTTATTTATAATGTAGTATTATAAAGGAACAAGCAGTTGGTTTTAAATTAATACAAGACAAAGATAAAATACTGTGTTGTTGAATAATACAGTCGTTTTTTTTTTTAATGAATTGAATTGAATGCTTTTATTGTCATTATACAAGTATAATGAGACTCGGTATATCTAGCCTTTCTATTGTGAATGAAATTCATCCATTACAAAAGAAATTAAAAAAGAAAGTAAGGTGTGACGTGTAAATCTTAAATCGTTTTTGGTAGTTTGGGGTCCTTTATTTGTTAGGTAATTATATCCCATTGTGTTATGTTCCCTCTACAATTATTGTTTTAGAAAAAAACAATGATCATACACACCTAAATATGATTTGCAATTCGACAATCGTAAACTTTGAATTAATAAAGTGTATTTAGTGATGCACAGTCAGAGTGGAAGTGCTTCTGTTCTGCATCTGTAATTAGCTTAAGTCCAAGCCATACTCCAGCGTCTTGGGCTCCAAAGAGATAAATAAAACATGAATACGCATCAGAATTTGAGGAAGTACTTCAACTTGGCAATACCAGACAACCAGTGACGCTGTCACCGGCCTGAAGTCAGGTCACTGGGAGTAAGCAGTTTATGCTCTGATAGAGATAAGCAGATCAGCTGTTTTGACGCATCATCATGCAGGAGGGGAGCAGAGCGAGCCAGATGAACTGGATTGACGGCAAACGTATTAGAGAAGGTGGGGTCAGACGAAGGTGCGCGTCCCTTCTCTGTGGCCTCTCCCTGACCACGATTTGGCACTGGGTGATTCGTTGCGATGCCTGTGTAATGCGCCCAAAATAAGTTTGGCACCAGGTTCAAGAGAGGTACAATCGCGACTTGGCCTCCGTAACCTAGGTACGACCTTTTAACACATGTGGCTGGCAGCACCTATTACACAACGCAAGGCGGGGGGGCTGTGTGTCACATCAGGCAGACTCTGCCGCATCAGTGTGGACAGCTTCTGCCTGGAGGGACTAAGGCGCTTTGCTCCCATCTTGTTGACGTGTGCTCATCATATATTTGAGGAGAGTCAGAAGTGACATCGTATCTTCACACTCACACTCTGTTAGGGACCCCCATTTCCACCTTTCCACAACCTGCTCGTTTTTTGATTAACTAAAGTCGCAAAGTGGACAGACAGCAAGTGGTCAGAAATCATCATGCTAAATTTGACATCTTTTTACATTCCAGCCCAACTTCATAACAAATGTGTGCAAACAGCCAGAATATTGCTTCTTTATCATGAACCCCTCTTTTTTTAATTGTGAGTCGGCATGGTAATGAACGGCCCTCTTAGGGCAGCAGCTGGGTGTGATGGAGGAGAAAGGCGGGAGGGTGAAATAGGGGGGCATCTAGGTGTTATGTAACGTCTAAGGCAAGCTGTCCCACTTGTAGAATTTGCTGGACTGCTGACTATTGTGCTGCATTACACTAACAACATTCAGTCATTTTAGTTATATACATGAATGGCTTTGTGATTGTCTACTGAAACCTTGTTTTGTGCCCCCCATTTTAGGTCCTTCGTACTCATGTAATGGTGCGCGTAGGAGGGGGCTGGGACACGTTGGAACACTATTTGGACAAGCATGACCCATGTCGTTGTGCTGCCTTTGGTAAGATGTCTTTTTGCCCGTTAGTTTATTTTACAGATGGGAACTTTGTAGTTGGGAATTGTTTATCAACAGGTAGAAAAAATAATGATCTGCAATATTTTGCATCTTCAAACAAGGTGTGGACTCTGGAAAAGTCAAACCTTAAATGAATTTATGCCCAACATTCACCTAAGTGGACACTCCTATCTCACTTTGACCCCTGACTAATTGGATGTTAGACAAGTAATGAACTCATTCATCCAAGTTTGTCATGGAAAATGTGCTTTGAGTCCTTTTACAGCTATCTTCTAGTACCTAGTTTTAATATTGCATTCATGTCTCAGAGTTCTGAAGCTGCCCAAAAAGTTTCATAAGCCATGATGTCATCATTTTGGAAAGATTATGCAAGATGTAATTATAGATAGTCAATATTAAAGGAGAAGGCAAGGCTTAATAAAGGGTTTGGTAATATAGGGCTCTCAAGCCATATTTGGCTCTTAATGAGAGCATCTGCCTCCCTGCAGACTCTGAAATGTTAGGTCGGCTCACCTGACGTCAAAGAGCTGTGATGAAAAACTTTTGTCTTGCACTTTAGCTAGTAATTATACACCCTCGGTCATATCTTGAATAAGGGTCTCATAAGAAACAACCTATTTGGTTGTCTTTCATGTATTTCTTTAATTCAACCATGGTTACCTGTCACCCTACAGCCCATCGATACCACCAGGCCAAGGCCAGTGGTCAAAGTCAGGGAGGCCAGAGTAAGTCTTCAAGTGCCCATTCATCCCGCTCCACAAGTCCTGGTCCCCACTGGCGAAATGAAGGCATGGCACCATATAAACCACCCGCAGACAGACGCTCGTTGGAGCCCTCCTCCACACCTTGTGCCTCTTCCACTCCCGCAAGGCCAAGCCACCCTCAGAACCCCTCGAGCACGATGGAAACTGAACCTCGTACAAGTCTTCCACAGCCCCCTAGAGACCGCTCGGAAGCTCGAGGCCTGAACCCTCTGAGGTGAGTGAGTGAGTGTGTTTAGTATGTATGAGATGAGTGATATTATTTATGGTATATAAGTGAAAGCGCTCAAGCCATTTTCATTTTTTTGCCACCTGGCGGGTGAGAGAGAGAAATAGAATCCAACATATGTACAACACGGGCAAATGCCAGGAAACAGATTAGATTAGGTCATCAGATTTATCTAATCTCAGGTGACATTGCCTTGATAAATCTGCTTTACAAAACACTCTCTAGCACCATTTAGTGGAGAAAATTTAACACTAAATTTGCCTTATTTTAAAATCTATATGCATTTTGTTTACTCAAGTAGAAACAAAAAATGAAATGATTAGCTAAGATCGTGCTAGATTTAAACAAAAAAAAAGTCTGTTAGGATTTGCATTTTTGTGATTGAATAGTGGTGACAAAGCCAGATTAGCAGCATTGTCCTGTCTGTTGCTTGGAAAGAGTATTAGATTTAAATATTCTGTTTTATTTATACGTTCCTTATACATAAGAGTCAAAAGGATGGTGGTATTTTGGCATAAAGACCATGTTCTTTATTCAACGATGACATGGAATAGATGGATGTTAAGTCAAAAGCACTTTCAAGTCTGAGAGCGTGATGGATTCCAGACTAGAGAAATTTTAATCGGCCAACTATACCCCGACAACTGGTCAACGCTAATTTGGGAAGTAGGTCAGCAGGTGGGCTGGCTTTCTTCAAGCAATTACCATTCCAGGGCATAAATGAAAATTGTACACATGATTACATCAGTGTTTAAAACAGTCATTAATGAGTGACATACAAAAGATTCAAAACTCTGTTTCATCGCTTATATACACAGACTCATAAATAAAAATAGAAAAAATGTTGCTTGATTTTTTTTGTCCATTTCTGATTCCAAATCACAATTCAGATGATAAATAGTATGGCACCTACAAATTCAGACGCTTCTAGACCGCATGCATCAAATTTTACTCATATCCTCCTTTAAGTGAGCAATAAGAGCTCATTGTAGAGTCAGAGTAGATAGTCCCACCGTTGCAATGCAGTGGAACAGTGCCTAATTGTGAAATAGCAGCGCTTAGTTCTAATCCTCCCACTTGTTCTCATCCTGACGATAATCCCCCAGGCTGTCACAGCCCACTGTACTGAGAAACACTCATCTTGGGTCAGTTAAAAAGTATCCATATTGTCAGTCAAGTTCAAATTCATCCTTTATTAATTATTGCCCTAAGAAACATAATTTCTCATGTCTTAAGTCTGACACCTGTTTTCAATCAATTTTTGCCATTTTTTTTAAATAGAGCAAAACGACCTCTTTTTTGGATTTCACACAAAAAATGTGTTTCATTTGTCAGACTTCCATCAACTAAAATGTTGTTTAAAATCATTGCCTCATATTATTATCTGAAAAGCTGATATGACAAAAAAGTGTTGCTTCCTCGAATGATAACTCAGGGAAAACATTCATTCATTTTCCGTACTGCTTATCCTCATAACGGACATGGGGGTGCTAGAGCCTATCCCAGCAAACTGTAAGATTTAGGTGGAGGACACCCAGTCTTCGTTTCCAGTCAATCGCATGGCACACTGAGACAAACAACCATTCACCCCCACACTCATTCTGACGGAGAATTTGAAATGATCAACCAGCCTACCATGCATGTTTTGGTGATGTGGGAGTACCTGGAGAAAACCCACGCCGGCATAGGGAGATCATGCCAACTCCACACAGGAAGGTTGGAACCCACTGGGTATTAAACCCTTGATCTCAGAACTGTGAGGCGGATGTGCTAACCACTAGTCCACCGTGCCGCCTAGGAAAAACATAATCCAAAAAATGAGTCGTAACTACACACTGGGTGAAGTATTTGAAAATGAAATGATGCGCTCCTTTTTTGTTTCAGGAATCGAGATACAGCACTGCCAGTGACGAGACGTCTCTCCGGAGACAGCGACTCTTCCACGGCGTCCTCCAAAGGGGGAGGAGGACGTCTCTCTCTGAGTGGAACATCACACCGCTCCAGCGAAGAGGTCGTTCTTCTTGTCAATCGCAAGCAGGGCAAGCACGTGATCGAGAGACCTGGAGCTCAGAATGCGCCGCGTAGCTCGTTGCCCCGTGCGCGCAGCCAATCTCGCGAGCGCTCGGTGCTCGCCCCGGCACTGAAACCGAACCCGTCTCCAGGATCAGATGGAGTACGAAGCGCTCGGACAGAAAGGGGCAGATCCCTTTGTAATGAAGGTCCAAGAAGGCTCCACGCTCCTCGTTCGCACAGCCAGAGTAAGGTACCTAACCACACTCGGTCCAGTGAAGCCATATCAGGGCTCGCCACCGGCCACCGGGATACTCAAGCAGCAGAGAGACGAGAGGGACGAGACGACCCTCGCAATAAACAAGTGCCCCCGTCGTCACCTAGGTTAGGCGGCGTGCTGTCCAAGAGGCAGTCATCCTCGTGCTCCAACTCACCCATTAAAGGAGTTCAAAACAACAAAGACAGCCCCATTAAGAAGACTATTAACACTCCCAGACCTCCTCGCTTACCCTCCACTGGTAAAGGGAGACTGCTGCCCCCCGTCAGTTCAGGAGGACGGCGGTCTCCTCATTCGTCTCCCCGGAATTCTCACCATCACGCCGCCCACAGTCCTCGATTGTCCCAGGGCTCTCGGCCTAATGGGCGAGGTCTGTGTAGAACCTGGTCTGGTCTTGGCCGTCAAGACCCAGAAGAGGAAGGACAAAGTTGTGCCTTCCAAATACTCCCAACGCTGGACCCGAAGAGAGAACAGGACCTGTATCGCAGCTTTGAGGCTGAATATTTAGCCAACACGCAGCAAAGCAGAGGCGGCGTGGGGCGAGCGGTGGGCCAGCGTGCTGCTAGAACCCATTCCGTACCAGTACTCACTGATCCCAATATCACGGATTCTGCTTATTCATCCTCCAACTCCTCCTCTTCCTCTTTGAACGTGGGGGCAAAGATAGGAGTCCTGCCGGAACTCAGGGAGTCCAAAAGGGCCAACCTTTCCCACATTCCCCTAGAGGACCCCTTGAACTTGCTTTACGGACAGAACTTTGCGCAAGGGGACGCAGAACACTGGAGAGAACATGGGGGCAATCTCAAGAAGCTCCCAGCCATCTCCAGCAACATGGAGACACGTACTTCTTTCCCCGGGGACTCGAACAGACTGGTTATTCCCCAAACTGACCTCTGCAAAAATATGAATGGAGACCATCGGAGCCAACAAGGTGAGGAATGGGGCAACAACTCGCGAGGAGATATTCCTCTAGAGACTCATCAGCCAAACGTACCATACGATGTACAAAATAGTAACGGTAGTGCGGACCTCCCACTCCCCGAGGCCGGTCCTTTACCCGTTCATCTGCCCTTATCCGAGGACTGCTCCTACCAAGACTCGTCCAGTGAAAACTCTTCAATGTGCTTCAGTCTAAGCGAGTCCCACTCCGAATCTCCCCCGCTGACCTCTCCCCTGGCCAACGGCGACACAGTCGGAGAAGTACTACACGGTAGTAAAGAACAAAAAAAGATGGGCAGCGTCCTAGTTTCCAAACACAAACTTGCAAGCCGAATTAAACTACGTGCCGACAACAGTCCGGCAAAGAACCCCTCACGCATTCCTACGCTGGTCAGCTTCAGAGAAGCGCAGGGTCACGAGACACTTTCACCCTGCCACACCCCGCCGCTCTCCCCTCGGAATTCCCACAGTCCCATTTGCAACAAGGATCACAACTTTCCTGGGAAGTCCGGGAGCCTAGACACCGAGGCTTGTATGTAGCACAGAACTGTAGGAACTACCAGGGCATGTTGCCCTTACTCTTGACTACTGTGTAAAAATACTCTTAGACTTTGGTGTTGACTGTTTTATTGCATGTCAGGTTGCTTTTATTTTGCACTCTAGCCAAATCATTTATTACCAAAGGAATGGCATTTGACATGGATTTTACGTTCATTTATTTTAAGGTGTGTTTGGGGAACATTTTGCCAATTGTTATCTTTTTTTTTGGTTGACACAGAGCGACAGAAAGAGAATATTTGCTCCAATGTGCCCCGTTCATGGGGTATGGTAAAGTGCCAGAGGTTTAAAGCTGTAATTTTTCCAAATACTACTACTATAACACATTTGTCAGCTTTTATTGGCGTCCTCTTGTGGTATGCCATGGCCTTGCGAGTAACAGACCTATAATTGTCTTCTTTGACTCAATAGCTACATATTTGCAATTGTATCAATCGGTTGGATTTTCTTTGATGCAGTACAGTAATTTAATGAACACCTTTTTGATTGGCATGTATGGGCCAATGAAGGTTTTTTTGCTTTGTTGTCATTTTTCACTGACAAAAAATGTGGAGTTTTCACCTCAAACCAAACTACTTAAGAACCCACACATGTACAGGTGTCAGTTGCTGAGTAAAGAATGAATGTGTAAATATAAATACATGTGTATGTGCCCTCTGAGGAACGTGGGTGCTTTGTAAATATGTAAGCAATGAATATAATGTACATTTTGGCTGTATACTGAATCCTGGGCTGCCTTAGCTATGCAATATTGGCAGGTGAAATGCCTTGACAGTTCCCTTTGCCTTAAAATATTTTTCACACATTAGGTTCTGAATGTTTCTGTTAAAAATCACAACACTTTCTTTCCTAAATGCTTATTTCAATTGCAGCAATTGTATTAGAATGTTCAAATTTGCTTGGGATATTTCCCAATTTAGCTCATCATTGTCCACGAGTTCAGTCATTTTGAAACCTGAGTAATTATCATGGCAAAAGAAATCATAACAGCTTTCATAGTGGAGGTATACAGTTCACATGATAATATTTCCTTGTGTTATGCGATGCAAAGCATCTTTCAGCAATGGATGACTTCAGTTCTCAACATGAATAATAGATTTTTTGTATTGTAACTGGATATTAAGGTTTTCTTATCTTCAAATACTACACTCCCGCAAGTAATAGCGCTTCTGACATGTGTTTAACCAGATTCCTTTATTAATTTACTTAATTTTATTAGGTAAAGCAGGGGGAATTGTTGTGTCAGTGCAATCAAAGTTATGAAATGGTTCAATTAATGCTTCTTCACACCTTTTTCACCTCCTCTCAAGATGTTTTTTTTCTTTTCTTTGAAATAGTAATCGTCTAAGGTGGCATTGCAGGGAATTCACACATTGGCTGGGCTTTAAAGGACTGTGCATATGTTTGTGTACATATGATGTGAGTGGGAAGAGAGAGGGTTAATGTTGGACTTATTTATTTATTTATGAAGTGATGCCTCATTGGATGTGCGTGGCATCTTTGGTCAAGGTACTGTAAATTAAATATGTCTTGAAGGAAAGACAATTAAAGCCCAATGTATAAAAACTACATTTTTGCCCAAATTGATTTTTATGCCCCAAAATAATTTAAAGAGACTTTTACGATAGATAGTTAGACTTCAATGTTTTTAATCCATTATTGGGCCAAGGTTTAACATTTGAAAGGTTTTAAATTCAGTGTCTTTTGGGGTTCATCAGGATACATTCATTTTGTTTTTAAATTAAAAAAAAAATCTGCCTTGTAGAAACTTATTTACAAATACTAAAGTCAGATTGGGTTATCAATTTTATCGACTAAAATTAAAATGAATTAAAAAAACTGTCTGCCCCATGCAGCAACATTTGAATGTTCAGAATTTCTCTCATGTTGATGTACAAAAATCTGCAATACTTTACTGTTTTTCAAAGCTGAAAATGCTGTTCTTGTAATAAACATTTTCTTTCTGAAGTTTAATATTGAACTGATTGGATTATTGTCATCCACGGTATTTCCTTTCCTTTACAAAGAGCATGATTCTATTTATTTATTGTTCATGCTTATTGATTCTGCAGGTTGAAGAGCAAGTTTTGCTAAAGTTACACATTGGAAATGTCAGTTGAAACTGAGTTGAAACATTTAATTAAAATGAAACATCTTAACTTTATGTGCAGAGATGTCTGTTAGTTATGTCTTTGGTGGTCCGTGACCTTGGATCACATGGGATTATTGTTGTGGCTGCTTATATTGGCATTTTTTGCACTTTTTGTTCATACGAATTCATACTTTATTCTCTTTATTCATTTTGATAACTTTGGTGTTATGAAACACCATTTTGGATTGCAAATGAACTTTGAAGTTGAACTATGTACTTCTTCACAGGTATTAAACTGCAGATCAATAGCCCTTAGCAGTTAAACTCACCCATGCAAAAAGCCCATTATAAATAACTTATTAAAGTATATACTTGTTGAGTGAAAATATGAGCACAGCAAAAAAAGATTGGAACGTTCAAGAGTAACTAAATAGTGAGTATTAGTCTTAATGATCACCACTTGAATTTTGCTTAAAGAAAGCTACTTGTTGTCTTTTCTTGCCAGTTTGCATTTTTATTTTTTTTAATGTATTAATTTTGCGGAAAACGGAAGTGTGCGGAGTGGGAGGAGACGAAAGCAAACAACATCGCTCTCATTTCCAGCCAGCTCACAGCTCATTTCCACGTCTGTCACGGTAAGATCTCACCCAATTCATTGTGTTTACTGCGTGCTTTCGAAACCCAAACTGTGCACTAATTCGCTGGGTAAGTTTTAAAATAGGTCGAGAGATTAAGAGCTTAACCATCCCGGCTAAAGCTTCCTTAAACCCGCTCTTAGAAGGTCATGTCTCGACTGGTCTCGCTGAAGAAGTGGCGAGCTGACACTGACAGCCGTAGCGGCTAACGTTAGCATTTAGCACATCCTTCATTCTTTTGACCGGAAACATGCAGGAATGGGCCAACCAACTATGCGTAAGTAGTTGGCAGAAAGTAGTCACTAAATCAACAAATCGGAGCGCAGGTTGAAAACACTTGTCGTTTAAAGATGGTCCTTTTTTTTTACCCAAGTCTAAATTCTCAGCCGTCTAGCCTTGGCTAAGCTACTGATCTAGCTCGGTGCGAGTGAACATTTTAGTGGATTTTCTGGCGAATTGAACAAGTTTGCGTGTGGTTTGCAAACGACTAAAATGCGCAGTGGCACTTCGGCGTCATTTTGACGCATTAGTTTTCATTTGTCCCCGTTTGGGTAGCTAGTTAGCTTGCCAGGATCTTATCTGATCAACAACTTGAGGCCAGCGGGCTTGCCTAACGAAGCCAGATGAAGAACGTCAACTTGTTTTTTTCATTCATTCATCTTCCGCGCCGAGTCATGGTTCGCGGGGGGTGCTGGAGCCTGTCCCAGCTAAACTATTGGCTGGAGGCGGGGTGCACCCTTAATTGCTTGTCTGCCAATCGCAGAACACAGCTGGGATCTGGGATCAGACACTTAATTTTATGGCAACATTCTTGTAATGGATTGTCACCATAATTTATATGGAAGGTCTTGTTCTTGACATATATCATTACAGTATGGTTGAGGAGTTGTTGACCAGGGATTTTTTTTTTCCTTTTCAGCAAAATCCATTGTGTTCTCATTTTGTTGGCCCCTTTTCTGCCAAAAGACAGGAAGTCCTATCCTTTCCGTGCACTTGGACTTCAAGGCTTTCCTTTTGCTCATGTTGTTTCTTCACTGAAAGCAAATAAGAATAATGTTTTAATTTGTTTGTTTTTCCAGGAGAACCGGCAATTTGGATCCAAGATGACAGACTCAAAGTACTTCACCACTACCAAAAAAGGTGTGGTTGTAGTATATATATTTATATAATATATTTTTAAAGGAATAACCTAATAGAGTTGTCTTGACAACGTGTTTATATATTGACATTGCATTCATTTATTCAGGTGAAATCTATGAACTTAAAGCTGAGCTGAACAGTGATAAAAAAGAGAAAAAGAAGGAAGCAGTGAAGAAGGTGATAGCGTCTATGACTGTTGGAAAGGATGTCAGGTGAGCCACTGATGACGAAAAGTTTTATGGTCATCATCTTCGTTGACTCCCTGGTTCTTGTCTTGTTGTCCCACCAGTGCCCTCTTTCCGGATGTTGTCAACTGCATGCAGACGGACAACCTGGAACTGAAAAAGCTGGTCTACCTCTATCTGATGAACTATGCCAAGAGTCAACCTGATATGGCCATCATGGCTGTTAACACCTTTGTCAAGGTATAATCAATCATTCATTGCCGATAAAATCTGAGCGTGCATTTTTGTAGTGGTACCCAAAATACCACGAACTATAAATTATTACTACAGCAACATAAATAGATGTGTGATACAGTACCTTTTTGTTGTTGACTATCCAGGACTGTGAAGACCCAAATCCTCTAATTCGGGCCCTGGCTGTTCGCACCATGGGCTGCATTCGTGTGGACAAGATCACAGAGTACCTTTGCGAGCCACTTAGGAAGTGTTTGAAAGATGAAGACCCCTATGTGAGGAAGACTGCAGCGGTATGTGTCGCCAAACTCCATGATATCAACGCACAACTGGTGGAGGACCAAGGCTTTCTCGACACTCTCAAAGACCTCATCTCAGACTCCAACCCTATGGTACAATTCCGAT
The DNA here is from genome assembly GCF_051989625.1 of Stigmatopora argus. Lineage (NCBI taxonomy): Eukaryota > Metazoa > Chordata > Actinopteri > Syngnathiformes > Syngnathidae > Stigmatopora > Stigmatopora argus. The sequence goes on along the minus strand of NC_135391.1, from coordinate 8,750,421 downwards.
AGGCCAAAATGCTAATCCAGGACTGGTCACATATTTATCCTGATGGTGCCGGCATGCTCTATTTTTCAGGTTGTTGCAAATGCGGTAGCAGCCCTCTCCGAGATCGCAGAGTCTCATCCCAACAGCAATCTTCTAGACCTGAATCCTCAAACCATTAACAAGTTGTTGACAGCTCTTAACGAGTGCACAGAGTGGGGACAGATCTTCATTCTAGACTGCCTGGCAAATTACACGCCTCGAGATGACCGCGAGTCTCAAAGGTATGAAGAATGGCCCTATAAGACACCATTTCATCCTTACTGTTCACACTTTATTCCTCATTCGTCAACCTCTCTGTTTACCAGCATCTGCGAGCGTGTTACTCCGAGGCTTTCCCACGCAAACTCTGCCGTGGTGTTGTCAGCCGTTAAGGTTCTCATGAAGTTCATGGAAATGTTGCCAAAAGACCTAGACTACTATGGAACCTTACTGAAGAAGCTGGCCCCTCCATTGGTCACTCTCCTGTCTGCCGAGCCCGAATTGCAATATGTAGCACTGAGAAACATTAATCTCATCGTTCAAAGACGGTAATCTTTTCAATAGTGTATCGTGACACTCACTTGCTGGACTTTTATTTTTTATAATACTTTTTGGCGGCTAAAATACCCTGTGCTAACATTTTAGACCGGAGATCCTGAAACATGAAATGAAGGTTTTCTTTGTAAAATACAATGATCCAATTTACGTTAAACTGGAGAAATTGGACATCATGATCCGCTTGGCATCCCAAGCTAACATTGCCCAGGTATATATACCTTAAAACAGTAAAGTCATTTTTACAATCATCTTTATAGTGAGGTTTTATGGACAAAATAGCACTCTGATGATTGATTCTGGTCCTGTTGCAGGTTTTGGCTGAGTTGAAGGAATATGCCACTGAGGTGGATGTGGACTTTGTCCGTAAAGCCGTGCGGGCAATTGGACGCTGTGCTATTAAAGTAGAGGTAAAATGGTGTTTGAATGACACGTTTCATCATTTTAGTTGTAATTAGGGTTGACACTTTTTGGCATTAGGCTGATTCGATATAAGGGTTGCAATCCGATACAAAAACAAATGTTTGATTACAATTTGGTTTAGTTGGGGAGCTAAAACCATATACCACATCTCTAGTTGTAATCATTTTGCAATTTTTACTCTTAAGTACAGTACATTATTTCTAGAGAAACCCTTGTGTTAGTGTTTTTCCGTATAAAAGCAATTTATAGATCATGTTCACTTCCAAGCCGGAGCAATACTGTTTTTTTTTTCCGCATGTCTAAAGATATATGCATCAGAATTGTATAGTTTCTCACTGAATCCCATTACACAGTGTTAGTTATTTATCTGGCCTGCAAATGGACTTATCTTATTGTGTGTGTTATAAATGAAAATGTAATTTTCTATCATTAGCAATCCGCGGAGCGCTGTGTCAGTACCCTGCTTGACCTTATCCAGACAAAGGTCAACTATGTTGTGCAGGAAGCAATTGTGGTCATCAAGGACATCTTTCGCAAGTACCCCAATAAGTAAGTACCTTCATGAGCAGAAATCTCAATTTGATTTGCTTCTTTTTACCATATGGCAGGCTTTATCAAATAGTCATGCCTCTTTTTAAAGCCGTAGCGGCAATTCCACTTTATTATTATTATTTTTATGCTTTATTTTCCTGACTGGGGAAAAAAGTAATTGCACGTCCACAAAAGTAGATGGCAGTGGTGTTTTTATTGTCAGTGCCTGCACAGAGTAATAGATAGATAAACCCTGGATTTATTGTTTTTTTGATACAGTCATTGGTTGTTGCAGCTCATCTCATGATTAACATTTTATGTGTATTTCATGTTTTAAAGGTACGAGAGTGTGATTGCCACTTTGTGTGAAAACCTGGACTCACTGGACGAACCGGAAGCCCGAGCAGCCATGATTTGGATCGTGGGGGAGTACGCCGAGCGCATCGACAATGCTGATGAACTACTTGAGAGCTTTTTGGAGGGTTTCCATGATGAAAGCACTCAGGTAGGGGGAAGAGAATGCAAGCTGATAGCCATTTAAGCAAAGCAACTTTACTTTTACAGTTCTAATGTTAATACAAAACCATCCTAGACATGTATGCAAAATTAGAGTTGAGTGCTTTAGCACACTCTTTATAGTCAGACTGGCAAGTGTGTTGAGGCTTTTTATGATAAATAGTTTATAGTGATGGTGTATATATTTTAGGTAACTTTTGGAGAGGTTTTAAAATATACTATTTCTATTCATTGCGTACTTCAGGTGCAGTTGCAACTTTTAACAGCCATTGTCAAGCTGTTCCTTAAGAAACCGACGGAGACCCAAGAGCTGGTGCAGCAGGTCCTCAGTCTGGCTACTCAGGTAAAAAAAGGAGAAAAAGGAAAGCAGATTCCTTGCTCACAATTCTTGTCAAGGCTCTTATTTGAAGGCACATGTTGGTGTCAATGCTTCTTCAATATGTTTCTTTATCCAGGACTCGGATAATCCGGACCTGAGGGACCGTGGCTACATCTACTGGCGTCTTCTCTCCACTGATCCAGTGGCTGCAAAGGAGGTGGTTCTGGCTGAGAAGCCCCTAATCTCTGAGGAGACTGACTTGATTGAACCCACACTGTTGGAGGAGCTCATATGCCACATTGGTACTCTGGCCTCCGTCTATCACAAGCCGCCCAGCGCCTTTGTGGAAGGCAGTCGTGGCGTTCAACACAAGAGACTCCCCGGCAGTTCTGGATCGTGAGTCATTCTCTTCTTCTATTAACACTTCAGGCAGAGGAGAAGTGAACACAGAAATAATACTCCTAAATCAGACACCTTTCTAAAATATGAAAACTGTGGAATATCTAAACCTTTTAAAATATCCTCGTTTAAATTGCAATGAAATGACCTCATCCTTATCTGTCAGCGGTGAAAGCGTGGAGAGCCCAGACCCAGGTTCTGCCACTGCCACTGAGGCGCCACCTGCAGTCATTCCATCCCAGGACCTTCTTGGAGATCTGCTCAATCTGGATCTAACACCTACAAGCACAACTGGACCACCACCACCCTCCTCCGGAATGCAGATGGGGGCTATGGACCTTCTCGGAGGAGGACTGGATAGCCTGGTAAAAGTTTTCAGCAATTTTGTGAACCTTTTCGCTCTTTCTTCTGTGCAAGCCCTCCTTTTTTATTCAATATTACTCTCCTATACTTGTTCAAAGTTTTATTTTCATGTATATTTTTCCTTCCTTGTTCAATGCTGCACCTGCAGATGGGGGATGAATCTGAACCGGTAATGATAGGGTGGGAAGGGAACATTTTAAACCATTTTAAGGATTACAATCTTTGTCCACTTCATTATTTTAGTCTCATGCATAATTTTCATGTATCACTATTACTGAGCCATAATTGGACGCAGGCCACCATCTCTTGTCTTACCTGTGGGCTCTGCAATGTGTTTCATCTTTTAATCAGCCGCCCGTTCCCCTGCGGACGGACACCCCTCAGTCACCGCAGCCCCTTCATCAATCCCCATCGCCCCCAGATCACAGCCCCACTGAGGTTGGTCCACAGGACCTCCATGGCCAGAGATTAGAATGCACTTTTGTCCCCTTTTGTACCACTGTGGCCTGTAAATGACTTGACCGATTCATACACTGTAAAGAAATAAAATTAGATAATAGTGATAGTGATAATACAATACAAAAAAAACTTGGAAGAACTCGAAATTGTAAGTCAACCAATTTCTCTATATTTTCAAGATTTGATGGGTAGGAGATAGGGTAAACATCATTGGTCAAAACGCAACACTTCAAAATGATAAGTAAATTGAAGTCAACATTTTAAGTTAACTACTTCTGTTGAGTAGTTTATCATTTTAAGCATATACAGATAGTGTGTTAATCCAGCCTGTAATTGAACCCAAGCCACCACAGTGGTCGCTGAGTGAGGTTAAGGATAATCTTGCTCCAAGTTTCATTTCAAGATCAGTTTACGCAGCAATTTGAGAATGGCCCACAAACGTGTTAATTCATGTGATGTGATCATATTAATTTGCAAAATTGGTTAGGAGTACTCACAATAATGTTTCTAAAGAGAATTTAAGAATTTGACTCCAAACCTTCAGTTAGAATGACTAGTAAGAAGTTTTATTTTTTTCAGTGTATGGTCTGTGCCAGTGTTGATGTTTGTCAATATTAGCTAGCTAATTTAGGAAATGTTATGTTTTGGTAGTGAGCCCCCACTTGGCCACACAATAGTTTCACATTGTTGTTTAGTGTCACCAGCTCTTTATACCACATGCACCATTGTTGGTGAGGGATGTTCTCACAGTAAAATGATCTATCCCCTTTCCAGTTCCCATGCTTGCAGTTTCTCACTCATCTTCCAACCTCCTCAGACCTGCACAATACAATTTTTGGTGTACAAATTATTCACTCAGCATTTTGTTTCACTTCTAGATTGGTGGAGACCTTGGAGGAAGTCCTGCTGTAAGTTTCTGCAATTCACTCAACTTCTGAAGCCTGCTTTACACCAATTAACTATTTTATGTATAATTTAGGGTCTCTGTGCCGTTAATAGCTGCTTTTCAATATCAATTTCCTTTTTTCCACTATCTACCACTACTTACTTTTGTTGCATGACCTGCAGATGACAGCTGGCTTTGGCGCACCACCTGCTGCCGTACCGCCTTCTTTCACCGCTCCTGTAAGTGGTGGTCTGGATGACCTGTTTGACCTTGGGGGTGGAGTTGGCATGCCAGTCAGTGTCTATGTGCCTCCCAAAACGGTAAGTTGAAAAAAAGTGCTGTTAAATGACTTTCAAACACCACCAGGCTTCTAATTGGTAGAAATTGTTTCCTTTTTCTAGCTTTGGCTTCCAGCTATGAAGGCTAAGGGCCTGGAGATTACTGGGACATTTGGTCGTCGAGCCGGGGTCGTTCAAATGGAAATGACCCTTACAAATAAAGCAATGAGTGTCATGACTGATTTTGCCGTCCAGTTCAATAGAAACAGGTGACACCTTGCTATTTAAGGGTTAATAGTGCACATACATATTTCTGTCATTTTCACTCGTTTCCTCTTCTCCGGTATTAGTTTTGGTTTGGCTCCTGCTGGTCCTCTCCAGGTTCTTACTCCAGTTAGCCCTAACCAGAGTATAGAAGTAGTCCTTCCTCTCAACACTGTGGGACCTGTCATGAAGATGGAGCCTCTCAATAACCTGCAGGTAACGTACTTGAAATGGCTGTTGGGACACTTGGTGTTTGTAGCATCCTTGTAGCAGTGATCGCGATTCATCGTCAAAACGCCACCCTCAGCAATGACCCAAAACTGTGATTTTTAAATGGGAACAATGGGTTAAAAATGTTAAAATTAACAAAACTATTTTTGTTGCCATTTCAAGCTGTATCAATTATCCATCGTTCGAGATGTGCACTTTTGCATTGGGGTGTAATTTTCTCAACTGCATTAAAAATACTCTTAATCCAAAAATCCGTTAAGTCAAAGTCTAATAAGTCACAACTATTTTCTTGAGATGTTGGGATAATTTTGTGACTCCACTGCCCACTCCTAATGAGCATTCCTTCTATGAGTATGCTCTTAGTCATTTAAATTATTAAACAATGGAGCCTAAAAACTTATTTTTATTTTAAAACCTTGAAAAAGCCCCACACAAATAGGCCCATGAAGTGATTTGAATCATAGTGAAAGGAGCTGTGTGTAGCTGCCTAAAAGAAAGAAGTGCTTCTAGAAGGGAAGCGAGAGGTGGGGGCTAACATTAGTAGTTATGCAACATGTGGCTGCTTTGTTGTCTTAGCCCTTTGCTGTTTTTCTACTCAAGTAATTTTTCCGTCTTTTCGCCTAATGGAAAGTAGGGTCCTAAAACACTATTTCGAGTGCACTTTGTGCCGACGCAAATTTACTGCCTGAAACCATCAATGCAAAATAATTTAAAAAGCCTTTACAAGCTTTGGACAAATGAAGCATTGTGACTTCAGCCTATTCATAATTAATCACAGTCACCTGATGGATTGAGCAGGGTGCCAGCTCCTCAAGTGATGACTTTAACTAAGATAGCAGATGGCTTCATTAACTGCCTCATGAATCATTTAATAGCAGTTCTACTACATCTTCCTGACACTGCGTTAAAAATGGTCCTCTGATGCTCATGTACGTGGTCTACAGTAAGAACTCTGGATTGCCCATTGTGGCTCTAAAGTTGATCATACTTTGTTTAGGGATTAAAGCCTGATTTGCAAAGATCCCAAATAGACAAACCTTGTACGTACTGATGGTGGCCACGTTGTACTTGAGCGCCTAAGATTTTGATCTTGTTCCTGAGATCGCAAATAGGAAGTGCCAAATTGCATGCTCACTCACTCCAAGACATGGCTGGTGCTGTTGGAAGCAGATGTGGAACAATGCCACGTTTAAAGTCATTAAATTAGAGATTTGCATTAACAACTTGTTCAACAGATGTGCCTAATAAAGTGGCTAGTGAGTGTGTATGATGTCAATGTTTGTCTCGCCTGCAGGCTTACCGCGCCGAGGTCTCTGTCAATATTGTTCGACACTTTGAGGCCTCCTATCATGGGACTTTGTCTCCGCACGAAGCGCTTAGATTGCGTAAATAATACATTTAATGAGGGGAAAAATCGATGGCGCAAAGCCGAGATGTTTACGTTTGTACATGGAAATGTCATTTGCACAATACCAGTCGTATCAGATGATGTTGCAGACAGTTGGCCACTCACCAAAACAAGTTGCACAAATTTGAGTTTCATTTCATTATGCATCCTAGCCAGAAAGAAATTAGTTTTTATAAATACATTACTGTAGGCTGTAGTTAGTTGAAGCACTGCACTACATTGTCCTGAGATGCCTATTTTTTTTCTTCTGAGCAAAAAATCTTATCAAAATTGATGGGTTAATGAAAAATGTTATGATAAAACCTTAAAAAAGCCCTCCAGAATGATAAATTAATTTGTGTACAACCATATGGGTTGTCTAAACGAATGTGCTCAAATCTCTAAAACATTCATATGTTAAAATGTGTGAAATCCAAGGCATTAAAAGATATAATTTTAACTTGGTCTAATTCCTGCTCAATAATAGTGTATCTAGTCTTAAACACGTGCAGACTTCACAGAAATGACACAATGTACCGTTGTGCTCTGCTGAGCATAGTTTTTTTCCACTCAAGGTTTTATAAACTGAGCAAAAAATTTAGATTGCAAAAATAGAAATGAACCCTTTTTCCCCCCACGCCAAGAGTACTTTTTTTGTCTTGTATTTTCTCTCGTTGCACTGAATGTAGCAGGGTTATCAAAAGTGCACTATTGCCAGCATGTTTCCTTATTTAGCCCCCCACACAAGCATCATTCTTGTCCATCTTTGATAAACCCTTGACATGTAATTATTTTTGCATTGCTTTCTCCAACCATCTTCCTTCCCCCTCAAACACCGCCTGTCTCCTAGGTGGCCGTCAAGAACAACATTGACGTCTTCTACTTCAGCTGCCAGTACCCCATCAGCATGCTCTTTGTAGAGGACGGGAAGATGGGTGAGTGCTTTTGCTGCAGCTCTTCACTCAATGGGCTTAAATCCCTTTAACGTTGCTAAGGTCGACGTCTTTCAGTTAGAAAGGGCCTTATAGTCAGTGGGCTTATAAATTGTAATGTCAAGATTCTTTTTTTCTTTTTTATCTCACCACGCGTGCAGTGTCACTTATATATTACGACTGTATATGCCAATGTATATGGTACCTATAAGTAACATTAAGATAATACAACTTCATTTATTAGTAAATAAATGAAAGAACAAGAAGAGGGAAGTCAGAAAGTTTTGGGTTTGTCTATTTCTACTGTATGTGGTTTGAATTATTATTGGTTTCTGTTTATGACCATACAATTCATCCGACTTGTTTGCGTATCTGTTTCTGGATGCTTTGCGCTCGCATGGAAATATCTCCCATTCCATTAGCACAAATAATTTATTCTTACCTTGCGTTTGTCTTTTCATATGCAGAACGACAGGTGTTCTTAGCCACATGGAAAGACATTCCGAATGAAAATGAGTCAAAGTTCCAGCTGAACGATTGCCATCTTAACTCAGGTGAGAAGGACGATGCTGTAGAGTGCTGTCACACATCATAGAGTTGGACAAATATGACTTATTTGCATTCATTTGAAGCAAAGTGTATTTAATGACAATTCATAAGCTTTACAGTCCCTATTTGTGTTGGATAATTTGGTTTTTATGCAAGTCGCGGAGGAGCTGAGCTGGAGAAGAAATGCTAATGACAGCTTAATGGAAATTTGCCCTCTCGGATCATTTTTCACACGAGCACGGAAATTGTGTTCTACGTGCCAGTGCATCACATCAGCGAATCAGACCATGTGGAGGACTTTTTATTAGTCAATTGTGGACTAAATTTCTCAGTGCTGTCTGTCATCCAGTCGAGTTGTATTTTGGTTCAAATAACGCTTTGTTTTTGTACTCTTTTTTTGAAGATGCGGCCTCCAGCAAACTGCAAGGAAGCAACATCTTTACCATCGCTAAGCGAACTGTGGAGGGGCAGGATATGCTGTACCAGTCCATGAAACTCACAAATGGAATTTGGGTACTTGCTGAGCTTAGGGCCCAGACGGGAAACCCTAACTACACGGTGAGTACAGAGGATTTTCGAATGATTTCCACTCATGAACACAACAAACATGAATTAACATGAAAAAGATTTTTGACTCTGACTAAAAGCCCAAAGCCAATCAATAAAACACTCCACTGCACTCCAACAGTCCGTGACCAAACAAAAAGTCCGACTCACATTGAGCATGTGTTTTCACCAATGAGGTTTTTTTTCCTGTCACCATTTGATGTCGCTGAACATTTTTCTCAAATCGTTTCAAACTTTTGTCGATCCAAATCTGATATGAAAGTTCCAAAGTTCTTATGTATTCATACTTGGGTGTACTTTCTACATGGGATGAACAGAAAATGGTGAGTTGAAAAAGAAGACATGATAAATACGGATGCGCAATCATGCGGGAGTGGAAGTAAAGAGCGACAGTAAAGGCAGGCGAAGATTGCTCTATGACTCCAATATTGGTGTGTTTGTCAGTGCGTGTCTGAGCTTGTCAGGGCTCTGATGCATCATGTTTGACTCAAGACTTTCTGCTTGATGAGTTGTGAATGACAACCTTGGAGTGACCTCCATGCTGCTCCACATGTCATCTTTTTGTTTGTTCTGATTAGAGGACTCCATTACACACTGTGTCCAATCCTAATTTGAACCTTTAATAATCTGTAATTGAGAGGGAGTCTTCATGGCTGAACTCGCCGACATTGTTACATAGCAAAAGCATGCAAAAATCAGACAAAATGGACCTGGACCTTAAAGGGTTAAAATGATTGTTTCTGGGTAAAAATCAAATTGATCCTATTCAAGTGCTATGTTGAAATTAATCACAGATTAATTGTAATATGCATATAATTTCGCTGTAATTAATTAATCTAATAAACTGCATTAAAATGGCAACTCTAATTTAAACACTTTTCCATCATCAGATGTCCAAGCAATTTTCTCATTTCAATTTATTTGTTTCAATTCGTGCCTTGACTTACAAGTTTGTCCTTCCAAGAGACAAGAGAATTTTTAATGCAATTTACTTTATCAAATTAAATGTCAAATTAATTGATTTGCCACTAATCCATTTCAGCCCCTCAAAAACACATTTTTGTTACTTTTTGAACAAACCAAAATAGCTATCATATTAGAAAGCAGATATACAAACATAATAATACATTGTAAATATATTAGCTGGAAGAGATCGCCTTTGTGACTCCTGTTTGTAAGGGTGTTACTTTGAGGTAATTGCTCATTAGTGCTAAAAAAAATAAAGCTGGTGTTCCCAGTTAGTTCCGCAGCTCGCCTTCGAGCCGCTGCCTGCTCACACTTTGTTCCTTGGCATGCCGAGCTGAAGCCACGTCGGCGGAGGCTATTTTTAGATATGAAAGCGAGTCAGGCCACTGCGTATTTTTGGGCCTCTGTTGCATTCCGGCAGAAATATGTTAACACTAATCGTGACAAGGGCTGACCAGAAATTTGAAACCGTTTCACAGCATCCCCCCCCCAAAAGACTGCAAGACCTGCGACTTAATTGAGTTCAGTTCTCTCATGACGCTTTACTTCTTACACTTGGATAGTACCGTCTTTTCCGAGTTCTGCACTCCACTCTTCTAATCAGCGTACTTTTCGAATGGATGAGTTCGACTTTAGACGCTAGCCATGTAGCCCTGCAAGCGAGGCATCGCGAAAGTCAAATTTGAGGTTCGTCTGAAATGTTGGAGAAATGGCGCGCGTCTTATCTTTTGGAAACATTCTCATCTGCTACTATCTCGTGTCCCCATAGCAACTGACTGACCAATGAAGTAAGCCTGCTTGCACCCCCCTTTCTTTCCTTCTCAGATGGTAATTGTGTGGGTTTTGGTTAAAGGTTGAAAACATGAATACTTCATTTGACCACATCTTTATGTTATAATCTTTTATACTTGGTCTACAAATAGCGTAATTAAAAAGCCAGTCCCTGATTTTATGTTAATTTTCATTACTTTGGTCGTCAATCATTGGCACTTGAAGTCTGTCGTTCACTGAGAATAAGTTTAGAAATTTTGAGCTTATTTGATATTTTTAAAATCTGGAATTTGAACAGGGTTGACGGCTTTATCTCCCCTGCACGCACTGAATCCAACTCACTTCCCTCCCCAACGATTTAGGATGAAAGAAATCTGCAAGCATCTACTATATATGCACATCAATACTTAATACAACTTGTGAATGTTCTACCCATTGCAATGTTCTTTAAGCCTGCTTGTGATCTTTCTCAGGTCTCTCTGAGATGCAAAGCCCCTGAGGTTTCCCAGTGTGTGTTCCAGAGCTATGAGGCGGTGCTGAAGAACTGAGAAAAGAAGGGGGGGAAAGAAAAACAAAAAAAAAAGCAACAGTAAACACTGATGGGCCAGAGGCTGCCATCTGCTTCTTCTGCCTGTGGACTAAGTCTCACTGTCATGCAATGCAGGACACACTGGTTGATGCAAACTGTCTGTCTCTCCTATGTTTTTGTCATTTATGTTTCTATCTATATTTCTTTTCAATGTAATCTATATTGTTTAAATCATTAGTTCCCTCTAATTGAGCCAAATGATTTAGGAAATCAGTGGAAATCCTACAGAATGCTGTCTCAGCATTCACATCACAATCTTATTTATTTAGGGTGCTATGTACTGAAAAGCTCCCCAAATATGCTGAAACACTTCATACGCATGGCGGAGCTGCATGTAGAATGTTTTTGGTTCTTTCGTTCATTTATAGGTTTGGATCTGGTCTTTTTATAGACTCAGCGGCCCTCTTAGCTCTTATCATAGTCATTCCTGTTTTTATTTTTTTTGTTCTAGATTTCTGTCCAGATGTTTGCGTCAGGGTAGCACAAATGTGTTCAACTGGGATGAAGGCTAGGGAGGACTAAGTTTAAATGATGAAGCGGCAGTTTGTAGTGCTGAAATAATCGGTACGTTTGTTGGTATGGCTGGCGACGACAGCGCTCAGTCTCAACCTCGTGCTCCAAAGATTAATTGGATTTTTTTCTCCCCCCCTGCAGTGACTGCACTGATGTCCTTTTCTTCAGCTCTGCAGAGTCTAAGCATCTGTCACCTTTTCTATCGGTCAATATCCAATCCAATTGGCTGTTAAAGCCACTGTTTTGGGGAATGTCTGTTGTTTAAAAACAAACTAATCTTGAATCATTTTTTTTCTGGTTTGTCTTTTGTGTGTACATCTAAGAGAAATATTAAAATTCTTGATCAATTCCGCTGTGATGCTTTTTTCTTCAGGTACGTTTCAGTACAGGATGAATTGGCTCTTTGTACGTAATTACCACGCTTTGGAAGAGCGCATCTGTCGTCCTGATTTTGAATCACTGCATTTTTTTTCCTCTCCTTGTTAATAGGATTTTTCCAAATGAACCGCCAGAGAAGTAAATCTTGTCAAACCTTTGCAGCAAATGTAAGTAAGGCTTTAAGATGTGTGTGTCGTCTTACATGCACAGATATTAAGTTTATATTCAGTATCACTGTTGCCCATGAATATGCTAATAATTCGGGCTGAGTATTATGGATTTAAATGTATTGCGACACGATCCACTATGGCAAAGCGTCTTTCAATATGTATTGCAGTACATTGGGCAATGTTTGTCAAACTTACAGCCTTGCACATTACAGCATAATAGTAGTATAACTAACCTGCTGCTGATATTAAAGAATGGGAAAGGATAGTATAACACATTTTCTTCTGGAAAATGTTGAGAATGTTTTTTTTCATTCAGTACACTGGGTGTTTATATTAATTGTAGATTACATTTTGTAATCCTTTAAAAAATATATATGTATCACAGAGCTCTCTGGCAATATGTGGTTGGCTGTGCTGAAAATGGCAAGTACCTAAATTTAATAGTCCTTTCTTTTACTGTCTTAGTATTCCTTTGCCTTCTGTCTCATGGATGAGTTGCCAAGCTTTGGGTGGGGTGGGCTGAGCACCAGCATTGGAATGAAACTAATTTCGTTGTTGAGATTTTTTTTTAGCTGCAGAATTTCATCCCAGAAATAATGTCAGCAATAGATCTCTTTCAACCTTTTCAAACCAGATGACACTGCTTTGTCAGCTCTGCATACAAAGAGAGCCCACCCCTTCTCCCCCTTCCACTAACATTTTGATTTTCCCCCAAAGCTGCCCACGGCACCCTCGAGTGAAAGCCCCCCTTGAAAGGCCGTTTAAAGTCAAGGATTTCGACCGCATTGAGTCAAGACGAAACCCAACGCTCCCCTGCGGAATGAAGGTCACATGCTGAAGTGCTGACTTCCTTGTCTCTTCAATCACTATTGTGACTATTGTAACTATTGTCCCTGCTCTGCGGGCAATCAAGATTGATCGTTTATTCTTCCAACAGGTGGCGTCGCTGAGCTGGACGCAAAACTTCCGCAGAGTAACGATTCCTCAGTGAGTCATGTGCAAATTTAGCCTAAAACTTCATTTGATCACGCCATCACCTCTCATTTTTTACTGGGTAGCATTTGGATGTAGGATTTTATCGTTTGTGTCCATCTATTTCATTTCTTTTAAAAGTTTAATATACTTTCATGTCCCCCTCTAATGCTTTAGGGCCCAGATGGCCTCTTAGCATGCTTATGCCTCAGGCAGCCTCTGTCCTGATGGAGCGTGTCCTCAAAGATGTCAGATAACATCACATTCGACATTCTCAGTCAATCTACCACTTCCCTTCATCATCATCATCATCATCATAGTAAGAATTCAATAAGATATTGCTAGGAGGTTGTTTTCCCGGTTATTGATTGGTTTATTCCCCTGATGATGATTTGCTGAGTAATATAAGAGATTATGGAAGCGATTACTCTATGGCAACATCAAACATACTATGTAGTATGTATTTTCAATTTCATCCACGGCCTATTGCCTTTTTTAACCCGAAAAATCCCTTGCTCCATCAAGACTTAACTCACTCTTCCTACACCTAACCTGCTCCACTTTTCCTATCAAATGCACGAAAGGGACTGGCTGTCACAAACTATATTAGATACAGTGGACACCACCAAATGTAATTAGTCCAATTTGAGAAGTAATGAAGTCTTATCGACCACACCATAGCATTCGACCGGAAATATGGAAAGGCCACATAAATAGCAACTGAATGTTGGTGTAAGGACTGTGTGGAATTTGCATGTTCTCCTCAGGCTTGTGTGGGTTTTGTCCGGGTAGTCTGGTTTCCTCCCACATCCTGACACTCGCAGGGTAGGCTGGTTGAACACTAAATTGACCCTAGGTATGATCTCCTTGTGCCCTACGATTGGCTGGCCACCCATTCAGGTTGTCCCCGAATTCAGCTGGGATAGGCTACAGCACCCCCCGCGACTCTTGTGAGGGTAAGCGGTACAGAAAATGAACTAAGTAGTGCCGTGACCATGGTGGGGTTGTGATGGATGGCGCTCATCTTTTTGGACTTGGCCTTGTACCCTCTCTTTACTGTAGGTGATGTCCCCATGCAAGATGATGTGTACTCCTGCATCTTTGTGACAGCTCCACACCAAATCACGTGGATGAGAGAAAGGGAGAGAGAGGGGGAGGGAGAGAGAGAGAGAGAGGCTAGTGCCTGCCCGCCTTCCTTACCCGCAGACGCACGGCGCTCGTCAATAGGATGCCAGAACAGAAAGCTCGTGCCTGGGTGGATTATGTTTTCTCCTCTGAAGAATGACTAGAAGCTGAATAAAGCTGGCCATAACGTCGATTTGATTTGAGGACGAGTAATATGTGGCAGTGTGTGATTTTAGCACACGTGGAACGCGCCGCGGCGACGTGCGAGAGAGAGAAAGAGAGACTGGTGCGTGTGAACGGTGCATTGTGGGGATGAAAAGGCGATGAAGACACCGAGGGATCTTCGTCACGGCCAAGGTCAGCTTGGAGCCTGGGTCTTGCTATGTCCATGTGGGGGGTGCCTACGGGTGGGGGCTCACAAACACTTTCTGGGGTATTCTTTAAAAAAAAAATCTACTTTTAACTTTTTTTGCCCTTTATGTCAAAGGTATTGATATTTTTTCCGTTAACTACTATATTTTACATTTAACATTAGAATTATCGGTCACATAATAAGTGTTTTGTGTTTCCAGTATTTCATCAAAAAGTTTGTTTTGCACACTAGGCATTTTTTAAATCCTTTTTAGGCTACTTATTTAAGTCATTGGCTGCCATTGACGGTACTAGACGTCCAATTCATTTTGACTGGCAGCAAATGATCGCTGCCAGCCCTCCCATTCACAGCTGGACGTCATAGTTTAAATTAATTCTACATTTAATGTTGTCGTATACTAGGATATATTGTTCATAGGAAATATACTATATAAAAGTAATGATTCATTCATTTTCTGAGCTGCTTATCCTCATGAGGGGTGCTGGAGCCTATACACCCTGAATTGCTTGCCAGCCAATCGCATTGATAACAATAATATTCAATAATATTAGACTATAATTATGTACACATATTTGAGACTTGGCATCTATGCAGACATGGCATTTGGGTCATGTAGGCCACACTTGTAAAATGTTAATAAGGTGACCTACACAATAATTTACCCTGAAATAGTATGAACTCCTTTTTAAAAAAAATGAAGTGGCCTTTTTTTAAGTTATTATTTTTGACCCGAATGTGTTGACTTTCACTCCACAGGATGTGATTACAGAGAACACACGTCTGCTGGTGGCGTGTATTTTTTGTTGAGCCCTCCAGCCCGGCGCTGTAACTTGGCTGTCTGTGACCCACAATCGAGAAACTGATCTTAACTTCTGGGTGTCCATGGTGTTGACCCCGGGCACCAGGAATGGTGGAGACGCTGAGTATCGCTGTCATCGGTGCTCCCGGAGTGGGCAAAACTTCCATCATTCGCCAGTTCATCTACAACGACTTCTCGGAGGTGTATACCCCGACTCGCTCCAGATATGTGTACCGACCCTCCGTCATCCTTAACGGGAGCATGTATGAGCTGAAGGTTCTGGATGTCCCGCCGATATCTTCCTTCCCATCCAGCTCCAGTCAGGTAAAGTAGCACTTAATTTTTTTTTTTAAACTGCTGTTCATCAATACTAGTATTTTACTTGTAGTTACATAAAGAGTGAAATTATTTTTTTGCCTCAAAAAAGATTTAGTAGAAGTACAAAAATGGATACTTAAATATTTGTTTTTAACTATTTATCATGACAACTGATTTTATTGATTTTATTTTAGTTGTGTGTTTAGAGTACTATTGTTGTGTGAAATTAAACAATTACAAATTCAGGTAATTTTATATATTTCACTCCCGTGGATATAGAAAGTGAGTTTGAAATCAAATCGTACAACACAAATTTATTTTGAAATCCTTTATTCTGTTATCTTCAAGCAGCCCATTGATTGCCTTTGGCATCCTTGTCTTTGTACATTCTGTGATCATTATTTTACTCTTTAACTGGCTTTAATTGTTTTGTGTTGCATTGAGGAAAATAGCCTAAAACAAATAGGGTACATTAATATGCAAAATTGAACCTTTGAACCAAAGTCTCGTGCGATAATTGACAAAATAATCCTTGTTTAAACCACCCTTCAGTTTTTCAGTTGGATGCAGGTTTGAGCTCAGACTAACCCTCCCCCCCCAAAAAAAAAAAAAATCAGTGTTGATTTGTGTCTAAAGCATCAGTTGTAATGAAGAAAAACAAGCAGACAGAACAATAATAACCCAGCCAACTCCTTTTGAGGTCCAGTATGGGTTTTTTTCCCCAGACATACCATTTTAAAGAGAATTTTATCAACTCAATTTGTCTTGAGGAACTTAACACAGCTGCCTTTGAACGAAAATTCCCCAAAGTGCAATTCTGCGCATTTAACATGGATATACAGAGTGCACCTCCAGGCATTAACCTCACCTGTCTTTCTTTTTCCTACAGGAAACAATGTCACTTTCCATGTACTTAGATCTGTTTTTTTCTACTTTGGTAGGCTGTCAAATACCACAACACTGATATTTATTTCTTTAGCACACTTGGATGTCCCTTGCGTGGTTGCTATGGAGACACAATAGACTTAACGCTTCACTTTGACATTTTAAAGTGTCCCTAGTGAGAACAGAATGGGGCATTGTTATTTATTAACCACACCATGTCTTCCTCATCCCTCTTCAGGAAGACTTTGTACACTTACAGCTGAAATGCAGGGTGATGGTTCAGAGATTGGCGCAGCACTTGCTTTTCAAATCCAACCTTTTAAAAATAGAACAGCCTGCCCTCTAGTCGTGACCACAGGTCATATGGCACATATCATTATAGGTGGAGGAGAGAGGGCAGGCTGACCGTTTGGGCCGGTTTCAGGAGTTGAAATTACTGTTGCTATCATTGTTAAGTCTTAGTATAGCTGTATCTGTCTCTTCAAAAGACACTAGGTTTGAATTTTAGTCTGGGTCTTTATCTGTGATGTCGGAGCGCTTTTCATTATTATCCCTTTAAAGCCCAAACTACTAAATAATTGACAGCAAATTAAATTTCCTGAAACTCTGAGCCTGTAATGGTCCCTTGCAAAAGACTGCAACCTTTCAAATCATCATCATCAGGGTAAAACGATATCCCATTGCTCAAAAAAATTGATCAAATATGAAAGGCTTAACATTCCAGTGAATGAGTTTTACCTGGACTGGCCAAAAGATGTGCAAACATAAAAAGGTTTGCGTGCTCAAAGTGCACTCCAAACCATTCCAGTTGAAGGTGTGACTCATGTCTTCAAGAGTCTGACTTTTTTCAGGTGCCAAATCGCCAAGGTCACCACATTTAGTTGCTTCAAAACACTGTCTGGTTCCTTTCTCCGGTCGCTTTGGCATCACAACTATTAAGTTAAGCTGTCCGAAGCATGGAGGTATAACCTATCACCCTGAGAGTTATCTTGAATAATTTCAGAGCAGGAACATTTTTTATAATGAGAATTTGCTGATATGCTGAGATTCCTCACTCTTTATCGCATTAACGTTCCCCCTCAATTTGTCATCTTAATACTCAATCCCCTAGGCTCCAAATGACCTAAAATGCACCATATTCCGAAAACGTTTGTGACATCTACATAATCAAAAGCCCTCCTGAATTTTAAAGAAAATATGACTAGACCCCAAGTATCTAAACTCCAACTTTGCTTACTCTTACTGGAAGGCCGTGACGCTAACCATGCTTATTATGCTCAGTGGGACACTGACCAAATTATAGCAATTACCACCACGTGCCCTAACTAGAACGAGACAGTAGATGCAAGTCTTGGCTAGAATTCACACGGCAAAATCCACATTTCTGTCCTGCTACACGAATTTAAGCCTTAGCGTAATCAAGCATCTTATCCTTAAATCACAATGTGAGACTATGTAAACAGCAAGTCTAAATCAATATCACTAATGTGTGTGATATGGAGGATAAAGTAAGATGATAGGAATGTACCATTTTGGATACTGGGGCAGGGGATTTCTACTGTGACAATCTTATGAGAAAAAACTGAACCGGATTTTACTCTTGTGCAATCACTCCACTTCCCTGCGTGGAAATCGTTTTTGCACGGGTAAGAAAAGTGGGTCTTGAATTCCAGGTTTTATTCCGCCATCTGGCAACCTGGCAGAAATCAAGTCGCTGTTCCATTTGGCAGTGGCCGATCTCAATGACGCTTAACTCCCTTTTGAGGAGATGTAAGGGGATCAGGAATGAGATGCCACGAGTGTGCCGCGTGTCTACTGAAGTGCGGGCCACGCGTTGAGTCACACAGGACGGGGGGGCTTTAAAGCACACAGATGTGTTGATTCCTATCGGAGAACCATTTCATCCCAGTGTGACGGGGATGCGCTCTGTCGTCCGTCACGGCCTCGGGAAGGCATCCACATAGAGAGAAAATCATTTAGCTGAGTGCCGCCGCAACATTTCTAGGAACAAGATTTACGTGTGGCCTTTTGTCAGCAGCTAACCTGCCAGGGTTCCAGGCCCTTTTGCCTCTTAAATTTACCCATTTTCTCATTCCAGTCATGGCTGGCTTGTAATAAAGGCTTCTCGCGTTGTGTGTTCACGTCCTCTGTTCATAATGAGCAAGCTGATGAGACATGGCGTGTTTTTGAATCACCGCCCAGCTCGCTTTGGAGTGCTTCAGGCAGAGAAATGGAACTAGTTAAACTGAAATATTGGATAGGAAGTCAAGTGTAGAAATTTTCATACCCTGCCCATGCTTTGATTCCAAGTCAATTTCCATTTGGCGAGTGAGAATCTTTAATATGGAAATGACTCAAGAAAGACTATTTACACGTTTTATAGCATTTTGATGAAAAACTCAAATCCTTCTTTCTCTCTGTTTGATCAGCATCCACAGGGAAAGAAATGGCCAAAAACAGCTATCAGTTATTACCTGTATTTACATGTAGACTTCTAACCACAGGTTCAGGGAAAGAAGCTCTTTGCCTGATAAATGGCAGGAATAAGAGCAAACGGGGGAGCCAGAAGCCATTCAGTGTAGTCAATTAGAAAGGTTGCATCGAGTGTAATGGGCACTGTTAAAGGACAAGTGACCAAATAGACTCCTCTAATATGTCATGGTGGGTTGAGTCAACACGCCTCTGTGCTTTGGAGCAATAACTCATCACTTCACGTTATTTTGGAAAAAAATTAGCATCTTAATGTTCCTTAAAAATCGGAGTCTAATATTGCAAACAAACAAGACGCCCATCTTTCTACTTTAAGGCTCGTGCGGGGCGGCTGTCTGTTCCGCTGATAATATTGAGTAGATGCCATAGTACATCAATGAGATGCGATAACAGCCTCACAGTTGGCTTATTAATTCCCCTTTATTTTAGGCACTGGCGTCTGGACATTTGTCTTAGTGTTCTCCATCTATGTTGACAGCTTGGAATTACATAATGTTCCAAATTATGTCATTTTGAGCCTCACAAATATGAAGCGCTCATCCCCAAAGCACCTTTGGAAATGTCGCCCAAAAATGTGCCAATCTTTCTCCAAGAAAACAGTGATCAAGCACACAGACTGCCTAGCTCATTTGGATCACACTCTTCTTGTTTCGAAGCTTAAATAAATAGACATCCTGTTGTTCTGTCAAATGTATCTCAAGATAAGTGACGGTCATTGTATCCTCACTTTGGGAGGTACTTCATAGGGGTCATAAATGTATTCTGGCTCTGCTGAGAAGCATATTACTTTGGACTCACCGTGGGTGAGGTGTATTTTGACATTTAAAAAGTGAAACATATTGACGCTAACACGATGAATGAATAGAGTGGGCAAAGAAGCAGAAAGCGTTTTCAAACAAACCATTTTCATATTCATGTGAAAAATCTACTGCATTCGAATGATTGAATGAAGCTTCCGTTATTATCTTATTTCAACCACATTTCCCAAAATAAGTCAGGTAATTCTTTCTTTCTCTAATAAGCAATTGTCTCTACAGTGTGTAGAACAGTGTGAATTCCTCAAAAGGTTTTGTGCAGTACAGATCTACAGTTCTTGTTATGGTCACTGTTGATTAAAGTTTTTATCCTCAGGGGATGGCATATATTTTAATTGCAAATCTGATTGGTTGACCTATGCTTGAGGCTAATTACATTACACCCCACCCGTCATAGGTTACATGAGTATCCTCATGGTTCCAATGGGGCTCCTTAAATAAGAGACTTGTACCGCTTTGTGGTTTGCTGTTGTCAGGGAAACGTGTTGTGTTTTGGCTCTTGTGGATACGAGCAGATGCTCTTTTCCCTCCCAGAAGTCACCAAACAGTAGCGCCACACTTGACAGCCGGGCTCTTACAAGCGCCGCCAAACATGCCAGGACATGCATTTTTAAAAATCCACTTGACTTCATCAGCGCAGTGCAAAATCCTCTCCCTTTTGTTGTGATCATCTGTGGAGAAATTCTCTCACTGTGCCCATCTTCCTCTACCTCTTCCTCTTCCTCCCCCATCGCCCTCCTCCTCCTCCTCCTCCTTGTCCTCCACATTTAAAAACAGGCTGGGACCACACAGAGGATATGAGATGAGAATACAAGATGCAAGAGCCAGCATGTCTCCTTCTTGTCAGATGAGGAGGAGCTGTATTGACAAGCTGTTATTAAGTCACTTGTCCTATTAGTCTACCCCCCCCAAAAAACGCTCTTCCTTTGTCATTCGCCTTTGATGTCAAATATGTCAGTGTTGCACGTTTGCCTCCATGTTTGAGCAGCCTCATTAACTCTGCAGATGTGTGCGGTCCTCACCCTCTGCCAGCC
Organism: Stigmatopora argus; assembly: GCF_051989625.1. Lineage (NCBI taxonomy): Eukaryota > Metazoa > Chordata > Actinopteri > Syngnathiformes > Syngnathidae > Stigmatopora > Stigmatopora argus. The sequence continues at coordinate 8,729,546 of NC_135391.1, read as the reverse complement.
GCGCGCTCCCTCCAATGTGTTTGCATTTCCATCTTTGCAAGTTACACCAATCCTCTCGCTCGCGCCTCTCCGCCATTTGTTCTTATTTGTTTCTGTGCAGCTTGAAGTCACATTTTCAACGTGACGATAAGATTTCCCACGTCGCAGTTTTGTGTTGGGGATGGAGTGCTGTCATGTAAATACAACAGTGGAGGAGACTGGGGCTAATTGGAGCTATCATTGCTTCTCCAAAGAAGGGTGAAATGCTAATCAGAAGTATGAAATGAAAATTAGATTCCTAATCACTTCCTTGATGTGTTATTTTTCTGAGTGCGGTGGCTGGCAGGGGCGTCACAAAAACAAAACCTCCTTGGATGATGCAAAAATTAATGTGAAGAGCTCAAATATAACCACCTAAGTGTTCCCTAGCCTGGAAGAAAACTTCTGTGGAAGTTAGTAATTGGCGCCACCAAAATAGTTGAATTACTCATCAAATTTGATGATATGTAGTTTTCTCCGAGCCAGTACGGGAACATAAGTTAAGACGAAGGATATTAGAGGTTACATCTTTAATTCAAATAGGTCATGACATATTAAATGTTTAATGTTTTCTTCCGTGCCGGTGAGAGTTAATATTTCTTATAAAAGGATTAAGGCTGAGTTCATGATATTTTTCATCCTTTCTTTGTCCTGCTTCTCTTCAATAAGATGGTACGAAGGTAAAGGGATAAAAAATATATAGACTCCACTGAATTACATGTGCGAACCATTCAATCACTGTGGCGCCCTGATAGTTTCAAGCTCTTAAAAAAATAAAATAATAAAAAAAACATTTTTCTCATCCGAGGTCATCTTTCCATCTTCACAAACATTACTGCAATGCCTCATTTCCACTTTCCACATTTCCAGCCTTGACATCACAGCCATTTAAAAAAAATGCTCTTTCCATCATCTTTGTGCACGAGCAATGTAATTTGATGGACAAGTTATCGAGACTTGCATAGTTGGTGGATTTTGGTGATCGATTAGCTCCCTAATGCATGACATGTTTTGTTCCATTGGGATAAAACATTTTCTGCAGTGCTGTGCCTTATAGCAGTTATAAATGTGTGTATGTTAAACAAAAAAAATTGTGTGGTCTGTGTGGATGAAAACACATTCGTTGCATTTCCTCATGGGCCCCAGCTAGGACATTGCACTTAATGACAGACACTCACCATGCTTTATGTCTTTGCTGGGGGTCATCCACCCCTCGGGAGCAATTCTTACTTTCCAATGACCTTGAGCCGAAGCAAAATAATTATACGAGCTCAAGCTGTTCATCCTATCTCTATTATTACTGCCCATTCCTTTTTTTTTAAAGTGTAGTTAGTTTTGTAGCCAACGTATCGGTTGCATATGAGTGGGGCCACAATAACTGCAACTACTTACATTATTAACCAGTAGAATGAATGCCTTGTCACAAGAATTTGTAAGCATAGGATAAGCGGTTTGGAAAATGAATGAGAATATGTATGCAGATCCTTCAAAATCATGTGACTGTAAAACTGCCACGGTTTTACAACAGAATAAAAGTCACTGTTCCTGTGGAACAATGAACCTATACATCACTACATCCATCATAAACACGATCGCAAACAAAGCTGATATGCAAAAATAATAAAATCTTTTTAGCATTTTTATTTTTATGATTACGACCTCTATCGTCAATAATGTTTCTATTAATGAACATCCATCCGGCCGCTGAAGTGTATCATTCTTGCATTATCTGTTTGAATTCCATTTTATGTGAATCTGTTAATACATATGTGGTAAAAGCTTAAAGGTTTTTTTTTAGTTACTAATCAATTTGCAAATACACTCAACACCTCAAGAAAAAATGCACTTCAATCAAATTATCCAAATAGCTGGTGTCTAAATGTTTTAAAGTATGAAAGAACGACCTTTCTTCTGGTTATGAAATGTCCAGGAACACATATTAAAGTAATGGTTTACTATCTGTTCATGCGTGTCCTCCAGGAGTGGCTGGATTTACGTTGCCGCGGCGTTCGCAATGCCAACGCCTACATCCTCGTGTACGACATCTGCTGCGTGGAGAGTTTTGAATATGTGAAGATGATCAGACAGCAGATCGTAGAAAACAGGTATGGTTAGCACAAAACTTTCCTTAGCCAGTCGCTTGTCAGCGATGACATCCCGTTATCTTGAAGAAAGCATACACTTTCATCCAAGTGATAAACACCTTTGTGGCAGCATGACAGTGATCGATAGGCCCGATGCTAATACTCTACCTGAAAGTTCAGTAATGACATACGGTTCAACCCTTGCCGCAGACTTCAAATGTGACGCGAGATTCAACGATGACTTTTTAAGATGCGACAAATTGACAGGAGATGGAAATAACACTTGGCAAGGCTCGTATGCTACATTAGGAACGGAATAATGGATGACTTCATTTGGTTTGCATGGTGCTTTACGACTACTTTGCCCCCGTGCTGCCGTTGACCCACCTTGGTGTTAATGTGAAAAGTTTATGGCCCGGGTGGTAATTGCTCTATAAAACAAAGCTGGGGGAAAAAAAATCATACATGAGTGCTGGATGCAGCACACGCGTGTAATCACACACTGCAATAAGATCTGAAGCATGACCGGGTGGGAGAGTAGTTGTTTCTAATAAGAAAATATTTCACTTAATTTAGACAGAAGGCACACTTTAAGTGTGCAGGTTAAAAAAATATATAAATAATGATTGTATTTTTCTTTGTTTAGCTTGCAGGCAATATTGTCACACTACTCAGTACATCTTGGTCCTCCTGTATATACTATTTGTATGCAGCCTGTGAAAAAAAGAAATAAGTGTGATTACTGCGCTGTGTTTTCCCAAGTCTTCTAAAAATTTCACCTCAAGGCTGCAAAATCATTCTGTTGAAGCCTTTTAGTGTTTCTAGCTATCGTGCCATCTGTCCCGTCAGATGTGCTAATATGCCAGCTTTTGCCATAAATGAGGCACACGGTGACAAAGAGAAGGCCTTATTAAGTCCCTAAAAGAGGAACAGATAAATTGTTTGAAGTGCAGCTGTCATTGTCCTTCACACACAGTCGGATGACTACTAAAATTTATTTACATGCGTTCTATTGTGTGCATTTTATAAGTTTAATCCATTTAAGTCATTTTTCCTGCCTTTTTTGGACCGAAAATGAAGCAAACATGCATAGTGTAGTACATATACTTTCTGTCGCACCCCCTGATATTGACGATCAACTGGAGATGTTTATAATCACACTCCGTGATCACCCCACCTCCCAAATTCATGCCCACTTGTCATTTCTTTTCTCTCTGCATATTGCTTGTAAGCATTTCTGCACAGATTGGTGGTAGACCAACCCACCCCCCCTTCCCCTTCGTGTTCTAGGGCCCATGAGGTCTCCAAGTTCGCCCCCTCACTCCTCAGAAGAAAGGCAGGCGAAGCTGCAAATAGCTCAAGCTTGCAAGTGCGCAGCACCCACATGCTAATCATGCATGTCAAACTTTGCAGGGAAGGCAGCAGCAGCAGCGAGGTGCCCATTCTGGTAGTGGGCAACAAGAGAGACCTCCAGCGGCAGCGTTTCATGCCCCGCAGGGCCGTGTCGGTTCTAGTCAAGAAAACATGGAAGTGCGGCTACGTGGAATGCTCGGCCAAGTTCAACTGGCACGTGGTTCTGCTCTTCAAGGAGCTGTTGGGCATCGCCGTGGCGCGAGGCCTGCGGCAGAATCACACCTCCATCCGCCTGCAAGGGGCGCTGCAGAGGAACCGCTGCACCGTCATGTGACTCTCACCTTAGTGCGTGGGTGGGGCAGGGCGTGGGGAGGTCAGAGGACCTCTTGATCTAAATGGCTGGAAATTTAATACCCTGTGGCCTCCTGCTTTACTGAGCTGATATTTCCTAATGAGAATTACTAGACGCTGCGCTTACACGATTACATTCACCACCCGCTAAGCAGGCGCTTCCGAGTTTCATTTTGCGCTTCACTTTCATGGACGTCACAGAGGAATCGACATGACACACAGCAAGGCCTTATTGCCTATGTATTGCACAGACACCCAGGTGTCTGATTTCGCACTTGGCTTATTCAGGCTTGCTTTGCAGCCTGATTGGAAAGAAACCATTATTTTGCCAGACTCGAAGCAGAGAAGCAGCAATATTGGTTGAGTCTTCCTTTTGAATGTGTCAGAAGAAGGCAACGACTGAATGAAATGATATTTTAGGATGCTCTCTTCACAGTTGGAATAATATATTTCCAGATTCAGTAAGTTAGCCCAACCCGTCCTTAATAAATTTCTTCCCTGGCCATTATGCACCCACCATGATTTTTGTTTAGGCGAAAGGTGTTGTGTAGTTGTCATGCTGTGGAAAATGCTGCAGTCCCTTATCGTGACGTACTGTAGGACCCCCAATCCTTACTCCACACCACCCCTTGTAATCAACCCCCTCTACTCAGTGGCTGGTGAATACATTAAGGCAAGAATAGGGGGGGACATGCAGGAGGTTGCAGAGTCTGGGATGAGGCACGCATGCGGGTTTTGTTTTGTGCAACTGTGTGTGTGTGTGTGAAAAAGAAAGGGCATGCTTGATTATTGACATTCGAGCAAGCCAAAGGACAGAAAGAACAAATGAGAAGCAGATATGGGATGCTTTGGCTAAACAAGGAGCAATAAAAATTCCACCTGACATAGAAGACATTGTATTGTATTTTAAAAACAGTCGATTAAACCCATCCATGCATAAAAATGCTGCAGCCGTGCTCCAAAACGTCTACCAAATACCACACAGACAACTGTAATCAAGCTTTCCTACCAGGATATTTCCAGTAAATGGCAATGTGAGATTTACAGTTTGCGACTATAGCTGCACTGAACATTAGATGACTTGTTCGCGGAATATTAAATGACACGTAAATAAAAGGGATTTTTACTTGCATGCTATTGATGGCACTAGAGCCAATAGGTCAGGTTTTAATTGCACTGATGTGAACATTTGATATTGTGTTTGACTTAAATTTATTTTTTGTATCACTTGGTCGTCGGGACTGTTTGAGCTGCAGAGTTGAGTGATTTTTTTACACTGGCATGCAGTGTTGATCCTCCTTTCAGGGTGGATTTCTGTATTGGTATTTTGGTTTGAAATCTAAAAACATGTAGCAGCAACTTTGTGTAGCATGAATTCTCATCAGATTGTCAGTGTTTCCAAACAAAAAGGGCTACATTTTTTAAAATAACTGGTATTTGTCTTATGATGCTAGTATTGTGATGTTTTGACCTGATAAATTAAATGCATTTGCGAACATTTCCTTTTCATTTTGTGTGGTCTCACTGTGGAAATATTTTGGCAATACTGCCATCTGATGGACAAATCAAGGGCAGGTAAGTATTGAAAGGAGAGTAGTACAGTATTTTTTTTGAAAGTGAAAGTTGAAAGTATTTTAAAAAAAAACACACACAACTTTCAGATCCTATTTTTGTTTTATTTTTTCACATTCCATTTTTTTGCTTTCAGATGTTTGGGGTCTTCAAAATTATTTTTTTCCGCAAATAAATTTTTAAGCATTCAATTCAACAGCCTACCAAAGTATTTGATTATATAACTCCACATTCTCTCCACTGTATTTACGTGATACCTGTGTAGAGTGTAGAGAAAAACTTTTGCCAGTCATTCTAAACAATGTTTGGTCTGTTTCAACGTGTCCCAAATCTAAAAAATATTTCTACCAGCAATAAGAATCAGTGAAAATAAGGCTAAATATACCAGTATACATAACTAGTAAGTATAATAATGTAACTTTTGAGACATGGTCAATCAATCTCCACTAGGGGGCGCTACACATCTGAGTCCAATTTAGTGGCATTTTTTGCTCCATGTTATGCGATGAGATGCTCGCCGATCTCGGTTGGGAAACACTGGTCACTCCTTGTCCTAAGCAGTTAAAAGTGTTTTAATCACCATCCCATCTCCAATGTTTATTCCGAATGGCGTCATGTAAAAAAAAGGAAGCGCCCTCGCCTCGGCCCTCTCTCTCGCTCTGTCTACGTCCGGACCCTCTTCCGCCGCCTCGCCCTTTTTGTCGGCGCCGCCTTGCTCCATTCCACCCGGGCGGGGCTGCTGCTGTTGCGGACTCCCGTAGTCCCTGTCGCCGGCTAAAAGTGCGCACGGCTGGGCTGAGCGGAGGATGAGTGAACAAGGGAAGAGCTCGGCATCTGCGGCTGCCGCGGCCCCGCCAGCGGCAGGCTCAGATACCCATAAAGGGTGGCTTTTTAAATGGACCAACTACCTGAAAGGATACCAGCGGCGATGGTTCGTCCTGAGCAACGGCCTGCTTTCCTATTACAGGTAAGGAGACGCATTTACGATTCAACAGGCTTTCTGAAAACAACTATACTACTACTGTAGTAGTGGTAGTCTTGGAGGAGGCGGGGTGCATCACTCAGTATATACAGCTGGACGATCGCGGCGCCTGGCTAGCAGGCTAATGCATTAACGCTGGCTGACAGCCACAACAACGTGGCCGTTTTGTTTCAAGTTGGCGGCGGTGACAGCGCGTCCCTTACGCCACCAACGTGATCGCTTCCCCAATTATGTTGGCTGACAAATGTGGTCATTGTGGACAACCACGTCTGCCAGTGTTAGCTTGCCCGGCTAGCTTGTTTTCATTCATTCATTCGTTCATTCATTCATTTGGAAATTCAAAATGGATTTGTCATTTATACATTTTTAGGTTTAATTGCTAATGCAGGTTGATTTTTTTTGTATGTTTTGGTCTTTATATGTTTATGATTTGTTTGCATTGTGCAAGACTATTCACTGTAACAATCCCAATCAGTGTGATTGTCCACCTGTGGCTCAGGTGTTTTTTGTTTGTTTGTTTGAATGTTGGACAGTTTCAGATTTAGAAAGTTTACATTACATTTCTGACATTTTTTTAATTTAATGCGATAATATAGATTTGTTTGTCTACTTGGGCCACTGAGATACAAGGGCAGTATAAAATATGAAAGTTTACTCTTATAGGACATCTGACTGTATTTGGTCATTAAAACAAGAACAACAAACCCCAAAAGACATTTTGGGTTATATAGGCCAACAACATTAAAATGAGGTATACATGACCCTAAATGTGATGTCCACAAATATGAACTCCATGGCTTAATCATAATTATAATGCACATGTATTTCTATAAATAAATACAATTAAAATCTAATAGAATATGAATAAAAGTAGAAATACACTTTCTTTAGCCCACATAGTATTGTTGATTAGTCCATTTATTTTTTATTTCATTTAAATCATTGCCTCACAGTGACAGTTGGTTTCAGCTTCTCCCCTGCAAAACCGAATGGACACCTAGTGCCGTCAATAACAGCCGATGAGTTAAACTAGTGCTATATAAAGGCGTAATGCCTAGTCTCCATTATGTCTGTCAGAAACATATGCTCATCTTTTCTATAATAAATGTTTCTTAGCTGAATTTAAGTATACCTTTTACAACCATATAGCTGTTTAAAGTGAGTAGTATACATGTCAAAGTTGTGAGTTTTATTGTAAATATCGTTTAGCTCATAATTGATAGAAAGATGTTCATAAAATGTGCCCTCTTAATCGCACATAGTGGAGCAACTTGATTACATACCTGTCAACCTCTGCCGATCACTGCCCTTATAAATGATTATTGATTCCCCTTACAAACCCCCAAAAAACCTTACAAACACTGTACGAGTCGTACGGTGTTTGTAAGGTTTTTGGGGGGTTCGTAAGGGGAATCAATAATCATTTATAAGGGCAGTTATCGGCAGAGGTTGACAGGTATGTTCAGATTACAACTGGACATTTTTGGTTGTCTTGGAAGACCTTTTGATTGGTAAAAGAAGCGTTACAAAGCCAATGGTATTGTATCAGCATACTTTTTCATGAAGCCTCAATGCCTGCTTGTTATTTGACACAGAGGTGTGGGTGTCGGAGCCTGTGGTGAAAGGAGAGTTGCCTGTTGCCACTGCCCTCAATAAATAGTGAATTATGTTGTGAGGTCATTGCAATCCCTGTGTGACATCTGAGCACAGATAAATTGCCATTTTATTCTCTGCTCGGGCCCACTGTGTCTGACCTGAGGGCTTTTTTTTTAAAGTGTGTAGGGCGGGCTTTTGTGTTTTCTTCTGTTTTGTGGTAAGTAAAATGTTGGGTGTCAATCCAGACCACGTGTTCAGTGTAAGCATGTATGTTGACAAATGTTTGTAGCCTGCGGTACCGAAATGCATTCTGCTCAGATAAAAATGTGAGAATGGTTTGGGATCATTCCAAGCATCTCACTTAAACTTATGTTGCATGTGTAGATGACTAAGAGGAATGAATTAGAATATTTTCAGACATGATAATTGACAAACAAATTCATGTTTAGCCGTTTGAAAAGCCATACTCACTGTTATAGTGGTGTTTTTAAAAGTTCACATTTTATCATAATTACAATCAATGCTGTGCTCAGCCTGTTAAATTGTAATCATTTTTATTGAGGTGCACCTCATTTTGCGGCCTCAAGTTTGACTTTTATTTTTTAATTCTCTGTGAGACATGTCGTTTTTAATCTCCCAATTTACTTTTCCTTCTAGTTTTAACATTCTCAGCTCTTCTTACACGTTTCTTCAATAAGCTCAGGCTGGCTGTTTTAAGAAGATTATAGGGCATTAAAAGGCTAAATGCTGCTTATCTGCCATATCAGTGAATCTGCTCTGGTCTTTCATGAAAGAGCACGTCTGTCACATTTCCCTCAACCACAGGAAAGAAGATCTTCCGCGAGGAAAGGGGAAAGGGTGTCAGCATTGTTAAGTCACAATTTCCCCAGTACAGCTCACCGCAGTGTTGCTGGTAACAGTACATCGATGTGGCTTGCATTCCACAGCAAGGGAGTGTAGGCTGTTTGACGACTGGCGCGTCAGTTTTCATAACAATACGAGGAATTCAACAGTAGGTGCATCTCACATTGCTTGTTTACAAAGTTCCTAGTAACCCAGAAGTTGTTGTTGAGCTACCATTTTAAGGAGCAGTTTCACTTCTCCTAAATACACATAGAGGAGGTTCCGCAGAGGAGCTGAAATGAAAGAAACAACAATACGTCCCTTGCGTATGGCTTTTAGCTTCTCAGTAATATATTAAATTAGATTGTAACAAGGGTAAAAATACATTATTTGCTTGATCAGAATAGATATTTAGGCTAATTGGGACCTGTTGAGTGTAAAAACAAAGAATAATTCTCTTTTTACATGATGTAGTTTTTTAGAACAATGATATCCACTTCATAAGTGGACGGACGCCAGGCCCTTGTAGTCCAAAATTTAACATTGTAGTCTTTGACAACCAAAAATGGGATGTCCACACATGTGGATGCCAGGACATAGGAAGTTAATGAATGAATTTTGATTTTTTTTTTTTTTGAATGGATGACAAAGTCAAGCAGAATCAGTGAGACATACAACTATTTTTACACAAAGTATAAATGAAGGTTAAAGGTTAAATATATGATACTTGAATAGGGGCATTACTGAAGTGGGCAAGTGGTCTTGTTTTTATCCATTTTTGTATCCGACAAACAAAACCAGACAGTGTGTGTAAAAATGGAAATATTCCAATTGAAATTGTTTCATCTATCTAGCTGCGCATTTTTGTTTTGAACGTATTTTTTGTCTTCCCAATCTTATTTCCCTTTTGTCTTCATCAGCATTTCTCTGATACTCTCCTGCTGTGTTTTGTGATCCAGCATTGCGAGCCACTACAAAGTTATCTAAATTCCCCAGCTGGATCTTGTGTTGTTTCCCCCATCCTGTCCCTGTATGCTCTCTGTCTGTTATCCACTAGCTCTTGTTCTCTGGTGAATATTTGTTTTATGACGATTTTCACAAAGGACAGGTAAAATACAAACCCATTTCTTGGCTCTCGTGCAACATGCTCTCAGATATTTCATTTTTTCCTGCCTTGCACGATGTATATCCCCTAGGCCACATGTGTCAAAGTGGCGGCCCGGGGGCCAAATCTGGCCCGCCGCATCATTTTGTGTGGCCCGGGAAAGTAAATCATGAGTGCCGACTTTCTGTTTTAGGATCAAATAAAAATGAAGAGCATAGATGTATATTAAATTTCCTGATTTTCCCCCTTTTAAATCAATAATTGTACTTTTTTAATCAATTTTTTTCTGTGTTTTTAGTTCAAAAATCATTTGGTAAAATCTAAAAATATATAAAAAAGCTAAAATAAACATTGTTTTAGATCTATAAAAAACTGAATATTCAGGGATTTTAATCCAGTTCTTTTAATCCATTTATTAAAAAATATATCTAAATATTATATCTAAAATGGTCCAGCCCACGTGAAATAAAGTTGACGTTAAAACGGCCCGCGAACCAACCCGAGGCTGACACCCTTGCTAGGCTTTGTTATAGCACCCCACTGCGAAACTTTGGATCTCGTCTTCCATTTCACTTCAAGCGTGTTAACCCATTGATCACGAGCACCGTGTATCTGAGCTGGAGAGATAAAACTTGTTTTTGGACTCCTGCCCCCAAGGTATTGTCTTCACAGCTGAATGTGTTGCTTGTTGCGGCCTGGGACCAGCAAATAAAAGCTGCATGAGTGGAAACAACGCCAGCTCCTACAGACCATAATGAGGTGGCAGCCACCTTGTATGGTGTCAACTGTGACCAGAGTTGATGGCAAATTACGTGCTTTTGTGAGGCCTCACTTTGGAAAATCGAACTCATGACTGTATGCTCCTAGATGACTGTTGTAAGAACATTCGTAGTCAGAGGAGTGCATTGTGTTCTTACTTTAGACAACCTTTTCAGGGAGCTTGTGATGTTACGGTTGTGGGTTAATAAAGCTTTTATAGACACCGCTCACTAATTAAGCAATGGTCATTGCCTGCAGCGGGGATTATCAATAGCAAAAATTATAAATGCATTTTCCCTCTGTTCAGTAAATTTGTTATGCTAAGTCACAAGGGCTACTTTTACAAACTTGACACAATACAGTAATAAGTCTACTGCAAATTTCAGAGTAATTGTAGAATTTTTTTTTCCAATTGTAAGTGATTTAAGATAAGATAGTTTATTTGAAGGCTTTGGTCAGCTCAGCACCAGTGTATTTTCTATTGAGCTCTTCAATTCATAAAAATGGCCTTACTAAGTTTTTATGATTTTGTCAATGACCATTTTTTTTTTTTGCATTGTTTGTGCGGAAACTCTAACAGTATTTCGCCCATGTGTGTTGTCAGCAGGGTTTAGTTGTTCCTTCCAACCACATTGTCCGTGTCTTTGAGCACATAAGGGGAGAAAACTGTTTGTTTTCTAAACATTCAAGGCGCCCGTCTTGGTGATGCATACTCTAAATATTTCTAGCCTCAATTTGCCGCCTTATGTGTGTTTTCTGTTGCAGGACACAGGCAGAAATGGCACACACTTGTCGTGGGACAATCAACCTGGCCACCACTCACATCGACACAGAGGACGCCTGCAATATTGTGCTGAGCAGCAGTGGTCGGACATACCACTTGAAAGCTAGTACTGAACAGGAGCGGCAGCGATGGATCACAGCCCTTGACTTGGCCAGAACTAAAGCCATTTGCATGATGAATGACCAATCTGGTGAGTAAGTGTAGAAAGAGCCATTTTGGTGGAGAAACTCGACTTGGTGACAAATCTATCATTGGTTGGTAACAATTTTGAGGGCAATTGCAATGATTTATATAGAATCTGTCTAGTTTGCCTTACATCTAATTAAGTGTTCATATCGCTTTTTAAATAGCCCTTTTACACTGAAAGTGTACATAAAGATAATAGACTTTTGATGCTGGTCTCATTTGTGCCCTGATTGTTTGACATTCAGCTGAGGCGAAGTTTCTATTCACATCCTTTCTTTTACATCATTGACGTTTCAACATGAGCCAGGAGAGGGCAGCCAAGTATCCTCACCCTTTTTGGAAAACAAAGCAGAGGTCCATGGATCATGACAACAGAGCATTGTCCTCTCCAAAGGAAGGCATGCATGCTTGGCTGCTGTTTGTGGTCAGAGGCTGTGGGAAAAGCTGGAGGAGAAAGGCAGACCCTTTTCCTCTACTTTTCTTCCGGGCTGGCTCGATCCAAAAGCCTCATTGTTCCTAATAGGAGCTGATTGATACAAGGAGCAAGGCTAAATATTCCTCTGGCCCCAATTTGAAAGTCAGATTACTAAATATAGACTGGGATTGCAGCCTAGCAGTACCAGTAAGTATAAGAGATGGGAATTTCATCCAATGATATAATTCCGCTTTTATAATCCAGGGTGCTTTATATATGAATTCTGGTTAATGACCTTGAACGTATTTAATTGGGGCACAGCTATGTTGCTACAGTGAGGTTCTCGGGATACATGTTCATAATTTGATGAATCCAGAAATAACACAAAAAGTCAATTACTGATTAAATAAACCAATATAGTCAGATTGATAAATGACAGGCAACAAATGAAAAATGCAGTAAATTAATGCACCAATGCACCTTATGATCGAAAGAGTTCCTATCAATCCTCAGTGTATGAAGATAGTTGTTTATGAATCCACCCCTAAGGCTCCACAACAATCTTTTAGGAGGCGTACTTATGATATTTGTTTTACATTTGCATCCTTTTAAGAATAATTCATTTATTATTTTCAATAACCATTCAGTTGATGCACTAGATTTGGGGATTTTATTTTTAGTCTTTTAAGAGCATTTGGGTTTGTTCAGCAGATGGCACTGTTCATTCAGTGTGTCGATTTTTTATTTTTGGGTCCCCACCAGTGTTAACACGTGTCATAGTCAGAAGTTGGTAGTGTGTAGACAAAACTGTTCTTAAGATTCACTCAGTTACTGTTCTGCAATTGCCTTACTTAACTAAAAATGAAAAGTAGCCCTCCACGTAAGTAAAAAAAAATATTCAGTAAAAAAATAAATAATATAACAGTGTGTGTATAAAAAGTGTGTATAGCTATTTATTTTTCAAATGATGCATAAACCTCAAATAGACAAAAGATGTGTTTATAAAATGCATTTCGGTCATTTAAATATTGCTCATCAATATAACTAATTATATTAAACTAACCTTCTCTGTTTGGAAATGAGAAACAGTGGATTAACCTAGTTGGGTAGAAATAATTAATTATTTACACAGAAATTTGAATATATTCAATTTAACTGGTAGTTCCACTGCTAAAATTCTACAATGTGCCTTTTTTGTGAGCCTATACAAGATGAGATAGCGTTTCCCATCCGACTTTTGGATTAACAACAATATTATCAAACTTCTTTTCAATATTCTATTTGAAATGGATGTGTCTGTTCAGGATTTGCTTATTATAGTTACATATGGTACTTAGCCAAAAAAGATTCTCCATTTTTATATTTTGCCACCTGCCATGAAATTTTCTAGCTGCATTTTAATTTTGTATGTCTTCTTTATGCTCTCTCCATGGTCCTGAATTTGTTAGAATGTGAAGAAAGATCAGAAACACCATCACGCTTTCATTGCTGCCTATTCACCCCCCTCCTTCCCTTTTTGAAGATCACACCCCCCACGCACCCACTTTCTGTCTCTCTCGCAATCTCCCTTTCTCTCCAGTACCCGCTCTGCTTCCTTTGCTTTCTCACGCGGTGTCTGGTTATCCCGCCTCCTTTTGGTACCCATGTATCGCTTAGTGAGCACCTTATTTTATTTTTCCAATGTTTTTGCAGAGCTCCTTTTCTGATCACTTGTGATCAGATCAATTTTTTTTAGATTATCTTGAAAGGTACGAGGGGAAAAAGTTAAAGGATACATTCCAGTCTTGCTCTTGTAAGTATTGTGGCTCATTTTTGTCTCCCTGTGTCCGTGTGTTTGGGTTGTGGGGTCTGTGTACATTAGCTGCGGTCTATTCTCGAAGTAGCTGGTGGCAATCAGCCACATCTGTCTTTTCCAGTATTACACAATTCATAAGTTGACCTGAATAGTGAGAAAATACAAAGGCATGACAAATTATTCAATGCAATTTTCTTCCTTGTGACTCTCACCAGTGAATTTGGAATGCATATGAGTTAATGGATTAAAAAAGGCTTATGATAGACAGTATGCACTGACATTATAAGAAGAAAAATGATATATTTATGTAGTATACTGTGCCTAATCAATTTGATCTAATCAATTTGCCATTTTTGTTGTTGTTTTTTTGTTACCAGATTTTGTGAGGTTGTTTGGTTTTATTTTTTAGGATGTTGGTAAAATTAACATGTCATATATATTATATAAAATTAGGAAAAAGGCAAATTTCTTACTTGCTTGGTTTGTTGAACTGAATGCACAGAGGAGCAGAGGTTATTATGGCCAAGTATCAAATTAGTAATTGGGTGTTTTTGCTTCAGTGCCTCCTCCGACATGCTTCTGGGTTTTATGCTATAGTATATTTTACAGTCCGTCAATTTTTCCCTGTCAGCAATTCTCACCTCATTCAAAAGGCACCACCAACCTTTGCTGTTATTACAAGTTTCTATACATGATATTGTATCTATAAACAATTGACGATGTTGAATTAGTGAAATACCAGCACAAATAAATGTATAATCCTATTATGAAGGGTTTCCAGAGGAGTGTTGCCATATTGGGTGGGGTAACCCCCAGCTAGTTTATTTACAAAGACTAGAGGTGGGAGAGAAATGCATTTCAGGAAATTTGGGAGGAACTGTTTTACTAGTTCAATTTGTATGTCTACACCTAAAAGTTCAGAAAGGTTGCTCGCTACCAACAGCGTCTTCTTCGCTCTAATTATTGAGACTACTGAACTGGCATTTTACCAAGTGAACTGCATTTAATGTAATCTGCTTTGTAGGTAGACTGTCAAATTTGAGAAAATAATTATTTTAAAATTACGTATGTGATGTAGTTCGGAGAGTTTCCTCTTGACAGCTGGATTTGGTTCTGCCTTGGACGAAAAACCTGAATTGAATGCCTTTATTGTCTTTATTCTTTATTGTCATTATACAGGTGCAATTAGAATTTAAAGCTTTTCCTGTACTCGTTGTACTAATTGTACTTCACTGGTGATTTCTGCTGATGATATGTGATATTAGCTTGTACTTTCATTCAGGTTCGAAACTACACAAACTAAACCTCTCATTATGGCAAAGTAACCTGCTGTGGAGAAAAAATATGGAAATAAGGACGCTGTTAGAATAATGTTAGTCTTGTCTTGACTGCTCTTTTGTTTTACTTGAATAAGTTACTGGATACCCTCGAACTCCGCTTACGGGTGTGAGAAAGAGTTCTGCAGTAACATGAGAAATTCCAAATGAAAATGGAGCTTCATTTTAGTCATGAGAAAGATTCTGACCAAGGTTAATGTTGCAGAGAGGGTAGGCATAGTGCACTTAATAACTTTCCCTTGGCATAGAAACACCCATCTGACTTAATATTTCATAGCCTAATCTGATACATGGGTTTCTTTTTGAAGCATCATAGCCTAACTTAATACCACGCCATTTAGCTTTCCAGAAATAGCTGACTTTTACTGTCAGTAGCAGACAGACAGTGGCAGTGGGGAGGGCTGTGCATTCAGATTTTAGTTGAGTAGATGACTGTTGGCCGGCTCGGTCAGTCCGCTCTCCACTATGCTTCAACTCCCTCCCTCCCTCCCTCCCTCACCAATCTGCACTGCATTGAGAGATGTGTGTAGAGGGCAACTGAAAATGTGCACGGCTTTGAGGATGCGTGCGGCATGTGTTTCCGGAAGGAGCTCAGGATAGAGGATGGGATTGACTGGAAGGAGGATCTGCATTCCTTCCCCGCATCCTTGTGGTGGCACTACGCGTATGTCCGTGAATATGCATGTGGGTACGTGTACACTGCAATGCTGACTGCAAAAAGTGGCTGCCTCGGCGCCCCCTCTACTCTGCGATGCGTTTCGAGGAGCGCGGCGTGGAATCGAGTTCGCGCAGAGTGGGATGAAGGGCCGGAGATGCTGCGAGCCCAGAAGTGTCCGCTCCCTCTGTGCCTCGAGCTGCTTCAGTAAACTCAACCGGGGTCAGTACCGCTCTGGCTAAAGCTGTGGCCGAGAAACACAGAGTTGTCGCACTCTTCTCCATCTGTCAAACAAACAAACAAACCAAAAAAAAAAGAAAAAATTACCTTCCGCATCATGCCATGTGAAGCAATCATCCATCCATCTCGCGCTGGCATCCGACACCAAGGATGCTTGGAATCATCATCAGTCCTCCTACAATGCAGCGATTGCAGGTATATGCTGTAATTGGCAACAATGCAGCCTGTCTTGCAATTTGCCCTTTTCACTGCATGCTGTGTTCAACGGTTTCTGTCTTTCTTCCCTGTGATTTTTAACTTGTGCTTCCTCGCTCTTCTTTGGGATGCTTTCACTTTCCATTTGCATGTTTGGATGAGCTACAAGCTGCATGCCGTTGTAACACTCTTGTTTTTTTGACGGTGTCTGCAGACTATTTCTAGATCGTTGCTTTTGTGATAACTTTACAATGTAAAAGAAGTACTGTATACTTAGATTCAGGACTCGCTTAACAATAAATGTTGCTATAGTACTTTTCTTTTCTACTTCTCAGAATTTTTAGATATCTTTTCCTTGCCTCTGGCTGTGTTATGTTGAGCAGCTGTGCTCTTCTGCCCGGGGCTTTCTGCCTCCGCTAGCTGCTGTTTGTACACTCAAATGAATTTGACTTAGGCACCACAGATGGATGGTATTGTATTAAGGATTTTCACTGTCAGCTTCAGCACTCCTCAATATTGAAAGGAACTCCAAAAAAATGAGTCATAGCCAATACGTTTTGGGCATGAACATTAGTCATAGTGAATACTGTCGCCGGTTCCTATAACAACCTAAAGAGTGAGTGTTGCAGTGAACTCCACCGAGTTTGAACACGAGTTCAAAAAAGTGTTGATCACTGCTTATGTGTTTGTGTGTCTGACGACACAAGCCGCAGTTTCTCTAATTAGCAGAGTGTGCTCTTTCAAGCAATAAGCGTCCTTTCCTCGATACGCAGTCGTACATCACTGCAGTTTTCGTAAATCTATCCGACAATAGAGTTCATTTTGCAAGCTAAAAAAAACAATGAGTGAACATATGCAACTCAACTCGTAGCATTTTACAATGTAAGCTAAAATTTGACTTAACTACTACATGTACACCACATGTAACCCCCGGTTATTTGGTATGTGTGTTATTGGTACAAAATATTTGCTTTATCATACCATTAACACGGCCTGATAACTTGAACTCTCAGGTTAAGTGCTTTTCTGAATTAAAGTATCAAGAGAGGTATAATGGCTCAAGAGGGGTATAATGGCGGCACCATTTGAGTGTCCGCATTGGATAATCATTTCCTACTGTATAGTGTAGTGAGTCTTCAATCATTTTAAATGTGCAGATATTAACAAGCATACTTTAAAGTGCTTCTGGCGACCAGTACGACCTACTGTGATTTCTGCCTTGGTTTTTGATGGCCTTCCTCGTTGCTCATTATCTTTGAACCTTGACACCAGGCCACTTATTGTGATGAATCTCCCTCTTTCCGCCTTATGGGGTCACCATCTTGCTAAATATTTTTTCCATTATCATCAGTGGTCTCCAGAGTGAAACTGGGACAGCAGGCAAAAGGAGAGTTTTTAACAGTATATTGTGAGACTTAAAAACCTTTCAAAGATTTCAGATTTCACCTGAAATAGGGGTTGATACCCCGCTTTGAAAAAAAAATCCTATCCAATATCCAACAATTGCTATCAAAATTGCAAAATACTTTGTTTTAATTAGATCAAAGGCATTTAATTTAAAAATCAGTCTGATTACTGTTGCAGACTGATAAATGATTGATGACAAATGTTGTTAGAAAACCTCTATTAGAGAGATTGAATAGCTGGCTTTCTCTTCATGGCTGACAACACAAAACATCCTTATCAATTAAACACGCCATTGATGGAATTCTAAAGGAACACTCAATGGGATATCCACTTTGTTTTGGCAGCATTTTGCCATTCATTTTCAACTAAAACAGAGTGTTTAATTTACAAAATGTGTCTTCCCTTAGTATTTTGCTGTGCCAAACAGCTTTGAGTGGCTTTACACACTCTCATTACCTTTTGGAGAGCTGACTGCTTACGTAACTAGCTTTAACCTCTCGTCTCCTCTATCTCTCCACCTGTGATATATGGTGCCTGTTAGTATTTACTGCCCCCCCCCTCAAGGCCAAGCCCCTCATCTAGTGTGTGCTCTCCTCTCTTTGTGTACGCTCATATATTCTTTCTCCTTCACACCTCATCAAAACAGCAGTAAAGGTACTAAACTGTTGGGTGTGCTATACATAGAGGGACAATACATCTTTCATTAAATGCATAGTTTTGGTGTACATTTAAAATTAGACAAGAATGTTTTAAAATAGGATATAAAAATTATTGGACCGCCCTTTTATTTGAGTACATCAACATTCTCATACAGCGGACCGGCGGCTTGAGTGGTTAGCACGTCGGCCTCACAGCTCTGAGGTCCTGGGTTCAAATCCAGGTTGGTCCACCTGTGTGGAGTTTGCATGTTCCCCTGGGCCTGCGTGGGTTTTTTCCGGGTACCCCGGTTTCCTCCCACATTCCAAAGACATGCATGGTAGGCAGATTGAAGACTCTAAATTGCCCCTAGGCATGAGTGTGATCGCAAATGGTTGTCTGTCTCCTTGTGCCTTGCGATTGCCTGGCCACCGATACAGGGTGTTCCCCGCCTCTGGTCTGAAGTCAGCTGGGATAGGCTCCAGCACCCCCGTGACCCTAGTGAGGATAAAGCGGTTCAGAAAATGAATGAATGAATGAACATTCTCAAACTTCAAGAGATGGGTGCCAAACACTCAAAATTGCATTTCAGTTTTCTGGAAACTTCATTTGGTTTTCACGCTACACTTTTACAATTACATTCCCCCAACGTGTTATTTGTTTGCAGTCACAGAGTGACATGTGAGCTATACCAAGCGTTCCACTTATCTGACAGCTTCTCCTCCGGGACAAGCAAGAAGAGCTTCAGCAGTCGGGCAACGCTCTCCCAATTACACAGCCAGAACTGTTTCTCTTACTCCACGGTGTACATAGTGGACGTGGACATAGAAGTAGAGACGTGGACAAGGCCAAATGAGTGCTGCAAACCTCACCTATAATACTTCTTTAGATTCATGATTGTGTTTGCTGAAATTGGTGATATGCTCAAGGACCCTCATTAGCGTACAGATAATGGATGGGTTATAAGAATTACAACGAATGTGAGGAGCAGGGTGCTGTAGGTCATTGTCCAACGTGCCAATGTGTAGGGGAAGGTGCTGTGCCCTTGAAGCATGACTTGTGTACTAATTGGCTCAGAGCGTTGATTCATGGTGCTATATTTTCCACACCAGGGAAGCACGGGGAAAAAAATTATGGATATGAATTTATAAATAGAAAACATGCATGAGTTCTATGAAGGTACCGCCTGCTGGCGATCAATGGGGATTTATAGACGTAGCAGTTGGATTTGTAGCTTTAATTGGCTAATGATTTCCACCCCACTGAAACTGATAAACTTTAGTATTATATTAACACTATATTTCCAGATAAGAAGAACATGGATCGATGGTAGTGCCATTTCAAAAACATCACACCAACAATGTAACACTGCTGGCTAATTTTGACTTGTTTACAGGGCTTGTTGTATACATTGCACTACCCTTGAATGCTATTGACAGTGTAGCTTTAGGGGGGAAATGGGGAATTGTGGTGACTGGTTTTCACTTTAGCAACATAGTATAGAGGATTTAGCTTTAAAGTTGCACTCACCTCGGGGGGAGGAGGAGAGGTATTTTACTGAATTCGATAGATTGGATTTAACTGTGACACAAGCTGAAGAAAACAAACAAACAAAAATAATTTTCTTCCTATTTTGCTGTTGACCAGAAAGTCAGAGTTGATACAGTTGATATTTAATATCATTACTGAGGCTGCCAGTGTTTTAATTGTTTTTTAAGAAATACAATTGTTTTATCAGAAAATGATTTATGTATTTTTTATTGTGAAATTGGAAGAGTTCCTGTTCTGCCAATTTCCTACACAATACGTAAACCATTTTCTGATAAAACAATTGGTCGAATAGAAATAAATTGGAGTCTAACTTATTTCTGTTCGACCAAGCGGTGAGCTGAGTCAATTGAGCACACAGAAGGAAATAGAGCAGCCGGTACGTTGCCTATCCTGTTGTTTTCATCCAAACATTTTACTGAATACTGCTTTGACCAAGTGACAAATTACGTGGCCAATTTATTGGGTCGTTTTTGTGCTAAACTCCAGTAAAATATGGTACTGGATAGTTAGGATCAACCACGAAAACAAGATGTTGTCAATCCCGGCCAGTGTTGCCAAAAGTGCACCAGTAAGAAATCTCGGTTTTAATTTCAGATGATAAATTATTAGTTTTCATTGCCATGCTTGCTTATAGACTCTGAGATCATAAATGTAGGTTGTTTACCATTCAATAGATTAGATTTTAAATGCAGCCAAAGATGCTTCCATGCCAGACTCTCCTGTGTTTCTCCTTTTCGCTCAGTCACGAGGGCTGCACTACAGCCCCCGGTCTGAACCTGCACGGTAAAATCTCATGTTCTTTGAAAGTTAGTTCCTTTTCTGACCAATTAGTATTCCAACTCGTCGCACAATGAACTAGTATACTCGTCTTTCTACTGATTTCGCATTGAATCATACGACTTCCCTGGTAGCCTTTCCTTCCGTTACGTCCTCTGTTTTAAAGATCGCTGATCCACAATGCAACAGCACATGATCTTCAGTGATCCAACTATTTGTGTACAAGCAATTAAAAAGTAAACATTTCCCAAAAATGCTCCCCTTGAAGTTCAGCCATAGAGTTGTTTTGTCAGTTTTCTTTGTACACACCATCTCATATCCTTTTTGCTTTGGATTAAAGAACAAATTAAAGTGCAATGTTTTATCGATCTCGCTTTTACAGGAAGTGGAATTATAAATGCACAGTGATAGAAGCAATATAGCACAGATTTAGCATCGAATAATAGAATAGAATACGGTTTCAGTGTGTATTTTTTTGTTGAACACTGCCTATTTTATAGATGGATGGATATATGCACACACTAACATGTTTCTGTCTTTCTTTTGTGGACAGAGTTGTGGGTGAGTAGTGTAAAGCTGACACTGCCACACTCCTTCCGTGTGTGTATGCCCTGTTTAACCTCAAGTAACCTCTATTTGAGACATTAACGCTGGTAAATATAGCTGCCACACCAAAAGGGTGTTGGATACTGGACAGGCTATGCATTTTGAAATGCCCCTGAAATGTGTTACATCATGCTAACCTCTAAATATGCCAAAGGTTATTTATGTCAAATGTCAGAGGAAGCAAAGCCATCTGATAAATTACACTCCCAGGTGAGAATGTGATACGGAATGAATTCTTGTCTTAATGAAGAAATGACCAAATGGTCAGTAATAGCGCCGTTAAATAAGAAATAATGTTGAATATTTATTTCAAATGGGAGCTGGGAGAGTCAGCATAACTGTGACGGGAAGTGTGTATCATAAGATTGAGGTTGTGCAGATGCTTTGTGCAGCAAAAATATATGAAGCAAAACTTCTTCAAACAAATAAATGTCCTATTTTGTCTTCCAGATGACTCAGGAGACGAGGATCCGGGATCCCAATCGGACCGCAGTGAGATTCAGGGAACTTTAAAGATACTCATCAGCAAGCTTGATGACCTCAGCACATGTAATGACTTGATTGCCAAACACGGGGCTGCCTTGCAAAGATCTCTAAGTGAACTTGAAGGCCTGAAAGTTCCTGTGGAGGGAGGAGAGAAGATCAAGGCGGTCAACGAGCGCGCCACCCTCTTTCGTATCACTTCCAATGCTATGATCAATGTGAGTAAACTACGGCTAACGCCAATGTATTTTGTATTCATTTTCTGAACCGCTTATCCTTAATTTGAATGAATATCTTTATAAAAATTATTGCCCATTCCTCTTTCTAATCAACCATATACACATATCCTTTGAATAATGTAAACCTAAATGCAAAATTTCAAGCAGTATGCAATCCAATCTTCTTTTTTTTATTACTACCAGTATGACAAGCTTTGCACCTGTGTTTATTATCCATTCTGCTATTGTCCATACGGAGTTTCTGGGAGTGTTGAAGTAATGGCACTAAAGATGATTGCGGGTGTGTGAGAGGGTTGGGATTAGCCCCCTTCCCCTCTTTCAATATGACCCCCCCAGACTGTACTCTAGTATCTCTGATTTCCGGGTTGCCGTTACAGACGCCACTTTATACGGACAACTGCACATGGTGCGTTGAGTGTCATACTTCTTAAATGCTTTTATAACTATGCAGAATTGTTGGTGACTTGAAATCATTTGGCAATGTTTAGGTTAGACAAACTCTGATTTCAAATTTGATCTTAAGGCACTCATTTCCAGAAAGGAATACTAAAAGCTGCATCTTGTTGCAATATCATCCTTTTTGGCAAGAGGCAAGGGACATTTACACCAACTCCTAAAGTCATGGGAAATACTCTTTCCTAGGAAGAATGTACTTCTGGCAAAGGTGCTCTGCTAGCACAAAGTCTTTGTGCTCATTTTTTTTGGTCTTCCAAATTCTGCTGCCGGAATATCGGTGCCAATGTCTGTGAACATGCAACGATCTCTGTGGTATGACCATTTGTCCATTTAGGATGTGACATAACTTGCCACAAAAGCCACACGTGCATGTAATGAGATGTCCTCTGTGTGTGGCTGGATTTACTGAGTGATAAGAGAGGTTGCCAGTTCAGTGTCCTTCCTTAAATGTCACTTGAGTGTCGTATTTTCATTCCGACAGAACCAGTTCCGACATGCAAACATTAGTTTTAACCTTTATTAACCTTGTCCACCACTGGACATCATATTCAGTCTGCTCTTGAGGTGAGGACTCAGCAATAAAAATGCAGAACTATCGTTAGTTTTTTTTTCAATGGGTGTTGGTTTTGTAGTCACGTCAAAGGAAGTGAAGTGAAACCTCACATGCATCTCTAGTATTTAATGAATTGAATCATGCCAGTGGTGGTTGAGATTCTTCATGTTTGATCAACTGAAGGTAAGATGGAATTGTGCTTAAATCTGATGCGGGAATTTTTTTGGAGATTTCTGTCATTTAACAATGTTGTTTCTGTGATACATGTTTTGTTTTTTTGTTTGTTTTTACATATCACATTAGCATTCATTAATTTCTCTGCCACTCTGTCAAATATGTTATGATAACGGAAAGAGAAAGAAATTAAGGAGCATGTTTTAAAATTCCGTTTAAACCGGAGTTTATCGTCTGTATTTGTCATTAGATTTTTAGTGGCTTTTTTTGCGTGAAAATATTTTGTGTGTATATTTAGTATAGTGAAACAAAATTTTCTACACAAAACAACAACCTGAATTATTGCTTTATGAATACAGATTAGTAATACCCTTAATACATTTGATATATATATTTGAGTCAACATCAGTAGATCAATTTATTCATATTTGGTGTTAAATACCCATCGAAAGCACAACAATTTAAAGTCTTTCAACACTGCAAACATTCTGAACTGCAATAGAGCGGAGCCCTCTTTGAGGGCCTCCTTCCCATTTAATCACTGTCACATGGCATTTTCTTATTGCATGTTTTCAGATGTAAGGCGTTCTGATTTATTTACTTGTGTGCTTAGTGGGTGTGAGGAACATTAGGCATATAATGCAGTGGCAACAAATGCTGACAAGTTGTTTCTGTATGATCTAAAGTAACCTTTTTGACTCAGCATGCCCAGCACAGCAGGAATAATGATGCCCCACATGACTCAAAAGTCCTCTGCCATGGAAAGAGTGTGAAAGTGTAGCTCATTTTTCACTCTGTTTGCCTTTTCTTTGTTTTGAAGAACTTGGGCTTTACACCTTTTTAACATACTGGTACTTTAGGTAGGAAGTATAATTAGTTTCATATGAGGTATATTCATTGGCAATGGAGGCTAATTGGTATGAGGTGAACTCAAGAGATGGTTGAGGTTATGTATTCGGTTCTCAATGAAGCCTATCTTCCTGGCAGTTTAGCTGATATGATGAGAAGAGAGTGATGCCATTTTGGGGAATGGGTCGGAGGTTGAGAGCCCACTCTACCAAATATGGTCATGCTTTTAATTTGGCTGCTTGGGTGGATGGCTGCTCTTTCAGTGCTCCTTCAGTTATTGTTGTGAAACATATCTACATATTGTAAATCATATACTTTTTATGATGGTGATATACGGTTTGGCAGATGATGCTATTGATCCAACAACTAGCAAATACAGTTACACTCGTCTTTTTTTGACATTTTTTTAATTTCCTTTTTTTCTCATTTAAACCACATAATAGAATGATGGCGATGTTTATTTATTCTATATATATATATATATATATATATATATATATATATATATATATATATATATATATATATATATATATATATATATATACACACTGCAGTTCTTCTCTGAATGTTCAATGAAAAAACAAGTCTTGACAATCCCAAAAACCTTTAGTCCAAAAGAAGTTACACTTTGTAGAGGAAAGTAAAACAGAAGCAGCAAGGCGGGTGATCTATAGCTTTTTCCTGTTTGAGGAAACAGCAGCAGTGACTCCTCCTGCCTTGGTTTTATTGATATTTTTATTGATCCGCCTATCACTTAAATGCAGTCGAAATGTTGACCAGACTGCATGTTACACCAATTGACAATGTTTGTGTGACTGTGATTCATTTATTTATTTATTTTTTCAGGCTTGCCGAGACTTTCTGGACCTAGCCGAGACTTACAGTAGGAGGTGGCAGCGGGCATTGCAGTATGAGCGTGAGCAACGTGCCCACTTGGAGGAGACCATTGAGCAGTTAGCCAAGCAGCACAACAGTCTGGAGCGCGCGTGGAGGGTGGCGCCTACACATTCATCCAGTACACCCAGTGCGCCGACCAACAAGAAGGGTGAGCTGGACTGACCTGCTTCTGTTTTACTAAACGTCATGTGATTTGAATGACCTGTTTATATACAAATTGGATAAATGGTATTTCATTAGGTTCTGCTTACAGTTGTTTTTGTCTTGCATGTTGACAACATAAGGTCTAATTTGTGACTGAAATATATTTTTAAAGTTGTTCTCATTATAGGAACTTAACAGTCTGTTCAACATTTGGTTGTAAACGTGGCAAAAATGTGTTGTCAGTACAATTTTTTTACAGTTTTGTTTTAAATGTTATCACTTGGATGCTTAATATTTTTCACATTGATTGACATTTTCAATGCAGTGATCTATTTATAATCAAAATAAATGTAATACAAGTACAATCAATAATTTAATCATTCGCAATGTCTAGTGCAGATCATTCCATTTCTTTATAATGCATTTGCCAGTACAGAAAGAAGTCCATCATCCAGGCTTGTTCACCAGTGGAAGCCTTGCCAGTTTTACTAAGATGATTATTTCCTAATTAGGGGCCATGTGTACATGATTATACAGTACTGCTCAATCCTGAACCTGTGAGAAATGCATAGAGGTTCCCTTATGATGCGTGTGATCTATACGTTTGGTAGGCTTTTTTTTCTTCTAAACTATGTTTGTCCTTCTTATAGAAGCGAATGAAAGGCCGCTCCAAGGTGAGGCGAGTGATGAAGATGAGGATACTGAGTTCTTTGACGCCATGGAGGATTCCCCTGCATTTATCACAGTGACGGCGACGGACAACACACAGCACAGGTCTGCCATATCTTGGAAGATTTATTTGCGTAAACAAACGTCAAAATTATTGTCCGTGACACCGGCCTTCTTTGTGCCCCATTCCAGGCGATCTCAGACAAGTTTAAGTGGAGCAATTGGAGGCAATTCCTACGACTGGAACCAGGACGATCATGTAAGCCTCTTCTTCTGTTGTAGGAGTCTAACTTGGTTGTATTTCCTATTCCTCCTGATGTGATTTTGCCAAGATATCGCTGCATTGCTGGGATATTATTATTTTGTCTCATTGCTCGCCATCCAAGTAAATGTTCACTGCTTATATCGATCCACAAAGATTTCAAATAGCGGGCTAATCCGTCTTAAGTTTAGGGGTAATTTAAATTTTTCAGGGGCTCAAAAATGCATTGTGGATAAATTATACTGTATGTTGTAGTGAAACAGAAAAGCTCTCCCCATTGTGTTTTATTGTTTATAGTTGTGTGTACCGGTTTGCACCGACTGTTCAAATATGATACATTAAAATGCAAAATGAGCCATCACACTTTATCTCGAGTGTAATGAATCACATTACGAGCGCTAAAACAATCTATTCGCGTTCTTTCGTAACCTAACTCTAAGAAAGAACTGTGACAACAAATTTCAAAGTTATTTTTCACACGGCACATTCCTGGGTGCGCCCAGTTAAATTATCCATCTCTGTTTGCACTCTGCACTTGTATTTGCACAAGCAAAACTTTTGTACATCAGGTTCTTGCTGTTTTCCAGTTTCTTTTTTGTAATCCCTGTGGTATGATTTCATGTCATTTACTCCTCTCACCCTGAGCGTTGCTTCTGCTTGCTCACTTGTCTTCTTTTCTCTTTCTGCTTCTTTTGCTTGCTCCTTTCAACTCTTGATTTGTTTTCCACTGTCAAGCTTTGCTTCGTTAAGCTTGGATAACAGTCCACTTTTTTTTATTTACATTCACAGATGTCTCCAAGCTATAACGATGTGTCAGGGAAGGAGCTGCAACCTCGCAGACAACGGCGGACTTGTGTCCCAGACAAGCCTAACTACTCCCTCAATTTGTGGAGTATCATGAAGAACTGTATTGGCAAGGAGCTTTCCAAAATTCCCATGCCTGTAAGTGAGACTGGCTTTTTCTGTTTCGGTACGTTGTACTCTCGGTTGAACTGATTTTTATTTGCCTTGTCTTCTGCATCTTCAGGTGAACTTCAATGAGCCTCTTTCAATGCTGCAGCGTCTGACTGAAGACTTGGAATATCATGAGCTTCTGGATAAGGCAGCACGCTGCGACTCCTCGTTAGAGCAGATGTGTCTAGTGGCGGCATTCTCCGTCTCTTCTTATTCCACAACCGTCTACCGGACAGCCAAGCCCTTCAACCCACTCCTGGGGGAGACCTACGAGCTTGACCGCCTTGAGGAGTTTGGCTACCGCTCACTATGCGAGCAGGTGAGATCACACCAACATACAAATAGTCGTAATGTTTGCAATTGTGGCATTTACGTACGTTGGCGTCTATTCTTGTAAGGTGAGCCATCACCCTCCCGCAGCTGCCCATCATGTGATTTCCCAACGGGGCTGGACCTTGTGGCAGGAAATTACAATTGCCAGCAAGTTCCGTGGAAAATACCTCTCTATCATGCCTTTGGGTAAGACATTTATCTCTTGCTGCTAGTAAAATCCTGAATGTGAACAACTGCTTAGTCTTAGAAACTGAAGAGCATGAATTACCAAGTTATGCATGTACTGCAAGCCAAGAAATACCTATTTCCTAATGGAGAAGGGTCGGGTGCTGCAGCTGTCGCCTGCGCATGTGATGGAGGAAATAAAGCAGCATTGTTTTATGACATTTTGACAGGAACGTAAAAATGGTATTAAGGGGAGTTGATCAATATGATGTAAAGATTGGAAGCGGTGTAGTTTGCACGGCTTATCTCTTGCCTCCTGGGACATATCCTACATCAGAAAACACTTAGGTGCAAAGCAGTGTGTTAGCAATCATTCAGGTTTAGGTCGTGTAGGGAGTTGGTGGGAACGATTTAATCAGATTTTTTTTTTTTGTAAGATCTGTTATCTCATCTCATCTCATTTTCTGAACTGCTTTATCCTCATTAGGGTTGCAGGGGTTGCTGGAGCCTATCCCAGCTGACTCCGGGCCAGAGATGGGGGACACCCTGAATCGGTGGCCAGCCGATCGCAGGGCACAAGGAGACGGAAAACCATGAAGATCTGTTATAATTACTTTAAAAAAAAATAGATTGTTGTTGTGATTTTATATATCCAGGTGCAATTCATTTGCTATTCCACTCCAGCGGAAACCACTACGTGTGGAGAAAAGTCACGTCCACTGTGCACAACATCATTGTGGGCAAGCTTTGGATTGACCAGGTCTGTTAACAAGCACTTCTCATCAATAGTCATTCCACCACACGAGCTCGAACAAATCCCCTTTACTTTCAAGGAGCCATAGCTGTTTTCCTTTTACTTCAAGATGTGCAATGAAGAAGAAACCACCAGGTCTTTAGGAGGGTTTTTTTCTGTTAATTACTGAAAATGTTCCTGTGCCCTACAAAGGGTTAAGATAATACAACAAAAAATTCTTACTTGTGAACTTGCAGTGTTATTTTATGTAGTGGTACCTCTACATACAAAATTTGTTTCATAGTAGAGACGCATTTTACGTGTAAATTCTATAATTCGTTCTATAGTTTTCAACATACTACCAACTACATACTACCAATAAGTGTACCAATTTCCTATGAAAGATGTGAGAACCGCACAAAAGAGAAAAAGATGAGACTTATTTATTAACCTATTAAAAATGAATAACAAACACATGAAACAACATTTTTATTGTTGTTGAAGGGCGTAGGTGAGACAGGAGGAGGCAAATGCTTGGCAAGTGACAAAACATACGAACACACCCACGTAAACACACTATATTTAACAACTTTGAATGAATGATGAATTCAACAAACTTGTGATGGGAAGAAAAAAGCAAAGTTGCTTTAAGCACACTGTAAAAACTCCCGAAACACAGTTTTAGAATTCCGTGACGACATTCGGCGATCAAAGGCACACAAATAAGCAGCATGGAGATGCCTTTACCTCCTAGGCAATGGGAGGCCCGTGGGGTGTATGATTTGGATTGGATAATAACTCTATCATGACAATTTCCAAATAAAATACAGGATTACAGGAACTGTATTTAAGTTTCGGGAAATGTTTAATTTTTCTTGCAGAGATTTGGCGATTTGGAACTTGAATTTCTTTTGTATCTTGGAACAAAATGTTCACGTGGAGGCTTTTCGTAACCACAGTTTTTCTTGAGTAGAGACGTTTGTAAGTAGAGGTACCACTATGTATATATTCACATTGCACATAGTACCTGTATTTGGCGAACAAGGAGAATCTGTTTTATATAAAAATAAATAAATGGAATTATCTTGGGAGGAGAGCCAAGGCCGTTTTAGGAAGTACACTCAATCATGCACATTTATTCATAATCTTTGTCACCTGCATGGCTTTGTCTTGTTTTCTTAAATTAACCCCATTCTTTGTGTGTTTGCAGTCAGGTGAAATCGAGATAGTGAATCACAGGACCAAAGAGACCTGTCAACTCAAATTTTCTCCCTACAGTTATTTCTCCAGGGATGTTGCTCGGAAGGTAAATCCTCCTCTCTCATTCCCTTGCTGACACCAGTCTATTTTTTTAATTTATACTTGTCCTGCTCAGCTGCTAGTCTTGCAGAATGGTGGCTCTTTATGCCTTTTTATGCTGGAACGGTTTTTAATATACAACAGCAGCGTTCAGATTACGCCCCGGGGGATTGTTGATGGTTTTGTGATATTTATTGGCAATGCGGTTAGAAGAATGTTTGTGAGGGGACAGACTGAAAGAGCAAGAAATAGGCAGCCATCCCATCAGGTTCGACGCCTGGTCTGCCAGCTCAATTGATGATGTTTGTCGTTTTTCTCAAGGCAACCTTTAGATACAGCTGTCGTATTGGAACGTGTAACTAATAACAGTCTGGTGAGTCTAATTGAATTACAACTTTAACTTAAATTCTGCCTGTCCAGGTGACAGGCGTGGTGGCCGACAGTGGCGGGCAGGCCCATTACATCTTGTCCGGAACGTGGGATGAGAAAATGGAGAGTGCCAAGATCATTCAGAGCAGCCGAGGCGGTAGTGGATCAGAGGGCAAGCAGAAGACCATCTACCAGACATTGCCTCCCAAACTTTTATGGAAGAAGTATTCGCTTCCGTAAGAGCCCACCTTATTAAAAGCAGCAGACGGTTTGGCTGAGTCTTTACTTTTGCTGTGTTCCTACGACCTATTCTATTCTCTCATCAGAGAGAACGCGGAGAACATGTACTACTTCTCAGCGCTGGCGCTGACCCTGAACGAGCAGGATGATGGCGTCTGTCTGACCGACAGCCGTCTGAGACCGGACCAGCGACTGATGGAAGACGGTCAATGGGATGAAGCCAACTCGGAGAAGCAGAGGTTAGAAGAGAAACAGAGAGCGGTGAGGAGGAAGAGAGAAGCGGAAGCCTCAGACGCTCAGGATGAAGGTTTGTTCAAAACACAATTGTCACATTTGATTGCCTTTATGCTCGTAGTTGAGGTACACTTTTAGCTTGTCCGGTGCAAATATGACCAGTACTAAGCAGACATGTCATTAGGTCAGTTTAACACCACTCCAGAAATGTTTCATTTCTTTGTGTGTGATCTGGTTAGATTATATTGATGTATCCATGTCTTGTCTTTTTTCCACTTCCTCTACTGTTGATCAGAAAGTGATTATGAAGCTGGTGAGTGGGTGCTACTCTGTTGACGCGCACACAACACGGACAACATCTTGTGTGTTTTTATCCTGTCATTGTTGGAACTGCATGATGCCTTTCTTTCATCTCTACTTAAGACAAATTAATCAAGAAAAAAAGGTTTTTTTCTTGGATTCATGTGAAAAGTTCATGTTGAACTGTTTAAAA
Source organism: Stigmatopora argus (assembly GCF_051989625.1). NCBI lineage: Eukaryota > Metazoa > Chordata > Actinopteri > Syngnathiformes > Syngnathidae > Stigmatopora > Stigmatopora argus. Next base: position 8,698,750 of record NC_135391.1, on the reverse strand, counting down.
GTTTGATTTAAATGTCTTTATGGTGTGTAGTCAAGTCAGGTGTGTGTTGGCAAGCTAAGCCAAATATTTCTTTAAAGATGCGTCCATCTGTGTGTGGTTGTTCTTTGCCTTGAAAAGAGTTGTTGTAAATTGCTGCCACAGCATTAGCATCAAACTTTTTATTACACTGGGCCACAATTTGATTTAAAGAATGTTGCTTTAGGTCTGACCGATGTAACACATTTTTGGGTGTGGATTCCAGAACTTTTACACTCTATCATGTCAATTTGTTTTCTCTCCACAGCTTACTTGCTATGTTGTTACTAACGACACACACGCCATAACCTTTGTTAAAAACATGATAGCGTTGAACTGCACATTGCCATCACGTAGTGTTCCATTGTATGTTAACATATGAAAATGTTCATAAAACAAGCACATACAATATGTAAGTACTGAGTTTTTCATAGTTTTTTTTTCTAAGAACAGAATTCCAATAGTTTAAAAACTTGAAAGAATCGAGAAAAAACCGAGATCAGTTTCAGATCCTACCCAAAAATGAGTTAAAACAGCTGTAAGACCAGAAACAACAAAAATTGGTGTTCCCCAGTGTTTCTTACATTCTTGTTTGGTCCATTCAAACCTTTCACTGCAACATGAAGCTGGAATGCATTTGGAGCATTCCCAAATGCAGCACACAGCCACTGATTGCCTCTCCTATACACGCTGTACGTACAGAGGTCACGGCCCGCAAGCGTGGCTCCGACTTGTTGACCGCCGCCACTTAATACGCTGCAATGTTTTCGGCAGGTCGCGAATTTGAAGGCTACCAGCCCCAGTGGTTTCAACAGAGGAGGGACTCGGTCACCGGAGAGACAAACTTTGTGTACAAAGGGGGCTACTGGGAGGCCAAGGAGAGGCAGGACTGGAACATGTGCCCCAATATATTCTAACACGGGATACTTCCCCCACGTAAGGACCTCAGGAGACACCGCCTCGGCTCCTTCTGCACTCTGCTTTCGCAGGCTTATGTGGAGCTTCGTGAGCAGGAAGTGGTGAATGTGACACACGCACTTGTAACAATTTGTACCTCCAATTGTGCACTCTCATTGCTTTACAGATGGAAAAAAAGATGGGGTGCTCCCTGTCCCATTTTATAGATGTGTGAAGCTGTTGGAGTTGTGACATCCCAATATGAACGCACCTGATTAGGTGCTTTAACATTGCACTTTTCAGCGGAGAGTTTTGATCATTCACCCCAAAAGAATTGTGGATTGACATGGTTCAAATCAGTGACAACAGACATCCCTTATAAACTTCAAATTGGTGACCAGGTATTAATTGACTTGGGTAAGTCAGTCAACAGTTTGCAATCTGATTTTGAAATGACATTTTTATTGTTTTTACGATTCAATAAGCACCATAAAAATATAAAATTGTCTAATGAAGCATATTTTTACACAGAATTTCACAGTAATTATGCTTCAGATACGTTTGTCGGCTCAAACTGACTGCAAATTTGGTAGTAGTTGTATCACATACCGTCATGAAAAAGAAACGATAACTATACTAACTCGCTCATGGAGGTATATGAAAAAACTGTAACAAAACAAAATTAAGATGTTTAATAAATTGACACTGACAAAAATGGCAGACCTTTTTCAACTATGTATTTTGGAATATCATGCAAACCCAGTGAGACTATTAGCATGCTGCTTTTCAGCATTTCTTTTGCTGTGCATGCAATTAGTACTAAATTAACTTTGAAGGTTATGCTAATTTGAGCCTTTCCTCAAAAAGATTTAGCAGAAAAGAAAAAACCTTTCAACATTGTGTTTTTTTTTGTATTCTATCTTCTGCATCTGCACCCGCGCGCACAACTCAAAAAGGCACATTGGCGTGTTGCTGGAAAACAATGTAGTTCGAATATAATGTTCGTTTTTGTACAATTTCACACTAAATTCTAATTCATGCTTCTGATTCATCAAAGCGCCGCACGACTCCGTCTCATTTGCGCATTGAATATTCTGTTGAAATGCATTCGTATCGAGCTTGTCATACATTGAGTAGCACTAGTCGCTGCGCATGAAGTGACGCTAGAACTATCTTTGTGTTGCTGTCGATAAGAAATGTGGTTTCTCTCGTCCTTTGGTGCTCTCGTGAAACGTCACATGGCGCGTCCTTGCTTCCGTTGACGGCATCCCACATTCAGTACTAACACCGCATAGTTCCACTTGGACCTCAGCTTCCTCGGTAAAGATTTGGTAGTTTAGTGCATCCTGTTGGCACTGTGTGAGCCTGGGGCCTTGGTTGGGTTTACATGTAGAAAAGAATGGGGCTGGTACCTGTTTGGCAGAAGATCTTTGCTCCGCGCTCACCACAGTTCCAACGTGTCATCTTTGGTGTTTGTATAATGATCTGGCATCCGCTTTTGAAGGTACCCTCGGTCTTTTGCCTTTAATTGACCGGTCTGTGCACTACAGATCTAATGAAAAAAAAAAGTATTTTTTTGTAATCATTGGTAGGATTGTAGGTTTCAAGGCTAGAGGTACTCCGTTCCGTCTGATCTGTTTGTGTGAATATTTTGTGATAGGAAAATTATACTGTAATATAAAGTCATATGAGAATTAAGTTATCTGTACAGCCTATTTGGTCATGTAGCATCTGGTCACTGATGTACTTCACAATATTAGAAGAAAACATGGAGGGATTGGCTGCACACTATGTTTATCGCGGCAAAATCACAAAAGAGGGGCCTTTAATTTTTATTTTTATTTTTTTTAAATCCATGATAAGAACATATTGGACACTTAATGTATATTTAAAAAATGGAACAGGGATTGTTCACATCACTAAGTCACCACATCACCACACATATAACAGGAGAAGAGAAATCACGGATGATGATATCGAGTTCACACTGCGATAACTTTTAAACAGCATTTCATCTTCTCAATTTTATAAAGCTTTATTAATCCAAAATATCATCTAGAGATGTCTATTTAGAAAAAGGCATTTTAGTCAGAGACGACATGACACGGACATCCCAGTTTTCATATTTAGGAAAAAACACTGTGGAAGAAAAGACAGCTGTAGATAGCAATAATATGCAGAAGTGGAGATTTTACTCAGTTTAAAAAAAACCAAAGTGTTTGTAAATGTGGAGCGCGTGCTGTAGATGAAACAATGTTTTAATCTGCCTTCCCTTTCTATAGAGGGTTCTCCCTGTATGATTTCAGCTTTAATTTTTGGAGGCTTTTACTATTGACCTTCTCGTGGGTGCCATGACTCTAACGTTTGAATATTTCTACTGTTTGTATGTATATTGATAGATTTGCGTGCCCATTTCCTTCAATTTGAGAAAAATGGAAACTGATAGAAACTAAATATTTTTTCTTGCCTTTTCCAAACAAAATTTTCCTGGGACTATAAGATGTGGTTTGCTTAGGTAGCTGCTGCTGATTTGACTAATCTGTCAAGATGAAAGTCAAGAGCAGCCTGGTAGAAATATCAAAGGTTGCTGACATCCCTTTACCAATTTTAATTCCCTAATACACATACTGTAGGTGTATTCAAGTGGTTGTTTTTACAGACCTGTGTATTCTCCCCTTAATTTCTAAGAATGTCTTTCAAAAACCAAGGCACAACTAAAATGAAATAAAGTTCTCGAAACACTGGTTCTACAACTTGACTTTTTTTTTCCTCCGTAAGGTTAGAAGGAATTTTGTTGTCAAAAGAATTCCGTGACTTTTTGTACTTTAAAAGTGGTGAAATGACTAAAAAGAATGCACACATTTTCGTGTATGTTTTCTTTTAAATTTTAGTTATGGCTCTCAATGTATAACATTTGAAAATTTGAATTGATTAGTGCAGAAATTCCCATGTTTCTGGTTGCCGTTAACGATGATAGACATCCAATCCATTTCAACTCCAATCTATCACCCTCAATGGCAGCCAGTGATGTAATAATTTTTCAAATTGGTGTATTATTTGATTGATTGCACAGCTCCGTACCATGTATTAAATACATGATATTACATAAATTATTCCCATGACCTTTGTAAATATAATGATTGACTTTACTGATAAACATATCCAAATTTTAACAAACGTTACCTTTTTTATACATAAACCATTCTTTTTACACATCTAATACCATTTGGTAATACTTTCTGAGATATATTTTTTAAGATAGGAATACAGTAATCTCTCAATTATCGCGGCCATGTCTGGTCTACATTACCGCGATAATCGAGGGATTACTGCATACACATGCACACGTTTTACAACAAAACTGTGCTTGCATATAAGCCGTCAATTCTCCACTGTTGACTTGTGCACCCTGAGCAAAACTGAAGAGGTGCTTGCGGTTGCTATTGGCAACCGGACCCCACCTCCCTTTTTTTTTTTTAAATCACGACCCACCGTCTCAACTGTGGAACTCTCGGAAAGTTTGGCACTTCTCCTCGTAAGTAAGATTTAACTGATTTGCCTTCATTTGTATGAATATATAATGATAAAATTAATGGGTGAAATCATTAGTCGAGTACTTGGACAACCTTAGGGGTCTTTGGAGTTACCCCATGTGTGTGTGTGGGGGGGGCACAAGTTGTGTGCATCTATGTGGTATTGTTTTGGTTGCAAAAAGGACAATGTAAATTATAATCCCATTGTCTAATTAAAAAAAAAAGTTTGTTAACCCTGATAGAAAAGCTACACAGCCTTGGTTTCTATGACAACACATGGACAACATACCCACCCTCCACTATGACCTTACTTGGAATGTGTTTGTACATCCAGCACACCATGGACCAACACAACCACGACAGAGGAGACAAGGACGAGTTTCACTCAGGTCTGAGATTAGAAAATGAATATACAATCATCCTGCATATTTATTGGCCATGCTGTGTTTTCTCCCCTTTAAGACCAACCTAAGCGCAGCAGTAGGTTTGAAGCGGCTCGACCACCTCTCCAATCGGACCCCTGTGACTTCCTGTTGGATGCTATTGATGCTCAGCTAGGGCTGCTGCAAGTCCGTTCTTTTCTTCCCCAACTGAAACTGTGAGGTGAATACATAAATCTGACGGAATCAATCTTTGCAGGTCAAGCACTCTCATCCACACAAGCAGGAATCAGGTAACCCGCACTTCATGACATATTTCAACATGATTTCATGTGATGGTTGACTTTCTTGACCCACAAACGAGTTGTTTTCAGCAGTGTTTAGGTTAAATCAGTCTCTGAGCAAAGACACAGGCTTTGGGAGCACAGCCTCTCACACCAACGATGCCCCAGTGTCTTGTCACGATTTGCAAATTCTTCCAGCTGCAGAACAAAAAGCAGGTGAATTCTCACGTCATTCAGCCCAATTCGGATTTTTCAACATTTTTACACCACTTGAAAGAATACGTGGTTCACCAAGTAGCATCATTTTGTCCAACATTAACTTGAGAGTCAACACACATTATCCTACCACAATCTTGTTTATTAAGTTGGGGTTTATTTTGATGTTATGTGTAATAGTGTGTGTGTGTGGGGGGGGGTGTTTAAATAAAAGCTATTATGTCTGTGAAGTAGGCATTTTACCCATTAGAAGACATTTTTAAATGGCAGTGGATCAAAATGTGTAGGTATGATGTCATAAAATGGCTGCTGGCATAAGCGTTGTCGTTTTTGTGTATTCATTATTTTCTCCATTATCAGAGGTCTCAAAAATGTGTGATTTGTATACTTCTTTGAGTAACTGTCTTTCACATGAAGGTCTTAAATAATAGTAGTTGTCTGTCCCTTTTAAATATTTGCATTACACGAACTAGATTTCTGAAAGCACACTTGATGTTTTTGCAATTTTGATTAATTCATCCTGTCTAAAGATGTTGCTCACCTACGACCCTCTCCACGTTTCCTGCAGATATGACAAACTACACTGCTCCTGAGGCGGCCTCACTGCAGCTGGACGTGTGTATCAGAAACAACACGGAGATGGAATCTCACAAGGAAGAATTCATGTGGAGACTCGAGAGACTTCTGGGAGATGGCTGTAAGGGAGGCGCAACGTCAGGTCATCCTCAGCCTCCAACGGAGAGTATCTGCACCGAGGACTTTGTAAGGTGCTTTCGAGAGGAGATGATTGAGCTGCCGTTACCGGAGAGGAGCGGGCAAGAGGAGGAAGCTGAAAGGACGTTCCAGAGTCCCCAGAACAATTACAGAAGCGACGCATCCATGAATGTGAAAAGTAGTGGTAAAGACCCAGCTAGGGTTGCTTTCTTCCAAATCAGGCCAGAAGAAAGAGAAGATAAAAAATGTCTTTCTGAAACATCTGGAGTTCAGACATTACAACATAGTGAGAAAGGTGAGGACACTCACAAAACTCTACGCTGAGTTTTCCTGATGCTGGATAATATACATGATAGTGTTCATTTATTTTCTTTCAGTCTTTCACAGCACAAGCGTTGAGAATGAACATCGAAATCCAAAGCACATTTCCTCTCCCAAGCCGAGGTTCTTAGCAGGTATGCACTTGTACGATGATCTCATAGGATCTAAAGGAGTAGCTTAAAAGTTAAAAACACATCTATGTTCTGTTCTGAATGACGCGTTCCGTGAGAATTTAATTGGTGGAATGTCAAGAAATCACAGTGTATCACATATACTATTTAAGCGTAATTTGTACGCAACTTTTTTGGTGCTGCATAGTAACTGATTTCTTCCAAATTTTGTTTTGCTAATACTAACCTTCTTATCGGCTTTAATGTTGAATTGCTTCGTTCAAATTGCGGAAAAGAAAGACATTTGTATTTGCTATTTTCCCCCTCCTTATTACATTTATCAGGTCTTGATATTGTTGTATGCACAAAAGCAGGTGACTCAAACTCAACTCGAATGCAAAAACAGGCGATCGGGACATCCTCTAGTGATCTAATGGTTAGCGTGTATTTTCTTTATGTATCAGGAGTGCCTGTGTGGAATTTTGATTCAGTGTCCATTGACAGCGACCTTGATTCGGTCTGCTCGGATCAAGTCAGACGTCATTTCTGCAGACGGGCTGGTAAGCGATGACGCATCAAATTGTGCACCGAATTCATCACGCGCAGCCAAATACAAACATAAACCTGACCTGTGCCTCCAGGCACATTGTCCAAAGCTGTCAAAAGCAAAAGAACCACCCTGAAAGCAGTGCACAGTAAAAGTGATCAATTCAGGTAAAACTGGGGAAGATCGAGATACAACAATGCAATCAATCCCATGCCGGCATTATAATCGCCTTTCCGTCATCCTTAGAGTGGAGAGTTTAGTCAATGACGACAAGGACGCCAATGAAGAATCAAAAGGACACTGGAGCAGGCGGTCCAAGCTGGAGGAGGCGTCGGAGAAAATGCAGTCGGCTTGGGAGAAGATGAACGAGCGCCTTTCTACCCTCAGACTAGTGCGTATGTTTACTCAGCTGCTTTCACGCAGCCGCATGTGAGTAAACCATTGCTTTCTCTGTTTGTTTTAGAGATCCGAAAAAGAAGAAGAGACACTACGAATGAAAAAGTCTCATTTAAATGAGGTTGAACTCTCCCTCTCTGAGTTGCAGTTGAGAAGAAAGGTAAAATGGGTTTTCCGCTAATTGTCAGAAAATCGAAAGCACTTTCTACTCTGTGTTTTCCCCCTCAAGCATGCCTTCCAGGATTTAGAGCGACTCAGCACTGAGACTGGCCACCTGGAGACAGAGAAGAGGCAATTAGAGGTTTTGCTAAACGAGAGAAAGGCCGAGAGAGACTCGTTAAAGTATGAATTCAAACGTCAAGTGCATTGCGGCGAAACACTCCTTTTTTTGTGATTATGCTTGTGTTCTTATGTAGCTGCCAAGTCCAGAAACTTCACAGGCAAAAGGCATCATACCAATGTGAAATTCAAAATTTGGAAGAAGAGCTAAAGAAGAAAGAACAACTCGAGAAAACATCTTGCGGGGAGGAGGTGATAACCGGTGCTCAACAATATCAAGTGCTTTCTTGACTTTTTTTCCAACGACATCCAATTATTTTCCACAAACAGTCTCATACAGAGATGTCTGATCTGGAGAGGCAGGAATTGGCGACACAATTAGCTTGTGCCAAAGCTGAGCTCATCTCCGAGCAGCAAAGGGCAAAGGAAAAGCAAGACTCCATGCAAAAAGTACCGCAATCCAAACAGGGCAATATAACAATATACATGAAATATTCCAGGCCTGCAAAATCATTCTATCGTTATCATGAACAGATACTGGAGGAAACTTGTGAGAAACTCCTGAGGGTCTCAGAAGCAGAGACTTCATTGAGGAAAAGATCTTCTCATCTTGAGGAGACTCGGAAGCTGAGAGAGAAGGATTTCGAGGTGACAATTTCGAGTTTTTTCCCCGCCCAACAAACGACATACATAGTTTTTACTTGACTCAGATTCTGGAGTGTGAAGCCCGTGAGGTACAGGAAAAACTTGGAGCATGCACAGTCAGAGTGGATGCGCTGGAGAAAATGTTGGGCCAGAAGGAGTGGCAACTGCGAGATCTCCAAGAGGAGCATGCGGTCTTACGAACAGAAGGAGACAACCTGAAGAGAGAGTTGGAATTCACCAAAAGACAGAATCACACTTCTCTCAAAGAAGCCAGAGAACACGCCCACACCATGATGGTGAATATTTCAGTATCTTTATTGGCCAAGATGACTTTCAAACTATGCTCACAGAAAACTCAAATTGTTTACATTTGTAAAAATAGTTATCTGTAACTGCCTTTTTTCCCATTTTCACTTAGGAGGCAGCACTAAAGCAGCAGAGGAAAGATTTAATCACGGCTCATGAACAGCAAATGCAAAAGGTGAGAACTTTGCTCAAAGGTGTAAAAGCAATGTACAGGGGTACCTCTACTTGCAAACGTCTCTACATACAAAATATTCAGGTTCGGAAATGCCTCGATGGAAAAATTTTGTCTTAGGATACGAAATAAATTCCAAAAAAAATCAAACATTCCCGCACATTCTACACTTCATGTGTCCTGTATTTTATTTTGAAATTGGCACGATAGAATTGCTCCACATTTGAGTTCTAACGTGTTTTCGTGAGTTCTTCGAGAATGCTTAAGGCAAGTTTTCATCATCTGCCCCACAGAGTTAAGTTCTTTTGAAATTATATTCTTTTTTGTTGTCAGTTGCCAAATGTTTTCCTCCTCCTCCCTCACATAGGTTTGTGTATTGTTCAACAACAATAGAAAATGTTTTTTTCATATTAATTTTGTAAGTAGAGGTACCACTGTAACTCCTCCCTCACATAGGTTTGTGTATTGTTCAACAATAATTAAAAATGTTTTTTCATATTAATTTCGTAAGTAGAGGTACCACTGTGAACGGCATGAAAATATTAATTGATCCAAATATTGGCAGCTAAAGAAAGACGAATCAAGTGCACTAAAGAACTCACTGGAGCACGAGCGGGACGAGTCAAGGAAACGTGAAGAAAAGCTGCATGCGGAAACATTAGAGAAGGTAAACACGTGAAACATGAAACTTTTTCCACCATATTCCATTATAACGTCGTGCTCTCATTTAGATGTGCAAAGCTGTGGATGAGGAGAGGAGGAAGTGGGAAGCAGATAAGATGGAAGCGGTCCACTTTCACTGTGGTCTACTAGAAGAGCAGAACAAGCGAAGCCTGGAATCAATGAGGGATGAGATGCACCAAGAAAGGAGCCACACACTTTCTCTTCAACACAAAGCGACAGAGCTGCAAACTGTAAGATGACTTTCCGTAATCCCCACGTCGATATCCTTCCAATCCCGTCAACTCTTTGTCACTTTTTGATAAGCGAGTCCAGGAGCTGGAAGCTGAGCGGAGCGCTCACCAGCGAAAGCAGGAGTCTCTGCTCAGGTCAATGAAGCAGGAGCAGCAGGACGAGCTGGAGAAGTTGAAGAAACATATCCTGCAGGTACCGGACACCCTTGGACGGACGGCACTGGCAGGAAAACTAACAACTAGGGGTTTTCCGTAGGAGAGCGAGAAGATTGTGCAACGGGCCGAAGGAGAAACGGAGAGGCTCCGCGGGGTGCTGCAAGAGCAGGAGATTCGCCGTAGTCAAGCAAAAATTGAGCAGGAGAAGCAGTTTGGGCTCTGGGCTCGTGAACTGGCGGCAGAACTGGAGTTTCTTCACATTTTGATGCAGAAAGACGGAAGCCAACGAAATACTGTCAAGCTTCCTTCCTGGTATTTTTTTCCCTTGGGGATTTACGCTTTGTTTGTGGGATCTGAATTTTCTCCCGATCACAACACATGATGCAGCTGTATAGAAGTTCAAAGTTAAATTGAGACATTGTCGTGACAACACACTGTCCTTCCTCACGGCAGATTAGAAATGTCCTATCCTGAAAACCAAGGACTCTGGTTATTTTCTCACTGAAATGTGGCCCCCCTGCAGTTGGGAAACGCTGATTTAGTGGTTATATTATTGACAACTGTTTTGTTTGTTGTAGCTCTACCATAGATGAGGCTCTTCTGCAACTGAAAGCGCAAAGAGTTCCCTTTAAAAACCACATTGGCCATTTACATCAGGAGTTGCAATCCCAAAAGCAAGCAAATGAGCAGCTGCTCAAAGACAAGGTACAGTGATATAGCCATTTGCTTTTTACTGTTTATGCAGCCTACCGTAAACCCATAAATTTGCTTAAAGGAGCAAGAGTTGAGAATTCAAAGGCAACAGATGAGGACGGAGCGAAATCAAGCCTTGGAAACTCTCAAGGAACGTCTCATTCAGGTACAACACGCAAGCTTGCTTATGCTTTTCTAGTTGAGAAATTGATTGACCAATTTGACTAACTCAGGAGCACGTTGATGAACTCAGTAGTCTAAAATGGTCTCGAATGAGCGATGGAGGACTGGAGGCCTCTCTTCGAAAGCAGCTAGAGGCCAAAGACATGGAGTTGAGGCAAGTCCAGAGGAGCATGACGCAGTGGAAGGAACAGACCACAGCCCGTCTTGCCTGCAAGTTTGAGGACGAGTTGACAGCAGAACTGGAAAGGTGACACGCTGCACAAAATCACTTTTGCTATTATGTATTTGCGAAACGGGGGAATACCACAAAACTATTTTGGACAGTACAACTCCATTTTTCTCGGCTTTAGCTGTTTTCGTAAAACCTGCAAAAAACAAATATAAATATTGAGTATATATGCCTCTACTTAAAAATAATCCAAGTTATGAAATCACTCCCGCAACCAAATAATTTCATAAGTAGAGGTACTGCTGTTTTTATGCTACTTAAAATTTCACTATTTTTGCTATCCCACAGGTGCAGAGCAAAGTTATTAAGGGGCAGGTAAATGAGGCATATGCCTGTTAAAAAGTAGCTTACAAATAAATATTGATTCTAACCAGCATGTTCTCATCCCATCTCTAAATGATTTTTCACTCTGATTGTGTATTAGTCCAGCAATGCAAAACAATCAAGAGCCTTTTTTGGCTAACTAACACCTTGGCTATTCAGTCAGGACAAACGCTGATTCTTCAAATTTACTATTTCCTTCCTTTTAAGAAAGGCATCAACAGATCAAGACGAAAAAGGGACATTGAAGGGTCAGAGAACGCAAGATCTAAAGGTACAGTAAAGCTTTCTCTACCTGCATAAGTTATATATGCATGAAAACAGTGTAAGATATCATATCACGTGTGGTTCTTTCAGCATCCACATGCTCAACGTTCCGACCTCTTGACCTACGTTTACACTAGCACTCCACAGAGCACGTCAGACGTGGCCTCGTTAAAACTCGTGCATTACTTACAGAGCAGAGTCAGACAGCTTCGCGTTGAGAACCAATCATGGATGCCACCAGGGCCCGTCCTTCCTGCAGTGAGTATACATTCCTCAAGCCTTTTTTCTTCTTAGCATTCGGGTAATTGAGTGGCAACAAACTGCGTGATCGACTGGGTGGCTCTTTGTGTGATTTTTATTTTTCAGTTGAGCAATCCAGAGGGTGAGAAACCTTGAGTCTCTCATCCTTCAGGCCATCATACAGCCATGAATCATTCATTGTTACCTGTAGTTAAGATAGCAGGTCACAGTGACAAATGACACAAGCACATGTTTAGTCATCTTTTGAACTTTCCTCTGTGTCAAAGTTTGATGGCTCAGCATTTGGAAGATTTGCAGATTTCACACAAAAATCTCATAAAGCTCTCTGCGACTCTCTTGGATGCTCGTAAATGTTACACAATGTAAATTGTAACGTTGGGCCTTTACATTTAAGATGACGGCGGACGTAACTGGTATTCAGCTTTCACCTTTATGTGCTGTTTTAATACCAGAATCGAGATTAAAGTAATGATTTGTAGCATCCTTTATGATTCAGCACTTTAATTTTACAAATCAAAGACTGGGTGAACAAGTCGTATTGGAATACTGACGGAAGCATGTGAGAAAGCACAAATCCGTAAAAGGGAATCTCCAGGACTTTCAAAACTCTTGATAGCTTATATAGCATACCGATGACTTGCTTTAGTCCAAATGAATGCAGTATTTGAACAAGGCCATGCAAGTAAGCATTTATGAACACTGGAATTACATTTGGATTCATGTTGGCCCCAGGGAACAAAAATCAGGGGCTGCCAACTGGTGATCAATGAAAAACAACCTCCAAAAGCTTTAGCAAATGCATTTCTCTATGCCAACAATGGCTGCATGAATGATGTAAACACTAAAACAAATGTTCAGAAATTACCCAGTGTCCAAAGCGTCACGTAACATACCGCCAAAAATTCCAAAGTAACCAAGTTAAGCCCCATATGTGACACGTTTAAACACGTCGGAGCAATGTTCCACCGTTCTACATCTCCATGTCCTCCTCCACGCATCTTTCTGTGTCTGGAAAGTTCTGGATAGGTACGTGTGTATCGGCGGAAGGGCTGTGCGGGGTGGGCGAAGTGCACGGTGTGGGGGGCTGTCGCAAAACAGTCTGTTGTCTCTTCTGTTTCTGTAAGGAGCCTTTTAATCTGCGACAAAAGGGGTCTTGCGGTGGTCGCCACAGCACCAACTCCATGCAGGAATGGCTCCTAAACAAACAGAGCAACTTCATTTTCTACATGTAAAATGATAGATTTTTGACTCATTTTCACCATTTCAAAAGCACATTTTAAACAACCCCATTATAAAAAGTAGAACATACACAGATTGGGCTACGGTAGGTGGAAGAATGTTGTTGATGCCTCGCTGCAGGCCTTCCTTCAAACTGTCCGAGATGACCAGCACCGGTCTTCTTTGGTCCGGCTCCACATCCAGATCCTCGTCATCGTCCTCCAACGTTATTCTAGTTAAAGATAAATCACAAATCTCAAGGCGCTTACTGACACCACACCTTGACGGTAGCGGGGACCAAGCTTGCCCGAATTGGATTTTGGTTAGTAAGCAACCAAACTCGCACCAACAACTTTCAAGGGATGGCGCTGCATCATTGCCAATCGGTAGCACGTACACAATCTGTGGGGTGGTCGAGGGCGAGTTGTGCTCAGTGCTTTGCAAAAAGAGGTTTCCTGATTTATTTATTTGTCTAATTAACAAAATTTCTTGTTATGAAACTTTGATTATGCAAATGACCGTTCCAATATACGGCTGTAACCCACCTACTACCCTTCCTAAGCTATTGAAATAAACAACTGAAAATTTTCTCACTAAGAGTATACTGAAATGGGAGAAAATTTGTGTAGTGATTAAAGTTGGGTCGAGCAGAGTAACTACCAAGATGTGGCGCTAATTATTAGTAATTTAAGAATAAATCTGAATAAATGAGAGCTTGGAGAGATCTTTCTGAACAGATTTGACGACTAGTGTGTATTTTTAAAAAAGCTTTTTCCCTGCCATGTTGCATACCGGTTTTCAATCTCCTGAAGTGTTCTCTGGGCTGCCTCGATGTCCATGCAGGAGCTCTCCGTCGTGGGTGGTGAAAGGGAAGAAGAGGCATGCAGTGGAGTCGGGTTGTGAGGGGCCGGACGAAGCTGTTGAAGAGCACGGTGGTCTTGTTGAAGAGAGTTATCCAGAGGAGGCCAGTTGAGACACGTGATGTGTGAACTGTCCACTTCTTCAGCTAACCTCCTCCTTTTAGCATGACATTCGCTGAGAAAGGAGAAAAGTGCATTGGAGTCTTTTGAACATGCTTCTTCAGTGAGAAATGAGTGAGCGCCTTGCACATACTCGTCATCGATTCTCCTCCGGTGCTTCCTGAGGCATCGCGTCTCCCAAGTGCTGTGACAAGGAAAGCGATCACATTTGGTCAGCAAAGTGTTGGCAAACTCGTTGTCAATGTTTATAATGAACTCACTTGTTTAAAGGTGCTGGGCTTTGTAGCTGACCAGAAGTACTCGCAGATCTGTGATCGGATTCGGGCAAGATCGTGGACCCCGGAAATGTGTACATGCTTGGTAGGAAGCCCAGCTGGCTGCTTGTGGGCGCCAAATGATGCATGATGATCTAGTCATCGAAAATATCATTGAAACTGAGTAAATACTGGACGTGAAACATACATGAAAGAGAAAAGTACACCCGAAAAACAGATTGACTTGTTGTCATCCTTCACTAGCCCTAATCCTGCCTTCTCAAAAAGTTACTCGAGTAAATGTAACGGTTGTCTGCAAACAAACCGGCTTTGGCCACGCTACACTGGGCTAACTCTAGATTTTACTACTGTCCGCCTTGAAATAATACCACAGCAGACGTTTAGAATATGACACGACAGAAGCACAAAGATAGCACAAGCATCATCCACCTAAATAGCAACCTTGTAATTGCTAAAATAAGACCTTGGATGAATGACCAGGTGCCACTAAGTGCCCTGCCCCTGTCAACAATGTAGTTTTGTGTTTTTCTGCTAGCTCGTGTTCGATACGTTGTACGTCGCGTTTATATAAAAGCATAAAATCGTAAACATGCGAAAGCTACTGACCCCAAAACAAGACCCAGCTTCAAGCAACGTCCAATTCTTGAACCAGCCCGGCGAGCAGTAAACTCTCCAGTTGTTTAGACTTAAAGCCAAAAAGCGCCGGAAGAGTCGAAAGGCTTCTGGAAGAGCCGCAAAGAACTGTGGGAGGTGTAGTTCTTAATGAAGCTCTTCGTCTGTGTCAACGACTTCGTTCTTTAAACTATATTTTTATTACGCCGAATATAACACAACTTCTAATATAGTATAGTAGGGTGATTATGTACATATGCAAACAATGAGTTTGATCCAATTTCTCTGGGCGTTTGTAGCAAAATCACGTGACACGTGACTTTTTGGAGCGTTTATCAGTGCAGCTCACCGTTTACTTCTCTACTCTTGGACTGAAGATCGGGGAGAAGGTAACAACATACGAATCTTTTATTAACGTTCTACCAAAAAACATTCTGAATTACAGGCTATAGTCACATGACGTCAGTCAGAGCTTGTTTTGTATGTAGGCTGTTGAGGGATAAATACCCCAGCAACTTAATACTGTTATGCAGCTATTCTTCCTTATTTCACTTAAAAGTGGATGGACGCTTATTGAAATGGTTTACTCCAACACTTGTTATTGTTTTTCTTATTTATTTTTACTTTTAAGGTAATCTATGATGTACCATTCACTCTTTCTGTTCGGGCTGTTGGCGTTGACCTCCAGTTTACCTTGCGGTAAGTCGTACTTATATTTACCAAGTAGCCCACATAATGTAGAATAATGGGTTTTTTGTTGTTGCTAATATTGGTCGCTATCTTGCTGTTATTTTGCTAAATCAATGCTTCACTATGTTTGATAAAAGTGTGAAATCGGGGAAGAATTCAGGATAAAAACACATGACTCACTCTTCTGGACATTTTCAGATTTTGCAATTGGCTAATTGCATTTCCCAACATTTCAAAGAGTCAACGCACCTATTTTTCATTTTGAACAAACAAATGTCAAAAATGCTACTCTACCAGTCAAACATTTTGAAAAAAAAAACTAATCAGTGGTACTGTATCCACTGTTGGGTCATACATATTTGAAATATGTCCTTGATTAGTGTAAAACAAAGCTGTATACATTTATGAATAAACTAGAAATACACCCATAGATCTGGAGTAAAATATATCTGACCAATTAATTGAAATTGAACAATGAGCAGAGGCCGAGCAGCCTCCCATATATGTATTTTATTGCATATAAGAGTCCACATGCCTCAGTTTCGTCCTGATGTTACTGCTGACACAGCCATCCTTTTGAGCATTCATGTTGACGTCAGCAACCTACAGTTCTGAACTTCTCTTATGACCCATGTGACATTTTTCATGTTTTAACCCAGATAATCCTGGATCCAACCGTGAGCTGCTGATTTCACTAAATAAAGATCTTCTGCGCTCTCTGGATGGACAAGAAGGGCTTCCCAATCCAAGTGTTCACTTGGCATTACGACTATCTGAGTTCCACAACCTTTTAAAGGAAGGGGAACACCTAACTAGACTCACAAGTCATTTTCACAATGAAATTCAAAGGTAATTAATCAGAATTGCACATTTTTTAGGTGACGTACGCTATGACCTTACCCAATCTTGCCATGTCATAATCTCTGTTCTCTAGTTTCCTCTCTGGCAACCAGCCTGTGGTTGGCCGCTTGGCATTATATGCTTTGGCCTTAAAATCATCTTGCTATGATCTCAACACCGTCACCTTCATTGTAGGTGACAAAAGTGAGACACTGCTGTTGCACCTTAAAAAGCAGTTGGAACAAGAGAAAGAATACATTACTTGTAGGTTTAACTTTTCCTTTGCTGTCCAGTCTAAATAAGAAACTTTGATTATTGTCATGAATGCGGTTTAGTTGAAGTTATAAAGGGAGATCATTTCTGTCTTCTTCCCTCCATGTAGTCAGCCAACGCCCTTTGACCAATTATTACCAGTACTCTTTGGGTGTGCTGGCTCTTTGCGTTAACGGCATCAGGGTCAACAACCACGTTGTCAACAAACTCATCAAAGCAGTTGAAAATGAAGATTTTAAACATGCAGACATTGAAAGTATTGGTGGGTAAACAGACATTATTTCAATTTAAATATCTATAGTCAATACACAGGCAAACTTCATCTGTCACATCATCTCACCTCCCCTTCTTTCCACCCCCCCCCTCTCTAGATACATATGCCATGGTTGCAATGGCTCTCCAGTGTGTAAAGAATGTTGGTTGCGGTGGGACGAAATCTAACTGCAATCTACACAATGCCGCCGAGGTTGATGCAGCCCTGAGCCAGATAAAACAGAAGCTCTTGACCTCACAAAGGCCCGACGGTCATATTGGCAATGAGTTCAGCACTGGCCTCGCTGTGCAAGTAATGATAGCTCCAAGAATATATCACCCACCCATGCTTTGTTGCAAATTGTCATCCAAATATTAACCTAAATGTTGTGCACAGGCTTTACTTGCAATGGGCAGCCCAGTGTCTGAATGCGGTGCCTCAATGGAAGCCTTGAGGCGAGATGCCAGAGGCAACAAATACCACAACCCCATGGCCATATCTCAGGTTCTTCCAGCTCTTCAGCAGAAATCCTACTTGGCTATCCAAAGCAAGGACTGCCTCAATGAAGATGGTACATGCTGTTATCCTTAAGATTGGCGATTATTTGGAGGTGATTGTAACTATTTTCTTCATACAGACACACTCATTCTTGAGCCCACCGACCCCGTGGTCGTTTTGCCCAGTCAAACCAAAGTGGCCGTGATGGTGGAAGTAGTGACATCCGCTGGGACGTCCACAGTGTATTCACTGGATGTGCCCAAGGGAAGCACTCTGTTGGAGGCACTTCATCTCCTCAAGGAAAAAAATGTTGGCTTCACGTAAGTGGATTTTTGTGCATGGGTTTTTATGGTAAGTATTCATGAAATAAAATACATGTACATTGTTGTGTGGCAGATTTGAGAAGGAGTCAAGCCTGTGGGGACCATTCTTAAGTGTGGTGAATGGAGAGCGAGCCAGACAGAGCGACCGTAGATATTGGCATCTCTCGTCTGATGGCACTGCTCTGACTGAAGGTGAAAACTCTGTACATAATTGTAAAGATGAACAAAAACAAACCCAAATCTGCCTTTATTGTTTCAGGGATCCGGGATTTCAAATTGAAGGAAACTCAGAAGATCACCTTAAAAATCACAAGCTATTAACCTGTCATTAGTCAGTGATATTCAACTTTGATCATTTTGAAACACAAGCAATGTTGATTTTTCAATTACAATGTGATCATCTGTAAATAAAAGTGAAAAATCTATTGCTTCCTAGTATTGCATTTCTAATGCTATGAATAATAGATTGTCAAATAAGACCTGATTGGTTTAAAAATTGGGCAATTAAAATATTGGTAATGTTCATCTATAAATGTTGCTTTTAATAGTGTTGGATATCAAAAGTCAGTATTGATTCAGTAACTGTTCTGAAGGAACCATTGGTAACCTAACCAAAGTGAGAGGAAAAAGTCCAGTTATCAGTAAAATAGTCAAGATAATGACAAATAAGATCAAATTAATTCGTTTCTTTATGGAAACAATTTAGTAAATAAACAACGAGCGAGGGCGGAAGTTTTGTTTTGATTCTGCTAGTCACGTGCCTTTTTGCGACACCACATACCGGAAGTATGGAATCATTTCCGACGCAATCGCGAGCATGCCGAATGCCGCGGGAAAAAATACACAGTAAGTGGCACTTAAAGTGCAACTGCAAAGTTTTTATGTATTTGTCTAAATCCTAGAGTGTACATGATAAACTGTAAAATACGTTGCAAGCAAGCTACACGTCCCAAGCACACGTTAACAACGCAATAGCGGATAATGTTTGGTAGCATTTCTAGCTAGCAAAATGGTATTCTTATCTAGGGGCATCGTCTTAAAACGGTTTCCTAGTTTGAAAGCAAACGTGGTGCAGCTCATGAGACAAAGCAAGACTGGTGACAACTTGATTCGATTAAATCCGCAATTTAAAGAGAACGGAGGCAGCATGGCAAAAAGAACAATGGCGTCTTTTGCGGCACCTTCAAATCGACATGAAGCGAAGAGAGTTTCGATAGAAGGAAACATTGGTAATATTCGCCTTTACACATTTATGTGTGAGCGACGTGGAAAGTTGCCATTTATGTTGTTGTTTTTAATCTTAGCTGTTGGAAAATCAACTTTTGCGAGATTGCTGAAAGCGGCTTGTCCAGATTGGGAAGTGGTGTCAGAACCTGTCAGCAAATGGCAGAACATTGACAGTGGGACCTTAAAGGTGGGTAGCATTATAATACGGATTTATCCTTAGTTTTGTTGAATAACATTTTAAATGTACGTCCCAATGATTATAATCGGTCACGAAATGTGCAAACAGGAGCTAAATATCTTGTCTTAACTACAAACTGGATTCCCCCAAAGTTGGGAAACTACAAATTGTAAATAAAAATTGAATGCGATGATTTGGAAAATGTCGGTATTTTATTCTGACTAGAACATAGAGAACAGTTCAAAGGTTGTTTAGTCAGAGAAAGTATAATTTTAAGATAAAAATATGGTGATTTTAAAACCCATGGAGTCTAAAAAGAGACGGGTAGCAAAAAAAAGCCTCAAAAGTCAATGGTAAAAACTAAGACTTATTTTTTTCAGACTAATTGTGTTTAAAAATACCTTTAGCCTTTCAGGAGCCAAGATGGAAATGTGTTCAATGTCTCACAACTTTTTTGCAATCTGCTTGTATTTCTGGCTTTGGGAAATTTATAACAATTTTCAATATGGAGAATAGAAATTCTCCCAAAATGTTATGAATGAGATTAATATTTTAAAGTTGAAATGGTTTGAGTCGACCAACAATTTTGGAAGTATGAGATAAATACGTAGAGTATTGTCTATTTGGGGAAATTTAATTTGAACCTGGCAAGAATATTTTGCATATTCACGAGTTTGAAGTATAGTCAAGAATGATGTCAAATTGCAATTTTATTGATGACTTAAAAGTGCCAACATATCATTTGCGTGCTCTCCTTTCTGCTCTGCTTTTCATAGGGGACATCTCCCCAGAAGACTGTGAGCAACCTGCTGGGGATGATGTACCAGGATCCTCAACGCTGGTCCTACACGTTCCAAACCCACTCGTGCATGAGTCGCTTCAAAACTCAGCTCCAGCCGACGTCTGCTCACCTGCTAGGCTCCCAGGGAGCTGGGATACAGGTTTATGAGCGCTCCGTCTACAGTGACAGGTCAGTAAGAAACACAAACATGGAAGCACAATATGAGCAATGTCTATTCTTTTCTAAAAAATAACTTTTTATTCAGTTTAGCAATACTATTAATTCAGGAGATGTGATTGTTCACGAGTAAATGCAGATAACTTCACTGCATCAAACTCATCACTCGTCCTCGCTAAGACTTATTGTAGCTCAACCTTATGTGAAAACGCTTTCTCAATTTCTCTCCATTTATCTTTTACTTTCATTTCCCACAATGCCTATCTCGTAGCACCTGGCATTTTCTATAAACAATAAACCTCAAGTCCAAACGGCATCAAAGGCACAACAAAGGGAAATATTCACAGTCTGACCTTGTTCAATTATTGGCGCTTACTGGCTGAGACTCTAGAGCACAGGTGTCAAAGTGGCGGCCCAGGGCCAAATCTGGCCCGCCGTATCATTTTGTGTGGCCCGAGTAAGTAAATCATGAGTGCCAACTTTCTATTTTAGGATCAAATTCAAATGAAGATTATAGATGTATATTATATTTCCTGATTTTCACCTTTTTAAATCAATAATTGCATTTTTTTTTCTTTTGGTGTTTTTAGGTCAAAAAGTATTTTGTAAAATCTAAAAATAAATGTATAAAAATATTTTCGGTTTTCCACTTTGATAGTAAATATAATAAAACAAAAAATGTTTCCATTTGAAATGAAAAACAAATGATTATTAGATGTTTTCCCTTACTAAGAAAAAAAAGTTCAAATAAACAGTTTTATATCTATAAAAAATGGAACATTTAGGGCTTTTGATCCAGTTCTTATAATCCAATTAAAAAAAAAAAAGTTGAGAGAATTTTTTGACTAATCCCTTCAAAAGTTACTTTTTACTTACATGCTCAAATTTACTGAATTTCCCCTCGCAGATACATTTTCGCCCTGAACATGTTCGAGCTGGGTTGCATCAACTCAACTGAATGGGCAGTCTACCAGGACTGGCACTCGCTTCTGGTGGAACAGTTCGGACACCGGGTGGCGCTAGAGGGCATCATCTATCTTAAAGCACCTCCCGAGGTCTGCGCAAGCTCTGCTGTCACTGCAAGGACAAAAATCTGTATTCTTTACAGTGTCATGGCAAACGTATATTTGTCAGAAATGCATGGAACGCCTGGAGCGGCGAGGGAGGCCAGAAGAAGCGACCGTAAAACTTGACTATCTCCAGAAGTTACACCAACAGCACCAGAAGTGGCTGGTGGACAAAACAACAGAGTGAGTGTGAAGGGGTCCTCACCAACTAATGAGTTTTTTATGCCGAATTTTTAGTTGGGGAGGTCATTGGATGATGACAAAGAAGTGCGTCCTCATAAATGCTAGAATTAAACTTGGCTTGGCTTCTACGTCTTCTCTCAGGATCCATTTTGACTGGTTGACAAAGATACCTGTGTTGGAGCTAGATGCCAGCGTGGAATTTCAGAGTAACCCAACAGCACAGGAGGACTTTGTCAAACAGGTGGGATGACCGTTTTGACACGGCTACTGCCCGCAAAAAAACGATGGCAGTTTAGGACCCTATTTTATGATTGTGAATTGATTTTCACAATGACTGATGGATCTTTTTTGTCATTCTTTTACAGGTGAAGGATTTCTTCTCTGCCTTGTGAAGGGAGGCTCATCAAACACACAAGCCGTGTCATTTGTATCCTGGCAGAAATTAGTTGAATGGATAAGTTATTTACTGTCATAACTGTAACCGTTGGACCCTTTACAGTTAAGTAATATTTTAAATTTCTACTTGCAGCTGTTTGTTCTGTAGCACACAGTCTTGTGCTCTAATAGAAAAGCTGTATCAATTTTTGTCTTTGCAAAGATGATGCTCCATTTCATTCTGTTCTACTATTGATGGGGCTAATTTCGATAAAATAGGATTTTATAAATTCACGGAAATGCTCTGAACTCTTAAGTAATACACCATTAGAAATAACAAATACAAATGCACTGTATAAGAGCACTGCTGAGTATTATAGTTTTTTTGTAAAGCAACATTTTGACTACTATTCGTCTGCCTGAGATTCTATACGAAGGTCATTTTCATTGCTAACTGTTGTTAAACTTGAGATAGTCATTTGTTGCATTGCGTTGTTTGAATACATTCCTGGATGTTAGTATCTTAATAAAGTTATTTCTTTACTTTGGTGGTCTGCGCTTGCTTCTACTTAACAGTGAGGTGTTAATGGCTGTACAGCTTTGTAGGTGTTAATTGTTTAGCGATTCCCGCTTGTTGAGAGGATTAAGGTTTGAAAGAGTGTATGGAAAAGCTCCGAACCGTGTGGCAGGACAATGACCTTGGCTAAATGGTGTTTTTTGTTTGTGATGCCCTATTTGTTGTGGTCTCTGGCATGCTAGGATGATCAGAGAGCCCATTAGGATGCCTGGAGTGGTCAGGGGTCATCAAAGGGCAGCTGCCTGCTATAAAGGGGCTCGTCTACACTTCACTTCAGCCTGAGAGCAGCTGAAGCAGGAAGGAAGAAGACCCTAACCTCGTATGTTTTTTTTTTTTCTCCTCCAAAATGGCTTTTTACGTGCTTCTTTTTTGCTCTTTTGGTCTAGTCTGGTCTAAGCTTGGGCTTGACGATCACGTGACGCCAAGGAACAGTTCACTCCACCCTCGAGGCAGATTCCCTCTGTACATGATGCAGCTATATCGCTCCTTCAAGGCGACCGACGTCCCGTCGACAGCGGCCGAGACCGACACTGGCGAAAGTCAAGCGGCGCGGGAGTCGGACTCCATCATCAGTCTCATGCCGAATGGTGAGTCTACAGTTAGAGCACGGTTGGATTTTCTCCGGGTTAAACAGTGTGTCGTTTCAAAAACGGCTGTTATCTACGACCTGGCCCTCCTCCCTTTTTACAGCCCTGCAAGTGTCAAAATGCTTCTTCCACTTTAAAGGATTTTATGTGGGAGGGTGTGTATATTAGCCCTCAGACGGCCTTGCACGAGGGGGTTCAATACACATCCTCTGCTGTTCAGCCTCCCACATCAAGTGTTTTGACATTTGTCCAAGGAGCTGCTTTGCTCAGTCAGCAAGCTCGAGTCAAAACTGTTAAGTACTAAAACTAAGCACAAAATATAGAGGATTACTCGTTGGTTACTCTTGATGTTGCTAGCTAGATGAATGACATATGCTCTAAAAATGTCTTGTTGACATTAACCACATAGTAACTTTGACTTTTATTGTCTACAGCACTGAAATTAAGGAAACAAGTCAACCACTTTTACATAATTCTTTAATGTTAGGTCACCAATTGATGTCAATAGAAGTACATGTACCATTTATTTGTCAACTAATATACTGTAGTTATGCCTTAGGAGTAATTTTGCTTGCAGTTGTTCATTCCTAGGATCTCAGAATTGGAAGACATTGTGGCATCCAAATTATTCGCAAATATCTTCTACCCTAAATTTGCATTGTTGCATGTTATAAGACACACAAAAAATAATTGTGATCTGTTTTTTTAAGCAAATGCTTCCAGTTTTTAAGTAAATTTACTTCAAAACGACTTTTTGAGTAATTTCCATGTAGATGACTGTATTTTTGGACTAGTCGAACCAGCCCAAAAAAAATCACAAGTGGAAAAAAATATATATAGGAGCTACACCGGAGTAAAAAGCGCAGTTATAGGAGGGCAATCTTATATTTCTTAAAAAACGAGAACAAACATACTTTAAAGTAACAATAGAAAAATTTAGTAAAATTGGCATCTGTTCACATATGTTCTTCTTATGTTCTTTAGTCAAAGACCCAGCCAAAGTATGAAAAAAAGTGCAAGTTATGGTCTGACAATACGGTATTTTGATTCTGAAAAGTGGTATGACTCTGATATGTGCTTTTTTTCCTCCTAGGTTACCATCAAATGGGCAATAGATGGATTGTCACTTTTGACATGTCGTCCATTTCGACCAGCGACAGAGTCCAAGTGGCAGAGCTGCGCCTCCGATTTCCTGGCCAACCTACCCGCAAGCGTGATGTAGTGGATTTGTATCACTCCCGGATGTGTGACGATGAGGAAGGCTCGACGTGCCAGTACGAGCGCCTTCTCCTGGGAAGTGTCACCGCGCCAGCCGGCAAGTCTTCGTGGAAGGTTTGTAATGTGACAGCTCTTTTGAAGTCCTGGCTCCACCGTGGATTGTCGGGCCAGGAGGCCTCAGGCGAACCTGAAGCTGAACTTGGGAGCACTTCTGGGGATGACGAAGGGATTCTCAGCAGGGGGCTACTCGAAAATTCAGGCAGGCATAGTCATCGGAGCACATTTCAGGCAATGATGGTTATATTCTTTAAAAATGAACTCCGCCAGAAGGGTCATTCCACCTACAGCCTCATCCGCACAGTGGAAAACTCCAAGTACGTCGCTGCGGCACAAATCGGCAGCGAGGGCCAAAGTCGACGCCACAAAAGGAACAGGTTAGAGCTGTCCGTGCCGCTGCCGAGCATCCCGCCAAAAGAGGCTTGGCTGCCCCCTTGTCGCAAAGTGGACATGTGGGTGGACTTCGAGGACATCGGCTGGGATGAGTGGATTGTCCATCCCAAACGCTTCAACGCTTACCGCTGCGAGGGTGCATGTCCAACACCGCTGGATGAATCCTTCAATCCCACCAACCACGCCTACATGCAAGTAAGATCCGCTCGCGACGGCATCAGCATCTGCAAGAAGAACTGTTGACTTATGTTTTCTTTTGTTATTTTGTGGTTGCTGCAGAGCCTTTTGAAACACCGGGACCCAGAAAGGTGGAGCTGTCCTTCCTGCGTACCGACGCGTCTCGCCCCTCTATCCATGTTGTACTACGAGAACGATGACCTCACCCTGCGCCATCACGAAGACATGATCGTCGAAGAGTGCGGCTGCCACTGATTAGCCCGCTCAAATATTTTCTGCTGGCAACAGTGGCTTTATATCTTTAACATTAAAATCTCTGTCTATTTATGTACAATACATTGTATATTTTGCACATTATATACTCTAGTTTTATTAAAACGCTATTTTCAGATAAGTGTCGTGTTTTTTGTTTCAGGACACATTTGTGGAATACGACTATTAATACCTGGCCTAGCGGCTTGGGTTGTTAGTCCATCTTCCTCACATATCTGTGGTCCTAGGTTCAAATCCAGCTCAGTTTGCCTGTGGGGAGTTATTACAAGTAAAGTAAGGCTTTTTTTCAGAAAATGAACATGTATAGGAAGGCTTTTTTCTTAAAAAATTACCATGTATAGTAAGGCTTTTTTATTTAAAAAAGCCTTGCTATACTATGTCGTTTTTAAAGAAAAAAGCCTTACTATACCATGTCGTTTTAAAAAAAAAAGCCTTACTATACTATGTCGTTTTTTAAAGAAAAAAGCCTTACTATACTATGTCGTTTTTTAAAGAAAAAAGCCTTACTATACTTTGTCGTTTTTTTAAGAAAAAAGCCATCCTATACTATGTCGTTTTTTAAAGAAAAAAGCCTTACTATACTATGTCATTTTTTAAAGAAAAAAGCCTTACTATACTATGTCGTTTTTTTTAAAAAAAAAAGCCTTACTATACTATGTCGTTTTTAAAGAAAAAAGCCTTACTATATTATGTCGTTTTTTAAAGAAAAAGCCTTACTATACTATGTTGTTTTTTAAAGAAAATAGCCTTACTATACTATGTCGTTTTTTAATAAACCAAGCCTTACTATACTATGTCCTTTTTTAATAAACAAAGCCTTACCATGTCGTTTTTTAAAGAAAAAAAAGCCTTACAATACTATGTCGTTTTTTAAAGAAAAAAGCCTTACTATACTATGTCATTTTTTAATTTAAAAAAAAAGCCTTATTATACTATGTCGTTTTTTAAGAAAAAAAGCCTTACTATACCATGTCGTTTTTTAAAGAAAAAAGCCTTACTATACTATATCATTTTTTTAAAGAAAAAAGCCATAGTATACTATGGCATTTTTAAAAAAAAAAGCCTTACTATACTATGTCGCTTTTTAATTTAAAAAAGCCTTACTATACTATGTCGTTTTTTAATTTAAAAAAGCCTTACTATACTATGTCGTCTAAGAAAAAAAGCCTTACTATACTGTCATTTTTTAAAGAAAAAAGCCTTACTATACTATGTCATTTTTTAAAGAAAAAAGCCTTACTATACCATGTCGTTTTTTAAGAAAAAAGCCTCACTATACTATGTCGTTTTTTAAAGAAAAAAGCCTTACTATACTATGTCGTTTTTTAAAGAAAAAAGCCTTACTATACTATGTTGTTTTTTAAAGAAAATAGCCTTACTATACTATGTCGTTTTTTAATAAACCAAGCCTTACTATACTATGTTGTTTTTTAAAGAAAAAGCCTTACTATACTATGTCATTTTTTGAGAAAAAAAAGCTTAACTATACTATGTCGTTTTTGAGAAAAAAAAGCTTAACAATACTATGTCGTTTTTAAAGAAAAAAGCCTTACTATACTATGTCGTTTTTTTAAGAAAATAGCCTTACTACGCCATGTCGTTTTTTAATTTAAAAAAGCCTTACTATACTGTCGTCTAAGAAAAAAAGCCTTACTATACTATGTCAATTTTTTTTTAAAGCCTTACTATACTATGTCGTTTTTTTTTAAAAAGCCTTACTATACTATGTCGTTTTTTGAGAAAAAAGCCTTACTATACTATGTCATTTTTTAAATAAAAAAAGCCTTACTATACTATGTCATATTT
Source organism: Stigmatopora argus (assembly GCF_051989625.1). Taxonomy (NCBI): domain Eukaryota; kingdom Metazoa; phylum Chordata; class Actinopteri; order Syngnathiformes; family Syngnathidae; genus Stigmatopora; species Stigmatopora argus. The sequence goes on along the minus strand of NC_135391.1, from coordinate 8,671,873 downwards.
TTAATAAAGAAAAAAGCCTTACTATACTATGTCGTTTTTTAAAGAAAAAAGCCTTACTATACTATGTCGTTTTTTTAAAGAAAATAGCCTTACTATACTATGTTGTTTTTTAAAGAAAAAAGCCTTACTATACTATGTCGTTTTTAAAGAAACAAGCCTTACTGTACTATGTCGTTTTTTAAAGAAAAAAGCCTTACTATACTATGTCGTTTTTTAAAGAAAATAGCCTTACTATACCATGTCGTTTTTTAATTTAAAAAAGCCTTACTATACTATTTCGTTTTTTTAAGAAAATAGCCTTACTACACCATGTCGTTTTTTAATTTAAAAAAGCCTTACTATACTATGTCGTCTAAGAAAAAAAGCCTTACTATACTATGTCAATTTTTTTTTAAAGCCTTACTATACTATGTCGTTTTTTTTTAAAAAGCCTTACTATACTATGTCGTTTTTTGAGAAAAAAGCCTTACTATACTATGTCATTTTTTAAATAAAAAAAGCCTTACTATACTATGTCATTTTTTTAATAAAGAAAAAAGCCTTACTATACTATGTCGTTTTTTAAAGAAAAAAGCCTTACTATACTATGTCGTTTTTTTAAAGAAAATAGCCTTACTATACTATGTTGTTTTTTAAAGAAAAAAGCCTTACTATACTATGTCGTTTTTAAAGAAACAAGCCTTACTGTACTATGTCGTTTTTTAAAGAAAAAAGCCTTACTATACTATGTCGTTTTTTAAAGAAAATAGCCTTACTATACCATGTCGTTTTTTAATTTAAAAAAGCCTTACTATACTATGTCAATTTTTAAAAAAAGCCTTACTATACTATGTCGTTTTTTTTTAAAAGCCTTACTATACTATGTCATTTTTTGAGAAAAAAGCCTTACTATACTATGTCATTTTTTAAATAAAAAAAGCATTACCATACTATGTCATTTTTTTAATAAAGAAAAAAGCCTTACTATACTATGTCATTTTTTAAAGAAAAAAGCCTTACTATACTATGTCGTTTTTTTTTTAAAAAAAAAGCCTTACTATACTATGTCGTTTTTAAAGAAAAAAGCCTTACTATACTATGTCGTTTTTTTTTTAAAAAAAAAGCCTTACTATACTATGTCGTTTTTAAAGAAAAAAGCCTTACTATACTATGTCGTTTTTTAATAAACCAAGCCTTACTATACTATGTCGTTTTTTAAAGAAAAAGTCTTACTATACTGTCCTTTTTTAATAAACAAAGCCTTACCATGTCGTTTTTTAAAGAAAAAAGCCTTACTATACTATGTCGTTTTTTTTTAAGAAAAAAGCCTTACTATACTATGTCGTTTTTTAAAGAAAAAAAAGCCTTACAATACTATGTCGTTTTTTAAAGAAAAAAGCCTTACTATACTATGTCATTTTTTAATTTAAAAAAAAGCCTCATTATACTATGTCATTTTTTAATTTAAAAAAAAAGCCTTATTATACTATGTCGTTTTTTAAGAAAAAAAGCCTTACTATACCATGTCGTTTTTTAAAGAAAAAAGCCTTACTATACTATATCATTTTTTTAAAGAAAAAAGCCTTAGTATACTATGGCATTTAAAAAAAAAAAAGCCTTACTATACTATGTCGCTTTTTAATTTAAAAAAGCCTTACTATACTATTTCGTTTTTTGAGAAAAAAAGCCTAACTATACTGTGTCGTTTTTGAGAAAAAAAAGCTTAACAATACTATGTCGTTTTTAAAGAAAAAAGCCTTACTATACTATGTCGTTTTTTTAAGAAAATAGCCTTACTACGCCATGTCGTTTTTTAATTTAAAAAAGCCTTACTATACTGTCGTCTAAGAAAAAAAGCCTTACTATACTATGTCAATTTTTTTTTAAAGCCTTACTATACTATGTCGTTTTTTTTTAAAAAGCCTTACTATACTATGTCGTTTTTTGAGAAAAAAGCCTTACTATACTATGTCATTTTTTAAATAAAAAAAGCCTTACTATACTATGTCATATTTTTAATAAAGAAAAAAGCCTTACTATACTATGTCGTTTTTTAAAGAAAAAAGCCTTACTATACTATGTCGTTTTTTTAAAGAAAATAGCCTTACTATACTATGTTGTTTTTTAAAGAAAAAAGCCTTACTATACTATGTCGTTTTTAAAGAAACAAGCCTTACTGTACTATGTCGTTTTTTAAAGAAAAAAGCCTTACTATACTATGTCGTTTTTTAAAGAAAATAGCCTTACTATACCATGTCGTTTTTTAATTTAAAAAAGCCTTACTATACTATTTCGTTTTTTTAAGAAAATAGCCTTACTACACCATGTCGTTTTTTAATTTAAAAAAGCCTTACTATACTATGTCGTCTAAGAAAAAAAGCCTTACTATACTATGTCAATTTTTTTTTAAAGCCTTACTATACTATGTCGTTTTTTTTTAAAAAGCCTTACTATACTATGTCGTTTTTTGAGAAAAAAGCCTTACTATACTATGTCATTTTTTAAATAAAAAAAGCCTTACTATACTATGTCATTTTTTTAATAAAGAAAAAAGCCTTACTATACTATGTCGTTTTTTAAAGAAAAAAGCCTTACTATACCATGTCGTTTTTTAAAGAAAAAAGCCTTACTATACTATATCATTTTTTTAAAGAAAAAAGCCTTAGTATACTATGGCATTTAAAAAAAAAAAGCCTTACTATACTATGTCGCTTTTTAATTTAAAAAAGCCTTACTATACTATTTCGTTTTTTGAGAAAAAAAGCCTAACTATACTGTGTCGTTTTTTGAGAAAAAAAGCCTTACTATACTATGTCGTTTTTTAATTTAAAAAAAGCCTTACTATACTATGTCTTTTTTAAAGAAAAAAAGCCTTAGTACATGATGTCATTTTTTAAAGAAAAAAGCCATACTATACTATGTTGTTTTTTAATTTAAAAAAGCCTTACAATACTATGTCGTCTAAGAAAAAAAGCCTTACTATACTGTCATTTTTTAAAGAAAAAAGCCTTACTATACTATGTCATTTTTTAAAGAAAAAAGCCTTACTATACCATGTCGTTTTTTAAGAAAAAAGCCTCACTATACTATGTCGTTTTTTAAAGAAAAAAGCCTTACTATACTATGTCGTTTTTTAAAGAAAAAAGCCTTACTATACTATGTTGTTTTTTAAAGAAAATAGCCTTACTATACTATGTCGTTTTTTAATAAACCAAGCCTTACTATACTATGTCATTTTTTAAAGAAAAAGCCTTACTATACTATGTCATTTTTTGAGAAAAAAAAGCTTAACTATACTATGTCGTTTTTGAGAAAAAAAAGCTTAACAATACTATGTCGTTTTTAAAGAAAAAAGCCTTACTATACTATGTCGTTTTTTTAAGAAAATAGCCTTACTACACCATGTCGTTTTTTAATTTAAAAAAGCCTTACTATACTATGTCGTCTAAGAAAAAAAGCCTTACTATACTATGTCAATTTTTTTTTAAAAGCCTTACTATACTATGTCGTTTTTTTTTAAAAAGCCTTACTATACTATGTCGTTTTTTGAGAAAAAAGCCTTACTATACTATGTCATTTTTTAAATAAAAAAAGCCTTACTATACTATGTCATTTTTTTAATAAAGAAAAAAGCCTTACTATACTATGTCGTTTTTTAAAGAAAAAAGCCTTACTATACTATGTCGTTTTTTTAAAGAAAATAGCCTTACTATACTATATTGTTTTTTAAAGAAAAAAGCCTTACTATACTGTGTCGTTTTTAAAGAAACAAGCCTTACTGTACTATGTCGTTTTTTAAAGAAAAAAGCCTTACTATACTATGTCGTTTTTTTAAAGAAAATAGCCTTACTATACCATGTCGTTTTTTAATTTAAAAAAGCCTTACTATACTATGTTGTCTAAGAAAAAAAGCCTTACTATACTATGTCAATTTTTAAAAAAAGCCTTACTATACTATGTCGTTTTTTTTTTAAAAGCCTTACTATACTATGTCATTTTTTAAAGAAAAAAGCCTTACTGTACTATGTCGTTTTTTTAAGAAAATAGCCTTACTATACCATGTCGTTTTTTAATTTAAAAAAGCCTTACTATACTATGTCGTCTAAGAGAAAAAAGCCTTACTATACTATGTCATTTTTTTTAAAAAGCCTTACTATACTATGTCGTTTTTTTTCAAAAAGCCTTACTATAATATGTCGTTTTTTAATGAAAAAAGCCTTACTATACTATGTCGTTTTTTGAAGAAAAAAGCCTTACTATACTATGTCGTTTTTTAAAGAAAAAAGCCTTACTATACTATATCGTTTTTTAAAGAAAATAGCCTTACTGTACTATGTCGTTTTTTTAAGAAAATAGCCTAACTATACTATGTCGTTTTTTAAAAGAAAAAAGCCTTACTATACTATGTCGTTTTTTAAAGAAAAAAGCCTTACTATACTATGTCGTTTTTTTAAAGAAAAAAGCCTTACTATACTATGTCGTTTTTTTAAAAAAAGCCTTACTATACTATGTCAATTTTTTTAAAAAAAAGCCTTACTATACTATCGCTTTTTTCAGAAAAAAAGCCTTACTATACTAGGTCGTTTCTAAAGAAAAAAGCCTTACTATACTATTTCGTTTTTTAAAGAAAAAAGCCTTACTATACCATGTCGTTTTAAAAAAAAAAGCCTTACTATACTATGTCGTTTTTTAAAGAAAAAAGCCTTACTATACTATGTCGTTTTTTAAAGAAAAAAGGCTTACTATACTATGTCATTTTTTAAAGAAAAAAGCCTTACTATACTATGTCGTTTTTTTTAAAAAAAAAGCCTTACTATACTATGTCGTTTTTAAAGAAAAAAGCCTTACTAAACTATGTCGTTTTTTAAAGAAAAAGCCTTACTATACTATGTTGTTTTTTAAAGAAAATAGCCTTACTATACTATGTCGTTTTTTAATAAACCAAGCCTTACTATACTATGTCGTTTTTTAAAGAAAAAGCCTTACTATACTATGTCCTTTTTTAATAAACAAAGCCTTACCATGTCGTTTTTTAAAGAAAAAAGCCTTACTATACTATGTCGTTTTTTTAAAGAAAAAAGCCTTACTATACTATGTCGTTTTTTAAGGAAAAAAAAGCCTTACAATACTATGTCGTTTTTTAAAGAAAAAAGCCTTACTATACTATGTCATTTTTTAATTTAAAAAAAAGCCTTATTATACTATGTCATTTTTTAATTTAAAAAAAAAGCCTTATTATACTATGTCGTTTTTTAAGAAAAAAAGCCTTACTATACCATGTCGTTTTTTAAAGAAAAAAGCCTTACTATACTATATCATTTTTTTAAAGAAAAAAGCCTTAGTATACTATGGCATTTAAAAAAAAAAAGCCTTACTATACTATGTCGCTTTTTAATTTAAAAAAGCCTTACTATACTATTTCGTTTTTTGAGAAAAAAAGCCTAACTATACTGTGTCGTTTTTTGAGAAAAAAAGCCTTACTATACTATGTCGTTTTTTAATTTAAAAAAAGCCTTACTATACTATGTCATTTTTTTAAAGAAAAAAGCCTTACTATACTATGTCGTTTTTTAAAGAAAAAAGCCTTACTATACTAAGTCTTTTTTTAAAGAAAAAAAGCCTTAGTACATGATGTCATTTTTTAAAGAAAAAAGCCATACTATACTATGTTGTTTTTTAATTTAAAAAAGCCTTACTATACTATGTCGTCTAAGAAAAAAAGCCTTACTATACTGTCATTTTTTAAAGAAAAAAGCCTTACTATACTATGTCATTTTTTAAAGAAAAAAGCCTTACTATACCATATCGTTTTTTAAGAAAAAAGCCTCACTATACTATGTCGTTTTTTAAAGAAAAAAGCCTTACTATACTATGTCGTTTTTTAAAGAAAAAAGCCTTACTATACTATGTTGTTTTTTAAAGAAAATAGCCTTACTATACTATGTTGTTTTTTAATAAACCAAGCCTTACTATACTATGTCGTTTTTTAAAGAAAAAGCCTTACTATACTATGTCATTTTTTGAGAAAAAAAAGCTTAACAATACTATGTCGTTTTTAAAGAAAAAAGCCTTACTATACTATGTCGTTTTTTTAAGAAAATAGCCTTACTACACCATGTCGTTTTTTAATTTAAAAAGCCTTACTATACTATGTCGTCTAAGAAAAAAAGCCTTACTATACTATGTCAATTTTTTTTAAAGCCTTACTATACTATGTCGTCTAAGAAAAAAAGCCTTACTATACTATGTCAATTTTTTTTTAAAGCCTTACTATACTATGTCGTTTTTTTTTAAAAAGCCTTACTATACTATGTCGTTTTTTGAGAAAAAAGCCTTACTATACTATGTCATTTTTTAAATAAAAAAAGCCTTACTATACTATATCATTTTTTTAATAAAGAAAAAAGCCTTACTATACTATGTCATTTTTTAAAGATAAAAGCCTTACTATACTATGTCGTTTTTTTAAAGAAAATAGCCTTACTATACTATGTTGTTTTTTAAAGAAAAAAGCCTTACTATACTATGTCGTTTTTTTAAAAAAAAAAAAGCCTTACTATACTATGTCGTTTTTAAAGAAAAAAGCCTTACTATACTATGTCGTTTTTTAATAAATCAAGCCTTACTATACTATGTCGTTTTTTAAAGAAAAAGTCTTACTATACTGTCCTTTTTTAATAAACAAAGCCTTACCATGTCGTTTTTTAAAGAAAAAAGCCTTACTATACTATGTCGTTTTTTTTAAGAAAAAAGCCTTACTATACTATGTCGTTTTTTAAAGAAAAAAAAGCCTTACAATACTATGTCGTTTTTTAAAGAAAAAAGCCTTACTATACTATGTCATTTTTTAATTTAAAAAAAAAAGCCTCATTATACTATGTCATTTTTTAATTAAAAAAAAAAGCCTTATTATACTATGTCGTTTTTTAAGAAAAAAAGCCTTACTATACCATGTCGTTTTTTAAAGAAAAAAGCCTTACTATACTATATCATTTTTTTAAAGAAAAAAGCCTTAGTATACTATGGCATTTTTAAAAAAAAAAGCCTTACTATACTATGTCGCTTTTTAATTTAAAAAAGCCTTACTATACTATTTCGTTTTTTGAGAAAAAAAGCCTAACTATACTGTGTCGTTTTTTGAGAAAAAAAGCCTTACTATACTATGTCGTTTTTTAATTTAAAAAAAGCCTTACTATACTATGTCTTTTTTTAAAGAAAAAAAGCCTTAGTACATGATGTCATTTTTTAAAGAAAAAAGCCATACTATACTATGTTGTTTTTTAATTTAAAAAAGCCTTACAATACTATGTCGTCTAAGAAAAAAAGCCTTACTATACTGTCATTTTTTAAAGAAAAAAGCCTTACTATACTATGTCATTTTTTAAAGAAAAAAGCCTTACTATACCATGTCGTTTTTTAAGAAAAAAGCCTCACTATACTATGTCGTTTTTTAAAGAAAAAAGCCTTACTATACTATGTCGTTTTTTAAAGAAAAACGCCTTACTATACTATGTCGTTTTTTAAAGAAAATAGCCTTACTATACTATGTCGTTTTTTAATAAACCAAGCCTTACTATACTATGTCGTTTTTTAAAGAAAAAGCCTTACTATACTATGTCATTTTTTGAGAAAAAAAAGCTTAACTATACTATGTCGTTTTTGAGAAAAAAAAGCTTAACAATACTATGTCGTTTTTAAAGAAAAAAGCCTTACTATACTATGTCGTTTTTTTAAGAAAATAGCCTTACTACACCATGTCGTTTTTTAATTTAAAAAAGCCTTATTATACTATGTCGTCTAAGAAAAAAAGCCTTACTATACTAGGTCGTCTAAGAAAAAAAGCCTTACTATACTATGTCAATTTTTTTTTAAAGCCTTACTATACTATGTCGGTTTTTTTTAAAAAGCCTTACTATACTATGTCGTTTTTTGAGAAAAAAGCCTTACTATACTATGTCATTTTTTAAATAAAAAAAGCCTTACTATACTATGTCATTTTTTTAATAAAGAAAAAAGCCTTACTATACTATGTCGTTTTTTTAAAGAAAAAAGCCTTACTAAACTATGTCGTTTTTTAAAGAAAAAGCCTTACTATACTATGTTGTTTTTTAAAGAAAATAGCCTTACTATACTATGTTGTTTTTTAATAAACCAAGCCTTACTATACTATGTCGTTTTTTAAAGAAAAAGCCTTACTATACTATGTCCTTTTTTAATAAACAAAGCCTTACCATGTCGTTTTTTTAAAGAAAAAAGCCTTACTATACTATGTCGTTTTTTTTAAGAAAAAAGCCTTACTATACTATGTCGTTTTTTAAAGAAAAAAAAGCCTTACAATACTATGTCGTTTTTTAAAGAAAAAAGCCTTACTATACTATGTCATTTTTTAATTAAAAAAAAAGCCTTATTATACTATGTCATTTTTTAATTTAAAAAAAAAGCCTTATTATACTATGTCGTTTTTTAAGAAAAAAAGCCTTACTATACCATGTCGTTTTTTAAAGAAAAAAGCCTCACTATACTATATCATTTTTTTAAAGAAAAAAGCCTTAGTATACTATGGCATTTAAAAAAAAAAAAGCCTTACTATACTATGTCGCTTTTTAATTTAAAAAAGCCTTACTATACTATTTCGTTTTTTGAGAAAAAAAGCCTAACTATACTGTGTCGTTTTTTGAGAAAAAAAGCCTTACTATACTATGTCGTTTTTTAATTTAAAAAAAGCCTTACTATACTATGTCATTTTTTTAAAGAAAAAAGCCTTACTATACTATGTCGTTTTTTAAAGAAAAAAGCCTTACTATACTAAGTCTTTTTTAAAGAAAAAAAGCCTTAGTACATGATGTCATTTTTTAAAGAAAAAAGCCATACTATACTATGTTGTTTTTTAATTTAAAAAAGCCTTACTATACTATGTCGTCTAAGAAAAAAAGCCTTACTATACTGTCATTTTTTAAAGAAAAAAGCCTTACTATACTATGTCATTTTTTAAAGAAAAAAGCCTTACTATACCATGTCGTTTTTTAAGAAAAAAGCCTCACTATACTATGTTGTTTTTTAAAGAAAATAGCCTTACTATACTATGTCGTTTTTTAATAAACCAAGCCTTACTATACTATGTTGTTTTTTAAAGAAAAAGCCTTACTATACTATGTCCTTTTTTAATAAACAAAGCCTTACCATGTCGTTTTTTTAAAGAAAAAAGCCTTACTATACTATGTCGTTTTTTTTAAGAAAAAAGCCTTACTATACTATGTCGTTTTTTAAAGAAAAAAAAGCCTTACAATACTATGTCGTTTTTTAAAGAAAAAAGCCTTACTATACTATGTCATTTTTTAATTTAAAAAAAAGCCTTATTATACTATGTCATTTTTTAATTTAAAAAAAAAGCCTTATTATACTATGTCGTTTTTTAAGAAAAAAAGCCTTACTATACCATGTCGTTTTTTAAAGAAAAAAGCCTCACTATACTATATCATTTTTTTAAAGAAAAAAGCCTTAGTATACTATGGCATTTAAAAAAAAAAAGCCTTACTATACTATGTCGCTTTTTAATTTAAAAAAGCCTTACTATATATACTATTTCGTTTTTTGAGAAAAAAAGCCTAACTATACTGTGTCGTTTTTTGAGAAAAAAAGCCTTACTATACTATGTCGTTTTTTAATTTAAAAAAAGCCTTACTATACTATGTCATTTTTTTAAAGAAAAAAGCCTTACTATACTATGTCGTTTTTTAAAGAAAAAAGCCTTACTATACTAAGTCTTTTTTAAAGAAAAAAAGCCTTAGTACATGATGTCATTTTTTAAAGAAAAAAGCCATACTATACTATGTTGTTTTTTAATTTAAAAAAGCCTTACTATACTATGTCGTCTAAGAAAAAAAGCCTTACTATACTGTCATTTTTTAAAGAAAAAAGCCTTACTATACTATGTCATTTTTTAAAGAAAAAAGCCTTACTATACCATGTCGTTTTTTAAGAAAAAAGCCTCACTATACTATGTCGTTTTTTAAAGAAAAAAGCCTTACTATACTATGTCGTTTTTTAAAGAAAAAAGCCTTACTATACTATGTTGTTTTTTAAAGAAAATAGCCTTACTATACTATGTTGTTTTTTAATAAACCAAGCCTTACTATACTATGTCGTTTTTTAAAGAAAAAGCCTTACTATACTATGTCATTTTTTGAGAAAAAAAAGCTTAACAATACTATGTCGTTTTTAAAGAAAAAAGCCTTACTATACTATGTCGTTTTTTTAAGAAAATAGCCTTACTACACCATGTCGTTTTTTAATTTAAAAAGCCTTACTATACTATGTCGTCTAAGAAAAAAAGCCTTACTATACTATGTCAATTTTTTTTTAAAGCCTTACTATACTATGTCGTTTTTTTTTAAAAAGCCTTACTATACTATGTCGTTTTTTGAGAAAAAAGCCTTACTATACTATGTCATTTTTTAAATAAAAAAAGCCTTACTATACTATATCATTTTTTTAATAAAGAAAAAAGCCTTACTGTACTATGTCGTTTTTTAAAGATAAAAGCCTTACTATACTATGTCGTTTTTTAAAGAAAATAGCCTTACTATACTATGTTGTTTTTTAAAGAAAAAAGCCTTACTATACTATGTCGTTTTTAAAGAAACAAGCCTTACTGTACTATGTCGTTTTTTAAAGAAAAAAGCCTTACTATACTATGTCGTTTTTTAAAGAAAATAGCCTTACTATACCATGTCGTTTTTTAATTTAAAAAAGCCTTACTATACTATGTCGTCTAAGAAAAAAAGCCTTACTATACTATGTCAATTTTTAAAAAAAGCCTTACTATACTATGTCGTTTTTTTAAAAGCCTTACTATAATATGTCATTTTTTGAGAAAAAAGCCTTACTATACTATGTCATTTTTTAAATAAAAAAAGCATTACCATACTATGTCATTTTTTTAATAAAGAAAAAAGCCTTACTATACTATGTCATTTTTTAAAGAAAAAAGCCTTACTGTACTATGTCGTTTTTTTAAGAAAATAGCCTTACTATACCATGTCGTTTTTTAATTTAAAAAAGCCTTACTATACTATTTCGTTTTTTTAAGAAAATAGCCTTACTACACCATGTCGTTTTTTAATTTAAAAAAGCCTTACTATACTATGTCGTCTAAGAAAAAAAGCCTTACTATACTATGTCAATTTTTTTTTAAAGCCTTACTATACTATGTCGTTTTTTTTTAAAAAGCCTTACTATACTATGTCGTTTTTTGAGAAAAAAGCCTTACTATACTATGTCATTTTTTAAATAAAAAAAGCCTTACTATACTATGTCATTTTTTTAATAAAGAAAAAAGCCTTACTATACTATGTCGTTTTTTAAAGAAAAAAGCCTTACTATACCATGTCGTTTTTTAAAGAAAAAAGCCTTACTATACTATATCATTTTTTTAAAGAAAAAAGCCTTAGTATACTATGGCATTTAAAAAAAAAAAAGCCTTACTATACTATGTCGCTTTTTAATTTAAAAAAGCCTTACTATACTATTTCGTTTTTTGAGAAAAAAAGCCTAACTATACTGTGTCGTTTTTTGAGAAAAAAAGCCTTACTATACTATGTCGTTTTTTAATTTAAAAAAAGCCTTACTATACTATGTCTTTTTTAAAGAAAAAAAGCCTTAGTACATGATGTCATTTTTTAAAGAAAAAAGCCATACTATACTATGTTGTTTTTTAATTTAAAAAAGCCTTACAATACTATGTCGTCTAAGAAAAAAAGCCTTACTATACTGTCATTTTTTAAAGAAAAAAGCCTTACTATACTATGTCATTTTTTAAAGAAAAAAGCCTTACTATACCATGTCGTTTTTTAAGAAAAAAGCCTCACTATACTATGTCGTTTTTTAAAGAAAAAAGCCTTACTATACTATGTCGTTTTTTAAAGAAAAAAGCCTTACTATACTATGTTGTTTTTTAAAGAAAATAGCCTTACTATACTATGTCGTTTTTTAATAAACCAAGCCTTACTATACTATGTCATTTTTTAAAGAAAAAGCCTTACTATACTATGTCATTTTTTGAGAAAAAAAAGCTTAACTATACTATGTCGTTTTTGAGAAAAAAAAGCTTAACAATACTATGTCGTTTTTAAAGAAAAAAGCCTTACTATACTATGTCGTTTTTTTAAGAAAATAGCCTTACTACACCATGTCGTTTTTTAATTTAAAAAAGCCTTACTATACTATGTCGTCTAAGAAAAAAAGCCTTACTATACTATGTCAATTTTTTTTTAAAAGCCTTACTATACTATGTCGTTTTTTTTTAAAAAGCCTTACTATACTATGTCGTTTTTTGAGAAAAAAGCCTTACTATACTATGTCATTTTTTAAATAAAAAAAGCCTTACTATACTATGTCATTTTTTTAATAAAGAAAAAAGCCTTACTATACTATGTCGTTTTTTAAAGAAAAAAGCCTTACTATACTATGTCGTTTTTTTAAAGAAAATAGCCTTACTATACTATATTGTTTTTTAAAGAAAAAAGCCTTACTATACTGTGTCGTTTTTAAAGAAACAAGCCTTACTGTACTATGTCGTTTTTTAAAGAAAAAAGCCTTACTATACTATGTCGTTTTTTTAAAGAAAATAGCCTTACTATACCATGTCGTTTTTTAATTTAAAAAAGCCTTACTATACTATGTTGTCTAAGAAAAAAAGCCTTACTATACTATGTCAATTTTTAAAAAAAGCCTTACTATACTATGTCGTTTTTTTTTTAAAAGCCTTACTATACTATGTCATTTTTTAAAGAAAAAAGCCTTACTGTACTATGTCGTTTTTTTAAGAAAATAGCCTTACTATACCATGTCGTTTTTTAATTTAAAAAAGCCTTACTATACTATGTCGTCTAAGAGAAAAAAGCCTTACTATACTATGTCATTTTTTTTAAAAAGCCTTACTATACTATGTCGTTTTTTTTCAAAAAGCCTTACTATAATATGTCGTTTTTTAATGAAAAAAGCCTTACTATACTATGTCGTTTTTTGAAGAAAAAAGCCTTACTATACTATGTCGTTTTTTAAAGAAAAAAGCCTTACTATACTATATCGTTTTTTAAAGAAAATAGCCTTACTGTACTATGTCGTTTTTTTAAGAAAATAGCCTAACTATACTATGTCGTTTTTTAAAAGAAAAAAGCCTTACTATACTATGTCGTTTTTTAAAGAAAAAAGCCTTACTATACTATGTCGTTTTTTTAAAGAAAAAAGCCTTACTATACTATGTCGTTTTTTTAAAAAAAGCCTTACTATACTATGTCAATTTTTTTAAAAAAAAGCCTTACTATACTATCGCTTTTTTCAGAAAAAAAGCCTTACTATACTAGGTCGTTTCTAAAGAAAAAAGCCTTACTATACTATTTCGTTTTTTAAAGAAAAAAGCCTTACTATACCATGTCGTTTTAAAAAAAAAGCCTTACTATACTATGTCGTTTTTTAAAGAAAAAAGCCTTACTATACTATGTCGTTTTTTAAAGAAAAAAGGCTTACTATACTATGTCATTTTTTAAAGAAAAAAGCCTTACTATACTATGTCGTTTTTTTTAAAAAAAAAGCCTTACTATACTATGTCGTTTTTAAAGAAAAAAGCCTTACTAAACTATGTCGTTTTTTAAAGAAAAAGCCTTACTATACTATGTTGTTTTTTAAAGAAAATAGCCTTACTATACTATGTCGTTTTTTAATAAACCAAGCCTTACTATACTATGTCGTTTTTTAAAGAAAAAGCCTTACTATACTATGTCCTTTTTTAATAAACAAAGCCTTACCATGTCGTTTTTTAAAGAAAAAAGCCTTACTATACTATGTCGTTTTTTTAAAGAAAAAAGCCTTACTATACTATGTCGTTTTTTAATTTAAAAAAAAGCCTTATTATACTATGTCATTTTTTAATTTAAAAAAAAAGCCTTATTATACTATGTCGTTTTTTAAGAAAAAAAGCCTTACTATACCATGTCGTTTTTTAAAGAAAAAAGCCTTACTATACTATATCATTTTTTTAAAGAAAAAAGCCTTAGTATACTATGGCATTTAAAAAAAAAAAAGCCTTACTATACTATGTCGCTTTTTAATTTAAAAAAGCCTTACTATACTATTTCGTTTTTTGAGAAAAAAAGCCTAACTATACTGTGTCGTTTTTTGAGAAAAAAAGCCTTACTATACTATGTCGTTTTTTAATTTAAAAAAAGCCTTACTATACTATGTCATTTTTTTAAAGAAAAAAGCCTTACTATACTATGTCGTTTTTTAAAGAAAAAAGCCTTACTATACTAAGTCTTTTTTTAAAGAAAAAAAGCCTTAGTACATGATGTCATTTTTTAAAGAAAAAAGCCATACTATACTATGTTGTTTTTTAATTTAAAAAAGCCTTACTATACTATGTCGTCTAAGAAAAAAAGCCTTACTATACTGTCATTTTTTAAAGAAAAAAGCCTTACTATACTATGTCATTTTTTAAAGAAAAAAGCCTTACTATACCATATCGTTTTTTAAGAAAAAAGCCTCACTATACTATGTCGTTTTTTAAAGAAAAAAGCCTTACTATACTATGTCGTTTTTTAAAGAAAAAAGCCTTACTATACTATGTTGTTTTTTAAAGAAAATAGCCTTACTATACTATGTTGTTTTTTAATAAACCAAGCCTTACTATACTATGTCGTTTTTTAAAGAAAAAGCCTTACTATACTATGTCATTTTTTGAGAAAAAAAAGCTTAACAATACTATGTCGTTTTTAAAGAAAAAAGCCTTACTATACTATGTCGTTTTTTTAAGAAAATAGCCTTACTACACCATGTCGTTTTTTAATTTAAAAAGCCTTACTATACTATGTCGTCTAAGAAAAAAAGCCTTACTATACTATGTCAATTTTTTTTAAAGCCTTACTATACTATGTCGTCTAAGAAAAAAAGCCTTACTATACTATGTCAATTTTTTTTTAAAGCCTTACTATACTATGTCGTTTTTTTTTAAAAAGCCTTACTATACTATGTCGTTTTTTGAGAAAAAAGCCTTACTATACTATGTCATTTTTTAAATAAAAAAAGCCTTACTATACTATATCATTTTTTTAATAAAGAAAAAAGCCTTACTATACTATGTCATTTTTTAAAGATAAAAGCCTTACTATACTATGTCGTTTTTTTAAAGAAAATAGCCTTACTATACTATGTTGTTTTTTAAAGAAAAAAGCCTTACTATACTATGTCGTTTTTTTAAAAAAAAAAAAGCCTTACTATACTATGTCGTTTTTAAAGAAAAAAGCCTTACTATACTATGTCGTTTTTTAATAAATCAAGCCTTACTATACTATGTCGTTTTTTAAAGAAAAAGTCTTACTATACTGTCCTTTTTTAATAAACAAAGCCTTACCATGTCGTTTTTTAAAGAAAAAAGCCTTACTATACTATGTCGTTTTTTTTAAGAAAAAAGCCTTACTATACTATGTCGTTTTTTAAAGAAAAAAAAGCCTTACAATACTATGTCGTTTTTTAAAGAAAAAAGCCTTACTATACTATGTCATTTTTTAATTTAAAAAAAAAAGCCTCATTATACTATGTCATTTTTTAATTAAAAAAAAAAGCCTTATTATACTATGTCGTTTTTTAAGAAAAAAAGCCTTACTATACCATGTCGTTTTTTAAAGAAAAAAGCCTTACTATACTATATCATTTTTTTAAAGAAAAAAGCCTTAGTATACTATGGCATTTTTAAAAAAAAAAGCCTTACTATACTATGTCGCTTTTTAATTTAAAAAAGCCTTACTATACTATTTCGTTTTTTGAGAAAAAAAGCCTAACTATACTGTGTCGTTTTTTGAGAAAAAAAGCCTTACTATACTATGTCGTTTTTTAATTTAAAAAAAGCCTTACTATACTATGTCTTTTTTTAAAGAAAAAAAGCCTTAGTACATGATGTCATTTTTTAAAGAAAAAAGCCATACTATACTATGTTGTTTTTTAATTTAAAAAAGCCTTACAATACTATGTCGTCTAAGAAAAAAAGCCTTACTATACTGTCATTTTTTAAAGAAAAAAGCCTTACTATACTATGTCATTTTTTAAAGAAAAAAGCCTTACTATACCATGTCGTTTTTTAAGAAAAAAGCCTCACTATACTATGTCGTTTTTTAAAGAAAAAAGCCTTACTATACTATGTCGTTTTTTAAAGAAAAACGCCTTACTATACTATGTCGTTTTTTAAAGAAAATAGCCTTACTATACTATGTCGTTTTTTAATAAACCAAGCCTTACTATACTATGTCGTTTTTTAAAGAAAAAGCCTTACTATACTATGTCATTTTTTGAGAAAAAAAAGCTTAACTATACTATGTCGTTTTTGAGAAAAAAAAGCTTAACAATACTATGTCGTTTTTAAAGAAAAAAGCCTTACTATACTATGTCGTTTTTTTAAGAAAATAGCCTTACTACACCATGTCGTTTTTTAATTTAAAAAAGCCTTATTATACTATGTCGTCTAAGAAAAAAAGCCTTACTATACTAGGTCGTCTAAGAAAAAAAGCCTTACTATACTATGTCAATTTTTTTTTAAAGCCTTACTATACTATGTCGGTTTTTTTTAAAAAGCCTTACTATACTATGTCGTTTTTTGAGAAAAAAGCCTTACTATACTATGTCATTTTTTAAATAAAAAAAGCCTTACTATACTATGTCATTTTTTTAATAAAGAAAAAAGCCTTACTATACTATGTCGTTTTTTTAAAGAAAAAAGCCTTACTAAACTATGTCGTTTTTTAAAGAAAAAGCCTTACTATACTATGTTGTTTTTTAAAGAAAATAGCCTTACTATACTATGTTGTTTTTTAATAAACCAAGCCTTACTATACTATGTCGTTTTTTAAAGAAAAAGCCTTACTATACTATGTCCTTTTTTAATAAACAAAGCCTTACCATGTCGTTTTTTTAAAGAAAAAAGCCTTACTATACTATGTCGTTTTTTTTAAGAAAAAAGCCTTACTATACTATGTCGTTTTTTAAAGAAAAAAAAGCCTTACAATACTATGTCGTTTTTTAAAGAAAAAAGCCTTACTATACTATGTCATTTTTTAATTAAAAAAAAAGCCTTATTATACTATGTCATTTTTTAATTTAAAAAAAAAGCCTTATTATACTATGTCGTTTTTTAAGAAAAAAAGCCTTACTATACCATGTCGTTTTTTAAAGAAAAAAGCCTCACTATACTATATCATTTTTTTAAAGAAAAAAGCCTTAGTATACTATGGCATTTAAAAAAAAAAAAGCCTTACTATACTATGTCGCTTTTTAATTTAAAAAAGCCTTACTATATATACTATTTCGTTTTTTGAGAAAAAAAGCCTAACTATACTGTGTCGTTTTTTGAGAAAAAAAGCCTTACTATACTATGTCGTTTTTTAATTTAAAAAAAGCCTTACTATACTATGTCATTTTTTTAAAGAAAAAAGCCTTACTATACTATGTCGTTTTTTAAAGAAAAAAGCCTTACTATACTAAGTCTTTTTTAAAGAAAAAAAGCCTTAGTACATGATGTCATTTTTTAAAGAAAAAAGCCATACTATACTATGTTGTTTTTTAATTTAAAAAAGCCTTACTATACTATGTCGTCTAAGAAAAAAAGCCTTACTATACTGTCATTTTTTAAAGAAAAAAGCCTTACTATACTATGTCATTTTTTAAAGAAAAAAGCCTTACTATACCATGTCGTTTTTTAAGAAAAAAGCCTCACTATACTATGTCGTTTTTTAAAGAAAAAAGCCTTACTATACTATGTCGTTTTTTAAAGAAAAAAGCCTTACTATACTATGTTGTTTTTTAAAGAAAATAGCCTTACTATACTATGTTGTTTTTTAATAAACCAAGCCTTACTATACTATGTCGTTTTTTAAAGAAAAAGCCTTACTATACTATGTCATTTTTTGAGAAAAAAAAGCTTAACAATACTATGTCGTTTTTAAAGAAAAAAGCCTTACTATACTATGTCGTTTTTTTAAGAAAATAGCCTTACTACACCATGTCGTTTTTTAATTTAAAAAGCCTTACTATACTATGTCGTCTAAGAAAAAAAGCCTTACTATACTATGTCAATTTTTTTTTAAAGCCTTACTATACTATGTCGTTTTTTTTTAAAAAGCCTTACTATACTATGTCGTTTTTTGAGAAAAAAGCCTTACTATACTATGTCATTTTTTAAATAAAAAAAGCCTTACTATACTATATCATTTTTTTAATAAAGAAAAAAGCCTTACTATACTATGTCGTTTTTTAAAGATAAAAGCCTTACTATACTATGTCGTTTTTTAAAGAAAATAGCCTTACTATACTATGTTGTTTTTTAAAGAAAAAAGCCTTACTATACTATGTCGTTTTTAAAGAAACAAGCCTTACTGTACTATGTCGTTTTTTAAAGAAAAAAGCCTTACTATACTATGTCGTTTTTTAAAGAAAATAGCCTTACTATACCATGTCGTTTTTTAATTTAAAAAAGCCTTACTATACTATGTCGTCTAAGAAAAAAAGCCTTACTATACTATGTCAATTTTTAAAAAAAGCCTTACTATACTATGTCGTTTTTTTAAAAGCCTTACTATAATATGTCATTTTTTGAGAAAAAAGCCTTACTATACTATGTCATTTTTTAAATAAAAAAAGCATTACCATACTATGTCATTTTTTTAATAAAGAAAAAAGCCTTACTATACTATGTCATTTTTTAAAGAAAAAAGCCTTACTGTACTATGTCGTTTTTTTAAGAAAATAGCCTTACTATACCATGTCGTTTTTTAATTTAAAAAAGCCTTACTATACTATGTCGTCTAAGAGAAAAAAGCCTTACTATACTATGTCATTTTTTTTTAAAAAGCCTTACTATACTATGTCGTTTTTTTTCAAAAAGCCTTACTATACTATGTCGTTTTTTAATGAAAAAAGCCTTACTATACTATGTCGTTTTTTTTTAAGAAAATAGCCTTACTATACTATGTTGTTTTTTAAAGAAAAAAGCCTTACTATACCATGTCGTTTTTTAATTTAAAAAAGCCTTACTATACTATGTCGTCTAAGAAAAAAAGCCTTACTATACTATGTCAATTTTTAAAAAAAGCCTTACTATACTATGTCGTTTTTTTTAAAAGCCTTACTATACTATGTCATTTTTTGAGAAAAAAGCCTTACTATACTATGTCATTTTTTAAATAAAAAAAGCATTACCATACTATGTCATTTTTTAATAAAGAAAAAAGCCTTACTATACTATGTCATTTTTTAAAGAAAAAAGCCTTACTGTACTATGTCGTTTTTTTAAGAAAATAGCCTTACTATACCATGTCGTTTTTTAATTTAAAAAAGCCTTACTATACTATGTCGTCTAAGAGAAAAAAGCCTTACTATACTATGTCATTTTTTTTAAAAAGCCTTACTATACTATGTCGTTTTTTTTCAAAAAGCCTTACTATACTATGTCGTTTTTTAATGAAAAAAGCCTTACTATACTATGTCGTTTTTTGAAGAAAAAAGCCTTACTATACTATGTCGTTTTTTAAAGAAAAAAGCCTTACTATACTATATCGTTTTTTAAAGAAAATAGCCTTACTGTACTATGTCGTTTTTTTAAGAAAATAGCCTAACTATACTATGTCGTTTTTTTAATTAAAAAAGCCTTACTATACTATGTCGTTTTTTTTTAAAAAGCCTTACTATTATACTATGTCGTTTTTTAAAAAAAAGCCTTACTATACTGTGTCGTTTTTTGAGAAAAAAAAGCTTAACTATACTATGTCGTTTTTGAGAAAAAAAAGCTTAACAATACTATGTCGTTTTTAAAGAAAAAAGCCTTACTATACTATGTCGTTTTTTGAAGAAAAAAGCCTTACTATACAATGTCGTTTTTTAAAGAAAAAAGCCTTACTATACTATGTCGTTTTTTAAAGAAAAAAGCCTTACTATACTATGTCGTTTTTTTAAAGAAAAAAGCCTTACTATACTATGTCGTTTTTTTAAAAAAAGCCTTACTATACTATGTCAATTTTTAAAAAAAAAAGCCTTACTATACTATCGCTTTTTTCAGAAAAAAAGCCTTACTATACTATGTCGTTTCTAAAGAAAAAAGCCTTACTATACGATTTCGTTTTTTAAAGAAAAAAGCCTTACTATACCATGTCGTTTTAAAAAAAAAGCCTTACTATACTATGTCGTTTTTTAAAGAAAAAAGCCTTACTATACTATGTCGTTTTTTAAAGAAAAAAGCCTTACTATACTTTGTCGTTTTTTTAAGAAAAAAGCCATCCTATACTATGTTGTTTTTTAATTTAAAAAAGCCTTACTATACTATGTCGTTTTTTAAAGAAAAAAGCCTTACTATACTATGTCATTTTTTAAAGAAAAAAGCCTTACTATACTATGTCGTTTTTAAAAAAAAAAAAGCCTTACTATACTATGTCGTTTTTAAAGAAAAAAGCCTTACTATATTATGTCGTTTTTTAAAGAAAAAGCCTTACTATACTATGTTGTTTTTTAAAGAAAATAGCCTTACTATACTATGTCGTTTTTTAATAAACCAAGCCTTACTATACTATGTCGTTTTTTAAAGAAAAAGCCTTACTATACCATGTTGTTTTTTAAAGAAAAAAGCCTTACTATACTATGTCGTTTTTAAAGAAACAAGCCTTACTGTACTATGTCGTTTTTTAAAGAAAAAAGCCTTACTATACTATGTCGTTTTTTAAAGAAAATAGCCTTACTATACCATGTCGTTTTTTAATTTAAAAAAGCCTTACTATACTATGTCGTCTAAGAAAAAAAGCCTTACTATACTATGTCAATTTTTAAAAAAAGCCTTACTATACTATGTCGTTTTTTTTTAAAAGCCTTACTATACTATGTCATTTTTTGAGAAAAAAGCCTTACTATACTATGTCATTTTTTAAATAAAAAAAGCATTACCATACTATGTCATTTTTTTAATAAAGAAAAAAGCCTTACTATACTATGTCATTTTTTAAAGAAAAAAGCCTTACTGTACTATGTCGTTTTTTTAAGAAAATAGCCTTACTATACCATGTCGTTTTTTAATTTAAAAAAGCCTTACTATACTATGTCGTCTAAGAGAAAAAAGCCTTACTATACTATGTCATTTTTTTTAAAAAGCCTTACTATACTATGTCGTTTTTTTTCAAAAAGCCTTACTATACTATGTCGTTTTTTAATGAAAAAAGCCTTACTATACTATGTCGTTTTTTTTTAAGAAAATAGCCTTACTATACTATGTTGTTTTTTAAAGAAAAAAGCCTTACTATACCATGTCGTTTTTTAATTTAAAAAAGCCTTACTATACTATGTCGTCTAAGAAAAAAAGCCTTACTATACTATGTCAATTTTTAAAAAAAGCCTTACTATACTATGTCGGTTTTTTTTTAAAAGCCTTACTATACTATGTCATTTTTTGAGAAAAAAGCCTTACTATACTATGTCATTTTTTAAATAAAAAAAGCATTACCATACTATGTCATTTTTTAATAAAGAAAAAAGCCTTACTATACTATGTCATTTTTTAAAGAAAAAAGCCTTACTGTACTATGTCGTTTTTTTAAGAAAATAGCCTTACTATACCATGTCGTTTTTTAATTTAAAAAAGCCTTACTATACTATGTTGTCTAAGAGAAAAAAGCCTTACTATACTATGTCATTTTTTTTAAAAAGCCTTACTATACTATGTCGTTTTTTTTCAAAAAGCCTTACTATACTATGTCGTTTTTTAATGAAAAAAGCCTTACTATACTATGTCGTTTTTTGAAGAAAAAAGCCTTACTATACTATGTCGTTTTTTAAAGAAAAAAGCCTTACTATACTATATCGTTTTTTAAAGAAAATAGCCTTACTGTACTATGTCGTTTTTTTAAGAAAATAGCCTAACTATACTTTGTCGTTTTTTTAATTAAAAAAGCCTTACTATACTATGTCGTTTTTTTTAAAAAAGCCTTACTATTATACTATGTCGTTTTTTAAAAAAAAGCCTTACTATACTGTGTCGTTTTTTTGAGAAAAAAAAGCTTAACTATACTATGTCGTTTTTGAGAAAAAAAAGCTTAACAATACTATGTCGTTTTTAAAGAAAAAAGCCTTACTATACTATGTCGTTTTTTGAAGAAAAAAGCCTTACTATACAATGTCGTTTTTTAAAGAAAAAAGCCTTACTATACTATGTCGTTTTTTAAAGAAAAAAGCCTTACTATACTATGTCGTTTTTTTAAAGAAAAAAGCCTTACTATACTATGTCGTTTTTTTAAAAAAAGCCTTACTATACTATGTCAATTTTTGAAAAAAAAAGCCTTACTATACTATCGCTTTTTTCAGAAAAAAAGCCTTACTATACTATGTCGTTTCTAAAGAAAAAAGCCTTACTATACGATTTCGTTTTTTAAAGAAAAAAGCCTTACTATACCATGTCGTTTTAAAAAAAAAGCCTTACTATACTATGTCGTTTTTTAAAGAAAAAAGCCTTACTATACTATGTCGTTTTTTAAAGAAAAAAGCCTTACTATACTTTGTCGTTTTTTTAAGAAAAAAGCCATCCTATACTATGTTGTTTTTTAATTAAAAAAAGCCTTACTATACTATGTCGTTTTTTAAAGAAAAAAGCCTTACTATACTATGTCATTTTTTAAAGAAAAAAGCCTTACTATACTATGTCGTTTTAAAAAAAAAAAAGCCTTACTATACTATGTCGTTTTTAAAGAAAAAAGCCTTACTATATTATGTCGTTTTTTAAAGAAAAAGCCTTACTATACTATGTTGTTTTTTAAAGAAAATAGCCTTACTATACTATGTCGTTTTTTAATAAACCAAGCCTTACTATACTATGTCGTTTTTTAAAGAAAAAGCCTTACTATACTGTCCTTTTTTAATAAACAAAGCCTTACCATGTCGTTTTTTAAAGAAAAAAGCCTTACTATACTATGTCGTTTTTTAAGAAAAAAGCCTTACTATACTATGTCGTTTTTTAAAGAAAAAAAAGCCTTACAATACTATGTCGTTTTTTAAAGAAAAAAGCCTTACTATACTATGTCATTTTTTAATTAAAAAAAAAGCCTTATTATACTATGTCATTTTTTAATTTAAAAAAAAGCCTTATTATACTATGTCGTTTTTTAAGAAAAAAAGCCTTACTATACCATGTCGTTTTTTAAAGAAAAAAGCCTTACTATACTATATCATTTTTTTAAAGAAAAAAGCCTTAGTATACTATGGCATTTAAAAAAAAAAAGCCTTACTATACTATGTCGCTTTTTAATTTAAAAAAGCCTTACTATACTATTTCGTTTTTTGAGAAAAAAAGCCTAACTATACTATGTCGTTTTTTGAGAAAAAAAGCCTTACTATACTATGTCGTTTTTTAATTTAAAAAAAGCCTTACTATACTATGTCATTTTTTTAAAGAAAAAAGCCTTACTATACTATGTCGTTTTTTAAAGAAAAAAGCCTTACTATACTATGTCTTTTTTAAAAGAAAAAAAGCCTTAGTACATGATGTCATTTTTTAAAGAAAAAAGCCATACTATACTATGTTGTTTTTTAATTTAAAAAAGCCTTACTATACTGTGTCGTCTAAGAAAAAAAGCCTTACTATACTGTCATTTTTTAAAGAAAAAAGCCTTACTATACTATGTCATTTTTTAAAGAAAAAAGCCTTACTATACCATGTCGTTTTTTAAGAAAAAAGCCTCACTCTACTATGGTGTTTTTTTAAAGAAAAAAGCCTTACTATACTATGTCGTTTTTTAAAGAAAAAACCCTTACTATACTGTCGTTTTTTAAAGAAAAAAGCCTTACTATACCATGGCATTTTATTTAAAAAAGCCTTACTATACTATGTCGCATTTTAATTTAAAAAAGCCTTACTATACTATGTCATTTTTTGAGAAAAAAAGCCTAACTATACTGTCGTTTTTTGAGAAAAAAAGCCGTACTATACTATGTCGTTTTTTAATTTAAAAAAAGCCTTACAATACTATGTCATTTTTTTAAAGAAAAAAGCCTTACTATACTATGTCTTTTTTTAAGAAAAAAGCCTTACTACACTGTCGTTTTTTTAAGAAAAAAGCCATACTATACTATGTCGTTTTTTAATTTAAAAAAGCCTTACTATACTATGTCGTCTAAGAAAAAAAGCCTTACTATACTGTTGTTTTTTTAAAATAAAAAAGCCTTCCTATACTATGTCGTTTTTTTTTAAAGAAAAAAGCATTCTATACTATGTCGTTTTTTAAAAAAAAAAGCCTTACTTTACTAAGTCGTTTTTTAAAGAAAAAAGCCTCACTACACTATGTTGTTTTTTTTAAAGAAAAAAGCCTTACTATACCATGTCGTTTTTTAAAGAAAAGCCTTACTATACTATGTCGTTTTTTAAATAAAAAAAGCCTTACTATACTATGTTGTTTTTTAATTAAAAAAGCCTTACTACACTGTCATTTTTGAAAGAAAAAAGCCTTACTATACTATGTTGTTTTTTTAAATAAAAAAAAGCCTTACTATACTACGTTGTTTTTTAATTAAAAAACCCTTACTATACTATGTTGTTTTTTAAAGAAAAAAGCCTTACTATGCTATGTCGTTTTTAAAGAAAAAAAGCCCTACTATACTATGTCGTTTTTTAAAGAAAAAAGCCTTACTATACTGTCGTTTTTTAAAGAAAAAAGCCTTACTATACTACGTCATTTTTTAATTTAAAAAAGCCTTACTATACTATGTTGTTTTTTAAAGAAAAAAGCCTTACTATACTATGTCGTTTTTTTAAGAAAATTGCCTTACTATACTATGTCGTTTTTTAACTTAAAAAATCCTTACTATACTATGTGGTTTTTTTTAAGAAAAAATCCTTACTATACTATGTCGTTTTTTTTTTAAAGAAAAAAGCCTTACTATACTATGTCGTTTTTTTAAATAAAAAAAGCCTTACTATACTATGTCGTTTTTCAATTAAAAAAGCCTTCCCATACTATGTCGTTTTTTGAGTAAAAAAAAACCCTTACTGTACATGGTTGTGTTTTTTTTCAAAGAAAAATAGCTTTACAAAAAAATTACTTACGGCGGCCCGGTGCTGAGAGTGCTTAGCGTGTCGGCCTCACAGCTTTGGGGTTCCGGGTTCAAGTCCAGGTCGTCTCATCTGTGTGGACTTTGCATGTTCTCCACCGTCTTTTGTGGGTTTCCTCTGGGTACTCCGGCTTCCTCTCACATTCCAAAAACATGCATGGTAAGCTGAATGGACACTCTAAATTACCCCTAGGTATGGGTGTGAGTGTGCATGGTAGTCCGTCTCCTTGTGCCCTGCGATCGGCTGGCCACCGATTCAGGGCGTCCCCTGCCTCTGGCCCGGAGACAGCTGGGATTGGTTCCAGCACCCCCCGTGATCCTAAAGAGGATAAAGCGGTTCAGAAAATTAGATGAGAGAAAAAAGGGCTTACTATACTTAGTCATTTTTTAAGAAAAAGAGCCTTACCTTTACTTTCTAAGAAAAAAAAGCCTTACTAGACTTGTTCTTTTTTTTTTAAGAAAAAAGGCTTACTATACAATGTATAGTAATGCTTTTATTAGACTCAATTTTTTTTTTAAAGAAAAAAACCTTACTATATCTAGTTATTTTTTCAAGAAAAAAAGCCTTACTATATTTGGTCATTTTTTAAGAAAAAAAGCCTTACCATACATGAGTATTTATTTTTTTAAGGAATATGGCTTACAATACATGGTCTTTATTTTATTTTTAAACAAATCTTAATATAAATGCTCTTTTTTTTTAAGAAAATGCACATGTGCACACCAATGGGTTGAGGTCAAACCATCAGTCATTAGAGGGCCTCTCTGATCTCTTTTGTTGATTGGGATAACATATCCTGGCTGCGATAGATCAACGAGAAGACGAAAAAAAATGCAGTAGCAGTTGTTTATTTAGAGAAGGGGAGTCAGGAAGTGGATGTGACAAGGAAAACGTGGCGGCCAAACCAAACAGAAAGCAGCCGGCTAACGTGGGGGTGGAGAGGCAGACGCCCGTGTCTGGATGAGGAGGGACCTCGGAGGGAAGCTACTGTGGAGGAAGAAAAAGATGGACTCAGAGATATCAAATCCAAGTGTCTCATCTAATCCACATATCCAGCGCTACAATAAAGCAGACGGGACTTGCCCTTTCGATTTGGAGAAATGTCCACAAATAGTTGATCTTTCAGGCAAAAAGGTTGGTCACCCCCCCAATGAAATTTAATGTAGAAGTAGAAGGAGAGATTCCAGACAGAATATTGGCAATAGAAGGACGTGCCCACGTATATTGACCTTTCGATTCCACACAGGCTGCTGACTGAGGTTATCAGCGAATTTGAAGAATCCTGCTGATAGGATGCAAGAACTTGCAGGTATTTAACACACGCACACACACAGTTCTTCATACATTAAAGAATAAAAAAAGAAGACTTAAATGAAGGAAAAAAATACAAAAGAGCTTATTGTAAAAATCACAAGCACGCTCGAACATTGAATTCAATTGCATTTTTTAATGTCGCTCATAAAATTACAGATCATCAGATCAAATGTTCAGATTGTAGTCCTAATTAAATATACTATTTTGGTCTTTTCAATGTATCCTCTTAAGGAGTGGACTGCATAAAAATGGTTTTGCATATTTTGGGGGAAAATGATAGGGAGGTTGGTCTTTTTTATTCTGATTGTTTTATAGCTTACAGTTTGCTTTTAGGCAGTTGGTAGTATACATTGTCAGATTGGAACACAAGGCACACTTGTTTGAAGCCTAAAGGCAAATATATTTTAGATCACAGATTTGTTCTGTGCTCAAAGACAAAAAAAAGGAATTTCACTGAAATCTGTAACTCAACATGAGAAAGCCTTTGGGACAAAATGGTCTCTTCAAAGCTATTTTTACAGCATCTTCAGGGTACTTTTCACATTTGAACTGCTCAGATATCCATTTCAAACTGTGCATCATCACCTTAAAACACAAACACAACAGTTTAGATTTGTGTCCCAGCCGTTCAAAATGTCATTCACATTTTGGGAAACATTTGCTTTTCAGCATATAAATTCACTGCAACCAAGAGCCAAACAATTGAAATAAAAACATTAACTACCGTGGTAACCACAGATGGTTGCATCCTACTGCACAAACCCAATTGTGACCTTTAAGTGTAATATTTTCATTTTACACATTTGTGCAAATCACAAAATTCTTTTATTTTGCAAATTTTCAGTTAACCTTTTAGGGTTAATTTTTTTCTAGACTTTTTTCACAGTTTGGCTGGGCCTTCAACTAGTACTCAAATGCAACTTGTTTTTTTCCTCAACTGTTATGTAAACAGGTCTTTATTTAGCCTGTTGTTTTCCATTTTACTATTGTTACTCTAACATATTTTTGTTCTTGGTTTTGGACAAAAATAAAAAAATTCCCTCCCAAAAAGGCAATTTATACTCCAGTGCCACTTGCATATTTTTCCTCCCTCGTCATTGTGTATTCTTTGGCTAGTTTGGATTATAGTCCAAAAAATACAGCACTCTTTTTAATCTTGACTCAAATTGATGACATCATTTACGTTCTGATGGATATATTATTACCTGTGGTGTTGCTAGGTGACACTCCGCTGCTGTTCAGCATTTCTCCATCACTGGCCTTGTTGTTGGTTCCTGCAGATGGAGGACTCGTCACACCAGGAATGTCTGGAAGACCACGTGGGGGGGTTTTGGCCAGAGGGGAACTGCGACGCCCCAGTAGGAACTTTCGATCATAGATGATCCTGGTCCCTTTAAAGAGGAAAAACAAATATGTATCATTACAAAACAGATAAAGATGCATTTCTAATGCACTGGACATTATCTGCTTGAGTTTTTATTTTTTTACTCATCCATCAAATTTCTATAGTACAGCTGCATCTTATCCCAGTTTGGAACGACAACTACTACAGTCACATTCATGACTTTTATTTTCCTGACTGAAAAATTTTCAACTTATTTTTTTCTACATCCGGTTCTCAAATGTGTGCTCGTCCCTTGACGAGTTCCGCGTCGAAAAAAACTTGTTTTTAACAAGTCCAAATACCATGACGTTCAAACCATTTGAAGTTTTTTTCTTCATTTCTAACTTTTTTTGCAATGAATAAGTTAGCTCTCTTCAAACTTAGCAAATTGTAGCATAGCTTTCGCAGTTTAGCATGTCCTTGCCAAACATTTGCCATCTGTAAAAAACACTCCACGAAGAACCTAAATGATGATGTTGGGGGGGAACAAAAATGTACGTACCACCGGGGGTAGTGCTGAAAGGAGTGCCCCCGGGAGTGGTGGAGTAATCTTGGGGCATGTGCTCGGCATCGTGGATGTCGACCCTCCTGCAGTTTGACGGGATGGTCGTCGCATTGCTCGTCTGGCAATCGGTGGACATGTTCTCCAAATATCACGTTTCAAGTGGGACTAAACAGCTAACTAACTAAACAATCTACTTTAACGCAAGTACACTAAAACAGTCGAGCGTCCACCACCACCACGCGGTGCGTCGGATCCGACTACTGTCGCGCAAACCGAATAAATACCTGATATCCTTAAGTGCAAAATATTGAAATGTCGATGAAAAATGTCACATTTCAGCAGGCACGCACGCAGAGACGCCTGTTCAGGTTCTTTGCTGCAAGGAGCTGAACACGTCCCTCCACTTAAACACGCACACAAGCAAAGCACAGGAGAGACAAACAAGCCAAGTTAAACATCGACAAGTGGCGTGCGAATACTGCCACCTGGCGGCCAACAGTCGATAATGCAATAGGCAAAGCGACGAAGTTAGCGGCAGCCATATTGGTGGGGGCGACATTCCCATCGAATCCAATGCAGGGACGTTTGAATGATGTCTATAAAAACAATATATGTTAAAAAGAAAGAAAAAAGAAGAATCCTTACAATTAAAAAATATGAAATCTCACTGAGGGTGTTGCTGTACATATGGTAAATTATGTCATGTATCTTAATAAAAAAAAACAAAAGCATAATTCATTTCTTTATTAATTATGTAAATGTTGAGCTGGTGTACAGAGAAGGTTGTCAACAGATGTTTTTGGATTTGATTGAATTGAAAATTTTCTATAAGTCGACTTCAAATTCATGTTTGATTCCCCATAATAATAATAATAATTTTAAAAAATGAATGCAAACAAAACAAGTTCAAATACCTGCAAGACCCTCATTCATCATCAGGTGCAGGCATTAACCAAAACTCAACAGTCTTTTTCTAGCTACATCTGTATGTTTGATGCTAAAAGTACATCCAGAACATAAAAAGAATCCCAGTTGACATGTAAGGGTGCATAGCATTCTAAGTAAATATATATATTCTCATATATATATTCATAATTTATATATATATATATATATATAGCCTTTGATGTTAAAAATGTTTTCTGTGCATGTGTGCATTTGCATTCCTTAGTATTGAGTAATATGCTATTGCGTTTATATCCATCCATTCTAAAAGGAAAATACAGTACATGTCTTCCCTAATTTTTGCAATGGAAGTATTTTTGCATGAATTGGTGCGTGGTGTCACTTCAGTCGTCTCTTCAGCAGTATTAAAGAGTCCTTCTGCGTGCACATGACAAGACTTCTGCACATTCAACGCATCACCATTTGGAAGCCTTTGAAAGATATACTGTACAGTATTGGGTAAGGCGTGGCAGGAGGGGATTGGGGGTGGGCTGTGTTGAGGGAAAAGACTGGTCACCGTTCAACCACCGGAGCCACCAAGATTCTATGTTGCGCCATCTATTCGACCCCCAGCCCCTACCCAACCCTGACATCAGTAGCAGCCCCTGCTTCCAAAAACAATTAGGAAGCCCTTATGAGCAAAACAAAATGGGGAGCTTAGCAAATCACTTCTTTTCTTTACCTCATTGATATATTGAAAAATACCAATTACAAAATATAGTCGTTGGATGTTTGGATGAAAAAAAATAGAACAACAAAAAGTGGCTCCATTCAAATAAATGTAACGTTTGCAATGGTGATGATCAACAGCAATTACGGTGTGCAGTATACATTATCTGCTATAGTAAAGAGTTAATACAACACACATCAATTACGGTATTACCAAGACTTTACATTCATCTGTGGCTACTAAAAAAGATCACGTGACCGATCCGTGTTTATTGCAACATTTTGAGAGACTAAAAACTGAGAGTGACAAAAACAACCAGATAAAAAATGGGCTCACGGGATATGACGAGT
This sequence comes from Stigmatopora argus, assembly GCF_051989625.1. NCBI lineage: Eukaryota > Metazoa > Chordata > Actinopteri > Syngnathiformes > Syngnathidae > Stigmatopora > Stigmatopora argus. The sequence continues at coordinate 8,641,609 of NC_135391.1, read as the reverse complement.
GGGATATTTACGTTTAGGTAAATCAATCTTTTAACATAGGAATTCTCTTAGACAACAAATAAAAGAAACACTGATCTGCATGGTGAGATTTTCCTTAAGCATAACTGTAATATAAAACAAACGGCTCTAAATATTATCTCCAAAGAGGCAAAGTGATCAATTGTGTAATTCTAATGTATTGACATCATTTCTGAATGGAGTAAAGCTACATCTAACAGATTGAAAGCATAACTGTGACCCCCTTCACAATCCTCTCTCCATGTTCTTTTGTCACTGCACTTATTGCTTCTTCTCAATAACTCGACACATTTGAGCGAGGGTGGGCTCACAGTATTGGGTCAGACTCCCTTCACAGTGATTGCTGGCCGACTCTGCTACACATCCATAAATGGCCAAGGAGACATACATGAGAGCTCAACACATCTGCGACGCTCACCATTGTAGTCTCGTGGATGAGGGTGACAGGACTGCTACATTGCTTGGGGTCATAATAGGATGGAAAATGAACTTAAAACAAAACAAAAATTTGGACGCAACTCATGCCTTATTGGGGAAGGTGCAACACGTCCAAACACGCCACAAACTACAACATGTCGAACTCTCTACATGTCAAGTCAGATAGGGGAAAGCACATGGAGAGCATGGGAAAAGGTAGGTCACATTTGTGTGTAGTTGTTCACATAACGATATGAACATAGTTTAGGGTTCAGATTGAATGGAAGAAGTGGGAGGAATACTAAAGCAGCCAAATAACAATGGAACAGTTTAGTGCATACAATAATATGTACAATACATATATATATATCTTAGGTGAAAGTTGTAGCACTATGTATTAAATTCCAATTTGTAGTGATGCTTTTTGTAGACGATGTTGTAGGTCATTCTCATGATTAACTAGAGGTGTTTTTGCTCCCATTTTATTGAAAGTGGTTTGAATACTTATTAGTTTCTAGAAAATGTCTCCCGAATACATAGTTCACATTGGAAGCCCACCTTTCCGCCCCCCACCCACACACCTTTGGGATTCATAGTTTTAAGACAGGCCATGCGGCGGCAGACGCTCATGCTGACATACACAACAGGAAGCATGTTTTGGGTGCTATTTTTTCATCAGTTTTGTTTTATAGGAAATCATGCTTCTAGTTTAGTGGTTGATTATTTGTCCTTATGTTTTTTTTGTTTTTATATTTTTTGGTATTTTTTTTTCTAAATAAAAAAAAATAAAGTTGATAACAAACCACAATTTTTCCTTCCAGTATGTGCGACAGCAGTGAATAGATTTCCTTTGTCTGCCTTTTTATGTTTGTCTGTGAGTGCTCTTCAGTTTGTGTCAACTGCTGATGGTCATGTGTCCATGTAGGAGGTTTTGGGGGACGGGCTCGACTCCTGCAGAGAACTCTGAGGAGAAAGGAAGACATGCGCAGTTAGGACATTTTCATTATTTTCATCCAACTGCAATAAAAATCACTTTTGATGATCCCTAAAGGCTTTCTGGCATGCAGGCTATGGTAGTTAAACCTTTGATTCAACCTTTACAATTGCTGGCCATGTCAATACTGTATAACGCTGCCTTGAAAATGTTTTGACATACGTATCTTAAAAGATATATTTTGCTTGAGTAAACAATTTGGTGATTGTCTCACCGCAGTCTCTCTTGGTGTGCATCGCTGTACTGTAATTGCCTAGGAATACCACAAAACGATGGCAAATCTCTAAATGAAGCTCATCAATTCACTTCAACAGTTCTTTGGCACCAAGATGCCATCATATGGTCTCAGCACATAATAAAAGTTAAGTGCAAATAATGGAGAATAGGCTTCTCCAAATATTGACAAATGGGTGGACGTTCGCCATAATATAATCTCATTAATTCCAATATTTGGCATGTATCAATCCTCCTGTTCTCTGAGCCATAACATTGGCAGAGGTTGTTTAAATTTTGGCTGTCATTTTCATGAAATATCAGCAATTTGAGGAAAGTCATGGCCCCACTGTTGGAAATGACTAGTAACACAAACATGCATGCACACACACACACTTTGACTTTGAGAGCAACCTTATTTCTTTTAATTTTTTATCTGTGCACACGAAACCTCTGTCTTAAAAAAACAAAAAAAGGCCCACCCTTGCTTTGCTACTACACGAACAATATAATTAAAGCAGAATACAATGATTTGGAAACCCATTTTCAACCCCATATGCATTGCAAAGAAAATATATTTAATTTTCTAACCAATCAATAGAATACTAATTAACATTGCAAATGATGTAAAATGATGTTATAGGTTAAAGTCATCCATACATTTTGCTGCACCTGCATCACATCGTTCGAGGATTAGTGGTGAAGTTAAAAAGGTACATTTAGTGGAATTTAATCCACATGAAGAGTGGATTAAATAGTCTCACCCAGCACACGTCATAACGAAGCGCACTGTGGGAGAATCCCGTACCTGCAAGAAAAGCAGCGCTCAGCCTGCCTCACTGCTTAACTCGTCGCAGGCTGGCACATTTCACTATTTGAGCACCTTTCTTCACAGTATCCACAGTATCGGGCTACAGTCGGAAGAAGAGATGGGATGGCGGGGGGCGGAACCAAAGGTGGGAGGGTATATTAGTGAAGGGGAACCAGAAAGGCAAGAGAAGAGGATGGAGAGAATCAAAAGTCAGAGGCCAAGAGAGAGGGAAACAACGTAGGGGAGAAGGAAATGATATATACACATAAATATAGAAACATTCAGGCAAGGATTGAAATGATGACTGGCATCGGAAAATAAGGGACGGTAAGAACCACGTACCCCAGATGGAGTGTAGAGATGAAGGGTGGAGTGACAGAGCAACACAGTCTCAGTTCAAGTACCACAGACTTTAATGAAGTCACATTCACCAATGATTTGTGATCATACAGGACAAACGTGAGGTAGGTGCAGTTTAGTGTTTGTTACAATAGCCGGCCGGGAACTTTAATAGAGCCAATGGTGACTTGTGAGCGTTAAAGCTGGAGTAATGACGGGGCCTGAGCACTTGGCTTTTGCTTTTGCATGCAAGTATTGCAGTGGAGCCTCCCAAGTTGAAGGATTGAAAAGTGCTATGATAGAGTTGGAGCAAAAATGTTGATGGAAATCAGGTTTCAAAAGTTAAATGAGACTTCATGTGGCAAAATGGAGAAGAATCCAACTCGGTGTACAGACTATTTAGTCCAGAGGATTTAGAGAAAAGATAAAGAAAAAAGTCAACTATACATTAGAAAAATGTTGTTTGCTCAAATAAAATATTTCCTGGTTTCAAACTTGGCAATCTTTTATATGTGTATTTCAAACAAGTCATTTAAATGACTATCCATAAAACTTCATCGATTTTAAAGAAACCATTTTAGGAAAGAAGAGCTCAACTGAAACAACAAAAAGTTGAGTTGGATAAAATAATTCCTGGGCCTCTTTAAAAGATCAACAAAATGATTCAATTTCTCAGCAAATGAGTTGCCAGAATCAAGCAGGTTACGTGCATGCATGTTCAAAATAAAGCAATATATTATTAGGTAAATGCAAAAAAATACAATAAATATTAATTGAACAAATGGAGAAAAGGGGATGAATGTATGCAAAAAAAAGAAAAAAAACTCGCTGGGACAGATTAAAAATGTGGAGTTGGCTGTGTTTGTTAATAACGTGTCATGTGGTAGATGAAAAGCTGGAATTCAAACAACATCGCAGAATGAATCGTGTTCAATTAAGGAGGCTCCACTCTAGTTGGTAGGTGGGTCATCACACTTCTTAAACCCACATCACACTTTTCTTCCCTAGCGCGTTACAACTATCTCCGTCATAGTGAAGCTCATGCAGGTTAAGCTACTTGGTGATCTTGATAAGATCCTGATTTAAGGAGCCCACTCAAGCCTCACCAAGACACGTGATGGCAATCAAAGCGCCACATCAGATGACCGCATCATCTGATTGGATTCAGTTCACGTGGGCTTACAGGGAGGGGAGCGGTGAAACGTGTGGCCGGAGATCAGAAGCCCACCTTGCTGCTTTCCCGCCCCAGGATGGCGTAGCTCATGAACTGCTCGGCGTCCACCTCCAGCTCGTTGGCGTCCTGCAGGGATCCGTCCCCGCTCACGTCCTGTACGCCGTCTTCGCCCTTTCCTCGGCGCACGACCTTTCGCACGATCTAAACGCACGGCGGTGGCATTATTAGAAATAGGGCATGGTTTTCCCCACACACTGTCCATCAGTTGATAGTAGCGGAAATTGCCCAGTAAAATATTTTGGACAGAATTAAAAAATAAAATAAAATAAAGGTCTTATGAGGGCCTGACCTTTTTAGTGACGATGTTTCCATGCTCGTCTGTAAACTGCTCCTCGCTGACCTGTTCCCCGGGAAGATCTTCAGCCTCATCACCCTGTGGGAAGATGATTAACTCTTTCACAGCCACTAGTGATGATGGACATCCCATCATGTTTTTTTTCATCCTTCTCCTGTCAATTTAAATAGGTTTCTCCCTCAGGACCAATTCATTTGAATTAATTAACGTTTGGCTAACTGCTTTCCCATTTCTAATGGATTGGACCTCTTTTGCAAACCATGACAACCAATGAGTTAACATTCAGGCAATGCAACTGTACTGGAAAGTGAGTTGTGTTTATTGACGCATCGTTTACCTTAAAATGTGAATTACAACCCTCCTGTTTGAATGTAGACGCTAGCCAAATATTGCATTTTGGGGTTCGTGCTGTCATTTAGGAAATATTGCTTCTCATTAAAACTAATGTCGGATTAAAAATAAATTAATTCAAAAACTGATTTAAGAAAATAGGAATGGAAATGATATTCAAATCTTTGGTCCAATAATACAGCCAACATTTCTTTCCGTTTGCATAATGTTCAAAGAAATTGAAACAGAAACAACAAAATATGCTGATTATTTTTCTTGTGACATACGAGGAAATCTTGTGTTAAAACAGACAGATAATTTATGATCTAACAAACCACAGGTATAAACCAATTCTATGCAACAAACATTTCCTGTCAAACAAACCACTTACAAAAAGGGTGTCAGACTCGGGTTGGTTCGTGGGCCGCTTTAACGTCAACTTGATTTCACGTGGGCCGGACCATTTTAGATATAAGAACTGGATTAAAAGCCTTCAATATTCAGTTTTTTATAGATCTAAAACAATGTTTATTTTAGCTTTTTTAAATATATTATATATTTAGATTTTACAAATTATTTTTGAACTAAAAACACAGAAAAATGGATTAAAAAATTACAATTATTGATTTAAAAGGGTGAAAATCAGGAAATTTAATATACATCTAAACTCTTCATTTTAATTTGATCCTAAAACAGAAAGTCGGCACTCATGATTTACTTTCCCGGGCCACACAAAATGATGCGGCGGGCCAGATTTGGCCCCGGGCCGCCACTTTGACACGTGACTTACAACAAGATCAACTAAAACTAAATCAGAAACTGTTATTTCAATGAACTAATGAGGACGGCCTTAACGCCGAAAAGTAAACAACTGCAAAGAAGAAAAAACGCCTCTCCAACACACCACCCACTCAAACAATCACCCTTTCCTTTTGTACCTTGAGGATGACCCTCCTGCGGACCACCCTTGTGGTGACATTCTCCTCCTCGTCGGCTACGCCCTCCCCCTCGCCGAGCTCGCGGTCGAGCCGCTTGTGTATGGAGGTGAGCAGCGAGCGCACCGAGCCACTGGCTATGTTCAGCACGTTCTGACAACTGATGACCAGGAAGGCCAGCAGCACCAAGCTGAAGAGGAGTTCGGTCACCAGGGCCCACATCGCCCCGCTTAGATCCACGCAGCCCCTCGGCGTTCACCCCGCAGAGTACTCGCCCAGCCTTTGGCACCCCCCCAACCCCAAAAAACAGCAATGCCAACAGCTGCGGCCCAAAGCCTGCTTTCACGTGTCACGCTTTTGTTCTTCGGTTGGTAAAATTCCATAAAGCAGGACGCTCAGGACGCTTTTCCTTCCCACTGCAGGACAGGGGCACCCAGACAAGCATTTTGGGAGCTGGGCAGGAAGGGGGGCGTCTATTCCCACCTCTCTGTGCCTATGACCATGTGATCGGTGGGCTTTAAATACCTCGAGATACTTCAGTGACACTGGGCAGCCGTCCTTCTTGTAGTCGTACAAATTACAGTACAAGCGCCATAAAATAGTATCCAAATTCACAGATAGTATAACAAAAGAGTATAAAAAGACATCCCTGTCACATGGAAATAAACACTTGGAAGCGAAGGGCAGCAGTGCTGCTTCGGAGGCAAATGTCTATTTGGGATTTCACAGTTTCACACTGGAGATTGTCCTTTACGGTGGGATGCCATGAAAGTCAAAACGTGGGAAGGTAGTGGGCGGGCGGTGTGTAATGTGAGTAGGACAGTGAGAATTCTTGCTATATTTGGCCCCGCTTGCTGTGTGTGCCCATCTTCGGCCTCAGATTGCGTATGTGTTTGCTTCACGTACAGTATATTTTGACACAGTGTGAGGAATCGGACGTTTCTGGGCAAGACTAAATAAAGAAGGACAGCTCTTGTTACATTTGTGTTAACATTTTCAGAGAAAAAGACATCTAAGAATAAAAGATGATACGTCACTTGAGATCCTTGGAGTTTTAGATCAATCTTTTCAGAAATAATTTGGGAGATATAATCTGCACCCACAAGATTTCACCGGGAAATTTATGTTGATATATTGACCAAACAGGATCACGAATTGCCCTTGTCCACATTTTACTAAAGGATACCTACACCAGAAAACATAGATGTAATTATCTTGTAAAAAACAACAAATGAACCAGAAAGGACTATAGATTGCAAAGTTCAAGGTATGGTCCAAAAATGATGGCATTTTACATGTTGTATTTATTCTTAGGAGGCGAGACTCACCTGTCCTTTGAAGCGCATATCATCCCAGGCCCTCAGCTCCGCCGGCCTGTGTTGGAAGCCCAAACCCTTGTCGAATGGCTGGGCACCCCGGAAGTGCCCTCGTAAAATTTCAGAGTTGCCGTGCACGTCTCTCGCCGGTTGGAGCAAAGCCTCCTGGGACATATGGGACTGATCTCCGTCCATCGAGTTGCAACATGATGATATCATCGTGTCGATGACCTGTCTAGTTTTGGGTTGGTTGGCCATCCACCCTGGGCTTGTCTGCTCCTGCATGTATGAAATGAACGAGCTGCCTCCATTTCCTCCATTAGATGACCTGGAAGAAAAGATGGAGGCTGTACATTTTGGAAACTAATTCTAAACAAAGAGTTCTTCATGAAATCTTCCTGCCCGTATTACAAATCTCTTTGGAAGATCTCAAGTACATGCATTAACAGTAATGTGGAGGAGGCTGTAGTCTTCACTATATTAGGATTCTCAGAGCTGTCATAAAACCCTGAATGACAAATAACAAGGAAAATGCCAGGCACAAGTCAGGATTTTTAATGACACCTCCTGCTAAACTAAAAATAGACAAAAGTAATGATGCTCATAAAAGATAGAAAGTGGAGGAGTGGGGATTTTTAGTGGTTGAACTTTAGCTATATCAAACACCAATTAAGTGACGAAATAATGGCCCAGTGGTTAGCGTGTCGGCCTCACAGTTCTGAGATCGAGAGTTCGATCCCTGGTCGGTCCTCACTGTGTGGAGTTTGCGTGTTCACCCTGGGGATGCGTGGGTTTTCTCCAGGTATTCTGGTTTCCTCCAACATCCCCATGCATTGGTTGAACGCTCTAAGTTACCATTGCTTATGTGAGTGTAAATGGCGGGCCAACATTTCAGGGTGTGTCCTTCCTCGTGCCCATAGTTGGCTAGGATTGGCTACAGAAACTTAAATGTTTAATTCTTCCTTTGGGGGGCTGCAAGAGTAAATAATTGAAAAGCACTAGGTCAAACTCACCGGTCGCCATTCCGATCTGCAACATAGGTGAGACCAGGTGACTCACTGAGTCGGGCATATACCCTTTGCTGTCCTGTAACAAGAGAAAGGCCTTCCTCTGAGCCCTCAGTCCCTGCTCCTCCTCCTCCTCCTCCTCCCCCTCGTCCTCCATTGCCACCAGTCGTGCTAGTGACAGCCGATAACTCCGAACTGGCCTCTGACCCCTGACCATTGTTCAGTCCGTTAAGATTGATACCAGCAATGGTGCCGCCGAGCGACGCCGGCGTGGCAGTGCTAAGCGAGTCGATGCCCATCTCCGAATCGTCTTCGGGTTCGATGGAGCCGCTCTGCGCGACACCCCCTCCGCTGGCCCGACTGGCCGGCCGCCCCAGACTTCCGAAGGGCAACCCGAGCAGGCCCTCGGAGTCGTCTGCGTGACTACACTCCAGGGAGGAATCCTCCATGGGCACTAGGGAGGGGGAATTACCGCAGGGCCACACCTGCACGTCAGCCATCTCCATGAGGGTGTCCTCCTCCGTGGTGGCAATGGGCGCACAGTCCAGGCTGGAGACCTCCTGCCAGTAGGGCTCAGCACCCAGAGGCGAGGGCAGGCTGTACTGCATGGAGGCCGGGGACAGAAGCTCATCCGGCGCCAGCCCATAACCTGGAGCGACACAGAGAAGCACGCTGACACCCGGCCCCCCCGCCTCGCTCCCCACCTCACAACCGCAGCACCGAGAGCCCGGGAGGGGGGAGTGTGCCCTGTCGGGAGGTGCAGAGGAGGCCCGAGGGAAAGTAGAAGTGAAGAAAGTATAGCAAGGAAGGAAGGAAGGAAGGAACAAGCCAAGTCAATCAGGTAAGAATTAAAGTCCCACTATCACGTTTTTTTTACACACTAAATGATTAAAGAGTCAATTTCAGATCTACTAAAAGTGTGCAATAGAAATAGATTTTTAGTAGCGGTTTGTCTCTGCATAGCTGAAACCGATGACATAGTCAAAGGCAAGTAATCCGGCAAAGTAGTCAATGGAGAACAGTAGCTGAGATTTTCGACCTAGAATAGAACCACTTTTGTGCATTTTTTGCTTTATTTTACAAAGAAAATGACTACGAGTTGTGGCTTAGTGCAGTCCAATCTATCAAATTCAGTAAACTATTCCCCAAGGTGATAGTGGGACTTTAGAGTGCAAAATGCTGAGCAAATAAGAGCAAGGACTTTAGAAGTTAGGGGAGAGGGGCAAGTGCTGACAGGTGCGAGGAAGGGGCAGTAGAAACAGCAGCAGACACATATGGACCAAGAAGGTTAGACTGAGGCCCACTTGAGACTGATGCTGCCCTGCTGGCTGCCACCTGCCGGGAAAGCGCACAAGTTACAAGCCCTCGTTACTGGAGCTGATTGGGCCATTCAACATGCCGCAATCAACCCACCACTCTCATCCACACACACGCACACACAGACACACACAATGTCGCCATCGTAATTCTGCATGCATTCAACTCCGCTCAGAGAAAAACAGGCAGGTTAATATTGTAGTAGTAATCAGGCTAGAGGACATGCTTTCAGGCAGTCTCATTCGCACACACGCAAACCCATTGTGGTCTCCAAACCGTCGGATCCAATTCAAATGAGCCAAACATTTAAACTTAGAACTAGGTTACGGAAGAGTTCCTGTTAAATCTGCTGTTCCAGATAATAGGCAGTGTTCAATGACATTATTGTGTGGAATGCTTGTGGACTCAGGTCACTCCCACATTTGTGATGAATATATACTGTACAAGAAAAGGCAGAGCTGTTATTTCAAAAGAAGCCATCTTTATCTCAAAATAAAGCTGGAACTGCTCTTGAAACAAAAGAGAAACTCAGTGACGAGCTGAGGCGCACGAGTTGGTATAAGCTAAGTAAACAGGCAGTAAAGTAGGAGATCGAGCAGACAGTGAAATAGGAGGAATGCACCCTTGCCCTGGTCACAAGCATGTGTTCATGCACAGTCGAAGGAGAGCAAGAGGACACCAAGTGTCAGCGTTTCATTCACTTCATGCTTGAGCACTGCTGAAAGTGCAGCAGACATCTGAGACAAACTGCGACCTTAACCACCTTGTGACCTACATGCTACACTGGCACTGGCACTCTAAAGTGCTGTACTACTAGGATCCCAGAGCCAAGTTTCTGTTGCTTATTAATTGCATTTGCTGTAAAATTGCAAAATTCATTTTCATTGGCCTCACACTATCGAATGTTTCGTGTTTATACAAATGATGTGATTACAAATACTAGAATGGGAATAAAATCACCTACTATGACTGGTGTTAATTTAATGTGAAGCTGGATTACAATAAAAATGGCTAAAAGTTAGGATGCACTTTCTGTTCTCTGAAGAAAAGGTCTTTGGGAAGCTTTTATGACTCCAATTATAGTCTATTTATTAGATACTAGACTTATGTAGTAGCATCCTGTTGTGATCTAGCTTTAATCATCACTGTGGCAACAATGCATTAATGATTCATAATTTTTTTTAAAAAACATTTGTTGATCTCAGCAGTCTGCGATGCAGCGTAATAAATTCCTGTGGTTATCTTGCTTCCTTTTTTAATGAAATGAATCAACACGTGGGGAAATAGATCCAAACAAGTGGTGTTGACAGGCTGATCAATAAATAAAATGAATTGGAATGGGAAAATAAAGCAGTGAAACTGGTGTGAAATTAACATTACTGTGCAAGTGTCTTAGCCAATCAATACCAATGTGTCATTGGAAGAAGGCCAAATACAACATTTAACAAGATTAGAAGTACTTGAAGGTACAGACAACAGTTTTTGTCTGTGTTCCAACAGAAAAAAATCTTGTTTGATAAACAAAAAAGACACATTCTAATGTGTAATAAATCAAAAAATAGAAGACAGAATTGTTCAGAAGTGGCTGCCCTTGGTTCGGGCAGACATTTATCAATGCCAGTAATGTTTTAGCCAATCAATTGCAGCTATCACAGATTTACTACCCTTGCCTGGGACATCAGAAATAGCCATTGTTCCATGCCCGTGTTCCAGACTATCACTTTTTATGTACGTGGTTATAACTGACTTGTCTTGCCAAAAATCTTTCAGTGCGGGATTTCAGAATGTACTGCAGATTTGAACATCTTCTGCAGAAATCAAAACAGTCAGCATAATAATAAGGGCGTGGTGCAGAATATGATATTTTTACATGTAATTTTCAGAGTAGAGAAACTGCATTTATTTGCCTGACTGAATGTTTCCATTTTTTAACAGCGGTCAGGTGTAAAATTCATAAAATGAGGGAATAATTGGTGTATAATGGTGTTTTATCCATTGAGACACCATTGGAACACACTAGTTCCTTTTCAAAAGGCCTCAGTGAAACAATAACTTAGGATAATTGTATCATTGGTGACAGAGCAAAGGTAATGATGGCCATTTCGCACAGTATTGTCAACATATAAAACAAAACAAAAAAACTGCACAATTATAGGAGGACACAAAGTGTACCAGGTCTTAATACAAACAAAATATGTTCTCGTTGACCCAACGAACATCCATCTATTTTACCATCGAGGCGGTGTGACCAACGTATTCAATACGACATTGATATAAATACTTTAAACCATTAAATGATTATTATTGTAAAAAATAATAATTATAATAAACCACAAAACCACAACATTCATTCATGAACACTGTTCATTGTAGACAGAAAAGGTTTGGAACCTTTTCGTTCTCCACACAAGACCACCGAAGACGGAAAGGAACCTTCATAGAAGACATGCCATGCAAAAATACCAGTGGCATGCATTCTTAGAGTTCTTATCTCAAACTAGTTGTACTGCTCTAATCCCACTACTGTATGTGTAAAATGCAGGAGGGGTTCATGCACCAGTAAAGGCAAGCAGGGCAAGAGAAGAGCACTGTGTGGGAAGAGAAAATAGAAAGAAGAGGGTGATGAACACGGACGCAAAGAAATGGAGCGAGTGAGGGTCACCTCCCCTCTCCCAGTGGGTGCAGAGTGCACGGCCTGGTGAATCATTCACAGAGCGGACACTATCAAACTCGGGGGTTTCCAGACTCTCAAAGGAAATAGTAAAGAAAACTAAAGAAAAATGCACAGAAACGTCGCAAGAAAATCAAAGAAATATATGGGTCAGAGGTCAACATGAGATCGGCATGAGGTCAGAGTTCGGAGAGGAGTGAGGAGGAGGAAGTGTAAGGCTGCAAATGACATGTCCACAGAAACAGAGAAGGACAGATTCACAGGAAATGACAAAAGGGCTCCCAAAATGACATTCGGTGCATCCACAGCATTAGTAGTTAAAAAAAAAACCAAAATATAACGTAAAATAGCCTTCATGCGCTTAACATAGGAAAGGTTTACAAAATGAAAAGAAAAATATTCTCTTAATTCAACTGTTTCAAAATTAATAGGAGAAATCTCATGTTGTTTTCTGGGAAAATCTAATATTTGACCTAAGTATAGTCTTGTTCCATTAGATCTTTATTAGATATTAAAATGATCTTTTTCCACTTTTATAATGTCACAACCTACCCAGTCTAATTTTCTCCAACGTCCCAATTTTTTTTTCAAAAGCTATATTTCACACCATGCTGGTGTATAATCAAGTATGATTATTCTCAAGGATGAATCATATTCTAAACTAAATGGTTCAGTTGGAGGCACTCATGGTAATCCTCCTGCTTTTAAGAACTTTCAAGTCAAAATTGTCACATCTCATCCCACTCTCTCCTGTTAGTAATAATTATAAAGAAAAGAATGGTATTATAAAATATACCTATTGGATTAAAAAAATACAAATAACACAACCAAGAAATGCCTTTGGGAGGGTGCAGGTAAGACCATAAAACAGGGGAGAAACATTCACATTTGATGTGATTGGAATAAGTTCTTCCTTTCTTTGGCCTTGGTTTCTATGCATGGCTACATCGCAATAACATTGCCTCCAGTTTTCACAGAATGGCCTCCTGGGCCTGTTGGCAACAGGCATGCGTGGCCAGTATTCCATGGATAAAAATGGAGACAATAAGATGTACGACATGTATGAATGAAACCAGCAAAAAAAGGAGTCAACACTTCTGTACTGACTCTTGTAAATTATGTTTGACGTATGATCTGATGTAGTACAACGATGTGCTTGCTGCTTTAAACGGCAAGCAGTATTCCAGCCAGTGGGTCAAGTGAAAAGTTGATATTTAAAAATAAAATTTAAATAACACAGGAAAAGAAGTTCTGTGAAGCTCATCTGCTTATGAGCATTTTTTTGAAAACGTATTTAAACTAAATCCTGACTTTCTAGTCAGCCACCCACCTTAATTAACCATATACAGTATCAATCATATACTGTATACTTCAACGTTTGTAAAAACAGCTTTCACGAATGCTGTCCAATTATAAACCTCAATAATCCCAAAAATATTATCAAATTATGACCATCCTTAGAGTGTTAGACAACCATGAACGTTGTCATGGAAGATTTACCGATCCAATTCCTGTATTTCTACGCATTAGACTGCAATAGCTCTGCTGTAGTGACTAGAAAAATGGGAGAATGTGTAGTATATAGCCAAGATACTACTAAAGTAGGAGTGTCCTGAGTCCAAGAGTATTAGTTGATTCCTGCAAAGGTCTAAATGCAGCATTCATATTCATCAGAAGTGGAATTCAGAGGATGTTAGGAAGGCAAGTAAGATGGTGCAGTCAATTTCGGTTTAGAGAGCTCACCATTGGTCATAGCAGGAGAGAGGTGTTCTCTTTCATTATGTCGTTTGCCGAGTTGGCGCGAACCTTGTCTGGGATCCTGTGCTGGTTGACCCTCTAGCAGAGTGACTATGTCCATGCGGTCGATGTTCTTCAGGGCCACGTACAAGGTTTCCACTGCAGTCAAAAAGAGGATTCTCAGTATAATCACAAGCGGGCGTGTTTGTGTTTGAAGGAGTCTCTACGGACTTTTTGCTCTCTTGCCCTCACGTGTCGCCCACAAGTTGAGTAGAGCAGAACTTTGATCCAGCAGGGAATTGGGATTCTCCACACGGATCTTATTGATGTCATCCACACTCAGCTGAAGCTCACGGGCCAACTCTAAAGAGAATGAAACAAAAAAAGGGCTTCAAAAGAGTACACTTGTTTTCCAGATCATCATATGAAAGGCGTGGACTTTCCAACTTGAAAAACAACGTGTATAACATTATAGATTTGACTTGCCAGCCCAGCTCAGTCCCAGTTGTTCTGCAATCACAGCCATTTTGAGCTCAGTTCTCTCCATGGCGCTCATTGATGCTAAAAGAGACGCAACAATACATTTACAATTACCGTATCTTCCAGACTATAAGTCGCACTGGTTTTCATAGTCTGGCTGGCCCTTTGAGAAATACTCAAGTGCGACTTATATATGGATTTTTTAAGGCTATAGTTATCTGAAAATCTGTTATGTGAACAGATGCCTATTTCTCCTGTTGTTTTCCATTTTATTATTGTTACTTTGATATATTTTTATCTTTGTTTCAAAAAACAAAAATGCCCTCGCAAAAATGTGGGACTTACAGAAATGAAAAGAAACAACCATTCATACCCATGGCAGGTTCATTCAGGGCACTGTATCTTTCTCTTAGAGCCAGCGGGGTCAAAGTTCTCCTGCGGTCTTCACTTCCAATAATCTACAAATCAAATACACAACAATGACTGAGGTATCTAAAGCAGGGGTGTCAATACTTTTTTTTTTCAACAATATTTTTATAATTTGCTGCCAGCCAATAAAACTGTACAGTGGGCCACAGGTGGGCAAGCGAATCATAGTTTGGACACCTTTGAAACTGATATCAATTTATACCTTGATGCATGGAGGCATGGTAATGTTGAGGTTACACAGCACATGTTGGCAGTCTTCATACTTGGTGGTCTTGCGGAGGAAAGACAGGAAGCCGGTGTGCTCTTTGCTGCTATCTCTCACCTGACGTATAAGCACAATAAGAGTCATGAAAGCACACTCAGGCTGTGCATTAAAAATATAGGGTGTAGTCAGACACGTTCACTACCTTAACAGAGACCGGAAGTCTGTTGTCTCGAAAGGCCTGGAAGCTGAAGCAACGAGGCTGCTGGGCTGCCTTCCGCACCGGTACGAGATTGCCAGAACATTCCAGGTGGAGCGGCATTCCCTCCATCACCTGTGGAAGGAAAAAGTGAGATTTTCAAACACTCACTGGTAGAATAAGACCTTTTGATCACTGACCTCGATGTCCCTGCTCCGGGCCACTTCTGTAAAGTTTTCGTGCTGCTCCAATGTTTTATCCATTTTATCGTCAGTCATGCAGTAGCAGCGCAGACGGCCTTCGCGCAACTCATTCATCTTGGCGAAAACCACAAACTTCGCCATGTAAGGTACAGCTGACAGTTCTTTGTAGAGCACATTGGCAAAGGAGACAGACTCTGCTGTACGAGGACAGTCGGCGAGCCAGAACCTTAGATGCAAGCAAACCAAGGCAACTATCAGGATGATATACAAAGTACAGAAATCTAACACTGTGGTTTGCAAATGTTTTTCACCAGCGTGCAATCCCACGTGGCTTCCGACTTTTCTGAGTGGCATTTGCAAGTTATCACCGGGCCTGCGTGGCTTTTCTCCAGGTACTCCGGTTTCCTCCCACATCCCCATCCCCAAAACATACGTGGTTGAACACTTAATTACCCCTAGGTATGAGTGTAAATCGATATGTCTCCTTATGCTCTGTGATTGGCTGGTCACCTATTCAGGGCCATAGTTGGCTGGGACAGACTCCAGCACCCCCCGCAAGGATAAGCGGTACGAAAATGAATCAATGAATTGTTTGAACCTTTTGATTTTCAAGTAAAGAACATTTGCTGTTTATCAAATGAAAAATTTACCGTGCAGAAACATTGGTTGTGAAACTGGCACATTGATTCGCGTAGGCAAGTTTAGTAGTTCCAGTGATGTCTTCCCATTGGGCTGCAGCTGTTCCACCTGGGAAGCACAAGTGTGTTAAAATAGGACATTAGGTTATCAGGCCAACAGGCACTTTAGAACCCTAATGGTAGGATGTAGTACCTATGACAGAGCAAAGCAGGCGTAGACTAGTGGTGTCCCCCTCCCCGGAGTCTCGGGGACTCTCCCGCCAGGATGGGGGTAGGGGGATGCGGAGCCCGATGGGCCGGTGGAACTTCCGTCGCCGAGGCTCCACCGTCACCACGGGGCTAAAGTTGGCTTGGCTACCTAGCAATTTGGCCACCAACTCATCTGGAACAGGCTGTGCCTGAGGTCAAATGTCAGTGATGCAGCAGTGGAACACCACAAGGATGAGGCGGAACAAAACACAAATGGGATGGAGTTATAAACACAGTCATGAGTTGCAAGTGAGGCATGGCAGAAAGGGAAAAAAGGAGACGAGTGTAAATATAAAAAGTGAACTAATATTGCTTTTAGTAATAAACAGAGAAAGAAAAACAAAGCAAACTGGTTGTAGGAGATTAATAAATCATTTTTATTACATGAAACTTGATATCAAAATGTTCCTGTTCTCCCAGCTAGAGAAAAAACAAAAGCAAGTTACCAGTTCAGCAGCAAAACATTAACATTCAACTTTAGTGTTTGCTTACACTAAGGTTATTGCCACGTTACATCTTACAACAAGAGTGGCAGTGTTAAAATTAAAAATCTTTAGTTGGCTCAACTAAATAAGTTCTAGAATTTACAAGCTAGGATGAAAGTCAATGAATTCAGGCACATGACCTGTTTACCATTTGATTTTTGTGTCATATTTAAACAGGATATTGAAGTGAATTGTTTTTCAGTAGTTCTGTAAATAGTGTTTTTTTTTACACCAATGTATCGAAGTGCATCTGGTCCAGTAGGTCCAATAAAGAGATCAAGTTTACACTACATTCAGCATTTTTGTGGTTTCATGCATCATGTCACATGACAGAAAATAATGAACAGTGATGAATATTATCAGAATAAAATTAAAAGATGCGGTTTGTACGTTATATGGACACAAGTAGTGGGCACGCAATTAAGTAATGGATTGATCGGGACATGATAAACCGAATTTCCCAAGGTGCAATTCCCTCCAGGTTATTTTCGACATTTGTTTACGCTTCTATCTTTCTAGTAGGGGGACTTGGCTGCACAATTACAATAGAAAACGTCCCCCAGTTCCCACATCAATCACATCTGAGACAAACCCTTTCATAGATGAGGAAAACTTTCAATGTCTGAACATACGGAATATGCCATGGGACAAACAAACCCTTCCATTTCCACATGCTGACCGTTGACCCAAAATGAATGTCCATACGTTGTATGTGTAATGAAAAATAAAGCACAAGGCCACAAGGCAGCAAGATTCCTACAGTAAAAGTGCAAAGAGTGACAGCCCAAAAAATAAAATAAAATAAAGTCATGAGCATGCAAAGCAATTGCTGATATGACACTGAATACAGGCAACATGCTTTTTCCATCATTCAGTCTTGCTTTCTTCCTTCTCGTCATCGTCCTATCTCACCTGCAGCCCCAGACGGACTCGCTTGGTGACCGCCGTCTCGGGAAACGTGGCCTGGACCAGCGGCACCAGCTTGCTCATCAATGACCCTCCTTCAGGACCAATCAGGTCGCTCTCTTGCTGGACTCGCGAAACCACGGCAAAATACAGCGGAAAGTCCGTTGAAATGATGCGGCGAATTCTCTTCTTCACGAGTTCCTCCTGACTTTCCAAATCTGTGGAAGCAAGAAAAAGACGAAACAAAATGATGGCTTGTCAGGTTACGGTCACAAATTAGGCAGTCTTACCTTCATCCATCCCGTTAAGGATCGTCTCGAGAACTTCGTCACCGTATCGATTGCGATGTTCCTTCCACACATTTCCATTCTCACTCCGGAGCACCACAAGCTCGCGGTCGCCACGACCCAGAGCAGCAAAGTGGGGGATCTCCACAATCACTGGTCTGTCACATGAAATTAACGCAGATGCTAGGGCAGGGGTCTCCAAACTATTCCAGGAAGGGCTGCAGTGGGTGCGGGCTTTTGTTCCAACCTATAAGAGGAAACCTTTCCACCAATCTGGTATCTTAGAAGTGCAATCAGTAGATTGCAATCAGGTCCTTCTTGTTTCAGCAGAAACCTCATTGGTTAAACTTTTTGTGTTGGATTGGTTGGAACAAAACCTGCACCCACAGTGGCCCTAGAGGACCGATTTGCAGACCCCTGATTTAGGGAAACCATCCTCAGCACATCATTTTGTACAAATCTGTAACGTGCACCAATAATTCCTTTAAACAGCTAATGAAATGTCAACAACTTCTATAGGACCTAATCCCTACCAAATTGTATACAAAGTAGTTGGATTCAGCTTTTCATAACATGTTTTAACATCTTGTGCCATAAACGGCGATAGAATTTTTTTTTTCTTTTGCCATCAATGATTTTTTGGGTGTCCTTTGGTATCAATGTGGCTAAAAAGTACAGTGCAAATGGGAGACTTTTTGTATCAGAACTTTTGCATGTGATCGTTAATTATCATCAGTTTAAATAAGTGACGTATAAAAGGGAACCCTTGGATCATGACATTCATATGAAAGTCGGTTGCTCAACATATTTGGGAAAATATATTTCTTAAATTTCTGATTATGCAGAAAAAAGGTTTAAACACAAAAAATGACAATGCGTACAAGCATAGCCATTTAATGAGTTTATCAGTTTTCCCCATGTGCATAAACAGCAATAGACTTGAACACAGTTGGATGGCAGAAGATGTCACGAGCAAGGGTGGGTAGTCTAGGATACTAGCATTGAATTGGTTAAATTAGAGAACACTTCCATTAAAAAAAAAAAAAAAAAAACAGCAAAATGAACAAGAGCAATTGCTTTCTCACCCAAGAAACTGCATGCCAGCAGGACCCAGGGAGATAATTCTGCTGGCCAGGCCCTCTCCTTCCACAAGTGGAGGCGGGCTCGTAAGCTTCTGCGGCTTCACCAGGCGACAAGTGATGCGGGTGGGAGCCGCACAGGTCCTTGGGGGGATGATGACCCGCAGTCCGTTGTGCCTACTGCCTCGCATTGAGCCTCCGCGTGCATCGACCATAAAACTGACCAGAAACCTGTTGCAGAGTAAGAATAATACACTTTATTTTCTCGTACTCATCTCAGTTTTCTGTTGATCTTTTTTTGTGAGCTGACCCTGTGTGTATGGGGCTGGCGACTGGGCTGACATTGTCTGATGTCTCAGTTGCCGGGCTGCTGGGGATCAGAGAGTCATCGTCGTACTCTTTTGGCAGTGGAAGTGGGGTGTGCTGCAGAAAAAAAGGACAGATCTTGAAAAATATACAAAACTAGTAATAAATGTCATTTAAAAAAATTGCTTGCTCCAAATAGATAACATACTGCAATGGAATAACTCAGATTGAATTGGAAACAAATGGTCTCTTTGGATGAGTTACATGTTATGTCATATATGTCACATCCAATTTTTCATGTGCTCAACCTGATCTAACTCGTGTTCTTTCAGCATGACCGTCTCGGGAGAAACACGGGGAATCCTTGGAATGGCGGGAGAGTAATTTCTGTTGAATGAGAAAGGAAAAAAAAAGTTAGTCAGACTGAGGCTGTTTTGCTGGTATTCCCCCCTGGCATTTTTTCTTTGGTAACTGGGACATAATCTACAGTATGTCGAGTGCCCTGCTATTCAGTTTGCCTCTCTCCCCTGCTTCCCAAACCCCCTTACGCTGTGCCCAGCCCTCTCTCGTACTCCAGTGATTTCTTGGGGGAGAGGAAATCGTCATCATGGTCTTTCATGTCATCCATCTTCATGTACCTGGCACCTTCTGTCCCCAGGAGCTCCTCTCCTTCACACAACAACATGCCAAAGAGAGCGAACAGACCGAAGTCAGGTTGGTCAAACCGCAAAAAGGGGGAAGAAAGAGAGAGAAAAGAGTAAGGTGTTAATCAAGGGTTAGACATCACGGCGAGATGAAGCATGAAAGATGTGGATCTGCGTAGGCGCAACAAGTCCTTCAATGATGACAACGGAACGTCAAAATTGCAATCGGAGCAGTGACATTAAAAAAAGTAAGCGAGGAAACAAAAAGGATTGCACATTAAGATGAGTAAAATGGCTTAATGTTGTCAAAGCAGAAAGCAACACAGCACAATTTAATGGGCGTAAACTTGATTACTTACCCGTCCCAAAACATGGGATATTTTTTTATATATTTTTTATAACCCAGCGCTATTAAAAAATAATTTTTGACTGTGTCAGCTACTCTGAAAAAAAGTGCGCAGTTCACTTAAGGGTTATTACATCATAGGGGTCCCGGATCCTGCCCAGAGCACTGTGCACGTGTATTATTACATTTACATGTATAATATATGTTTCAAACAGCCCCATGGTTACTTTCTATATTTAGAGCAACCGTTATCTACCAGTAAAAAGCCTGGACCTAACACATTTATGGTTCAAAAAGGTATAACATTTGTCACTTACTAACACCTCATTTTGTTATTATATGTAGTGAATTTAAATTATTTTGTCACTAGTAGCTTCCAATTCACTTTTTCTATATTCAAACAGTACAAATACAGGGTTTTGAAATGCAAAAAAATGAAGCCATGTAGTTGCTAAAAGGTTATCAGGTTTCCTATTTCCTTAAAAATGCAGAATTATTTTTTGCCATGTTATAGTAATTGTATTTAACAGGTAAACTAATTAATTTTGTTATGTTTTAATGTTCAAGTAGCAACTTACTGAGCTATGGGCAGTCATTTTTCCACAATGTCTGTATCTATGCGACATTCAGCCAACAGAGATGATTTGCAAATGTACTTGCTTGACCGTGTGATGTGAGTGAATACACTCAGGTGAGGTACACCAGTGTCCACACAGTCGGCTTGTCTCCTCCTACATGTTTTCTAACACTTAAAATAGACAGATCTAACACCGTGGTTAGACCAACACCTACAAACGCGTTTCATATAGTCGACGGTAGACCCTTTAAACATCTATTTTGAAAAGGTGTTTTACCAATATTTTCAATAAATTATTTCCTCACCGCAGACATTAAAATGAGTGAATGAGTCTTATGGCAGGTAAGAGACAGTTGCTATGAGCACATGGCAGTGAGAAATGCCAGTGGATATCTCAGTAAACACTAACACGGGCAAAAGAGAGCAGCCGATAACAATAGAGAGGGTGAGCTTGAAATGGAGGCACACTGTACTTCAGTACAGCAATCTACCAATGGCACACGAGGAGATAAAAAGGCATGCATACCTAAAGTTAGCTGGGCAAGTCCTAAAAAATAAAAAGAAATTAAAAAAAAGAAAGAAAGAAAAATACAAACGTTGGGTCCATGTCAATGCAATAAACTTTTAACTAGGTCAGCAATTATTGCTATTTAATTGACTCCTTTTGGAGTTGTACCTTCGTCCTCAGATACATCCAGTATCTCGTCCACTGTTTCTGGGAAACTCATACGGTGTTTCTCTGTAGTGGTCTGAAAGGTGAGAAAAAAAAAAGCAAAGAGATTTAAAAAGTTGTCTATGCTGGATTCATTTTTTAAAACTTCTGACCATGGAAACAGTCTCGTCAGTCACAAGCTTGAGCACGTCAATCACAGAGATGTAGCCCAGCCTCTTGGCAATGGCAAGCGCTGACGTCCCATTCTAATGGATAGAAAGGTTTGAGGTAAGAACGTTTCACGAAGGACGGGAAGGCGGCGTCACGCTAACCGTTGTCGTCTCGTTAGGCTGCGCTCCGTGCTTCAGAAGCAGCGTGACAATGTCTGTGTGTCCTTGCTGAGCAGCCTGGTGCAGTGGCGTGTAACCAAGCTAGACAAGATAAGAGGCACTCATTTTATTCCTGACTTCTTTAAGGTATTAATGGCAGATAAATGACACCCAACTAATTTTATTCCCTCAATGATGCATAACATTGCTATCCTTCCTTCAATCTTCACATCACTTTCTACCTTGAAAAGCTTATTGATCAGGGCCTCCCTGTGTGCCACTGCAGACTAATGTATTAGAAAATGTTTTTTTTACCCCCCCTCACAGAAGCCTAGATGAAATTAATCAATTTGACATTATTATATATGAAGCATTTTCAATGAAGATTAATATGGCACTCGGCCTAGTTCCAGGCATATCTTTTATTCAGGCTTCACTTTGACCTTCCCCAAACCTCCAAAAGAAGCCTATGCAACACCCCTCATTTGCATATATACATTGATAATTACATTTTATTGATGCTGAGAGGTTATATTAGAAAAAGATGTCAGAGCCCATATCCCTATTCAGACATTGGACATTAGACTATGCTCATTTAATATAGGGCCTTTGTCTACAAGGATAAATAGTTATATAGTTGTATAAAATGATAAAAGATAATCTGTACTAAAATTGAAAATGCAGCAGATGAATTTCACAACCCAAAAGGAGGAGCTCACCCGTGTTTTGCTGTTGACGTTGGCCTGTTGCTGCAGCAGAAACTTCACCATCTTGATGTTGCCATAGTGACATGCTACATGGAGAGGTGTGTAGCCCATCTGAGAAGAGACATTTAAGCAGGCCATGACTTTTAATATCAAATTGCAGCAGAAACCAGACATTTTATGAAGAGCAGAACTTTGGCTTTCTTCATTTGATGCTGATGCTGTTGAGTTTACGCAGCTTATTTGCAATAATGCAACAAAATAATGGTCATTGTAAAATTATTATTTACTATTTCATTATGGTCACGTTTAGTATTTATTCTTCCGCTTTGATGGAAATAAATAATAGACTTAGCATTGCTACTAATATTAGAAACAGTTATTAAATATAACAGAAATGTTTTATGCTGGGGTCACTGAAGAAACAATGATGTCCTTGCTCACATGGTGTAATAGTACCACACGTCAAAATAAAGAAATCCCATATTTTCCATTTTGTTTTGATTTCAGAATGACCTTGCTAGGACTAGTCAGTGGGTCATAATTCCAGGTAAGATCTGGGTCAGTAGTGCACAGAACATCCATTACTTCGTGTAACTAAGTGGAAGCAAGCTGTATCAAGGCTTTTGAGGTCTGGGGATAAGAATCTGGAAAAATCTATTGTAGAAGCCTTACCCGTGTGGCTGCATAGACTGACGCTCCTTGCTTGACTAAAATGTCAGCAATGCCAACGTGTCCTTCCTGTGCCACAAGATGGAGTGGTGTCAGTCCACTCTATGAGGAGAGAGAAGTAAGAAATTAGTTAATTTAGTTTCAAAGTCACATGCAGACTAACATGCACTCCTTGCCTTGTTGCCAAGGTTGACATTCGCTTGCTTGGAAAGGAGCAGAGAGACCATGTCAGGCCTTCCTTCCTGAGAAGCCAGGTGGAGAGGCGTCACGCCCTGTAGAGACTCGGCATTGGCCGAAGCTCCGCTCTGCAACAGGCTGTTTGCCACCTCTATCTGATTCTGCTTGGACGCAATGTGCAATGCGGTGTAGCCATTCTGAGTGCAAATAAAACGGAGCGGTTAAAATCGGGTAGGGTGAATTGCGTGTATTGTTGTCATATCTCTTACCCGGGCTGCACTGTGTGGGGAACCTCCTTTGCTGACAAGCAGGTTGACAACATCCAGGTTGTTGTGATGCACAGCGACATGCAGTGGAGTCAGACCATTCTGAAAGAATGTAGCGCATATAGATAAATAAATGAAGACACCGTAAGTCGGAACTGATTTAGACGTTGTTAAGACGAGGGTTTCTTGCCTTCCCGGCAGCATTGGGGTTAGCTCCTCGCTCCAACAAGAGCTCAGCCACATCTACCTTTCCATACTTGGAAGCCACATGAAGCGGTGTAAAGCCTTTCTGCAAATGCACCGAGAATACATATTTAGAAAGACATTTTGAAGTTTGACAGAGAGAGTAGCTTTAGTTGTACCTTGGTCATTTTAGTCTGCTGTGCTTCCATATCCAGAAGGATGCGCACGGTTTGCGCATGGCCCTCCCGGGCAGCGATGTGAAGAGGCGTGTGTCCTGCTGTGGTTGTGGAGTTTGGTTTGGCTTTGTGCTCTAACAGCAGTTTCACTATCTGCTTGTGGCCCATTCGAGAAGCACAATGAAGGGGAGTTTGGTCATCCTAGAAAAAGCCAAGAGATGATAGAAAATGTATATGCTTGATTAATTTGTTGTTCGGTTTAACTACAGTAGATTAGAAGATTATTTACTTATTCATTCATATAGCAACTGAGATTTAAAAATTGTGAGGTTTTTTTAAATCAGTGTTTCGTGTACCTTGGCTTTTGCATCCACTGAGGCAGCATTCTGTAATAAAAACTCGGCCACCTCAAAGTGTCCTGCCCGCGATGCCATATGGAGGGGGGTTTCAACTTTCTGTCCGCACACACAGGCAAATGATAATTTTATTTACAGCAGTGCTTCGAAGGAGTGTGCAGTGCTTGTTGTAAAACGTATTGATCTGTACGTTTTTCACCAAGCACCAGCTTTAAAATGACTCGGCTCTATGTACCGTCGTCGTGAATACAAAAACAAAATGTTTTCTGACATACTCAATAAAAAAGTATGCTAAGCACAAATGTCAATTTAATTCAGTGATTAGTTCTCATAACTGTAGAGACAGTGTATCACCAGTGGTATTTGTATCACAATTTGAGAATCACTTTACTGTGACATCATCACTGGAATTCAGACTGAACTTGTCTTTGACATTAACTATAACTCACCACATTAGAAGCGCTGGGAGAAGCTCCTTTCTGCAGCAGGATCTTCACAATGTTGAGGTGGCCCATGAAAGATGTCACATGTAAGGGTGTCAAGCCAGACTATATAAAAACAATGTAGATATAAAAATATTAATGACAGTATACATGTCGTAGAACCGTATTTTTTGCACTATAAGTGTACCGGATTATAAGGCGCACTTTCAATGAGTGGCCTATCTTAAAATTTGAATTCCATACAATGATAAACAAAATTGATCCGTATATAAGGCACACTACCGGCTTTTGAGAAAATTGTCTTTTAGTTGTGCCTTATAGTGCAGAAAATATAGTACTTATATTTTAAAAGAAAAATAGCTCACCTCAGTCACAGCCTCTAGCGATGCTGCATGTTTAAGCAACAGATCCATCACACGCATATGGTTCTTTTTACAAGCAATGTGCAAAGGAGTGAAGCCATTCTGGGAATGTGAAAAATATTTTTCGTCAATACATAAAATTGATTAGAAAATTCATAACAAACAAGCTCAGCAAGGACTTCATTAGGTATAAATAAAAATAAAAATAATATTCAAGGGAGCCGAGACCGTTATGAAATACAATACAAACGCTGTTCCCGAAATTCTTTAAAAAATTGTTTTACTTCAACTAATTGGTAATATTTTAATGCAGTGTTTACTTTTGAGATTGCAATTTTCAGCTCTGGCAAGAGTAGATGGTATGAGGTGAATTAAGTTGAGTTTTAGACATTTTGCTTCTTTTAGCGCTTGTAGGATAATCCCAAAATTAAAAATACTAGCACAACGCTGTTAATTTCTGTACTAGTAAAACCTCTGAGATGACTTTACATAGCTGTAGTAATTGATCTCAATGGATTACTCTAGCAAATTATTATTATGATTAATATTGTGTTGGGATTGGCATGCTGTATGGCCACCCACCAGTGCTCTCGAGTTGGGTTTGGCGCCCTTGTCCAACAGAGCTTTTGCCATTCTGTGGTGTCCACAATGCGCAGCCACGTGTAGAGGTGTCAGGTGGTCCAACGTGACATCATCAATGTCTGCATTATACTGTAACAGCTGCTTGACACAGTCTACGTGGTCCCCCTGAGCTGACATGTGGATTGGAGATAGACCATTCTGCAACAAATAAATGTTGACATTCAAGTCCTATTCCCAAGTTTCAAACATTTCATATTAAATTTGGTAGGTAAATTCAATAACAATTGATGACAGTTATTTTACTTACAAAAAGATCAGAAATAAAATTGACTGAAAAACGATTACTACCTTGGTTTTAGCCTGAATGGGGGCACCATTGTCAAGAAGAATTTCTATTATTCTGACGTGACCGTTTCTGGCTGCACAGTGCAGAGGAGTGAGCTCATCCTAGTGAGAGACAGTATCAATTAGTGGGACTGAAAAGCCTGGAGTGATTCCAAGACTGCGATAAGATGTTGCACCTTGGTTTTGGCATCGATTTGCGCCCCTCTATCCAAGAGGAGTCGGACCATGATCACATTCCCCCGTCTGGATGCAATGTGCAGAGGTGTGATGCCGTTCTACAGAGATATACGAGTAATAACAAAAAATATATACCGTGGGTAATTAGTTACTTGTACGAAATGAAAGAAGAAAAAAAACAGCAAAGCAAGCATGCTATAGGGTGGTTCATCATTTGACCCCTTATTATATATACACACTAGTATATACTATATAATATACATACACACATACACAGATTGGACATGGAGCTCACTGAATAGTAATTCCATACCTTTGGGGTGAAATTGACATTGGCTCCTCTGTTGAGAAGTAGTTGAGCAACATTCAGGTTTTCATAGTGTGCAGCAATGTGGAGTGGTGTGAATCCAGTCTGCAAGGACACCCGAGTCATCCTTAACAGTCCGTCTAGTAATATGATTAAAAATATTATCTTGACACCAGCAGTGTTGCATACCTTGCTGAGCACATCTGGGTTTGGGTCATTTTGCAGAAGCACTGCAGCTGTGCGTGTATCGTCATTGCGCGCTGAAATGTGAAGTGCAGGGAGACGGACTTTCCCTTTGGTCCCGTAGTTGATGAGCAGGGCTACGATATTTTCATGGCCCTGTTGTAAAGCCACAGCCAGTGGAGTGAATCCATCCTGTCGAAGAGAGTAGACGCTTAGAAGGCAGACTGATTGCATGTAAGACATTGGGAGACACGTCAGCGACGAAAGCTGATGAGCACACAGTACAATGGAATGACAACCGGTCAGGATCAGCTGGATAGTATTGAGGGATTTGTCAGATTACGGGTTCAAGCACATCTCTCGTCTTTTGGTACCTCGGTCGGAATGCTTTGATTAGCCCCGTTCTCCAGAAGAAACTTCACAACCTCTAGATGGTTTTCTTGTGCAGCCATGTAGAGTGGAGTGAAACCCTTCTGTCTCAGAAATATACACACGCACACACCCACGCACGAAAACACACAGAAGAGAAGCCAAAAGCACCAACAAGATAGAAAGTTACAGATACAAACACCAAGCTGCACAACGATACACAGAAATATTGGCGCAAAGACGTGTGTGAACATTGCTATTGTCAATACAGTACAATGGTTTCACAGTCGGCGCCAGATTGAAAAGCAGCTGAGAGAGAGCACGCGGCATACGGCCTCACCTGCGACTGAGCGTTAACGTCGGCCCCGTAGTTAACCAGCTCTGTGACCACCTGCTCCTGCCCGGCCAGGGCTGCAATGTGCAGGGCCGTGTTTCCTTTCTGGGTAAACACAGATATATGGCAACAACACAGCTACACAACGTATTCAACATGTTTGAACAGTTTGGTCAATTTGTATGCTGACATCAGAATATGAAGGTGGAGATAATATTTCTGAGATATAATGCTCAGGATGTGGGCATAATTATGTTCCTCATTTGTTATTGAACAACTATATCATTGAGACTGGTAGTCAGGAGCAGAGAATGTAACTACAGCATATTTTATTACCTATCTGAATGAAAAAAAAACATTTTCAATCATAAACTAATCACATGGGCATTACTGTGTAACTTTGATACATAAAATAAACATTTTTTTTTTTTTTTTAATGGAAAAAAAATGCCAATAGTGCCTTACCTTAGTCGTGGTCTCCAGTACAATTCCGTTGTGAAGTAATTCAAGCACCATCTTGACGTGGCCTTCTTTCGAGGCCAGGTGAAGCCCATTGAGCCCATTCTGAGGGAAAATCATGACAAAGTATAGCAATTACAAGACGATTCCCTAATCAAGAATTCAAGAATAATGCCGTCAAGTAACCACACAATTCTGCACAGAGTATAAATCATGCAGGCTCAAAATTTGGTTTGTAAATTAAGACTCACGAATCAGAGGAGGACTATACTTACACAAGACATCACATACCATTAGCAAAAATAAAAGTCTAGGAAATGAAAATGAGGATGAAATCATTTTCATTTGATTAATGATAATGACAGGAGGAGGTGCGGGCGGCGGCAGAGGTGGAAGACTGGAGCGAGATGGCAGGCCGCTGGTCTCGTGGCTGGGAAGAATAAAAGCCGTGTGGGATAGGTCTGACCTCACACAGCCTTTCTTCAGCCACACAGGACATGTGAGGTTGGACCTTTCCCACACCACTGATATTATTCCTCTGAGTGGAGAGACCACAGCAGACCATCAACTCTACTGCAAATACAGGAGAGGGGTGTGACAAAAGGAAGAAAACACAAAAGTGGGCTAATTACAAAAAATAAATAGATTTAAAAAAAGCAACTAACAATACAAGTGGGGCTGTTGTTGAGTTGAGAGACAAAACAAAAACACAAGAGCAGAGCGGGAGTGAAGCAGGTAACCAAGTCATTCGAGGGATACCACCACCAACACCACATAGACCTCCTTGGTCATAAAGTTACACTCACGTCAATCAGGCAAGCAGAATTGCAATTTATCAAGACATCTGATATTTGACATTTGATTTCACTCCATGCTCATTAAAGGGTAAATACAAAAGTTAAAGCAATACACTTTGGACTTTGGACAGTTAGGAATAAATGAGTTGTGGAATTAGCAGTAAGTAACACCAAGTACTATGTATGAATGACCATATGGAAGACAGTTTTTAAAAAGTATTAAAGGAGGCAAATTGGAGTACATAAGTCATACCCATAGACTGTATGGAACAGATAATGGGTAAAATGATGGGGAAATCATGGGATGCATTCCATTGGCTGAAATGGTACTGCCATTGATTAAATGTCTACTCTCAGACAGGTACCTCCTAAAAATGCTTTCTTTTATTGGAATTTTTTCTCAACTGTTAGATACCAGAAAAAAAAGAAAGTATTTTCTTTTGGTAAAGGTGTTGCCTGTCTTTTTAAGATCACTATCCAATGGGGGGTAGTATTGCTTTCACAGTGGGAAAATGAAGTGTCATTGCTGACCTAGTGCATTTGTTATAGGGTGTGTGTGCTTTGGTCTGAAGAATGACAATGTTGAGCACAGACTGTGACAATGTGCAACTGTACTCATACACAGTCACAACATGGTTTTCAGCAGTGCTCAAGGGCAGCAATTCATGGCCCATTACCTCAGTGGACAAGATTCTGGGTAAAAGGCTACATGATGAAAGGAGTGGGGCAAAGAAGAACCCATTTGCCCATTTATTACCTGCCCCGTAGGCCTGAGCATGCATATACAGTACACGGCAGAGTGCACAGGCACAAACAACTACAAGTGCACATGGATTAATGTATACATCATGCACACCAAAGAGGGAAAACCAAAGTACAGTACATCTACAGTAAATGCAGAGACGGCCGATTCAATGTAGCAGGTCACGTATTCCAGGTAATCGAAAGCGGCATTTTACATAAAGGGAAGTGCTTGATTTGAATTGAAATTTCATGATGATCAAACCCTGAAAATGGAGCTCTCTCTCACCTGATTGGCTGTATTTATGTCAATGCCATTCTTAATGTGTTCCAGGGCCTTGTCCAGGTTGCCAGACCGAGCCGCTCGGAGAAAACTGTTGCCAGCATCTGCCTGCAAACACACGGGACAAAAGGAAAGGAGGGAGGGACGCGGGGTAAAGTAAAGGGCACACAAAGAAGAGGAATGAAGAGAAAAAATATAGAAAGACAGGTGGGTTAAGGATGAGGCTTGTACAAAATGATCCACCAGCTTTCCACTCATTTCACTCCTCGCCAAAGATTTTCTTCAGTTTTTGTAGTGCATTTGAAAAACATCTGCACTAATAAACATGTGGGCAGGGTAGTCCAATTTTCTGATCTTTATCATGGGAAATGCGGGTGTTTATTAACCTAGTTTGTGTTCTCTCCATTCTTTTCCAAAAATGGTTTGTTATTCAGTTTCATGCTGTTTATGTTCAACTAATAGCTGCCAAATTGTTGAATCAAAACAAGAACTAAGCGCCATCCCAGTTGCTAATCCAACTTTACTCCATTTTCCTCATCTAGTTTGAAATATATTTTAATGCTTCCACCTGAAATCTAGCCACTCCATTTGCACGAAAAGGTAATGTAACATTTTCCTGGCATCTCCATTCTAAGTTCAGCTGTGAACTGTCCCAAATGCCGTGGCGCACCATGGCAGGTGGGGTTGCTGCTGAAACACGATCGCTCATGCATCGCCCCAATAACCGACACGCGAAGGGGGGAGTGTAGCAGCGAGAAACTTGACTGCGGCAAACTCTCCAACTCATTTGCATAATCTTCTCTCTTGCTTAGCAGACTCCTCTCGTTATAACTCCATCTAAACATTGGTCACTAACCCTGTACATAAAATGTATGCATTTTGACTGAACAACACTAAAAGCTCTCAGCATCATACACGCCGATGAAGCTGTTTTTTCCCCTTTGCTTTCAACTTTACACCTCAGTGCCTTAAACTGTGTCATCTATTGTTGTCGCTCGTTGGCCCTCTTTTGACAGAGGCAATCAGCTTGAGTAAAATAAGTGAAAGGATCCACATGCCTGCAGCAGAGGCATAGCAACAAACGACAACACAAACTCAGCAGGACTCTAATGGCAGAGCACTGTGCAGAGAGAGGTCACGTTAGAAAAAAATATTTAAAAAAGGAGTGGTCGCACATGAAAAAAAGAACACGATAAGTAAAGATTTGTTTTCAGCTAAAACATTTCCTGGGTTAAATGCAAGGACAATGCCTTCCTTGTTCCTGACAAAATGCACTAGCGGTTAGTTGAAAATTAAAACATTTAGTGCAAGATCAATCGTGGTCTTTTGTAGAGCCCCGATCCTACTGAGCCACTTGGCTGAGTCAGTCAGTCTGACAAATTGTCACTCACTCTAAAGTGGAGCAGCAGCCATGTTTAGAGAAGTTGAGAATTGAAAATTCATTCGATAAAACTTTGCGGTTTATCTCATCTCATGTTTTGAACCGCTTTAGGGTCACAGGGGGTGCTGGAGTCTATCCCAGCTGACTCCGGGCCAGAGGCGGCGGACTCCCTGAATCGGTGGTTATATCCATATTGATCAATCATGGGTGTCTAATCCACCAATTTCATGCTGATACGGCATTGATTCTTTGGACAAAACTACAAAATCTGCTCATAATAAGAATTCTGCTACCGTATGATTTGACTAAAGGGCCTTTGATTGATTTAACAGGATAGTATGCACACATTTAGAGCAATCCGTTATATTTCACATAAACTAAGTTGCTTTAGGTGTGAAAGCAATAAAAAAAAGTGCTGAAACAGAGATTTGATTTTAAAAAAAACTTTACAATACAGCATATCTAAAAGATGATGGCATAGATGGACCAATTGCCTTATTGAACATGTCTCCCATTTGAATTGAATCTTGAAATCAATTCCATGGGAAGAAATACAAACCTACTAACATCCAGACAACGAGCTCACACACAATCACAAAACTTGAGAGCGCAAGAAACAACCGCAGTCGTCTTTTGAATCCTAATGATTGTTTTTGCATCGAAAGAATAAGGCATCATACCATTCTCAAACTGTCGGAATATAAAACCAGATTGCAAAAGGCTATGTGAAGGGCAAATTTTAGCATCCTGCAGACAAGTGTGTCCATTAAAAGCTGTTTTTACAAATGCAAAAATGTTTTATTCAAAGCTATAAAATGCACTAAGGACAACAGGCTGGCATTCTGTTGCACAAAATGTTTGAAAAGTGCCATGGTGACATCGGAAACATCCTGTCATCACTGCAGGAGTAAACACAGCTGATACAGACACACATCCACCATGGAGACACCCTAGAGACGCCCCACTCGGGGGCTCACCTCACAGATTGCCGGCAGAGCTAAATGTTAATATCATGTTAATGGCAAACACACATTCCTACCAAAGTAAGGCATTTTTGTGCATCTGCTTGCGTCAAGAAATGTGTGTGCACTGAGATAAGGATGGATCGACTCCACCCATTCTGTGACTTGGAAATAAACAGACAGGCAACACATTAATTTAAAAACAACATGCAACGCGCTTTCATTATTTTGGAAACGATCCTTAGGTTTTCTGGGACACCAATGCATGATTAAGATGAATGTCTTGTTCCCTTGTTAGTCCCAGGGAAATGATACGCTTCACAATCTAGGGCTGAGAAAATCTGTGTGAGCCAATTAATCATTCTATTTGCAGGAAAAGAAACAAGATATATTAACCTGCTCCATAAACAAGAGTGAGTAATGCTAATGAAGTTGTGCTTGGAATAACTAATGGAAAAATGACATTTAAAAAAAAAAAATGCCCAAAGTGGAGGCTGAATTTCTTCTTACCAGAACTCGACTGCCGTGAACCCCAAACGTCCCCCCAGCCACCTATTTTCTGCTCTGCTGCCGCTGCAGCAGTCGGAATGACATCACCCCCTCACTGGTGGACTGCAGTGTTTGAAAGATAAGTGTTTGTGTGCATGCGTGTGTGCGATGAACACTCTTGCCTTTCCTCTGAAATGGATGACTACAGCTGAAGAATCCACATTCTGACAAAGCCTCGATTGTGTTGTTAGAACGTAAACATCGTCAATGATACTAGCTGATAGAATCAAATTCGAAGGATACAAATACCATGTAATCATACACAGTTGGCTTCAAATATCTGATATGATGCTTTCCATATTTACATTTTTCACTCATATCGCATTTATGAAAATATCTTATATATGTAGGACAATAGTGCGAAAAGGGAAGGATCCGATATTTTGTGTATAGTTTTAGATAGGCGTTCTTGCCGTCACATTTGATCACTCCATGACTCATTTATTTAAACCGTATACAATCAGTGATTCCTAAGAATTTCCCTTAATTCAAGCACAAAGTAGCACTGTACGACTCTACAATTAATGTAATAAGAGTTCAAATAGCTATCACTTTGTTCGCAGCAAGGGAGAGGGAGCAGGGAGACTGCTGGTTTAAGCCATATCTCTTTTCTCATTGTTTGAACATTCTGGCCTCAGTAAAGGAAATGAGGCAAGGGATTAAACTGGGATCTTAAGCAACAGTGCACAATCCTGTAGCTCTTCTACAGAATGTCAATGGAAGAAAAAAAATACTGGCAAACATCAACTTTTTTGAAGTCTTGCTACTACTCTGAAACTACGAAAGAAAACTAAACAAGTCCGAGGGAGTGGTGTCACATTGCCTCTGTTCAACATACAGCAGGATTGAGCAGCACATATGGAAATTCCTGCAGAGTATTTCAACAGCTATTTCACCATCATTTTCTGCTGACTTGCATTTGTTCAATACATTGATTTTCCTCCCTCGCTGGGCCTTTTCTCCCTTAGCCTCTACAACTTTGCTTTCGTTTCTCAGGCTGATCTATCAGATTGAGTGGGCAGCAGGCTGGTTTGGGATAACGAGCTTTAGTAAGTGTTGACACGGTCAGGTGGAGGCCCGTGGGACCACGCTACAACAGGCACATTTAGGGGAAGCAAGCGGGGATTCTTATGAAGCGGTTACAAACTTTCACCTGACACGCGCGTCTATACGGAAAGCTGTGCTCCTTAAACAACAAAAGGATGGTCTTCGTCTTTACAATTTACTTTTCTTTTGGTTTCCTCTTTGATCAGCTCGTTAAAATGGCGTTCCTCCTCCATCGACTGTACTTATTCTATGGATGGAATCATCATAGTTGGTACTATGCAGTACTAGTTCTAATTAGGTATCAATCATTCATCCAAGAATAAAAATTTACCAAAACTAAATAGCTTTGACCAGGAGAAGCAATAGCAAAACACATTGACATAAGTTAAAGTTACCATTTAAAGTTGCAGTATTATCATGTGTCAAGCTTTAATAATTTACATTGGAATGTATTGACATTTTACTTTACTGAATTTCTGCAGAGTGATAAAATAAAAATAAAAGTAGACATCGGTAATTCTCAGGACTGGAAGGCGCACCTTTTAGTATTTGTGTCGCTATGTTGTCTCTTTGGATTAAAACGTCTAGATAGAGTTCATTACAGTTACTTTGAAAGGGTTTCATTAATCGGCCAGTTAATTAGTTTGCTGAGCTCCAGTTTACTTACCCTCACTAATCCTGGTTGACATGTTACAATTGGCACATCAGAGGAACAAGGCTCGTCAAAAACAAGATTAAGTGGAAAACAAAAACAACACATCACACACTCATACAGACACTAATCTTTGATGTGCACACAAACAAACAAAAAAAACTTGCCTAGATAATTCTTAGCATTTAAGTGCCCTAGCATTCCTTTCAAAATGATGCACCCCAAAGTACTTTTTAAGTGAGGAAAGTGCAAAAAAAGTTCTTTAACCTATGCAAGTCAATTCCTAAAACCAGCGGAAATTGGCAGGTCAAACGATCATCGCACAGGTACAGTTTTTGGATCTTTTCATACTCCACCACTTTTTCATTAAAAAAAAAAAAATCAGATAGATTCAAGATACGAAACATTAGTAAATATTTCTACAAGCCTTCCTAAAAACATATTTAAATATGGAATATAAGAAGTTGGTCTCTTAAATCCATTAAAAACTGGGAAATTAACAACTAATACAATAGTAAGTTGACTACTAGCCATTGTTTATCTCAGAAAATGTTTTGATGACCATCATAATACAAGGCCAAAAACTGTGAAGCAAGTGTATTTGAGAGAGAGAGAGTATGTAAACGGTACTGCTGTACTTACTCCGAAAGTGATGGTCTTGACTGGCATGCCTGTTGGCTCTCCACGTCTTTCTTACGTTCTGTTTGTCCCAAATTGAAAGATGTATTTCCAATTGCACCCCGCAAGTACCACCTTGCAGGGCACACAGACCCCCGTCCGACGTAAACACGGGCACACACCCATACGGGCGCACACACTTCAGTGAGCTGGACCCAGTTTAGTGGGTGGAGAAACAGAGGGGAGGGGAGGCTATGGGGGCCCGGGGTTTTATCTCTGCAGGAATGTTGCCTGTATCTCCGGACACACATTTTACTAGCAGCCGAAAACCTATAGGCGCCCCAAACGCTCAACAGAAATCTTCTACCTACTGGACATTCTTGATGGTCAATATTTTTTCTTTTGCCTAGGGACATTTTCCATGCCACCTTTGAGCGAAATCTTTGAGTTCTAACCATGGCATCTTCTAAACTCGCGCTCCAGCCTTTCTGCTTTCTAGCTCACATCCCCTCTATCATCCAAGTTTCACTTCTTCCCTCCTTTTTCTTGTCCTGTCGTCCCCACGTCACGCCCATCTCCGTGTCTCCTGTATGTTTTGTGACAGCCTCACAATCATTTTTTCACGGACCATAAATAGACCAAACTAGAATAACTGTGGAAAATGGGTGTTTTATTAAGGAGGAGGGGTGTCGCAGATCTGTTTCAGTTTGCGAGGTGACTTACAGTGACAAAGCGCTTGGTGAGGGGGTTGCTGCCATCGCCCCATGACAATGGGCTAGACACTCGGTTTGGGTGGGGGGGCATGAAGGGGCCAGCCTTTCAAAAGGCCCTGCCTCCTTTAATAAAGCGTCCGTCATTCCTCTGTTGAAAAGACCCTCTTTTCTCTACCTCTCCCCTCCTCTTTGCCTCTCCTGGCTAAATGCTGGGAAAAGCACATCGCTGCCAAAACCATGCAGAGAGATAAATGCTGTAGGAGAGGGACAGGGTAAGAGGAGGGGGATATATAAAAAGAAGGCTACATACAACTCAGAAGCACTAGACCATGACCAGGGCAAAAACATTACTCTGCTGTCCACACTTTTTGTAAAAGCACCAAAGACTAATCTACCAAAATCATGTTTCCCAAAAGAAGACATCTTGGTATCAATACGTTCTTGACAAATAGTCCAGTTGCTCTGCACAATTAAAGGCCTTGAACTACCTGAAATAAACCTCCACTGTATCCGTCTGCGGTAGGTCCATACAGTACCTCTGAGAAAAAGAATAATGGCTGATCATCAATCTGTTACCACGTGGCGTAATTTGAAGCTAAGCCAACTCTTTTAGGGAAGTTGAAATAAATCAAGACACACTCTGGTTTGGAGACCGAGTTGATTTAGACTCAGGACAGACGTGCCCTCTGCACCCGGTGTCGGGTCCGCCTTGTTGACAGGATAAAGGGCTTCAGCTGTCCACGTGTTCGCCTTGTAGCAGCTATATTGCCTTTGTCCGGAGATGCCAGACCAGTTAAGGGAACAATCAACCAAAATAATGGCCCTTCGTCAGCTGTCCTTTTTGATCGTGTCACATTCTTTCCTACGTTTGATACTGTCAACAGTATCTCTTAAAACAAGGAATGCATGATGTAATGGTGTACTGTAAAACAGTTTAATTCACCAAATATATTTCATGGCAACCTGTATTCACTTGTCTGATATGACTTGCTTTAATGCCATTCACCACCATAAAACCGCTAAGCTGTCACCCTCGAAAATACCTAGCTGTGATAACATACCTAATGAATCAACATTTGCTCCATTTGTCTTGTTGACAGGGAGCTGTCAGTGAGCTTATCAGTAGCAAAAAGACTGCAGTGGCAATTTGAATAGTATATAAATGTGTATACACAGTGTACTGAACAGAAATGTAATCAAATTTGTATAAGACAGCACATTATTATGCAAAAATTACAACATATAACGTATACTTAAAGCCTTTGATGAATTTGCAAAGTTAGCCTAATGCTGTGGGAGACAAATCAAGGTTATTAGAAATGTACTTCAAATATTAATGAATCCAATAAAAGAAAAGATGACATGAGAACATCACCGCTCCAGGCTGCCATTTGTCTTCCTAAGCAGAAAAGCGGAGAAGGGTTAGCAGACTGATGAGTGAGAAGAAAGAAAAGAAAGTTTGTTGGGAAGTGAATGATAAAGAATGGAGTCAACACATACAACTGGAAATAAATCAGTATCTGCGGGATCTCCTCGTCCAGGCAATAATTCATATCTGTCTAGGTAATGAAGAAATATCTTTTAGAGATAATGCACCACAAGCATTCAGGACCTGCAGGTGGTCTTCCACTGTTAAAAAAATGAAGAATGTTTTTTGGTCACAGTGGGGCAGTTCACAACGCAAATGATCTGCAGTGCATAATTTCCTACTCATTTTGCACATTTGAGATTTTCTTTGTTTCATTGGAGTGAGAGCAATATTGATAATTATTAATTTCTTGACAGTAGATTATGTACAAAGCTTCATTTTTATAAAGTTTTTGTTTTTCATTCATTCATTATCCGAGCCGCTTCTGTATGCAGCATAGACTCTTGCGAAGGCATGTAATATGTGCCAAAAAGTGCACACTACCAAATTATTTGGTTATGGTTTTCAGTCAGGTCAAAACAAGCGTGTCGGACTGACACCAAACCTATTAAAATAAAAAGGACTATGGAAATAATACTTCATTTTCAAACATGGATACCTAGACACCGAAGTCAAGTATTACGAAAGAAAACTCAAATTGAGGGTAAATTTGGGTAGACGTAGTATGTAAGACGATGCATCATACTCAAGACGGTAATGTTTAATGTTGCTGTACATTAGAACAATTAATATTGGCTGTGAAAGCTGTGATGCCTAATATAACATTGACATTAAGAACATTGGCTTCTTTGGAGTACTTGCTCAATCGTGTCTCACACAAAAACACATTCAAAAATTCACTCGTTCAGGGATTTTAAACCTACATACACACAGACCTGAAGTAAATCCATGCAGGTATAGAATACACACATACACTAAAATAACATAATGCAGCAATTAGCAACCATTCCAATGCATATGGGGCATTATTTCAGGCAGTGTAGTCTGAGTAAAATTGTTTGATCAACTCTGCAATAGGGGTGTGAACATTTTCACTCCTGTAATTTGGCTAGACGTCTGAATGGCATTTTGGTACTGTATAGTACACACATTTTAACTTATAATTATGAACTATAAAATGTAATAGGGCAGATCCCATAAAGTTTATGGCCAGGACGCTCAAGGGTTCAAATCTCAAGTTAAGCAATTTAATGTTCACATTTTTTGGACAACATGGCTCATCGAACTATGAACTGCAACTACAATATTTGACAAGAAAACAGAATTCGTTAATATTTAAGCTGCACGTTATTATAAACAGCAGATATCTACATACATTGCAGCAAAAAAAATCCATAAATTAACCACTGAACTATAAGACGCTAAGACTGAAGTGAAGTGGTCTGAAAATGAAGGCATCTACAGGTGGTGGTAAACTATTTTCAACTGTGTTTCTGTGGATTTCCACACAAATTACTCATGCTTTCGGTGTATCCTAGTAAGCTAGGAAAGTCTAATGCTCATGACATCCCAGGATAGAAAAAGTGAACAGCTATGAACTATATTAAACGACAAGGGAACAAAAGTCCACGTAGTATACCATGAAAGTCTTCTTTTCGGATGAGGGTTTGAGGAAGTTTCACAAAATGCAGTCAATGCGTCATTCACATCATGCGAGGCATTTTACTGAGCATCCAAATATGGACTCTGGCAGTGGGTTTGGCTTTTCGCTGGCTCGTTTGTGACACTAATTTCAAAATATGAGCCTTTGTCGTAATCACATGACAAGGCAAGACTTTGTGTTGATATGAAACACACACTATTTAATTCTAGAATGTTGGCAAGAAAAAGATGACTGCACAATTGTAAAAGAATATCGATCTGAACAGAAAACTTGATTTATATTTCCATTGTTTATGATTGACACACACCCCTAAAGGCAATTTGTGCCATACTGCAGTTTCCATGGTATATTTTTCCATTAGTTAACACAGGGATGCAAGCAGCTGGACATAAAAACAAAAAGCAGCACATAGGAAGTTCCAAAAAATCCAAAGCAGACCAGCTTGTTAAAAATGTATTTGCACACACCTAGTGAAAGGTGGACAGAGAATATATTTTAGAACCGAGACTTTCTGACCACCTTCCCCACGTTGTCTGCGCATTCATCTAAATCCCATGCACATGCATTCGTACATGCATCTGTTATCACTCAGTTTCTCTCCTTCCTAATGTCACTTCTAACAGGTACTATTCATCAGAACATATATCTGTCAAAACTCTCTAGAACTAAGTGAGATCTGTTGGGTCAACACTACGTGAAAAACAACAACAAAACCTTGGCCTTAATTCAGTTTTTTTTTTAAAGCTGGTATTAATATCCCTGGGATAGAGATGAGTGCTACAATATTTGAATAGGCCATGGCCTTTCACATGTAAATTGCACTCTGCCCCTCCTTGCTGAAACAAATTATGGCCAACTGCTGGTGGTTGGTCATGAATGGGGGTCCTAATGTAGTCTGCAAATACAGTGGGATGGGGAGCAGCTGGAAAAGAAAGAAACTGAGACGGGGGAGAATTTATATGACTGCGGTGTGTGACAGTTTGCTTTTCTTCATATTGAATCTGCCATGCAACCGCAGTGTGACGAATGAGGCTTGGCTTCCAGAGCATCTGTCTCTGAGGACTAAATGAGGGCTAGTTAGAGCTGTAGGGGACCTTTCCCAATCCTAATAAGTGGTCAAAATAGCAGAGGGGCCACGGCCTTAACACAGACCTCTGACAATACACAAATCTGTCTTATAGGAGTGGCATGACAGGTTGATAAAGACGCCTGTATTTTCTCAGCAGCATTTGCAACCTAGTAAAAGCAAACCAAACATGTCAAACCAAAAATAATAAAATGTACTATTTTGTTTATATCCCGCTAATTGCCACGACCTATAAAGATCGAAAATTATACCAAAATGTCACTAAATTGTAATTGTAGCACAAATAAATTGCTACTGCATGTGTGACTACCTGAATTATTTTTAAGGCTTTACATACACCCAACAGACAGTGGGTCTTTAGTTGGCCATGGAATAGTCACAATTGTACTAACCACGAAAGGGAAATATGATTAAAAAGTTTTTTAAAAAACCTACCCATTATACATAATGAACACGCAATATTTTATATTGTTTTTGAATAGTAAGATTACATGGGGCCCACTTGTCATCTCTTATGTTTCTACAATAATATACTAGTTTATACGTTTTCTGGAATGTGTTAATAAATTCATTGACTGAAATTTAGGCTTTAGGAAGTCTCATAGTGCTCCATCATAATCAGAAGAAAAAATGGAGTTAGATAAAGAGGGATTAGTCATTTGGAATAGCAATAGCGAGGATTTGAGGGGAAAGCAAAGTCTGGGACAGTCTCACCAGTGGCCTTTTTGAACTTAGATGAACTTTCTTCCACTTAACCAAAACGGATTCCAAGATCATCTATTAGATAGTCACAATGAGACCATTGGCGGACAAGTCCCAGACTGGTTGGATAGATAAAGACAGACAGCGATTGCTGTCACATTGGAAATACACAAGAGCCACAATACACAAACCATCAAAGGCAAGGTACAAGGCATGCACAAACCACAACTATGCAGCAAACACACAGGCTAATAAGGACAGAAACGCTAATAAAGTGGAAATGGCATGCAAAGAGTGAGAGTAAGCATGCAAGGTGGACTAACAACTCACACACAGTCACACACACACTCCTCGCACTCTTTAATTTGATTTTAGCCTAAACACAATCACAGTGGTACGGATGAAACAAAAGCATATTTACTAAATCAGAAGAACCCACAGGAAAAATACTCTTATCAGTTATGTGAACCTCTGCTGCATGAACTACTTTGTGTTGTGATAAACAAGTGTTTTACTAACTTTAACATATGTTCCTCGTGTTATACGACTAAATATGACTGATATTTTGCCCGTGGACTCTTGCCATGTAATATGCTGATCTGACAACATCAGTTTCTGGATATCACAAGACACTGGGAACGATGTTATTCTTAAAACAGATACACACGTGTCTTACATGAAAGAATAAAAGTCCTACACAAACATAAGAAATAAAAAAACATTAAAACCAGCAAGTTAGTACAAATCGTCAAGCAGGGAAAGGGAAGAGTAAAAAAAAAAAAAGCTCCAGCGTGATCCACGACACCTGTACGACTGAATTAGCTCACAGCACGACAGCACCACTCGAATGAACCAGCACTACAATACCATAAGCAACACAAGAAAAATTGATAAGAA
This sequence comes from Stigmatopora argus, assembly GCF_051989625.1. NCBI lineage: Eukaryota > Metazoa > Chordata > Actinopteri > Syngnathiformes > Syngnathidae > Stigmatopora > Stigmatopora argus. Next base: position 8,600,408 of record NC_135391.1, on the reverse strand, counting down.
AAATAAAACGGCAGCAAAGTGACACAATTCACATGACGGGATGACGATCCATACAGAATATATATACATACATATATATACACTCACACATTAATATAGATAAAAGGCCAAATATACATGTTGCAGATATTTACTTCATCATCATAGAGCCATACTCCTTGGCCATCCGGCATCTCAGAGCTCACACTACTGTCCTGATCGATTAGCCAGCGATGCACGGCGTGGGCCTAAAAGAACATATGACATAAAGACAGAACCCAGTTAATAGGAACAGTGACAAGATGGAGTGACAGAAAAGAGGGGGAAGAGAGCAGTAGATACAACTGAAATCAGCAACAAGGAAGATATTTATAAAAAAAAGCGACATCCGATCATATTGGCACCGGTAGAGAAAACAGATAAGGCACGGGAATCGGGAAAGTAAAGCAGACCCCACCCGCCCCCGCAAAATGGTCTGTCTGTGGGAAACAGGTAAGGATGACCAGCATGGCGGTGCCGACAAGGATGTCATACATGCAGTGGCCATCACTGGGCAGCGGGCCACTGATGGCAAAGATGGTGGTGTCGATGCTCACAGATGGAACGGCTGAGTCATGGTTCAAGTGAGACTGGATTTCCTGGGTTAGCTTGCGCAAGTGTACTTACCCAGAAAAAAAATCAGCATGGGTAATTGACAACAAGCAAACATTGCACAGGTATGTTTGAGCATTAATGGTAAAAAAAAATTCTTCAAAAATGTGCACGCACTCCATAAATCACAAGAGAAAGCATTCACACATTCAATCTTTCAATTGCTCTGCTGTTTCACAAGTGTAAACTTTTGTTGAATTACATTAAATCATCATGACCTTTGAAGACATCATTCATTGTAGGGTCTATAACGCTTGCATATTCCTAATCATATTCCACATCGATCTGACACACACCCATGCAGCCATAATCACACAACCACAAACTGTTTCTCTCGCCTGTTGTGGTGTTTCTAACTAAAAAAATAAAATAAAAAATAAAAAAACAACTAAACAGCTACTTTTGTGCCACTTGAGCCTTTTCCGCAGTAAAATGCCTGTCAAAATCTGTACAATGAACACATTAATCACCATGACATGGCAAAACCTCCATTGGACTCAGCAAATGTATGGTACTTCATGATAAAGTGACGCTGGTAGGCACACCCTAAAACAGCAAAAAGATATGCAGCTCAGAGGAAATGATGATGAAACGCAGTTTTGACCAAACGACAACTTGATGTAGTGATTGTACATCTACAGCATTTTTAGCACTTATCTCAGTCAATCTGAGCAGAAATTTTTAACATGGGGCAAGATTCACCCTGAACTGTACCCCCGAACATGTAAAAAAACCTATCATTGACACTTAGATTTGTAATAAAACTGCAGTACTGGAAAAACCCAAGCAAACAAGAAGAGAAAAGACTTACATAAAGGACATGGTTTCAAACCTGAGGCCCAGGAGCAAATTGCAGCCCAGGGACAATATTTTGCAACCCACTATTGACTGTACTATTGTTGTTGCCTGCATGTGTTTTGCGATGGGCAATAAAAAATGTATATAAATCATTTTTGAATAAAATTGATTTCATTGGCTCCATTTTGGCAAAAATAGATCAAAATAGTAATAAGACTGCACAAGTAATAAAGAAATCTAATTAAATTAAAATGAAAAAATCTAAATGTAATAAAATCAATTAAAAATGACTAATTAAGTAATAATTAGTTTATAAATGAACAGAAATTCAAATAAATGTGCCCATAAGTATTTTGCTCTGGAAATTTTATTCATTCATTTTCTTGTTTCGTGTTATAAATTGAGCAAGTTTGATGTACTCCCATGAGATACATACGCACTAACAAACTTCAAGAGGTGGGGAAAGGTGAAGTGTCAGATGCAAGAGTCAACACACAGCTGTGGGAGACGCACACACTCACACGGAGTCACCACAAGGGTAGAGCGAATCACAAGGTGACAGTAGAGGCCAAACCCTAAAATAGAAAAATCCAGGGGAAAAGACTGCAGTATACTGCATCGTTTTCCAAACCGATTTATCACCCCAAAAATTGCACTTTGAAGCCCTTTTTTCGATTTGGGGAAAACTCTCATTTAACTGTGTTTGTCCTGTTTTCGTGTTTGTGGGACCAAATGATATGCAGCGGCGTCATCTGCAGAGTTTGTGGTGAGTTGCAGAGCGTGTCATCTTAAAAGGATAATTGGATTAAGTAGCAGACGGATAGTGATGACAGGAGAAGAGGGGCAAAGGGGTGAGGATAAAGACGAGGAGGTGGGAAATGTCTTAGGCAAAGGGGGTTGAGAGGTGCTGATAAGAGGAACAGGCCATTTCACTGAGGAGCCTTTGGGAGCCCGAGGGCAGCCAAAAGACACAGAGGGAACTCAAATTGTTACGCTGTAGATTAGAAGGATAAAATGGGATAACATGCGTAGTCTCTGGGCACCTAACTAACATCGACTTGGCATTTGGGTATACTCACTATAATCAGAAACAACAGAGAAGAAAAAGAACTTGATACAACGCCTGTATCCACTCAATGGCCGGTGAACTGTATCAGAAAATGATACCTTCATAGTTGTGAAGCCTATTCCTCACAGTTTTATTTCCAGAGGTAAGGCTCAAGCAAGAAACTTCAAATATAGAAGAAAAAAAAAAACAATGGAAGATTGACAAATTATATTTGTTAATAATCAACACAAGCTTTCTTGTTCATCTTGTATTTTTAGGAATATTAAGCCGGTTATATATAAATGACAGCTACCGAAAAAGGATTACAATAATTATCCATAAACCTTACATCTAATTCCGAGGAAAGTGTAACATTTCTAAGGATTGGGTAGAAAAGGCTGAAAGAGCAACAAAAGTAAACACACCTTTCCCCAATGATTAAAACTTAAGAAAAGTGATGATAAATAGTATAGTTAATAAATAATGAATAGTGACTCTAAAACTTCTAGAAGAGATTTTTAAGGGCTTGCAAGGTGAAAGTGCCTGATTAATCATGCATATAGTGTGAGATGAATTAAAGTGAGGTGAAGTCTAGAAGGGCACAGATTGAAGCACCAGGTGGTATGGAATTGAAATATTGTGCAGGAGCATCCGTTTTCACTTTGTCTCATCTTCATCACCATATCGGCTTATTGTGGGACCTTCTCTTCCGTAGACTTGCTTAGAATTTTCTAATCATACGCCTTTTGTCGGAAAAGTCTCAAATACATATCTTCACTTGACTGGGCTGTAATTGACCAGAATTTCTACAGAGCGATCATACGCTCTGTAGACAGTCAGTGTCCAAAATGCGGCAGGGTTTAGATTTGCCAGGCAGGGCAGCTCATGACTGTACCACTATGGATTAGAAAGCGATTTTATACCACCATTAATCATTCACAGTAGCAATTTTATTGTATTAATTATTAAGTCTGTGTTGTCTGCCAATTTAGTTGAGGTATCCTAACTGTGTGTTGTTGCATTGAGATACTAAGTGGAAATTAGGGATCATAGAGATGCTTAGTAACACTCATTCCCAACAAGGGATTTGTCTTGTTTATGAAAAAAGGTGGAGACCTTTAGAATATGTTTATCAATGACCTTTAGTTGCCTTAAAACATTTGTATACTACTATTTATCTCGAAAAAGCACCAGTTTCCCAAGCCAGAGTAATTTATCTATCTATTATCATAATAAAACATGCATAAAGACAAGATAGACTCGACGAGACAGCGCAGCCAAAAACCTGGATTTGAAAGGCTTATTTTCATCTTTTTTTCTTGCTTTTTATTCTTTTATGTTGCTCTTTTCTTTTTGCGCAGAGAAATGGAAAGAGACATGTCTTTTCTTTCAGCCTGCGCCTCATTATGGTCCTTTTCAGGTCTGGCCTATTGTATGGGCACAGCCTAAAGCCTTGCATACGCATACTGGAACAGCCGGTGGATTACGGAGACTCATGTCAAGACTGCAACGGTAGCTCCAACCACTTCAGTAACCAGACCCCCCACTTGCAAATTGCAACACGAATACTATACGCGTTGGAGAGTGAAGCCAAAAGAGCCATGCCAAGACTAAACCAACAGGAACATCTGCTGTGCCACATACATAATCGTAAACAATACATCCACCAGGTCATGGCTGTCATATTAGTGGACACACTATAATCTCAAATAATCAGCATACCATGTGCAATCTCCACGTACAAAAAGCGCCAAGCTACAGAATAAACCGCAATAAGATTAGAAGTTCAGAAGTGATCGTCATCTGCTTTTCAGACAAATACATTTGCTTAACATTAGACCTTCAGGAATATATTATCAAGCGACACATCCAGACATATGACACGAACAAAGAACCATTATTACAAGGACTGGACAAAAATACTTTTCTCATTAGAGTATTCTCTTATTGAGAACTTTTTAATTTAAAATGCTATTGAATTTTTCGCACATTAAGACCAATGATTCAGAGAATTAAAGTAAATATCAGACTATGATTTATGGTTCATCTTTATTATTCATCCATCCTCATTAAGATTTTTAAATTAGAATATTTTGCAATGTGGTTTTAACATGGGAGACATTTATCCATGGAAAAAACAAGGCAAAAAAGGCTTATTAAAACGTTGTATATGTTTCTTGTTAATGTTTAATGAGCTATCTTGTAATGTTGATGAAATATGTGGTTATAAGAGATCATACTGTATGTTTCATGTTTATCCGGAGTTAAATGCATTCATAACATCACAAAACAAGCAACTGTTTGCATGTTGTCTGCTGTGACACGTCTGCACAACCGTGTTAACACTACAAAAATATTGCTAAATAATAATGAAAAGTGAAGTCAGCATTTGGATAAAATATGAATGAAACACAATTGTACGTTGGGAGAGTGGTTAGCTTGTTTACTGGCAACTACTTTAAAGTGTACCCTACCTACTCTAAAATGAGATAGGCGCTGGCATCCTCGTGAGGATTAGGAGGCACGGAAAATAAATGAATCTTTCGCCTAAATAACAAAATGAATAAATAATTACAGAAAAACTGAATTAAAAAAACACCTCCTCCAACTGGGCATTATTACATACAGACTTGTGTGGGATTTCCAGCTTTTTCCCCAAATTTCCAAGACCATAGGTGGTGGAATAATGGAATATTGCAAACTGCATGTATGAATATTTTTATGTATAGATCACCCAAGGGATTGAAGAATGGTTATACAGCTATTAAAGGGAGATTTTTGCCGCATTGGGCACAGTTGGTATGAATTGACATACAGTACTGTATTAAAAATTGCTATATGTCATGCATGTTTGAATAATAACATCTCGTCTGTAAAAAAGTGTATTTATGTGTGAATTTAGCAGTCAGCGGGACATTTGGAGGCCATCTATCAGCACTGTCCGCTCAGGCAATCCTGCTTTCTCCGGGGACTTGAAACACCGAAGCCCCCCCTCGATGACTGCTACATGCAGCGCAAAATTAACCCCACTGCACTGCCATCTTTACTGTATAACACACATGACTTAGTTACGGAACAATTTTAAGGCTTTTTTATGTGCACAAACAGTGACGGAAAGTAAAAACAGGTAACCCTTAAAAGTCTTCACACCCTGAAGAAAGCAACATAACACTTTCCAATAATACGCTGATGTTTAATCACACCAACAATACGGCACTGAGCACATTTAAGTCAATGCAACTGCTCTCACAAAAAGAACAAAATTGTTGTTCATTTTAGCAATAAAGGATGTGCTTGTGATTGTTCAAAACGGAGTCACGTGCATTCAATAGCAATGGCTTCCCTAAAATTAGACGGACCTTCACAAGCAATCTGTTCAAGTTAGTTTCTGCTATTTGCAGGCTTCTAAAACCAGGCCTGATGTGTTCATAAAGCGGGAATGCTTTTCGGTGCGGCTCCCAGATTCCTTAGTCAGCACGAATAGGACAAACAATCACACCTAGGCACACAGGAGTGCAGGAAACAAGTGATATGGAATATTGTACACAAGCGTATTGTATAGCTGAGAATGAACATAGCTGAGAAAAAGCCTGCAAATAGGTGTTCATTCAAGTAGATCCATCCTCACACATGCAGCACAGTCATGCACACACAGCAGGAAAGCTGAATGCATCTAAAAATAGAACAGCATTTGCACCCCACTGTCATCATTATTCCTTTCATGGTCCTTATCAGCAGAGCGGGGCTCATACAGTTAGTGGACGTTCAAAGCTCTTTCATGGAGCTTTTTTGGGGCTTACCCTCACACTCACTTTTCCAGACTCTGTTTTCTGTCCTTGTCCTCCACCTCACAAAAACTCAAACTGGTTTGCCTTATCAAAGTGGACGTCCATTAAATTATGTTGGGATCCACCCAGTTGAGATTCTTCTCAGGTATACGTTTAACAATTTATCCACTATCTGAAAAACTCAAATTTATAGTTTTATTATGTTATTTTATTTATTGTAGTCCCCTTGGGTACCACAAGATGTCTCTAAGGCCCTGGTTAAGTAACAATGGGTATCAAGGAATGATGTTGGAGTGATGGATTGTGACAGTGTATGTGTCAGGGGGAGTTTTTTCATTGGTTGTCAGTGTGAGAGAAGACTGGTTGTGAAATTTTATTTCTTTAAATATACAAATTGTGGTGATAGATTAGTTTGAAATAATATAATGATTTAAGCAGTATTTTTTGTTTGCAATATTCTCATTTTACACGTAATATGGGAAGTTCTAAATAGTTTGTAGGGATGTCAAAGTTTAGGCTTATCGCTTATGGCTCTACTATACTATACTAAAAGACAAAGAACACACTTTCATTGATTTTTTTTGACAGAATTAATCACTTCTTGCTCTTTGTAATGGACTTTTTGGGGCACATCACAATGCTACTCAACACTTAAATTAACTTTCGGCTGGATTATTCAAGCAAGACGGGAGACAAACAAAATCCTACCATTGCTGCACACCTGTGGCTTTTGAAAAATTGCACTTATCATTCACACACAAAAGAACTATCACCCTCAAAACCACAGAGAAGATCCAACTCGCAACAAAAAGAAACACTTGGACAAGGTAAGTGAAGTGGCTTGTGAAAACCCAGCAAGGGGAACCACAAGAGCACCTCAGTCCGCTTGAGTTCCAAAAAGAAAGAAAAGCAATATGTGAAAAAATGTGAGCATGCTTGAGAAAGAGGAATGCAAAGAAAGAGAACAATATCAGAGAAAGTAGAGGGCAGATTGGATTGGATGTGAGGAGAGCAAGCATTGCAAGAGCTCTACCTATAAAAGTGGTAGTTGAGATGCAAAAGATGGAAGGGAAATGGAGATGAACACAATAAACACCAAAAGCTAATCCCTAAAATACACGTGCAGATGTGCAGTTGATGTCCCCTTTGAAGGAATAGAGGCTACATTATTAGGACACAAATATGTACTAAGTGGAAATGAGCACAATCACCATTAGGGTTTTTACAATGAAGACAGCAATCATAAAATATATGAATAGAAATGTACAGTACAGACATCAAGATTGGATTCTTGAGAGAAACAGTGAAGAAAGGGCTTCTCAAGGATAAAAAATAATATGGCCATGAGACTCAAAATAGATCCACCCCCAAAAACAGCACTTTGACTCAGATTGCTAAAAAATGCATTATGATAAAAGTCAAGCTACTTTTGAATGTCAGTATTCTTTTCAAGACAAGTGGATACACTGTTAAGTACGATGCTCTTCATAATTTTTAAGATCATACACTTTAGAAATGTAATGTCCTGAGATGACCTTTGGATTCTACACACACACGCACACACACACACTGTAAAATAGCTGTCACACCTAATAAAAACAAAAACTGTGTAAATATACTATCGCTGAATGAAACCTAACTGTTAGAGGTCAATCCATTATACATCAATATGTATATGTAAATCTTTATCTGAGGTTTGGGGTGGATTAGAATTCCTCATACAAACCCACAGTTGTCATTATTGGTACTTGAAGTTAGTCCACACTGCATCCAATTCTTGTTGCATTACCACTGACCCAAGCAGAAAAGCAATATAAATACCCAATTACTATTGATTGGTTAGCAAAGGTTTTTCAGTCTACTGTTGAGTGCCCCTACTATCTTAGCATGAACGGACTTGGAGCTACTCAAATGCTGATTTAGTTGTTTTTGTCTTGCGAAAAATGTCTTCCACGTAACTGCAATGTCTATTACCTCTCTCCTTGTTTTTATTGCTGTTTTGGAACCAAGAAAATTTAGTAGTACATGAATTGGCCTCACTTACTGCAGCAGCATTGTAAAACACATGATTCTCACTACTAAGTTAAACAAATCATACAGATTCCTAGTATACTTCGGAAGAGTTAAGTTTGCCCATGAAAAAGAATCACTTTGGGAGCCATAAATGAAAACATGCATCTAAGAGCGGGTGGATGACGCTCACCTCTGCTGTCTTTGAATCATTCATGACCCTGCATTGCTGTGGAACACAGTTTCAGACCTGCCTCCTATAATCTGCCTCTCTGCAGCAACCATCCCTCTGCCCCACTATATGTTCATTCTGTAGTTTTTTTTAAATGTTGTTCTAAAACTGCCATCCCTAAACATCATTGAAAAAGAACACCATTGTTTTGGTTCATGCCGTTTGCATCTGTGCTCTCAGTAAATGCAACAAATATAGCGTTCCAATAAATCCCATCTGCTTCAGTTTGATATTAGGAACATAACACTGCGAAAAAAATATATAAATAACCTGCAACAATGCCCATGTTGCTCTTTATCTCCTTTGTGGTGTTCTTTAAAAGGTTAAATAAGCGTCAGTGCGAGTTGTAATCTGAGAATTTCCATTTTAATTATGACTTGATAAGACGCCCAGGGCCGATTCCGTGGCAATAATGTATAGTTATTCATAGAAGTTGCTGCTATCAGAGCTGAGAGAATCCGTTTAATTCAGGCGGAAGCTTGCAATTCCGTAGGGTCGGTGACACAGGTGTTTTCCGAATGATAGAATTCCGAATGTAGTTCCATGCACAAAAATGTCTTCACAATCTCCAGATCTGATTGACTTTGTACCTCCTAGCATGAGGGTTAACAGGGTGTTGTAACTGGAGCTGTTTTACTGACGCACAACAATACTGGGAAGTTATCAGTTCTTTAACGTCTAATTTGCTCTCTTCGTCAAGTGCATTGCTGAACAATAATGAATAATTGATGAGTATGTGAACCAGTATTGCAGAGCCGCACTGGATTGCTGCATTGGAAGCGAGGGAAAGGTGGATGCGAACAGAGCAGGTTTATGAGTGCCTCTGTGTTTCTGCTCGTACGGCTACAGTAGCACTCCTTTCCTCTATCAGAAAATGGAAGACAGTGTGTCTGAAAGAAACACAGACTCTCCATACATTACAAACACTAACTCATGTTAGTGTCACATTCTCGAAGATACTTATTGAAGAGTGATGCCCTTCTGCACAGCATCACTGGGTTTCAACCAGCAGAGAAGCAACCTGAACAGACCAGCAGGGGGAGTAAAACCAGCCCTTCCTCAAAAGAATTATGGTGCAATAACAAGCACACAAGACATGCAATGACTTCCAAACAGCACAGCGTATAGATAAATAGATGCTACAACTTTGCAAAGGTTCATACCATGGGTTGTGTTATTGCTTAAGCACAGGCTTGAAAAAAAAACTAATATAACAACCAATGCAGGTTCTTTTCAAAGATTTGTTGGAGGATTCTAAAGTAAGACAACACTCTTTTTGGTTCGGCATTAAAGCCTTAAATACCAAAAAAATCAAAAGGATTTGCATTAAGTAGAGTAAATCACAATCCAGATTTTAACACTCCTACAAACATTTCAACTCAGTAGGATATTCTGAGAACATTATATAACAACCGGGGCTGAAGTCCAAGGATCCTACAAGTGTCTTAAAAGTGTGTAATAATAAAAAAAAACGTGATGTAGAACAGAAACAAACGAGCGACTGCTACGATAAATGAATGGCATGTCTTGAGTCAAAGAAATTTGAATAAACATTCATTAATTACTACACCGTCAAAAGGGAAGTCTATCTTTTCACACACAAATCATTATTTTGCTATGCACTTTTTTTTTTCTAACATCCATATAGAACAGATTGTCAGCCCCAATTTCACATCCAATTGTAGTATTACTCTTTTTTGCACATATTTTGTAATGAGAAAGTTAAAAAAAATGATATAAAGAATTTTAAGTAAAATGAATGAGTTGGAAAATAGGCAGTGTTGAATATGATTGAACATATAGTAATCTATGACCTGAGCTGGCACATAAATGAAGTTCATGACAAATTTGAACAGATGTTCATTGTAGTGACCACTGTCCTTGAAAAAGTTGAATGTATTTGCTTCCCCCAACATTTCCTCCTGCTTGATGTTATCATTTGATTAAGAAAATGCTGTTTTTGAAAAGGAAAAGTGGCCATGCAAGGTGTGCTAAGAGGAAATAATGAAAGAGATGGGATAGGTCCTGTTTCCTCGACTCAGCAAAAAGCAAGAATGCAAAAGTGACTGAAACAAAGTAGTGGAAGACCAAGAAAGTGGTTAAACTTGGAAATAAGGTCCTTTATGAAATTTAACACTTCAAAACATTCCACTTTTTATTTGCTCAGCAGGTAATCTGTCATGTTTTTAAAAAGACAGGACATCAGCTTTTCTCGTCCGTGCAGCAAACACCGACATACATAAGTAAAGGCAATTAAATGTCCCTGCCAGAGGGTCCCACGGGCCAAAGTCCCACCGCTCTATGCTCTAAAAAACAATTTCTCCATTAACAGAAACTGAGCACCATGAGACCCTTTAGCCCCCGCTATAGATTCGCTTGCACTTTAACTCTGGAGCGGGGGGAATTGCCAGAAGCAAAAGAAAACCACAAAAAGGGGCAACTCAACTATATGACTCGGCTACATAGAAGCAGCAGAAAGTGAGATGTGGACGGAAGGAAGAGAGCCAAATGCTGAGTTGTTAGAATATGACTCCAGTAATCGATAACAAACTAATGAATAATTTACAAAATAATCTTTATGAAACTGCCAATCTTCTCTCCGAGTAAAAAAGTGGATTGTCTTAAGGTGCAATTTGTAGATAGTAGTCATAGGACATAGATAAGTCATGTCAAGGTATAATTGTGCTTGGGAACACTTTTCTTGGACCAATTATAGGAATTCAAGAACTGAATTTTTTGTTCTCCATCCAGATAAAAAAAGAGTGCTTCCTTTTCTCAAAGTGTCAAATAGCATCAATAAGCAATGACCAATCATCCTATGGTTCAAGAAAACGCTGGAAGAAATGATGTCAGGCTTCACTCGATGAGAAAGTCCTCGTTGTGAACACTGGGTGGCAACATTACACACTCACAGTGTGCTGACTAAGGGTTTGCTGACATGGGTGTGCTCTTGCCAAGTTTACATGCATGTGTGTACCCAACGTAGTCCAGATGGAGGTGCGTTTGACCTTGTGGAGCAACTGCATTCCCACAGATTCTCCTCCCTCCTGAGCTGACTGACATGACTGTTTTCCCCTAAGAATGAACACATGTCACAATGAAATTTCCCAAATACGGGATGAATAAAGTTATCCAATCCAATGCACAATGGCATTTTTGCAGCAGAGATTTTAGATGCCTTATTTAGTTTGATCACGGTCAGTGTCTGATGCAATGTTTATATTTCATTGTTTCAGTCCAGGAGACTGTAAAGGCAAGTGTGCTAAATCTTGCATAGTCCATGGCTTAAATAAGAGCAGAAGGGGGTGGGGGGGATTCTGCAGTGTTGCAACGTGCCACAAGTAACTGCAGCAGAGGTGGAAACAAGGAAGGAGTCCATATTGGAGCAGGAGGATTGATTAGAGCAAGGATGCACACTGGAGCACAGAGAGAAAGGGAAAGTGAGGCGTGGGCACCTGGCTCTGCATCAAATGATGGGGGGGAAACAATCTCTGGGGTCTGCCAATTAGAGGGAGGGTGACACGACTCTCCTCGCAGCCAGCTAGTAAATCCTGCGTCACTCGACGAGCCACGTGCCTCTGCTCCGTAAATGCAAACAAGCGCACTGACACTAAACACGACATAGATACAGGACTAATGACTAATTAAGAGCTGCCTCATCTCTCTGGCTGTTTTCACATATTTCGTCCTAGTTCATGTATGCTGAAGATAATACGTCAGAAGGAATACAAAACATTCAATGTATCAATAATCATTGAATATCCAAATTGTTTTAGATCACAGGTTTTCCGTCTGTCATTGCAAAACTACATAAAGGTGTTGTATAAAAATGCTTTAAAAAACTATAAGTGTTTACTCTTCAAAACCAGCGGCATTAATTATCACCTTCCAGGCAGGTGCAATAATCCTCGTTCGTAAGTGTTCTTCCAATTGCTTTTAGAATTATCGCGTGTTATATTCAAGTTGTCCTGTTCATCTGTTAGTTTTCTCTGATAACATATTTCATCCCATATTGTCCCTCAAATTCAGGTCCTTTACTTCAAATCTCACCTAGCTTGAGGGTGGTTTTATGATTATAGAATTAAGATTTGCAACACATTGACACAAATAAATTGGTTTTGCATGCAGGAATTAGTCATTTCTGTGTATTAAAAGAACATGTTACTTACATATTGGGTGTTTTCCCCCTGTGTGACCTGTCCGTGATTGTCATTGGCCATTGAGTATCTCCTGCTTGCTATCATCAACCCTCGTCTGTCTATTTCAACTCTGTGTTTTCATTTTTTTTTTAACGACAATATGGTTTGATGCACAAGTTAAGGGACAAAAACAAAAAGCGGTATCACTAGCGGTAACAAACAATGAGGAAAATGATCAAAATTAAGTTGCCATCTCTTCCTGGCATCTTAAGTAAATGATGAAAGATGTGAAATACATCTGGCTAATGCAATCACTGCTCTCTTGTGTTCTCTTGTTTTTGTTGAACGTCCTTCTACAGAGGAGTGAATCAAATCAAAGTGAAACCATTCTGCCCCTCGTGAGGATTCAGATGAAGGGGTTGACAAATGCCTGGGCTTTTAATAACAGTGCCATGATGCGACAACACCGTGATGACACTTGACTCAAGGATTAGACGACTCAAGGAATCTACACTGACTTGGAAGTCATTTGAGAGGGCTGCTCACACCGGTCACAATAGTTACCATCAAACAACCCTTATCACCACGCTAGCACACAACTTTGACGCATTTATACTACAAACTCTCTTGTCAACATTTGGTCACACTTTACCTCTGTCGATTTCATACAAGTACTGCACTCTACACTGACTTCAGCACCACTCAAGTCTAATTTTATGTTTAAAAAAAAAAGACAATTTCATTCAAATCTGATTTGTTTGAACAGGAAAAATAGGAGCAAGGTGAGCAATGGGGATGAAATCCCAGTTTGTCATGGCTTATATCTTATGGATGACTCAGAGAGAGGGAGAGACTGCAGAGAGTGTATCAAAGCAGAACACAGAGCATCTGTGAGCAATAAGTGCCGGATTCTACCACCTGTCCTTTCCCTCTCTTGCCATTTCATTGGCAAATAGGTTAAAAGGAAAAACCAACAGAGGAAGTCTCGACAACAAAAGCTTTGCTATGTGATAACAAACAGCAATGACGTATCGCATGACGTTATTGCACTGCATCTGCATTTGCTCCCCATCTTTCATCCATTTTACTTGCGTACATTATAAGGACATATTTCAATAACCCGGATCTCTCTCAATTTTGGTTATGCAATAGCTGCACTGTCAGAATAACAATTGAGAGAGAGAGAGAGAGAGAGAGAGAGAGAGAGAGAGATTAGCACAAGTGGCCAAGGAGAGACATTGTGAGGAAGATGGTAGACAGGGAGGGAGGCACTTGACGGAGAGTCTGAGGAAGCCCCTCTCAATATGACACATCATTTCACGTGCTGTCTCGGAAATAAATAGATTATGCGCTGCAGTGGGAGGATGAACAAAGGCAGATGCTGCCATCATTAAGGTTTAACGCTGGAACTGGCGCAGTCGGATGTGTCAGCTGAGCTTTATTTACCATCAGCAGCCAACACGCTTATGCTGACCTATGCTTTTACTACATGGAAATTCAAGCGTCTTCAAACACATCTCTACAGTGGCAGTAAAACCCAACCCAACCAGAATAAACGCACATTTCAATACTAAATACTCAAAAGCTTTTTAGAGTTCTGGGAAACCCGGACCCCCTGAAGAGAAAGAGTGCCTGCTGGATGTTTGACATTGCCTCTTTTTTTCTCTTCTCATTCATCTGAGTATGTGTGTTAAATCTATTCCTGACGAGAACGTAGACAAACTTAAAAAGACGAGGGAGATTTCTTTAATTACTATATAAACCTGAATGGGTGGTGTCACAGCTTTGAGCTCGTTCTCTGCAAGCCCATAAAAAGAGCCTGTGGAGGCAGTGGTGGGTTTGGGGGCTTGGCCTCACATGCATCTTCCACTGCAGCTTTAATTAAAGGAGTGTGTGCTGCCCATACAGCACTCATCAAGTCTTCCCCAGCCTCCATCAACCTGAAAGAGTGCCTGGACCAAGCGTGCTGAGTCATCCGACTCTGGGCATCCACTGGGCCACCTGAACACACGTTCCATCAATTCAGAGCGCGCACCATTGACAAACGTGATTTACAACTCTCAACACTTCCTTGGCTGAGACTATTGACTAATTTTAACCTTACTTATTGCGGTCTTAAAGTTGCCTTGACCACATAAGAGACGTGATGATACAGGAGTTCACAACCCTAATGACGAGTAATGGCTGGCAAGTGTGTACCTACAGTGTTTAATTATCACTATGTAGCTATCAAGGTCTAATATTACAAATCAAACAAACATATTTTCTCCTCTTGTAAAGGGCTAACCACAATAAGACCCTAGGAGGTATTTTATCAAAGACTTTTTGCAATTGGCGCATCATTAATGGAAATACTCGGGGATCTATTTTCATGTCTAACGCAGATGTAAGGTCGGTTCATTTGGAGCCCAGTCATCCTTCACTTATGTAAAACCATCAACTAGTAAGATTTTTTCTTAATTACTGCAGTTTAAAATTTTGGAAAAGTTTAGTGTCAACATTTTCTGGTATATAATGTAGTGGTAATTCATATGGCTTTAAAGCATTTTAAAAAAGCTCTAATTTCCACCAGTGATACCTGGTGTATTAACAAACTGTGACTGAGAATATATTGCCCACAAATGATTACTGAGTTCTATTGTCAACACTATTTTCTTAACCAACAATATCATTAAGGTGCCTTTTAGACATTTTTTACCATTGCAAATTGTGTGTAAATATTTTTAATATCCTAAATACATTTCAGCTAAATCAAGACAAGTTGAAGCACAGATCACGCAAAAAAATTGAAAGAAACATTGGTAAAATTTCAAATCTAACTTGCTAATATTATAAAAATATATATAAAAATTATGTGACGAGTTCTTCATTAGTAAGAAATTCAAAACAATGCTGTCATTTTATGAATTTTATGTAATCTATTTTTTCTGCAAAGTTAAATCACAGCCTAATTCAACATAATAGTTCAATACTGGCACGTACAACTCAGTCAACTGACAAATAGAAATAATGAGCATTGGGGGGATGCGCTTTGTGTAATGACATGACATTTCTGTAAATCATATGAAAGTACTGTATATATTTGTGAAGAACTACTACTAAGAGTATGCCGCAGAAAAACATGCGAGCAGGAATGTATTATATTACCAATACGAACAGAGGTTAGGTCGAGAATTCAAAAGAGTCATATGAACCCATTTCATACAGAAAATCCAACAGCCACAAGATAGCTTTTCTTTACCTCACTGCGTGATATATAGCATATATGGTTTCACATAGGGTGCCATTAAAAACCGTTCTTTATGTATAGCAATGTCTGCGAGGAAAGGATGGCAACTATGTGAGTTTCCAAAATATGGAGCAAAATAAGAACAATCTCTGGGATACTAATAATAATAATAATAGCAATTGAGCTCCACTGTTGAATTAATATGGCGCTCTAAAGACAGATTTAATGCTACAGGTCTGCAACGGGGAGCTACCAAATGAGGCGAATAAATGTTGGTAAAAGAATGATAACAGTTGAAATCAGATTGTGATGGTCTCTAGAATCGTTGGCTTTTACAATCCTCCAACTAAATCTGACACAGAAAGCAGAGCAAAAGATACAGCTGACTTTGCAAAGGTAATTAGGGATACAGATCTTTGTCCATGAAACTAACTAATGAGATGATGGAGCTGCCAAACACAAGTGTACTGCCAGGGGGTCTAACAAAAACAGGATTGCTTGAAAAATGTTCACTTTAAATCTCACAACAAAACTGCAGGAAAACGAGCGCAAATGATCAGACGGCAGGTTCTGACTGTGATGATCTTAGTAACCACTGCAGCAGCACCACTAATCCGCTGCACCAACCTGCGCACACACCCCAACACACGAAAACCTACACACACCATCACTTAAGACAGCTGCTACAATCCGTCCTGGGTTTGGCACCACTGAGAAAGATAAAGTTCCAGTTTAGGCAGTTTTCGAGGGCAGTAATTCTAATATTTGCAGCCACCTCTGCTGCAGCATTAAAGAAATTCCGCCCACAATAAGTTTATTTTGTTATCATTCATCCAGTATTTTATTATTATTTGACCTCGTAGCTCCCTCGTGATTAAAACAGCACTTTTGCTGGTTAAAATTTCATCTGTTTTAAAAATGCTTTAATTTTCCCATTGAAAAATGTAACTTAATATGATTTTGTCCTTCAAGCCACCATACGAGTTCCACAATTTGGCCGTTGTTGCTCATTTTTTGGTGCTTCTAGTCATGTGGTTGATGGTTGTTTGTCGATCATTTTTGATGGTTGTTTGTCGCTAAGGATTTAGAGTGGCGCACAGTGATTTCAAATAACTATAACATAAAAGCATTTATCTGCTCATCTTGAAATGTATACGAGGTCACGAGTGATCACATACGTACAGGTTTGAATAAAACAATGAATGTGTGTGAACCTGCCAAAAGTTAGATTTGTAATTAATCAATTAGAGACTAAACCAACTACATTTTTGTCCAGAAGACGAAGAACCTACACCAAGAGCAGACACCTCAGCGTCTGGAGTAGCAAAGTAGCCGTAGAGCAAACTGACCAAATGAATTTCATTAATGACTCTTACTTGACAGCGTGCACACTAATGGGTCAGAAGTCCACTGCCACAAATGTCTTTCCTTCCAGTTTTCTGTCTTGTACGTATCAGACAAACATTACTAAACAGTGAACTATGCACAGGAATGGTGACCGTTTACCCTTCGAACTGTTAATTGCCAATTTTCTTCGCTTTTCTTGTTCTACTAACAAAATGAAATACACCATGTTACAGAATCTAAAAATAAAAATATTGGTTAACCTTACAAAGCTGCATTGCTGGTTTGGCATTAAGAAAAACAGACGATTGCAGACTGGTACTGTATTTTTTTGGTAAGAAAAAAATTATGAGGCATGAAAAGGTCGTACGGAATTTGACACAAAATCTAGTTGAACAATTGAGTCAGAGTTAAGGTTCAAGCAAAATTGGTCCATGGAGTGCCCCATTAATCAGAGTAAGTTAGATAGGTTCAGCTTTCGCACAACCAAAATGTGGACAGTTGATATGTAAAATGGATAAACAAATATTTACACAGATTGTCTAGTTTATTATTAGTTTTTTTAAATTAAAATGGCAGGAACAAGTGAGGTACATTATCTTTGGATCGTAAAGTGAAAGTCGTCCATGTCATGAGCAGTACAAAAACACTGCTGGCTCGACAACCCATACATGGACATGGACAGGTAGTGTTAAAAATGTGAATGGGGGATTGGGAAAGGCTTATTGAAGAGAATAAGGCTCCATGGTTATGTAACTGATATAGGATCCCCTAAAACAATGTATGTTGAGTCCAATTTGGGCTGGATTAAGAGCTTCAGAAAAAAACATATCCACACTCGTGCATATGCTGTAAGTGTTTCCCTTCCAGTCTCGCTCACATGCGTGCAACCACATTCGTGACTAGCTCTCACACTTTTTTAAGAGCACAGGTTGACGTCAAGCTGGCAGACGATAATAGGTTTGACGCTCCCGTAAAACATTCAAGTCAACTACATTCCCTTGTTTTAACATAGTGCACCTACCAAATGAAAAATGCAAGCCTCCCGAGACTGGAGAGAGGGAGGGAGCAGTCTTGTGTTTGGCTACAACACTCCGCCGCATCAGCACCAGATTGGTTTTCAACCAGCTTGGCACTATGCACATTCACAGGCTTGCTGAAGAGCTATTTTCAACCAACAGTCAACAACCAAATCTGAAGATGAATCATTTTTTTTTAATCGCAAAGGAAAATGAGAAATTGAACCAGCAATAATAATGCTGTGAACACAGCAGTTTTAGGATAGGTCCCTACAGTCGCTGAGTGACGGCACAGTGATTTATTGTTTACAAAAAGCTCGGCAATCTTCAGGTAAAAGACGGAATCCTGCAGGTATTCCAAAGACGGGTAGCCTGCGGGTATTCCACCGCATCGATAATTCCAAAGCCAAATAAACGGGAAGTGCAGTGACCACTCGATGATTTGTGCTCATGTAAAAATTTCACTGAGCAAATTTAAAAAAAGGGGAGAGAAAAGTCTGACCAGGGACAGAAACCTAGCGCTTCATTGGCGGACAATTGATTGAGGACAGTCAATAAACTAAGCATAAAGCAGTCGAAAGGATTAGGAGAGCATGCAGTGTGCTGGACGGTTTCCCGTTTTTGTATGCCCATGACATACATGTGTGCCAGGGAGAAATGTGTGAACACACAGTGGAAACACAACATGACTGGCTTTCCATGTGTGCCCAGGCACCCCAGACCCAGTTAGCATGACACAAAGAAGGGAGGGGGCATCTCAACATTCCAAAAAACCCCCTCCCTACCTCGCCCACCCCCCTGACTACGACACCTGTGTATCATCCGAGTACCTTGCGCTTTTTATCCCGTGACCGGCTCCTCTTCTTGACCTTTTCCTCTTCTTTCTCTTTGCGCTCCTGCTCTGCTAGGGCTTCTAAATCCTTGTTTTTGCGGAGGTGTTTGGCCGCTTGAGCCATAGCGCTCGAAGGGGTCTGGGTGGTCTGGGCTCGTCCAGATCTTACGGTGCTGGGACTTTTACCCGGCGCGTGCCAACACTAGCGCTGCTGCTGCTGATGATGCTGCTGCTGCTGTGTTCCTCTCTGGTCCTGCAGAGTCTGAGCGTTCTCACTCTCCTCCTCCTCTTCAGCAGTGCAGTCACACACACGTACACAGGCGCACTCACAAACAGCGGCAGTCCTCAGCCGTCTGCTGTGGGATGCGATTGCAGTACGGCGCTCTTCTCGATCGTTAATGTACACTTTGCCCATTCAATCTTTTTCTGCAGCCTTCCTTCCCGTAGTCTCGCTCTGCCAGTTCTTCAAAACGTTGAATGAAAGGGTTCCCATGTCCCATGTTTCTGCACATTCTTTAGCTTCAATACAATGTGTTTTCATCACCGACCCACCCCTAAGATTTAAGCTGGGTGAAGGGACACTCTTGAGGAACAGCTTACGCTTTCAATCACTGCCACTTTTTCCAAGCTCACATTAGATTTTGGACTATTGGCACAGGAATAAAATCTCCAGGATACCGGAGGAAATAAAATAAATGTAAAATATTCATGAGGGAGGTGGGGGGTAGCCTTTGACTTGTTAACTCTCCTCTTCTACGTACTCACTCTTTGCTCTTTTGGCTTCACTGCAGCAGATATCCTGTGCTGGGAGCTTGGCGCAGTCTGCTTGTGTATGCCATGTCTAAGTTATACGCACTGCAATTTCACACGCAATTCGAAAGTGGGATACTCACATTCTCTTAGGGGATCTGATGTGATATTCAGATTTTTTTTTTTACTGCTGTTTCCTGTAATCTTACATTTCATGAGCAGGAGGATATCGGTTTTCTGCATGAGCTCCAATGTACTCGTTTGTGCATCAAGGGTTAGGTGAATGAAAAGAAGTTTTGATGAAGAGTAAGCGCTCTCTCTTCTCCCCTGTGTTCTGATTCTCCCCTCCTCCGCTAAACAATGCTGCTGACGCAGGTAAAAAAAAAATCTTTCAACATTTCCTTTGACTGGCACTTTGCACAATGAGATTTCTACATGCAAGTGCCTATGCGACAACATGTGCTAAATGATACACAAAATAGAGAAGCCATATTTCATCATGTTTTTGAAATGTAGGAATGCAGGAATCCAGGCCACCACAACGGCAGCGGGTGCCTACTTATATCCCTGAGAGGTCAAACATCACAAACATTCTATATTGCTTTTCAGTCTCGTCACTCAGATTGATTGATGATATTTGATGAAATCCATAAATTCCTTGCAATTGCATATTCACTCTAATGTTGCAATTGCATATTCACTCAATTTTTTTCTCCATGCAGTTCTTCAAAATGTGACAAACCTAGCCTCATCCTTGCTTGAGAACCAATCACCCTTTTGAGATGGTAAAACACTAACACTATCATAAAATTCAGATCTTAGGGAGAACATACAACTTTACACAGAATTGGTGCAGCAAGAATTGGAACTCCAAACCACGAGGCAGTCATCATTAACACTCACACACGGTGATGCTGATGAAAAATGATAATAATCAAGTCTAATGTTATTATCCAACTCTGTCATGGTTTTATGAACATGGGCAAAGTGAAAGACTAATGCTTTATTCTATTGTTGCGCATTGGACAACAGCAGGCGTTCCGCCAAATGTTTACTATGCTGCTCATGTTGGATCAGCCTGGACATTTCTGATAGCAAATGTCTCCAGTGTGTTAGTTGGCAGAAGGCCACAGCCTACAGTGGCCTACTACAGTTCTGTGTGGGCCTGCGCCATTCTCTGCACCATCACGTGTGGCTTGATGATGCACAATTATTTAAGCAGAGCTGCTATGTGATGAAAAAGCTTTTTTCACCCCTTAAACTACCGTATAGCTTGAATCTGTAGACCTTTTCAGATTTTTGGCTGATTAAAGGCTGACCTTTTAAATAATTTTTATTTACTGTCAATTAATCATTGGTTTGGGCTTGAAATAGTTAAGTATTTGCATCTATTTTTAAGACCTCTAGCACTTATTGGGTCTGTGGTTAAACTGAAACCTATTCCAACTGCAGGGAAAAATAAAATGTTAAATTGAAAGCAAAAAAAATAAATTATATGGTGAAAAAAAAAGAATTGAACCCCCCCAAAAAAATGGAAAGCATGAAAAAGAATTATGAAAGCCCAAAAAATTGAAACTGTCAAGAGAAAGAAAAAAATATTTGAAAGCGGAACAAATTTAAACCGTACAAAAATGATTTAAATGTGTGGAAACAGATTAACGACGGCAATTTCAGGGGAACAATTGGTATAGTGACAAATTACGATTGTGGATTCAAGGTCATAAGCTCCCTCTGCTGGTCTATATGGTGTACGAGAGTAGTACTACTTGAGTTCACTGTTCTTCCACGAAAAAGTACAAAATCCTTCTAGATAAGTACTAAATATGCAGTCTGCAGGGAAAATTTTAAATCATCAGCAACAAAACTTTCAATTTCTCTCAATCATCCATCTAAACTCTGATGTTAAACTATAATTTCTTTGGAAATTTAGCTATAAATCTGCTTCAGAAAATGCCAGTCCAATTAAATCCAAACAAGACTCCAGGGTTTTTACCCCTATTTAATTTCCTACTTTTTATGGTGGGTGAGTTAGAAATGATTTAATTTTGAAAATATAATTATGAACTGAGAATTTAATCTCAATCTTAATGTTGACAAATATTATACACAAAAATATTTGGCTATGAAGGGGGAAATCATTCATCTTTTTGTGTGCATCTCTTACCCTCTACGGAGCGATGCCAACAGCGAACGCCGTGATTGGGAAAAGCCATATGGCAGATGACAAAGCAACGGCAAGCAGGCAGGCAGGCAGACTCAGGCCTGCTGGCACATCACCTGATCATACTCTGTATTCTATGAAATGATTGCATCCTAGCCAGGGACTTAAAAGTGCCTGAAGGCTCAGGAGGATGTGTAAAAGTTTGCATAGCATCTCCAGCTTCATTATCCAAGCAACCAGGAATGGTCTGAAAGAAAACAAAAATGGCCTGCCTGTTTCCGTGCAGAAAAAAGAATGTTTGCAAAGGATCATCTACAAGAAGTCAGCTGTGTGTGCCCCTTAACATGAGTTTAATACTCATTGTTAAGGATAAGGCAAGCATTTTCTCATTTTCTGCCCAAAGAGATAGAACGCCAAATTCTTGCAGTACAGAGTACACTCTTTGATGAAGTAAAACTAGGTTCTAGAGCCAAGGGCGATTTACTACTGCACTCTAGTGGTTACAGAGATGTACAATTTGAAACACGGCTCAATCAAAATTGAATTCTTAGTTTTTCTGTTAACCCTATTTGGCCAAACGTATTAAATTTGATCCATACATTTTAGTAGATGTGGATTTTATCCCTGATAAAAACTAGTGCATCATGTTTATGTAAATATACATAAATCATGATAAAAATGTAGGCTTTTTTTGTTTTGAGGGACCATTCCAGGCTCAGAGTTTAAATAATTTTAATTTAATGTCAATTATTCATTGGTTTGGGCTTAAAAGGGTTAAGTATACCCATCTATTTTGAGACCTCTGGCGCTTAGTGCATCTGTGGATAAACTGAAGCTTGTTCCAGCTGCTGTGGAAAAAGACGTTAAATGATCTTTAAAAAAATATATAAAGAAAACACTCCACAATAGTGTGATTTTAAAAGCCATGGGAAACCTACACATCTGGTTGCTAGTGCAACTCAACTTCTCATCTGACCTGATTTTTTTTTCCCCCTTTCCTAATGTCAGCCAATTTTGAAGACAGTATGATGATTGTGGCAACGGCAACTTACACAAGGTCTGGGAAAAACCCTTCAGCGGTGCATGAAGGTGTGGCAGTAGAGAGGCTGGGAAAATGTATAAGACACCATCAAAAGTATTTGAAATGGAATGTGTTTAATTTGGGAATCTAACTTCATAAATATCAATTGTTTTTTTATCATCCATTTTTCCCCACACTCCATCTTAGTTTATGAGGTCACAAGGTCAAATTATGATTATAACTGAATTTCACACATTAAATATGTAGGCTTAGATATATGACTAGAGCTAGCTAGCTATACTTTCCTATAATAAAATAGAATCATTTAAACATTGATTTCTGTTTTTCATTTGTTCGCCAACAAAAGTTTGACAAGCAACCCAATATATAGTGTGAATTAAACGTTAACTTTTAAGAAGGAAAGGAGTGTCCTCCCGAACTAGGGAGTGGCCACAAAGAGGCCAAACAGCGATAATTCAGCCAGTAAGACAAAAATGAGAAATGAAAGAAAAGGAAATGGAGCAGGAAGTGTTGGGGAGGAGGCCATAGGCCGGAGGCTGTCACCGCAAACAGTTGAGACCGAGTCCCCCGAGTCCCATTCCCTTCCTCTCGCTCCTCCCGGCTCTCATACCTCATCTCTTCTCCCCTACCGTCTCTTTTCCTCTGTGTATTTTTCTTCCATGGATTCCTTACAAATGGCTTCCTCTGGTTTTCCCTATGCACAAATTATTTCATCCTCCTTTCAGCTCCATCAATCTTTCCACCCCCACAGGTGGTCAAGCAGCTCTACAAAATGCTCACACCCTCAATCACAACCAATTCTTCAACAGTGATGAGGTAATTAATAGCAGATTTCTGATTTTAACAGGGAGAGATGCCACATTTACTAGGTTGATCAATGAAATTTATTTTTGTAATGAAAGTGACTACGGGGACTCTTAAACCACTTTCATTACATCCACGCATGTTTTGGAGAAATTTACTGGTCGGCAAATCAAATGTGCTGGCCACAGCAAGTGACAAAATCCCTTAAAATGGGCATATCAAAAATGCTTGATTACATTAAAAAACAAAAACAAATGCATGAACATGTGGTGATATTGTTTGAGGTCCAGTGGAGTCCAATACCTCCATGGACCATTGGGCTAATTAGTGGTTGTCTTTTACAAAGTGTAACCGGAGCCAAACAGATCGTGGCTTCTGTTCCACTCATGCCACCCTGCAAGTCCTCACTTGGTCCAAATCTGTTCAACTAGATGTATAGCCCGCCTCCTTCCACCTGCCCTCTATTCTTCCTTTCTAATCAGGCATCCCTGCCAATCAATTTAATCACCATGGCAACAGTTTACAGGGTGGCTATGCCAAACGCCACAACCCGACACTATAAACAAAAACAAAACAAAAAAGGGAAACTCTGACAGCTCAGGATTGATGAGGGAGCATCTTGTCAAAGGCCAGAAATTAGATTAGGCCGAAACCCACCCATACACACACACAGACACGCACACACATGCACGCACACACACACACACGCATACACACACGTGCACGCAGGCAGCAGGTGCTTTTGGTTAAACCTTAATTACATGATCTCTGATTTCTCTGATTGATATGCTAATGATTTTGTAATTAATGCAAAAGCAGAAATACCAGCAGCCTTCTTAATGAGTGGATTTATTTGATTAGTTATCCTCTTGCATATTCAAGCATGTTTGTATACAGGCGATATATCTAATGTTGTCGTCACAGTGTTGCAAATACTACTGGCATGCCTGTGCCACTGCTTATTAGACAATCAAATTCAATTCAAATGTAATATAAGCATGCTCTGTATATACTGTATACATGTAGTGCTGAAAAGAGCAATAAAATCCTGATTTGAAAGGGCAACAATATGTTGTTTTGTAAGTGCCATCAGTACTGGTTTCTAAACAGTGCTGAATTAGATCAGAGGAATAAGAAGTAAAGAAAATAATTCATCAATCTCAGTGGGCTGCCATTTTGGACAATAATACACTCTACTAGCAATGCAAATTAGGAAACTGAGTCATGAGAACTACACTCTGCTCTTACTGGTCTCTTTCACAAATGAAATTCTGCAGTTTCCTACCTTGATTTCAACATCTTAACCAGGGGTGCCAAATTCTGGTCCTCGAGGACACCTATCCAGTTTGTTTTCCATGTCTCTCTCCACTAACACAACTGAATCACATGATCAACTCACCAGCAAACTGTCCAGAACCGTGATAACGACCTGATTATTTGATTCAGGTGTGTTGGTGGAGGGAGACATGGAAAACAGGCTGGATAAGGGCCCTACTGGACCGGAGTTGGACACCCCTGACCTAGGTGTCTAGATCTATCTAGTGTTGAGGTTGAGAAGTGCAACACAGTGTTGGCTGAACTCAAGGTCCTTGCACTGACACATTCAATGGTAATTTCATAAAACTAGGCTGCAGGCTGACATTTGAGCATCCTGGTGTATAATTAGAATGTCTACAGGTTGATGACATAATAATTCAACAAGTTTAGCAATTAGTGTTGCCCACTGAAAACGATCTGTTATATAATTGTTATATACCACAAAAGCATAATCAAGCAGAAAACTATTTGGATTGCAGATATAAAATATTATTCCTCCCTTTACTGGCTAAAGGCAACAATAATTAATTTAATTAATCAGCAGCAAGACAAAAAAAATCTAAGGCTCGGGGGATTGATGCACCTATATAGGCAAAATATACCAAAAAAAGTTTCATTCTTATCTGCAAAATGCTTTTACAGATCAAACACTGAACTTACTGTAGAGCTGCAAATACTGACAGGTAGGTGGCGCAACAGGACTGCCACACCATCTGTTCTCAAAAGATGTGATGCATATACATTTCATACTGTTGGACTTGCAGAAAGAGGTATGATTAAATATATATTTGATGATTATTTTATGGTGCTCTAAATCCTAACATTATTTTTTTTAAATCATTCATTATTGTGACTTAATTATGCTAATCTAAACTTGATTGCATCGATCAAAAAGGCTTGTTTTTCATCTCTGATAAAATAATAAAGTCAAATTTGAGTAAACTAACGTCACAATTTTTCTTCAACAAACTTTTCTCAACATAGGAAATTGCATCAGTGTAGTAATCATGTTTTCCCCACTACATTTTAAAGAAAAAAAAAAGTAATATATGGTGGATAAAATCATAAAAAGACAAGTTGACAAAAGTCAACAAGAGGTTATTTTAAAATTTTACAGATAAGGAAAAGTCTACCTTCTCTTGTACTGAGATGAACAAAAAATGGTTGAGGGACCTAAGGGGGCAGTTGGTGTTGTAAGGCATCAAAAAGCACGGACAGCTTTGGAGGCAAACTGTTTTTCACAGGTACTATTTCTTTCTGGTAAAACAGCTCACATATTATATTTGGAAAAACAAAACATGCAAGTCTTGCTCAGGGGCACCAAGATATTGGTGTTTGAATACAAATTAGAAACCCCCTAACAATGAATACTTACTTCTTTTGCTCACAGCAGCTTTCAAACCACAACAATTTCAGTCATTGCCAATAAAGGATTTGTCAGCACAGATGATGGTAAGCCTGAATCTGATTGAAAGCTGAGTGAATTGAATTTTATTCAATATTTCCTAAGCATAACATTGAAATAAGCAGCTTCTCAGATTAAATTGCATTCAAACATGAAACTCTTGATGAGATCGAAGAGGTATATTACCTGGTGTTGATTGTAACAATGTATACATAATGTAAACATGAATTCACTGTTACATGCCATTCTGTAACTTTTTAGTTCACAAGCAGAGACACGCCATCTGACATGTCATCTTTAGGGGATGAGTAATTCCTTCTCTCCTCTGCCTTCACTAAACTCCAATATATTTTCCTGCAAGTGGGGAAGTGAAAGCACATGTGGGCCATGACCAGGTGTAGGAGCTGCAACTTCACGCTACTCCATCTTTTTAGGGGCCTAAACCACACCACCCACACAGCTCAAGCCTTGCCCTAAAAAAAATCACGGTTTAAATAATTTGACTCACCCTTTTGCTCCATAATAAATACAGACAATGTATAATATCCAAGTGGAATGAACTCTGACATAACTGTGAATAAATGAGAAAGAGGGTCATTCAGGAAATAACTGTTTAACCCTTTTTGTAACATATTTTTGCTGAGGGAAAATTTTAAGCTTTAAGGCTGAAACAACAATTATTGCCCTCTCTTTTTGGAAATGTTTTTGGTCAGTCAGCTAATTTGCTGCATACTTAGCCGTTTTCAAATCATAAGCATCTATCCATTCACAGATTAGTGTTAATTGTAAAGCGATCATTGTGAGCTCTTCAGGAGCAAGACAAGTTAAAGTGAGAAAAAGCTCATTATGTAATCCAAGCAATGCATTCTTAGTGAAATCGGTGTAATTCAACCACTAATTAAGATACCCAGTGTTAATCTTCATGTGTCAATCACTCGTTAAGTATATACATATACATATATACATATATATATACATATATATACATGTGTATATATGCATATATATATACATACACATATATACATATATACACATATGTGTATATATATATACACACATACATATATATATACAAATACACATATATACATATATACACATACATATATATATACACATACACATATATATATACATATATATACATGTGTATATATACATATATATTATAATTTTTTCAGCAACGCGCTTAGTTATTTATATATTAATTAATTTATTTATGTACTTATTTATTATTAGCTATTAGCTTTACGCGGTTGGATTTAAGTTTTTCTTAAAAAAATATAAAATAAAATAAATCTTACCGAAATCGGCGGCTTCGAAAGTTCTTTCCATCGGTGGAATATGACCAAATATGCCAAATAAAGTGACAGCTTTCTAAATGTGTGTGCGTGTGTTGTTATGCCAACTAGTTCAGTTTGAGATCTCGGTTTCACGACGTGCTTGCAGAGACAGACGGAGTAAAGCTAATTCGGGTAATGAATGGCGTCTCGGTTAACTAACTTATCTTTGAATAATGTGTTTCTTGGAGGGGGTGGGGGGCTTTCGGGCCACGCTTGATGGATGGCCTTACAGAAGCCAGGTCAATTAGCCAGGCAGACTTTCCCTCCATGTCGGCAGCAGACAGTACCACCACGGAATTCACCTCTGTCACACGCCGAGTCTGTAATTAATCACCTATCCACGCCAAGCTACGCCACGTCACCCCACGCGGTCTTTTCTCTTCTCACTCCTCACTCTCACTCTCGAGCACGCGCCTTCAACCGAAGCGAGCGCGCGTGATCATAATTATGCCTATAGCTATTCAATTTAATTTACTATAAATATCCGAATAATGAGAGCAAGCATTTCCCTCCAGTATATTTACATCGCTTGAAAACACCTCGGAAGTATTTTGTAAACATCAGGATCCCTAATGAACATCAAAACATAAAACACGTGACCTCAAAGAAAAACAATTCTGGAATGAAATTAGAAAAAAATATGTTGACGGAGTTTGTAATCATTAGAACATTACTAATTGGACCTTTAGTAAACAAGTTGGCTATTAATTACCAACTTATCTAAAAAGAGGCAAAATACTCGTCTTTGTCTTTGGAGATTACATGTGTGCTAATAGGACCAAATTATGGGAAGCAATCAAGAAAATTCAGAAAACCAAAACACTTTTTAAGCCATGTTGCTCACATGCTTTTGCAGGTCTGTTTTAAAATGTTCAATAGGGTTGAGATCTGTGTTTTTTTAGATGACCATGTCAAAACGTTGCTTTATCTTTTAGCCACTTTGTGGGAAATTTGGCGGTATGATTCAGGACATTTTCCATTTGGAAAACCCATCTGCACCCCAGCTTGAATTTTCTGGTCCAAACTTTGCAATCTTCTTTCTGCATGATCATTTTTCATCTATTTGTTGAAGTACACGAGTTCCTCCTGAAGTCAAATAAAATGTCACAAAGTAGGAGTCGATCGACTTGAGTCGGTGTGATACAAGTTTCAATTTTCCATCTCAATTACAACTCAGCCACAAGTTTTGCTACTTTCCTTCACACATTCCACTCTGGAAAGATGAAATAATGTTTATACCTCTATAAATGGACATGTTATTTCTACAAAACGGCCTTTTTTTTAGTTGTTTTTTATTTCCAGCGGGAGCGTTTGACTATCACGAAGGGGACATTCCGCAATAAATTACTTCAAAACCGTATTAGGCTATGATTTATCATTCAAGCGGGATGATTACTTTTCAGCATTTTAAGCTCACACACACATTAAGGTGGACAGAGCACAGATTGAGAGGTAGGGCCAGAGACGTCATCCCGCGTTCACAGAACATCCTTCTGCGCTCGGGACAAAAGAGGCAGTCTGACAGATGAGGCTCGTGTCTGGGGGCAGGGAAGTTGTATGTCGCTGCTGCTTTGCTCTGTGTGTCTATACGTGTGTTCTACTTATGCATATGTGTATCCACGCTTGTCTGATTGTGTGCACCTATACGTGTTTGTGTGTGCATTTAGGTGGATGGAGTGGGGGGTGGTCTCATGGGGCGGCTCTGTGTCTGTCCCATCTGCCACCCCACTCTACTGACACCCAGGGGAATGGCATAAGGGGCAGGGATTTCATTTGAGAAAACGGAATTGGGGTCCAATGGTCTAATGGGCAACAATGCAGTTTTTACTGACCGACTCAAGTCAAAGGACACTGGCTGTGCGTGGAAGCCAATCTCTTGGACAAAACAGCGGGCCACCCCTGTCAAGCTTCGCATCATACTGCCTAATAAGGCATGGCTCAAATGATAAAGGGGCGCTGCATATTTTAGACGCACACATATTGCATACACCCGGGGCTAATGTCAGCCTAATGCATGGCCATGCTGTGGCCGGAGGCCTAATTGGGTATATAAACACAAACATCTCCCTTGAGAGCAAGGAGAGACTATCCGATTTTTATTCTGTGAGCGACAGTAGTGTGCCTTCAACTTGGAAGCTCATCAATACATCTGCAATATCAATAATGAAATATAACATGGTCCTTGCTCTCATTAGAGCAGATGTTGGCTTTTCTCCCAAGTGGTGCATGCAGTGTGGTGTGGAACGCCTCTGAAGCAGGTGGCTTCTCATCTTGTCTTTATCCAAACTGCGATCAGAAGGCAGTAAATGGCGCTGATGCCGCCACTGCCGCCGCCACAGCAGCAACAGTGAGAACACTCAAGTGGAGACAAAGCATATGTCTCTTGCACCGCTAGGCAAGGAGAAGATGAATGCCGTGGCGTCGGGAACAAAGCTGACTTTAACTTGGCAAATTAACACCATATCAAAGCAGGGAAGAGTCAAGGAGGACGTTTTTTTGGGGTGGGGTCTTGCATGATGAAGCCACAGTAGCGGTCACATGACTGCCAGGTGGTTGAGCACCAGATGCCCAAGTCATTGACTCTTGATTTTCTGGAAATATGTTATATAAAGGCATGGGTGCTACCCTGCCCCCTTATTGCTTTGAGCACTACGTTAATGAAACAGTTGCTGTTTCCTGGCATTACATTAATTACCCGATCAAAATAGAGTGGGTAATTAACTGCCCTCCTTTACCAGTGCTAATTACATTAACGGAGAAAGGGACATTTCAGGGGGGGGAAAAGAGGAGAGGCACCAAAGCAGGGTGGTGCCAAAGACTTAAAAAAGGAAGGAAGACATACGACATGTTCTGTCGAAATGGGTGCAGTTTTTAGATGGAGAGGAGGCCACATTGGAAGGAGGCTCATGTGGTTCTCACCTGGGGGCCCCCAGAGACTGGGTCCTTGGAGACAAGGCAGGCTCATTGGAGAGAAAGAGGGGGGATGGAGGTAGGTGTTGTTGTTTATCTTGACACGCTTTACACTCGCATTATAATTAAGATGCTGCGGCTCATCAGCTATGTATACAAAAGAAAAGCTAAACAAGTATACAGGTGACTGATGAACTGATTAAAATAAGAAACCCAGCCAGTAAATAAGTAAAGGCAGGCAAACCACATAACTAGTAGAAGATAGAATTCACAAACCAGAAAACAACAACCAAAGATGCTGCCTGATTTGTTTCATTGTTTTATTTGGAGCACAAAATATAATTACACCTTGCGATATACAAATTACATTTGCACCATGTTTGTACCGTTTTAAAGGATAATGGATTCAAAACGTTTAAATTGCTAATATTATTTTAAATAAATAAAGTTAATCAAACTGGGAAAAACAAATTTATGAATGTCCTCGACTCTGTGTTCTTTGTTTTCACATCCTGAGAATGACATTCGTGTTGTGATTTATTAACAGAGACGAAAAACTGAAAAATATGCCTAATGCCTTTTATTGTGCTTTCATATATTGTACTGCATAGTGACTAACCTGTGCTCTGCAGAAACATGTTGAATGAAGCTGATAATCTAATGTTATGCTATTGTATCAAATTTTTCATGTAGCATGACATAATTACAGTGTGGTGTCAGTTAAAAAAAGCATGCATTACACATGAAAAAATGCTAACTAACATTTTTCCCCTTATACAAGGATAATAACCTTTTATGGCCTCACTTATAATGCATATGTAACTTTAATCCTAGTTCTGCAAGAAGCTGTCGAATCCATTTTTTTAGGAAAGCCACATCATAGAAATGCTCAAATCCAATCATATTGTTGTTCCGTTAACTTCAACGTTTTGAAACAGAATCACTTATAAAACGTTTATATTATTCGCTAAACTAGCTATAATAAGTTAAATTGCTTGTACTTAAATAAATCAATATATGAATTCCTTTAGTAATAACCCTTGAGACAAACAATTCTCACGTGTAAAATCTTTGAGTTCAGAACGAAAAATAAAAAGGGGTTAATGTTTCTTCTGGAATGTAAATTGTCTTCAAAAAGTCTACTACAAAACATGTCGCTAATTCACAGACAGTGTACACACATGCTGTTTAAAGTGTCCATACACAGACAAATAGCACCCTGCTTGTCAGAGCTGTCCATCATTCAAAAATTGTTCAGTGCTCATGTATATCTCTGGCATGGGTCTGGGGAGGTGACAGAAGTATTAAGAAATTAAGAAGATAGCTTGTGATAGTATGCCAGAACAAAACAGGGAGCTTTTGAAGCTCGTGGCGTAATTGGGACCATACACTTTTCTTCCTGGCACAGTCTGGTTAGCAAAGAAATATTTGCCATCTGTGCTAGGGTTAAGGTACGTACTCTCCTCTACCTCTGGAATAGATGTCTCGTCTTTGGATACTTTGTAACGTTTGCCCGTTCATCCACCCAGGTAAGAGTGGACTAAGCAATGGCTGGAAGGGCTCAGGTAGAAAAGTAAGTCACGGCTGCTACGGAACAAACTTTCCATTGGCCCTGCCCTCTTAGTGCCAAAAGAGGGGCTAAGTGAAGCAGTGGTCTGGGGTAGATTTGCTACATCGGATGGACAACCAGGCCCGTCATTGCTGGAGAGAAAGAAATATGCAAAATCTATGATTCGAATTTTGCATTCACGTACTGCACATCCAGCAACTTTCTGTTAGCGGGATCAGTCAAAGCTTGTCGTGGTTAGAGGAAGCGGGTTAGACTGCATTGGTAAGTTCAGAGAGCGGGGTCAGATAGTGAGTGGGATGGCTACCTCGGAAGCCGTTCGCCGCCGAGGCGGGGCAGGCGGGGGAAGGCGAGCCTTGCGGCCTGAGCACGGGAGCAAACGCACTCTTCTGTTTGGCGGCGGATGGGAAAGAGGAGAAAGGCAAGAGAGATGACGACGAGCTGGAGCTTCCGGGTATGGTCGGGCTGGACGGCATTACTGTAGAGAAGCGCCCCACGTCAGTCTCAACTTTTGACGTCTTTACGCCATGTTCAATAAAAAAAAAAAGTCTTACTGTAAGGGGATCCGGTGGGAGAAGCGCTGCTGAAACCAGGTGAGCCAGGAACTCCTAGACTGGTCATTGGAACAGTTCCATAGCCTCCAGTCATTCCCCCGCCACCCCCATAGCTTGACTGTTGAGGTGTGGAAGCTGACGGGTAACCTCTTGGCGATAAGCTGCTGGAGTTGCGAATATATCCTGTAGATATATGCATAGACATTTTTTTTCATAAAAGGTTTGGGTCATACAGTATACGAATCCAAAGCTCAAATTAGAAAAGCGTTCCGCTCACTCACCTTGGCTGCTTTGTCCTGGCTCTCCGATGCTTACTCCTAATTGGGGAGGGTAGGAACCTAAACCCATGACGCTGCCGTGGGCCGGTGAGCTGGGAAGTGCTTGTAGCTGACTGTGAGGACGGGGAACACTATAGAGGGCTTCCGCAATGTCAGCGGCTCTTTTTAGTAACATGTCCTACAGAAGATAAAGGAGGATACAATTGAGAGACGATGGCCATGTTTGCGCGGTGCCAAATATTCCAAGTACTACAATCCGAATGCAAGACCAAACAGAATTAAAAAGTAGTCAAGTGAAATTTCAGTCGGGTTCACAAGGGCGGAATATTCCTTTTTCCAAATTCTATCATGTATAAATTGATTTGGAAAGTTGTCACGCTGAGTCCCGTCAAGGTTGAAATGCAAAGAAGGTGTGCAAGTTAACATTTGCAATTTTTATAAAAGGTGTGCCTCCAGTTTTACCTGATTACTGTGCGGATTCCCATAAAGAGCCTCAACAAGATCTGCTGCTCTTTTTAGTAGAATTTCCTGCAAAAGGGTTGTTCCATTATCATTTCAGATTTCATACATTAATATAGTTTAAAGGTGCATAAAATATATATAAATCTATATTGGCCGTAGATTTGAATAGATCACTCTCTCACCTTAGCCATTTTTTCTGGGTCACCAGGATGCCGTGGAATGACTTTCTGAAGCCGCTGGAAACCGTAATCTATTGTCGGCTCATTCAAGGCTAAAATTAAAAGGCAGATGGAACCTTAAATATCTCATACTTGTAACAATTTCTCTGTCTGTCAATTCATCCATCTATGATCACCTGTATAGATGAAGCGTCCAGGGGCTCCCTTGCAGAATTGTTTCGATTTATAGGACAATGTGACCTCCACCACCCCTGGAATATGACGAGGCGGAGTCTGAACCCGAATAGCGTGCGGTGTGATTAGCTGTAGTAATAATCACAAATATATGTCAATGGAAAGTAAAAACACAAATAGAAGCCATAGAACACATGTGGGAAATGTTAGCCTCAGGAATGAGGAGAGAAAATTAGATTCTTACCTCACTCCAAACTAGCATGCTTCCAAACACCACCTGCAGTCCGTCAAAAAAGTTCTCCCCAATGACAATGACCATAGCACCACCTGTAGTCCAGCCTTCACTGGGACTGATGGCTTTGATACATGGGGTGGCTGAAAAGGGAGCCAGAGGATTATGCTTAACTCCATATTTCATTTCTAATGTAAGCTGTATTTTCCATTGAAATAGTTGTCGAGGGAAAATGTTATTCCCACAAACTTTTAAATGTGTATTCCACTGCATTAAAGTAAATAACCAGTTGTGTAGTAAGATTTTAATTTCAATGAATATTTGTTTTTAAATAATTTGGATGATATTTGTCATAGGAATAGAGCAGTACGGAAATTATTTTAATGCATTTTACACTTATACAAGGTAGGTAGCCTTCATTTCTTCTCATGTTTAGGCTATCAGACAGTCAAATAGCTCATTCACTTGTAGTCAAAGCACATTATGATTTAGACTCTGTTATAACCAACCTATTTTCAAAATAATTTTGAGTACCCATTGAGTGATTTAAGTATGCTGTTTTCTGTAGACATGATTGACGAAGTGGGTGTTGATGTTGGGTTATGCGATATTTTCTTACCATACTCCATGGTATTCTCCACGGACTCGCCTGGCTCCAGTCTCCGAGCCCTCCGACCGTGTTTGGAGTTGTTGTGGACGAACATGTTGTCAGACACGGCGAGGACGTGGCCGTCGACGCTCACGGTGCTGGACAGGACCACCTGACACAGAGGGAAATGATCCATGACGATCTGTGCATGACTTGGAGAGCGTGCTGGGAGTTACAATCTCTGGTTTCAAGCAACTAAACGCCTCCAGTGAAACAATTTGACTTCGCCCTCTGAAATGTGACATCAGTGGGAACTTCATAATATATCTGCATTCGTGCACCCCTCCGCTTATATTTTGGGGGCCTCCATATGGCTTCACCTAACTTTGTAATTCATATAGCAGGCAGCCAGCTCATCCTCACTGCGTGATCCTTCAATGACACCAAACATATGGAGCAAATCTCCAGCTTTTGCTGGGTGTTAAATCAGGCCATGATATATTGTGGTGGTGATTTGGTCTGGACACGCCATGTGTGGGTTCTAGCATACATCTGCTAAGCAAGGATGACACAGTCGTGTAAGATCTGTAAGATGCCATTTCTAAAAGTGATCACCTGTTGTCGAATTAAGAAAAAGTTTCAATTTGGCGGCATAAAATCAATATATAAAGCTATGCATAAATGTTTAATCTAATACTCATTTCAGTCTCAGATGATTCACTTTTGCAAACCATCATAGCACCGTTTGAAAATAAACACGGTCATAGTTTTCACGTGAAAAAGCAATCGAAAGAAAATACCCACGTGCTGTAGGTAGTAGAATAATAACTGTAAATTATCGATCAAGCAGCTGACTTGTGTCACACACTGAGCACCTTTTAACCCAGAGATGAGAGTCATTGCAGGCTCATAACTTCTCAGCATGTGTCACATCCCGGGAGTCAAAGCAAACAGGGAGGAAGGCGCAAGACGCAGAAGGGAACAGGGTTACACAGGAGAAACACAATGCCAGACTGGGGCCGCCGGTGCTGAAAGATGGCAATGGAAGTGAGGCCGGGGTGTCCCCGGTGACCACTTCCTGGGTCACAGAGTGTGACCTCTTCCATCTGGAGCCAATCACTCAATTCTTGACAACTTCCTGAAACACCTCGACCTATTTCCTGCATCCCAGCAGCCTCCCTTAAACATATAAATACTTTCTTTTGTCGTCTTGTCT
Source organism: Stigmatopora argus (assembly GCF_051989625.1). Lineage (NCBI taxonomy): Eukaryota > Metazoa > Chordata > Actinopteri > Syngnathiformes > Syngnathidae > Stigmatopora > Stigmatopora argus. The sequence continues at coordinate 8,564,353 of NC_135391.1, read as the reverse complement.
GTCCTACTCCTTATTGATTTCAATTCACCTTCGCCCCCTTTGGCAAACTTATGATTCGCATTTTGACTAACACAAACGCCAAATTGCCATTCATGCAGAGCACATTAGTGTTATGCTTTGCATCGCCGTGATTTCTGCACACGCTCATTTCCGCATCTCATCACAAGCCCTCGTCTCACTCCGTGATTTGTTTTCATCTGCTGGTACCTGAAATCTCCTCATGTCCCTGGGGTTTCCTGCCGTCTTCAGACAATTCTGGTTGCATTTCAAGAAAAACTTCAAGAAGAACCTGCAGAGGTAAATAAGAGGACACGTGTTTGTGCAACTCTGGCAAGTAAGGAATAACATTAACAACAAAAAACGAAAAGAAAAAATCTTGTTTCTGATTACTTTCCTCACAAACAACACTTGAACAGTCAAAGGAGACATTCATTATTTTCAGAGACAGCCGTGGTGGGTGCAGGTTTACGTGGGTGTTGATGCAAATCTATCTGATTACAGCTACGACATCAATCCGGCAATTAAGTTTATAGTCTGGTAAGTCAATGCTATTAAAGTCGAAAGCAAGTGACGAGAATGAGAAGTCCGGCAAATAGCTTTGTTGTATTTCAAAGTAAACTACAGACAGTGATGTATGCCTGCACACCCGAGGGAGCGCCGTATCCCACAATGCCATATTTGAACCGCCACATGGGAATGAGCATGGATACAAAGTACAGAGAAGAGTAGCAATGGAAACCGTGGCAGTGGCGTGGACACGGATTGCGATGGCGAGTGTACACGTTTCATTATGTATGTATGTATGACTTTATTCCGAGTTGGAAAGGCTGCAGAGACAGCTAGCCTCTCTTGCACCAAAGAAAACGAGGGGGGAAAATGGATAAATAGGGGAGAGGGAGACTAGGCAGAGACTCCAAATCCCAGGTGTACGCGGTTCGGCAACATAGCCCGCTACCATGGCAACGCGGCTCTGCCGCAATCCCAAAGTCCCCACGCGGAGAGGCGAACACAGCGATGCGAAAGAAGCTAACAACATGAACATATCTTGTGCCGCTCAAATACAGGAAAAGGATAGTTTGCAAGGTGAGATGCAAGGGAATTGGGTGGGGTGCTGGAGGCTGTGAAAAACACATTAGTCTCATAGTGATGTGCAATTAGTCCCTTGATGTGTGCCAAAGAAAAATGAAATGATTTGAAACAGCAATTGGCAAATAAAACATCATTCAGACGTGCTTTCCTTCCACGGAACAAACACAACCATTAATAGTCCAATAAAACTAAAAACATTGTAGGAGCAAGTGTTCCCCCGCCCACACTGCTTTCTGTGAAAATTCTCTGAGATGTCTTCAGGGAAAGTAAAGCGGAACTTCACTTGAGACCCTAAGATATGAACACACCCATGAAATCCTTGCGTCCCTTTCATCTTGATATTTTTTCCCTAAAAACTTGCTCTCCTGTGAGAATAATTTCAATTGTGTAGCCAATGTCTTGATTTGTGCTATTACATCAGAGGACAATCAATTTGGTTCTTGGCAGAGATTGATAATAACTATTTAACTTGGGTTTAGTCTCCAAAATTGAGAACAATGTTTGGGATGGGCCAAGTACTGACTATGCATCTGGGAGTCTACATCTTGATAGATTTTCTTAAGGAGTGCAAAATAAACCACCTCAAATAAACAGCTGTCATGTCAAAAACAGAATTTAAAACTCTGATGATAGAAAAAAACCTAATGTTTGAACACAAAAAAAATGACATTTCTTGCAGATTAAGAATAATAGACAAGTCCAAGTGCATGTAATAATCCGTATTAATGATTTCACAAGGAAGGTTGGTCATTCTGGGATACTCTCATTTGATTGGCTCAAATATTAGCAGCACCGATAAAATATATTTTCCTGCTCCAGCCAGAAGGGTAGCAGACATTTATTGTTTCTCCACTATTGAATTCACCACTCCACAATTGAATGTTGTCTTTTTCAACGCATTAAACAAGATTATTTCCGCTGCAATGCACATCTGAAAAGTGTTGTCATTCCTTTCAACACGTCAGTCCAGCGGATACGGAAAATTGTGACGTCAATTGTAGGAAGATGTAATGGCGCAACACCGGAAAGAAAAAGTTGAGAAGTTGATTGCGGTAGTGCCACTCACTCAAAAAGTCAACTCAGCCAATCCAGACACTATATGGAAAAATGACCTCTGACCCCTTTTGCACACTTTATAAAGGGCCCTTGACCTTGTTTGGTGATTTCTTCTCATCATGCATTGTTTGTATGACACCAGATGCCTCACACATAAACACATATTCACATGCGTGCATGCACACTCTAATTCATTGAGACCCCCAACCTTTGTCAACCCCCCCTTCACCCCCAATCCCCAAAACCCATTGAGTCAACTTTTCACCCCCCCTCAGTCCGGACGCACACAGCTGCAAATGCTGAAATTAAAGCGAGACATTGACGCATATATTAGCATGTATTAGCTGCTTTCCCCTGCCCACTTAACATGCAAATCTCCCAGCCCCGTCGCCTCGCACCTTCTGCCACACATTCATTTGCTGAATTATAATTAGACTAATCTTGCATAATTAATAAGAAGTCGAAGACCCTCTGTTTTTTTCCTCCGCTATTGTGGTTGCGAAAGTTTAATATTGTCGTTGTTTGTTTTTGTTTTGGTAATGCAATACACCCACACACACCTCCCCGGCCTCAAAGAAGAGATGAAGAGGAGAACATACAAAGTGGAAGTGATCTTCATGCCATGGGGCTAGTTAACAGATGGGTTATTTTTAAAAAGAAGTGTCTCTATGTGTTTTTAGCGCCTTCAATATTCTAGTATTTACGTATACAGCGGCAATTTACTAAAGTTTGAGTTAATGTGCAGAGATTGTGAGGATGTAGGGTGGCACCATAAAACAGAAAAGGGGGACAAAAGTGAACGTGACGGCCAGTGACGAGCAGTTAACAAGAAATTAAACCAGGTCCTTTCTTCTTCGCCGTCTGCTTAGCACAGACGGACCTTGGCTAGTGGACGCAAACAAAGCAAAGACACACAAGTCTTAAAGCGAGGGATCACGTTCCACACAGGAACCACAGGGAGTCTGTTTTTTTTCTCTTCTGTCTTCACTTCTACATCTCTGTTAACCCCTTTTGTCTGCATCTGTTTCAGTTCCCAAGACTAAACACGGGCCTCGCAGCATGTATTCGCCACCCTAATGGTGACAACTTGCTCAACTTAAACTCCAACAATCATCCTTTGGAAGCCTACATGTAAATTTGCCATTTGTCTTTCCTTTGGGACTCTCAGTTTTACATTTTTGTCCATTGGGGCATCTGTTGCACATAATACTAGAGACTCACTACTCTTTTACACATGGGCTTAATAATGACGGGTACACCTAATCCTCCCAAAACCAACAAAATTTTCATTGGCGTTCATCTGCACTAATGATTTTTGACATAAACTGCCTTTTCACATGGATATAAAAGACATCACCCTCTTTGTTGATTGCAGGTCAACTTTTACCAGTTGCAGCTACTTCAGTGATTACAATGTACTAAAATTGGATTCTATTCAAGAGAGGAGCAGATAGATGCAAACTTAGTTTGCTTGTAACATTTCTATCAAGAAAAAAAAAGTATAAAAACGTGATGTCACGAAAAATAAGTTTTTCGGCAAAAAATGTCACCTGCAATTTCTTTTTAAATCCTGCACAGAGGAGTAGCACGACTTTCCAAATCTCCCAACAACACCCTGTCTAGTCAAAAAAATTAAATAGCAGAAAAATAGAAGTGGAAAAGACTGAGGAAGAAAGATGGAGATTTATTGATGTCCTCCATCCAAGACCATCACTCATCCCCCCTCTACACACACACCCTCACAACCCTACACACCACCCAGAAAAAAACAAAACAGTGTCCTGACATGGTGGGGGGAAAATTAGGAAACCAGATGTGAAGCATTAAAACATACTGACATGCTGAGGGCCTTCCTCTGCCACACTCACACACAGGGAGCACTAAGTCATACAGCAGGACCTCAAAAATGCACGTATGCATCATGCACGCGTCACACATGAGCAAATGCCCTTACACGCCTGTTCACCCGAAAAATACACAATAGCGCTTGCGTGCGATAAAAATTCACACGCTGTTAATGCCTGATTATAAGCAGCGCAGAAACGAAAAGTTGAGTATCGTGGACCCAAATCCTGGATAAAGACACATTGACCGGCAATTTGTTTCGCGTAAAGACAAAATCTACAGATGGCTCTTCATGCACCAGGGTATGTATATGCATCCAATTAGTACATGTAGCAAGAACCAAACAAGACAAGCCAAGGGGGAGGGTTGGAGATGTTTTGTTTTGCTCTTTGGGGAGAGCTATGTTTTGTGGGGGCAGAGGGGTGGGATCAGTAATAAATACCCCTAGACCTGAGTCCCCTGGCAGACTGGAAGCTAGACTGGTCACTAGGGTTAACACCCGGGGCACATGACCTTTGACACTGCTAATGGGGCACAGAAAACCCTCAATGAACTGATACACCCTCTGTCGCATACCACCGCAAGACCTTTCACACCAGGCTTCCAGTCAAACCCCCCAACACATACACACGCACATGCACACCTCACCTCTTAAAACATACAGCCGTATCACTAGCATCAGTTTCTCACAGCCAAACTGACTCCTTGTTCCTTTTTTTTCCTCCCCTCTCTCTTTGCCGAGTTCTGCACAAATTCAATGTGCGTTTTATTGACTTGGACACCACTGTTAATGCTTGAAACCACCAACACGTCAACAGCATCCTGGCTAGCTTTGCTGGGAGGCCCTACCTCGCCCTCTGACATTGGGCTATTAAGAAAAGTTGCCCAGAACAAATGAACATAAACTAGACTATAATTCACACCTATGGGAAATATTAATCTCCAGTTAACCAAATGTGAACTTTTTGAACCACGCAAGCAGACCACGCAAAAAAAAATTAAAACACACACCAGAAAGAACTCACCTTAGTGTTGACTGCTGCAAAGCAGGAGAAAGTTTAGGGGGCAGAAAAAAAACCTTGGATTGTTGGATTGTCTTAAATTTATTGTTACTTGATATAAACCAAACAATCCACGGATTGGGACTTGTGAACAAATGTTTTGCATTAATCGAATTGGATCTCAGATCCCCTATTCTCGGTGACAAAGGTGAGATGGGAATTTTGGTGGTATTGTTTTAAGAATCAAAGGTCAGAGATGTAAATGACTGCCATCCTATAAAAGCCACATGCTTTTGAATCACCCTCCAATTGTCCATCCCTCCTCTAAAGTTGAAAACTTTGACAAAAGCAAACAATTAAGGCACCAGGGCCCGATTTATTGATCTTAGCAGTGTTGTAAAACTTTCGTCTGTTAGCAAAGAACTCTAAAGGAGAGCATGTGGGGAGTGAATGTCTAAAAGAGGTACTCGGGTGCTTCACCGCGTAACTTCAACTTACTTGCTGTTAAAGTGCTTCTAATGTGACTTGAATTCAAAGAGAAATCTCTCAAGCTTAACCAAAAGAGTCAGCATGTGGGACAATGGTCAGCCTGCCAAATAGATGGATATGAAAAGATATTCCAACTGTGGAGAACATGAATTCACAACCAGGACGGGGAATAGAAGTCCCATCAGTGGGCTGACCTCTCCCAGAATGCTTGCTTCCTCCGGAGGGACAAGGATTCAAAATACACTCTCATAACTGTCAAATGGTGACACAGAGCCTCCTTTACAGCTGAGCAGATTTGAACATACCACAAGGTCATGCGCAATACGCTCCCACTAATCAGACTTTTTCAATATCAATCAGCCACTAATCACTTTTACTGCCGCCACGTGTAAATCAAAGCTTGACCCAAACATTTCTCCGAGAGGATGCGCGACTCCGGGATGAAGAAGAGCGGCAGAAGAAGAGATGTCTTTTTAATTAGCCAGTAATGATAAGATCTGACAAACAACATCTGTTTCCTGAAAGCTAGAGAAGGGCGGCGGCGGGCGGAGGAGGGGTACGCCAGGATGGGAAACCTGTGAAGTCTCCACAACAGGGACCTGCTTGTAAGAAAGCGCGGGAGGGAATGCCGTGTAGCGTGACACAATAGAGAATGAGGAGGAAGACAGACAGACGGGGAAGAGAAATCTGACAGGGTTGAAGGCGTCTAAAAAGCCGAGATGGCTTTGACAGACAGAGGGGAGGAAAACAGATCAAAATGAGAGCAAAGACGAAGAGGTGTGCCGGCTAATGGGCCAGTGGGGAGGGAGGGAGGGAGGGAGAGAGTTGGAGGAACGTGTGAAGAGACGGACCAAAATGGAACTCCTCAGAGGTCCAAGGTGCTGTAATTTACTGTCCGTGGCTAATACGCAGCAAATGTGGAAAGTCCGGGACGAGGAGAGGGGAAGAGTAGGCCGGCGGCGATGGTAGGGCGGTCTGGGTGTTGTTGGGAAGGGGGGGGTGCACGCCAACTTTGGGGCTCACAGCATGCCTGCTGAGAGCCTGTCAGCAGTCACATGCACCCCTGCCCTCAGTACTGACAGATTCATCAGGGCCGAGGCAAAATAAGCAGGCAGCCAAAAGTTTACTGCGGCGTTGAAATAGTTAAATGGCGACTCCAATTTTGCTTCTCTTTCCTGAAGAGGGCTATGCAACATCTGTTGCTTGACAGATGAAACCCAAAAGAGATCGTTGCAGTTCAAAAAGAAGCATTTTTAGGCTTCTTCCCACAAAATGACAGAGTGATTTAATAAGCAAGAAATTAGAAAAATAGTCGCTACGCCAAAATCACTTTTGACTTCCTGCTTTGAAGTATTTCAAGAAAAAAATGCAAGATTTCCTGTCTTCACATAAAACAACAACCTGATTGGCATAATAAAATGGTAGAATCTTTGGAGTATAACTCAAGTCAGTGCGTCTTCTTAATTGCATTTTTTTAGGAACACATTAATTCACTTCATTTTGTTAATTAAAGTCTAACCAACGCCACAAATCCATTTTTATTTTAAAAGATGAAAAGAAAATAATGACTTCAACACACAATAACACTCTTTGGGCATTAGCCGACAGGAATCCTGAGGGTCCAACTGTTTTAGGTCTATTAAAGTGTAAATATTAGCATTCCTGAATGTTTTCTTTAAAAATGTGAAATTCAACTCCTGGGAGATTTAGTCTGTCCAGATTGCAGCTAAACAGACAAACTAACTCTGGAGGCTTGCCGGCTCTGCGTAGCACCGGGGGGCATTGTTAAGTCATTAGTGAAATTTAAGACCTTTACTCAGGAGCCTGACCAGGCTCCATCATAGCCACACACACGCGCGCACACACACTCCAACAACACGAGTATCCAGCTAGAGAAAACAACCCTGCTTTCTAAATACCACTGCTTGGCCTATGACTCTCCATAACACAGACACACAAACACAGAAGATCCCGATTACGAGTATGACAAGATCTGCTTCCGAAGTAGAGGGTGACGCTGAGAATTTTGCCTGCAAGGCACAAAGGGGAAAGTCACATCCACCCACATAACAAGAGAGCTAACTTGCTTGTGATCTGAAGTGGCCTCTAAATCATGCTAATCTGCTCTCTTCTGATCCTCTCAGCCACCCGAGATAATCTCCACACTGTTCAAGCAAAGGTGAACCCTATTAGAAGTCAGATAAATGGGAGCGCCTGCTCCAGCCACTCTGGAAGCTGCATATGCTTCATAGAATATTTACACATCATCACCACTATTTACTTTCACCCACTCTATTTGGAAAATTTACTTTGTTATAATAGGATTGTTTCTTTTTACAAACACCACGCATGACGACACAATGGAAAAAAGAGGATGAAAACAGCAGTGGCAAGAAGAAATATGACCCATGAGCAAAAGTTTAAGGAAGGGAGCACATCACCTTGTTAAGGAGAATTCTGAATCTGGGAAAGGTTAGGATAGGTTCATTTTGTCAGTTCAATTTAGCTATGGGAACAGTTTAATTTTTGTAAGTCGGGTCTACACAATTTTTTTTAATAATTGCACTCGACGCAACTAGTTATAATTCATAATAAGGACGTTTATATATTATAACTAAATCATCTAAACAGCTCAAAGATCTTTACTGACAATCATCATCTGACAAAGATTCCATTAAAATCTTAAAGAAATGTTTAAAAATAGCAGTAATTTAAAGTAAATAGTTAATATTTGAAATGAAAATGTTTAAGCAATTAAAGTGATCATCTGGTCTAAAATCTTCCATCCCCACAGCAAAGGGGAAAAGGGTTGTTGTTGTTGTTTTTTTACTGAAATATTTGCACATTTCAGTCATTTCGATCGGAATGTTGACCACTAAAATTTCTCTATAAATACAAATCAAGTCCATTTAGTGACATGACCATTCTGGCTGTCAAAGACACAGATGACTTTAATTGTTATTGTAGCAATTCTCCAATGCAATTGTGTATTAAATACTCTTGCATTGACCCACTGTTAAAAATAAATAAATAAAGTAAAAAAACCTACGCTTTGATCCAAGGATCATTTTGACAATGTTGTTGTATTCATAATGCTTTTGATGCATCAATTCAAAGTGCTACCCCACTTCTTCCATGTGTGAAGTGTGCTATTCCCTTTATGACAACAAAGTCTTTCAGTTGCGGACAAAGAAAATAAAGAAGAGGCATCACCATGCAAGTAAACAGAAAAGAAAAGTGAAAAGCTTTACTCCTTCCAATATAGCACTCATCAAGTCTCCCCTGGGTTCTAAGCTCCAGTCTGACACAAAGGTCTGCAAACTTTGAGTAGTCTGACTCTGACCGAGGTTCTGAGGCAGTACCTGTCAAAAAAAAGTGATTTTTGTGGACTATGCATGGCCTCTCCCTGTCTGTCTTTGTCTCCCTCTCCCCTTTGCCTCAACCCCCAGGGAGGAGGCATCCCATGGTCCTGTGCCAGCTGCTCAGTGGTCCAGCCTCTATGAGTGAGATGGTGCGCACTGGAGCCTCAGGCCCCTGTCGCCAGGCTGCCCCCCCACCCAACACACCGACCCTTGTCTGACGGACTTACTGACAGGGGGTGTGAAGGGAGTGTCCACGGTTGGACCACCAGGGAGAGACCGTGACAGTGGACCGGAGGGACCCTGAACCTGACTTCGTATGTGCATTGAAATATCTACATTTTTTGTATTTTACTACTTATATAGACAATTTCAAAGATATGACTATAAACTTGCACCAAAGCCAATTGACCAACAAGTTTTTTCCAATTTTTTCAGTAACTCGGGCCACATACGAAGCGCACCATGTTTGGTGAGAATCAGCCGAGTAGATTTGATGTAATCCTACCAGCAGACAAACACACACACTAATGATGGTGAAAACAAGACCTCCATAGTGGAGGTATAAATACTTTTTCCATGAGTTATTTTCAAACTCTCCAGTGAGCCATACAATGACTGACTGAGATGCCAGAAATATAGCGGACATAAATTCAACAGAGTATGAAATCTCTTGATTGAATATGAAACCATTACAGCCGTGTTCCGAAATGCTGTAAAATGAAGCTTGAGATCGTAAACGGATCATATTTGTTAGTTTGGCATCCACAAGCAGCTGTAATTTCAATAGGATGTGAATCTCGGGTATCACTTTTCAACAGGTTTGCCAGCATCAGCAGGAAGTCCTTCCGTTGTAAAAAGCTCAAATTCACAAAATGCAAATAAAGTGAACGCTTAGGAAAATACGACTACAACTCAAACATTACTCTTTTCTTCCTTTCAGTACATCCTGAGATTTTACACAAAACTTTCAGGCTCCCATGACATTAAAATGTAAAATGCAAAGGAAGTTCTACTAAGTGTTTAAATAGTTAATTAATTGAAGAAATATATCAAACCAGATTCCTCTTCATGTGAGGGATCAGACTGTAAAGTCCAGGCAGGGGTTCTGACTGCTAATTAAGGCTGTCAAAGTTAACACGTTTATGTCGCTGCTAATTTTTTTATCGCAGGATTAACACGCGACCCTTAATTGGCCCATAGTACACCTGCTGTGTGTGTGTGTGCTGCTCCTGTTGCCCCTTCTGGACGTTATCGTGAACACATGCAGATATCACTAATACACTACATTCATTTAAACGACCAGAAGAAGAAATTTGCACACAAATTGACAGCAATGATGAAATCTACGAAAAATTTCCAGGACATTGCATAAAGTGTGGCACAGTATAATACATGTTTGTACAGTTGAACGCTCTGGGGATTAACATTCAAATATTTTAGTTGGCTTTTGCAATCCCCCCCCAAAAAAGAGGATTCACTATAGACGCTATGAATAAAAAAGTAAAACTATCAAGGGTTTTAGCATGATTCAGGGACTATTCTTTTCTTTCTAATTGAATTACAATTCACATTAATCTAGTACATGCCGTCTACTCGGTCCAAAAAAGCGAGCTTTTCCTTCATACAACTAAATGTGCTCTAGATGAATAAGCCGTTTTTGTCACTTGTTCACAAAACATACACGCACAATTGTTTAAAAAGAAAAGTTGGGCACAAAGCATTCATCAGGGGTCACCGACATGATGCCTGCTGGTACCAGGTAGCCTCAAAGGACCAATATTCCTAAAATAGTCACTGGTGAACTACTTTATATATTTTGTAGACGTGAGCATTTGAAAATGCACATACCGTATTATATAGGTCGCACTAGCCAAAAAATGCACAATGAAAGGGGAAACATATATATAAGATGCACTGGTGTATAAGTTATACAACATTATACATTAAAATAAAAGGGAAATAGGGAACTGCAGTCAAAATAAGCATCGGTCAATGCAAAAGTTTTAGGGATAACATAGCCTAGATAATACAGCATAACAAGCTGTTGGCGGTCAGAGTGAATAAAAATAAGACATAAGTTGCAGTTGAGTCCCAGCCCAGCCAAACTATGAAAAAAGTGTGACTTATACTATGCAAAATACGGTACAGAAAGAAATAAGAAGTTACATATCAACTTCATAATCATTTTCAAACAATACTATACCAAGATTACTGTTAAAAGTCATTTGGGAAAGTGTTATTTCAGGAGTGTTTATCAGATGAGTGGTCCTTGTAACACTAACCTGCATCAAGTAGCTCACACTTTCAAAATGTCTCATTCTGGATAGCAATTATTAAAACATTTGCATAAGGTTTTTTTTTACCCTAACAGAGCACTTTTCTTTCTCACACCACTGGTCTTCCAATCCATTTTCACTGGGAGGGGCGAAAGAATGACAAAACATTCATTTGCCCCGCCCAGTCAAAAAGGACCGGACCTCTAACACCGTCACTGGTTTTGAAACATATAACAATAATAAATTTTTATACTTTTACAGCTGCTAAAATTTTCTCTCTAAAATGGATTCATCCAACTGATAAAAAATAAGATCATGGAAATATGAGTATCGTCCATTGTACCGTTTCGATACATTCCAAGTTATATGATAGATTTTATTAGTGCCTCCTTTACCATCAGGAGGATAAACAATCCTCCATCATGACATTTTTTTTCTCACACTCACAGCTTTTGGAGTGCTTGTACTTTGATGACCGAACAAGGCATTTTGCTCCTTCAGTACACATCTAGGAAATGGCAGGAATGTGAACTCCAACACAGTCCAAAGTTGTTGCTTTATTTATTCTTTAGATGAAAGTTTAATGTTCTTTCCCAAAGAATTTTTGAGCTCCAAGCAAGCGTGGAAGAAGCTGCGTCCCCCACTGTTCTGAGAAAACAGTCGGGTTCAGAAGCGATGCTCTTCATCATGTGTAGTTTGTTTTTTTTAAATTGGTTTAAGTCCGCCGTGCTCAAGCAGGTGGAGCCATGACCATTGAAACAGATGGCCTGCGAGACACCGCGAGACATTTACATATAACAATAAGTGATATCTGAATAGTTTTTTGTCAAACGGCCCAGACAGAGTTAATCCATTCAAACAAATGTTGGACACAGATTTACTGCACCAGCCACGGAGATTTACGTTTACATGGTGACCATATATATATAAAAGTATAACCATGATTTGCCAAACAATAACGGCATTAATAAACATTCCATCGTGGTATTCTCTCAAAGAAAGGGATTGTTTGGAAAAGGAGCACTGGACTAGTTGAAACCCTGCGTTGGTAGTGCATGTGCATGACTAGACCTAGAAGACAACAAATGGATCAATACAACCCACAAACCAAGATTAAGACTAATGGATTCCACTCGCAGTCTAGCATCTGAAGTCAAACCTTGACACTCGCAATGAATACACAACAAGGCAAGCAAAATTCCACCAAAAAGCAAAATGAATCCTTAAAATGGAAAACATGGCATTGTTAAAATACATTACATTTTTCTTCTCTTTTTAAATGGAGATTCTAAGATTTGGATGCGCTGTAGTGAGCTCATTTTTGAGCCTAGGTGGAGGGTACAACAATATTGACAGCATTGGAAAATTCCTATTGATTATTCTCCTTTTCTCAGAGTGCCGGCTTGTTAAAAAAAGAGCGCTCTTAGAAACACGATCAATTAGTGAGATAGTGCTTGCCATTGATCACCCCACGACCCCCACACCACAAGGCCGCTGCCTCTCCATGGATCCCTGCGAACACTCCTTATGACCAACTATTGATCTCCACTTCTTAGGCCAATATAAAAGCACACACGCCCTCCCCGTGAATGCTGACCTCTCCAATCCAAAGCACACAGTCCATTCTTACTCATACTAATACTGACATCTGTTTGTCTCCATTGTAAAGCCACCAGAGCACTCATAAATTCAGAGGTCAGCTCAGGGCTCACAACCAATATAACTCCTAACCCAGAGGTCATCACGCCAATAATCCAGCCATTAAAAAAAAGTCTCTGCAGGTTAATTCTTAGTAGGCTTTCAGAATATTAGCTCTGTGATATTTGACTGATACTCCAGGAACAAAATCGGCAAATTTTCGTCTCTAAAAATCTTTTTCTGCCAGATGTCTGGAAGCTGCAAGGCAAACCTAATTGGTTTTTATGTTATTATTGTAAGAACTTACTCCATTTTGACAAAACTATTGGTTCCAGCTCATGTCTAACATTGCTTCATCAAGGACTTTTGTAATTGCTTAATGTTGGTTTCATGCTAAAAACACATTAGTACCTTTGTTTTATCAAATAATAAAACTATTTGGCTTGTATTACAAGACATGAGAAATAGGTTAAAATGTAGATACACCATGCATTTATCTATTCATCTTCGTAAGGGTTGTGAGGGGCGGAGCTTACCCCAGCTGACTTTGGGCGAAAGGCAGACTACACCCTAGACTGGTCGCCAGTTAGCCGTGGGGCACATGGAGAGACAAACCACCATTCACACTCACAATCATACCACCACCAGCGGGAATCGAGCCCGCGCCTGCCCGCACTGAAGTCATGTGTGTGAACCACTGCAGCATTAGGCGTCATAGACATTTAGTATTTATTTGATTGTTTTAAACAAAACTGGCACTTACACCAACTTTGAAGATATTGAAAATGTCTTAATTTCAAACACATTTGGCCCGAAAATTTCAGATGTGTAATCTGAAAGTGTAGTACATACATACAAACATGGGGAATTTAATGGACATCTAGTTTTCTAAACAAATCGTGCTTTGTTTAGACTGTAGTGATCAAACTAAGTATATTCTCAACAGATGCAGATGTGTGACTTGTAGCCAAAAATTATATGTCAGCCCAAACTTAACCGTCAACTAAAAACAAAAAGATTGTTTTAAAAAATGATTAATTTCTACGACACAGGGACTGAAAAGAGTTAGCAAAGATTTATGGGTACGTGCCCCCGAGGAGTCAATTTATCTATCCGCCTATTGATCAACTGTCGGACCAATCAGTGAGCAACCCTGTGTATCAGTCCAAGATAAGTAGTGCTCTCTAAACAGAGACGTCACACTGAGGCGAGAAGTGTAGAGAGGAGTTGGCCTCAGTTAAGATCAGACAATTGTAAAACTATTAGACACAGCAGGCAGCGGGCCGTTAAATAATCGCCTCCCTTGGACAAGTCCAGAGTCATCTCTTTGTGCCGTGCCCTCTACTTCCCCGCACCCTCTCTATCCGTCCTTTCACCCCTCCTTGTGGATCAGCTGTGATCTCGTTCTCCTTTCACTCAACTCGGGATTAGGGAGAGGATGGACGGGGCAGGAGGTGTGGAGGCAGGAGAAAGGGGAGAGGGGGGGGGGAAACTGAAACAATATGGAAAGGAGATTAAAAAAGTGGGGGGTTTGGGCTATTTGGAGAATTGCAAACTACCTTGCGCTCGGGTACGTGTCCTAATGACACTGCCTAATTATGGCAAAATTAGACAGGCCAAAAGAAACGGGAGGGGTGTTTACTGAGATGCTTACTCAACAGAAACAGAAAGGAAATGAGGTAATAGAGGGTGAAGTGGCTTGTATGAAGAGTATGTTGGGGTGTTGGAGATAAGAAGACGGGTGTGCACAAGTTGAGGTGGGAGAAGGGAATCGGGAGGGTGGGGTTGGGGGGTAGTAAGCAAGCGGGCCCCCGCGTGCTGAATGTTAATTGGAGAACAGGTGTTGGGGCTGGGAGCAGGGGGCTGATTACTGGAACCACAGAAACAGACTACACCCCCCTTCCCACAAGAACACACACACATGAATAATTTAAGACGCAGGCAGTGACTGGGGGAAAAAGGTCAGCATAGGGGTCACTGAGACACATATACGATTGCACATACATTCGTATACATAAATAAACATGTGAGGTTCCAAAAACATTCACATGAAAACACACCTTTATTTGTGTTCATGAACAAACTGCCGACATTCACACTTTTTTTTTTTTTTAAACCAGGCATCGGTTGTACTGATACACACAGGAGTAAGAAAATGCATGAACCGTAAAACAAAACGGACTGCACGAAATTCTCTTGGCTTATCAGAAAATAACTAGCTTCTAATGGGCTGCTCCCAGAGGGGATAATTTTGTAGGGTAGTCAAGAGGGAGAGACCCCCACTAGGACGGGATGTTCCCGGTGTGATTAGAAAGGAGCAGAGGTCAACGATTCCGTTCATATCAGCCCTTGCAATCGCACCAAAGCTTGCTATGGAAATAGTGAATGTCTGATTGGCTTCCCCTGCATAAGGCTGAGGAGTTTCCTAAGCATTTATAGGGTAAGGAACTCCATATACGAGGACATTTTGGCTCATTTTATTATCATTTGTTATCATAGAAGTGTGGCCTACATGAGCCATGAATTTATGTCTACAATTGATATATAGTTATACATATAAAAAAAACAAGTGTATATATTTTTATAATATTAAATGTTTATTTTTATTCAAAATAAATATTAATGTCAATCAAAAAATCTAAATGAAAACACACTGTTGTGATGGCCTCCAATAAATTAAATTGTATTTATAACAAATAGAAAAAATAAATTTTCTTTTGTCTTAATTTAAAAAAATAGAGCATTTTAAGAGAATATTCTTTTCAATTTAAAGCATTAAAAAATAAGCTTTTGTACTCTGTTTCATTTTCTTTTTAAACTTTTGTGTAAAATAATGCAAGTAAAACTAAGTTCCTTTTAAAAAAAAAATAAGTTTGACAAAGATATCCATCAAAATCATTTCAACTTGTAGGGCTGGCTGTAAATGCTCATATTTCAGTACCATTGACATCCAATCTATGTTGACATAGCTACTGATCACGGACAAAATTGATCGAACATCTAGCGATGTCATTGGCCGCCAATGATTTTAATGACTGCTCCCTAAAGGGTTAACTGGAAGTTAAGGCATGTGCGGAGGAAGTGTATATGGATGGAACATCGAGAGAACAACGCGCCAATGAGTAAAGCAGCTGCTCCGAGGCATTCTGGGAACAGTGAAAAGACAACAGCCTAGTTTTTCCATGATATGAAAAATATCCTGAGCATAACTCCTTTGAGACGCACTGTCAACAGGCAGCCAGCTTGAACTGAGAGGGGGAAGAAAAGGGTCCTTGACATAAATGAAGTGAGTGTTTTCTCCACAATTGTTATGAAAGTGAGACTGAAGACGGAAGCAGAGGAGGTGCGGCAGGAGGGAGCGCCAACCAAGGTTGCGTCCGTGATATCACCACCAAAGCATTCCTGCTTATGACCGTTCATCACTCTGCTGACAGACCGCGTGAAAACCCCAAATCGCTCGGACGTGAGGGCCTTCGCGCACTCTGATTACTGCGCTGGTTAGAGTGTAAATAACTGCCAGTCAGGGCGAACATTGACTACATGTGCGAGCCTGAGCCCGGTTATGAAACATACCCGTGCTTCTTACATGAAGATTAATGCATGTTTAGGGGATGTTCAGGGGCAACCAGTACTAAGAATGCGGAAGGCCGAACAGACATGCATGAAAATACTACGACACTCACCAGAAACGATGGATGGCCATCTAAAGATATGTACTGTACAATAGGTTTCCCTCTTTTTCAGTCTTAAAAAGCTTATTTGAAGCCTCTTATTGAAAATAAATTCCTGCCAAAATGCTGCACATTCTGATTTTATTTCACTACCACAACATAGACCACCATCAAATCAAGACAACAACGTAGCAGAAACAACGAGACATCTTTTAAGTCAAGTCACTTGTATTTCAAGGCACCATTGTAACATTTCTACTCCCTCAACTCACATGCAATTGTAAAGTCACCGTTTTTAACTCTTAAATTAGAAATTTCATGTTGATGCAATATGGATTCAACGATACAAAATATGCCGATATTAAGAGTCAAGTTCAAAATGAACTAGACCTACCTAGCGCCCTCTCCTGGTAAACTCAAAACCTACAGGCAACAATAAGTCCCAATTTAGTTAATGTAATTAATCAGTCTTATTGGTCACTCATATAGGTCTTTAATGATAGAAGCGTCACTAGAATATACTTTCCAAATGTCATTGTGATTCATCCACAAAAACGAATGAGTAGGAATTTCAGTTATTGTTCCAATAAGAAAACAAACAAAGAAGTCAGCAGACCTTCAGCTGGTGTAAAAAATATCAGGCGATGTTTTTTGACAAATGTGTTGCTTTTTAACAAAATGATCTCTCTAAAAGATGGCGATATTGATCAAATTTTGCGTTTTGATTGGATTGTTGCAGCTTGTTTAACCATTACACCCCTATCTTATATGTATAGATGTGTGTGTGTGAGTATGTTATATAAAAAACCCAAAGTGAGAATATTAATGATTATATGCTTTACGTACTGTATTGCAGTTCCTTACCTGTCAATGATGACTGGGTCAGAGGGCGTCTCATTTCGGTTACCGCAACTCTTCTTCTCACAACAGCGGCTGAGTGGGCAATTAAAGGGACAGAAAAGACAACAAGAGAGAAAAGTCAGCCGGGAAAATAAGCAATTTAAACGGGAGGAGCTGTCATTTGTCCGCGGGCCCAGTCCAGCAACATCCAGCAGCACACAAAAGGAGGCATGAGAGGGGAGGAGGGGACAAAAGAATAGAAGAGGAAGAAAAGGTACAACAACACACCCTACAAACAGTGAGAGACCATTCAAAAGTGAAAAGGCAGCCAGCCAATCTGTCACATTGATTCCAAAATCAAATTCAACCCCCTACGCACACAAACACATACACACACACTCACACATGGGCACACACACACACCACCATTCGTCAGCAGTCCTGTCCGAGGAGCCTGCTGGTCACCCCCCCTTCCACTCCCAAGTCCCCTTCACTGCATAACAAAAGTGCCCCCACCCCTTACCATCTGCCACCCCTACACCTCGCCTCAACCCTCTCGTGTCCCAGCTTGGCCCTGCCCTGCCCCCCTCCGCCCCCCTGTCAGACGGCCTCACTCCCCAGCTGTGACGCTTGCCCTCTGCCTCTTCGGCTCTGTTATTAGCCAGCTGTGAGTCACATTCGGGCATCTGCTGGCTACACAATGGCAGAGCCCGCTGCCTCACGACCACACATCCCCCCCGTCCCCCTCCCTCCCATTTCCCCGCTGCTGCCCTCCACGACAGGGTCACGGGCCCACTCCTCTCTGCTCTTCCTCTTCCTGCGTGTTTACCCATTTACCCTCACAAACCACACTGTTATTACATCATGATGATCCTCATACGGGGCCTCCAAATCGGGCCCTCTTGAAACAGCTACAAGTGCTGTGTCACTCGAAGGTTCAAACATGCTGTTTCAGCTTCATTCCCAGAGTGTCAGTGTCACCAAAGAATTGCCTCCACGACCTGCTTCTCTTTCTGTCAGCTGTCGTCTCTCAGCGTAACTACTGCATAGTGAACTGATTTGACAAAATGCTGCCATAGACCCGCCCTCAAAATGAAGTGTTTTGACCGTAACCATAGAGTAAAATTGGAAGATGACCATTTAAAAACACGGAAACAGATAAACAACCTTCCCACTGTTGACATCTAATCCAATTGGATCATTTTGGGGATCAGTTTTGGAAACATAAGATTAATTTTGTGTAAATATCACAATGCATTAATTACCTTTCTCAGTCTAAAATCTGAAGGGTTTAATCATGAATTTCCATCAAGGTCCAGAATTTTTTTTTTACCATGTCGTTACATGCACCTTTATAAAAAATGTCAAAACTAATATTAAATAAATATTGCAGTCCTGTCCTATTTTATTGCATGTCAATATTGCATTTTTTCAGATAATTTTAGAGTTCTTATTTTTATAAACAGGGATCATTTAGTTCAAAAACTTGACGTGATAGAGAAACTCTGAGATCAGTTTTCGATGCCACACCCAAACATTAGTTAAACAGATGTCAGAACTAAAACTTCCAAAATATGTTGTCCAACTGTATGATTCTATTGTAAAATGTTTAATGTATAAATCACTCACCTGCACATGACCTCATGCGTGAGTAGAACCCTGCACATTTCTGGATTCTTGTTTTGGCCCTCATACGATATTGGCTGTGAGTGGGGCAAAAAAAAAGTACAAGGATGTGTCACTTTCAAGTACAATCATTTATCATAAAGTGACATTTCCTCGGCAACGCACACTTACCTGTTTTGTGACTGAGTCGATAAGTCGCGCGTAAAGATCTTGCTCTGTACGGACACCTGCAAAAAAAACGTATTATTTAGTTGAATGTTGGCATACTAATTGAAATACTGTATGCCAATTGAAGTCAGTATAGAAGGAATTAATGTGGCTTTACAAATTGAATTATATATTTGTTTCATGTACTGCAACAGACAATCCATTTCAACTAGAAAGTTCAAAAAGATCGGACTTCTATAGATGTCAATGTCAATAAATTAAGATACACAAATATTTCTGTCAATCCCAAAGGTTCAAAAACATTTAGAAAATTGTTTCAAGTGGAAATGTAAAGAAATGGAAATAAAAGAAAGGAATCAAGTTATCTTTAGAAACATTAGAATTTTGCCCTAATCTAAGTTTCCTTCACTAGAGAAAAAACAAAGACCCCTACAGTTGACCCCAACAGTGATATACAATATCAACTCCAGTACTAAGAATAGTTAGCGATATAAGATTTATCATCTAAATCTTATCCCCACAGTAAAGCCCACCAAAAAGAAAAAAAACTCCCTCAAAGTTTCTCTCTGATAGTTTCTGAGGGGATTGAAACGGTCGTATTCAATAATTATTAATGGTCTTCTGTTCGATGACAGAATATACGGCCGTGCTCTCATAATTTGTCAACTCGTGACATATTCCCAAGACTATGTAATAAGTACAGTGTGCACTGCAAACTAACAGGTAAAACAACAAAAACCAGCTCGACTGGCTTAATCGGAGTCCAAAGATAGCTCCAACTGTTGCTCATTTAAAAAATATTTTGACAGGGATTAAAAACAAGAGTCGTAATGAACTGTTACTTAAAACAGTTGAGCATTTTTTTCTACCATAATTAAGCATCTTTGGAGTTTATTGCTTTTTAAAATATGACCCCCTCATCAAAGTCTCTATTGAGATGCCTTTGATATCGCGTGGGGGAAGAGGATGAAGAGGAAGTGCTTTTCGTGTATGTATGATGTACAAGGGGGTTGCTGGAGAACATGTCTTTTATCTTCTCTCCCATGGGTGCCCCTGCGATGGCAGAGTCGGGGCAACGGTTGCTCATGGGAAGAAAATTTCCACGCGGATCCCTAATGTGATGTGGGAAACGCATTCAGGGGCTGTGGCCAGTGTGTTCATTATATTGCTGATCTCTGGCTCCTGGAGTCTGGGATGTCAAAGAAAAGGCTCAACCACACTATTAGACAGAGAGGTCAACCTATAGCAATGGAGAACTGTGATGGAACAGGTTAAAGCTTTCCACACGCATGGTGCAGTGTTACGATAGGTCATGATGTCGTTAGGCGAGTTTTAAAGTATGAAGTTATACATGATCCAAATGGACATTTTTATGAAAAGTTTTAACAGGACATTTGAAGGTTTTCCTTATATTTCATGTGTGGGGGGAAAAGGACATGGGTGATAGAACAAGTAACGAGCATAATTTTTTTTTTTTTTTATCAATGAAATTCCATTTTCTTGCAAAAAAAACTATTATTTTTTTATGCTGGCAGTGATTATATTTTAATGCCTTTGACAGCCAGAAATGTCCAATTATTTTGAATTGTGAGGGATGGGGGGGAAATGATCGCTGTCACGCCTCTCGGTTAAAATAGATTGAATTCTATCGCTGCCAATCGACACCAAAGTGTTAACTTTATTTTAAGGTTACTGTTGGTGAGATTCCAAAAGGTGTGCTTTGACTTGAAAGTTTTATTATGTTCCACTGTAGAACTCATGATGACATTTATGTAATTAAAAAGAAAACACAGTTGAATAGTATGTAATTTAACAGATTAGTATCTTAAGTGCAATTATAGTACAATGAAATGAAGTCACAACAACTGTGGTTTTGCTTGAGTCAGGTTCATAACTTCATAAACTGATACCAGTTCATCCTGATTTCATTATCTGCATGAGAAACGTGTCTTACTGTAACTTTAACTAATTTACTATTTTTGTCTTATTGTTTCTCGTTGTCAATGAACAACTGAAAGTGAAACTGTGCAAGTTATCTTAACTCATTCACTGTTATTTCACAGACATTGAAGTTTCATTTTGTAAAGTAGTGTTTGGCAGCATGAATTTGGATTCTTATCAATCCTAATGTATTTCTGGTTTAGTGAATGAGTTTACCTCACTCATAACTGAAAGTTTTGCTTGTAACATAAAGAAAAACTTGATTAACAACTCATGACAACAAAATTGAGCATTATATTTTTGGCATTTAACAAACAAAATGCTATATTGTGCAAAACAATGGATAAAGTCACACAGTATTGTAATTTTTTTGTCACTAGCCACATATTTAAAACATTTGTGGCTGCCTTTTTAAACTATTGTGACCTTACAGTAACTTCTACCATTGTGATGTTTTCCATCATTGTTTAACCATTCCATCTGAGCAATTGAAAAGCATTTTATTTTTATTTTGTTACTTCTTCCTACCATTGCTGTAGAGGAGCTGGAGTTTGTAGTGAGTGCCGTTGTTAGTCTTTTCTCCCGTCTGCTCCTTGGAAACACACACACACACGCCAACAAGACACAGAGCATGTAGTTAAGCATGTTAGGGATACCGATAAACACAAAGCCAATCTCTCCAAATCCCGCAGTTCGACCTTCAACGAGAACCGTGTCGAGATCGCGGGTCTTGACCTGGTGTTTTTTTGCCATAAGCTCGATGCTTAACCTCGACTCACATGTCGGAGAAGCTGAGCTGCCGCGTCTCATGCAAACCTGGAGATTGGGTGCGGGAGAAGTTCCGAGTGCTACAAGTGTGTTTGACCAAAGCGCTTGTAAGAATGAGCAGCGTTCGACCTTGACGGGAAAACTTCCTTTGCGCCGCGCTTCTACGTCCTCCCCCAACCCCCTCGCTTTCTCATCTTCTACCTCTACTGGTCTTTCTAAGTGGTCTCCAAGGAATGCTCTCTGGTCCAATAACCCAGGAGGCATCTCAAAGATGAGAGCAAAGGGAAAAGACCGAGAAGGCTGGGGAGTAGAACATCTGGGAAAAAGGCGAAAGGAAGAAGGCAAATTAAGATGCTTGGAGATAAGTTGGAAAAGTAAGGATGCTCGAATTTGCAATATCACCAGATGAATTGATGACTGGCTTTGTAGATTTTTCCATACAAACAGGGTTGTTTATTTTGTCATGCCATTGCTCTACCTCTGCATAATTACAAAGCCAAAACAGATGCCAGGGTAACCATGCAGAAAATGAACCCACTGGCACACACTGACAGCTTTCAACCCCACCATTAACATACACACACATAGTATTCTCAGAGAACCTGACTTGACAAGATCTCAAGTGCTCACACGTGGTCACAAGTGTCTGTCAACAGTGGACACGAAGCCACGGTCCATTTCTAGTTTTCAACCGGACTCCGACCTGAGGAATTCATCCTGGTACCGTTTCAAGCGGAGACTTTGATGATTAGCTTTTAAAGGGAGTGCGAATGATTTGCATTTTTTTAAAGTAGTGGTGGTCCCCGCCTTTTAATGAGGCTGGCTGCTAATTAGTCATTAGATATTCTTTTTCAATCTCACATCAGCTCGCTGAGGGTATACAGTGTTTGTGTAAGCATGAAGCCATCAGCTGTTCCACGCACTGCTTCAAAAGAAGCAACCGCTCTCCGTGGAGGAAATCTGCCGCCGTGTCAACGTCTAGTTAGTCACACACCTTGTCGTGTTCCACAAAATCCACAAAGGCCGTCCTCTCCACTTCCACGGGTTGTCCGTGTC
The DNA here is from genome assembly GCF_051989625.1 of Stigmatopora argus. Taxonomy (NCBI): domain Eukaryota; kingdom Metazoa; phylum Chordata; class Actinopteri; order Syngnathiformes; family Syngnathidae; genus Stigmatopora; species Stigmatopora argus. The sequence continues at coordinate 8,541,527 of NC_135391.1, read as the reverse complement.
TATCGTAGAGTGCCAGCACAAAGTGGAAGAAGTTGGACTTGCGCAGGTTGGAAGGAGGCTGCTTCTCAAAGTGAGCTCTGGACAGGGCCACGCCACTGAATGGGGGGAACACAGAGGTACACTACTTTAAGCTCAAATGACAACTCTTTCCACTCTGGCCTCTGCTCAAAATTGGTTTCATAACACAAATGACATCTTGCCACATTCGGGAGTGAGATTTTTAACTCTATATTTGAAATAAAATGGCCCTTGTGGCTTTGTCAAATACCCACAAAAAGTCCAAGCATTAGTGTAATAAAAGCCATTATACATTTTCTTTCATTAGCATAACAAATTGTCGATATGTATCTTTTATGCATTTCGACTTGAGATTTACTTCCAACTTGTTAAATGCACATTTCTCCAAAGAAGATACTAAGTATCTGTTTTACATTTCTGCTTTCCAAAATGATTTTCACAATTTTTGCAACTACATTTTTAGTTAAATGATAACAGATTTGGGAGAGGTGGGTGTCACAAAACATTTATTGCAGAATTAAAGTTGCTTCGTTAAAATTATATTTCTTTTTTACAATCACAGCTAAAAATGAAGTAGTGATAATTAATTAATGTTTATCTCAATTGAGCACAAATACACGTCTGCATTTTTATTATAATAAAGTACATTGAGAAATGAGCAAGTCTATATTATTCACTAGATATTTTTAACATATTGTGCATTGGATCATACCAATTTGAACTTTTATTTCTAGACATGTCGATTGTTTCCCAGAAGTTTTTAAACATGCACGCACGAAAACATTCGTTCGTTTTAAAGCCAGACAAATGAGAACATTTATTCAGACGCCAAAATATGTTTGCTGTTAAAGTCTGATTTCTTAACCGTTTTGATTTAATTATATCTAACAAAATAAAAAGAAATGTGCGCTCAAAAGCTTTTCTGAAAAACATTCAGTATAGTGGAGTGAACTTTAAGTTCCTCTTGACACGTTTTTTTAGTTTTAAATGCACTTTTTCGATGAAAACCGCTTGTCATGGAGACATTTCCCATTATTAATATGATTAATTAATTGTTTTAGCCTGCGACAAGAGGACCAGCTGCAACTAATAAGTTTACTACGCATTTGATTGCAAAGTCATCAATCCAACCCTTTTAATCCGTTTCTTTTTCATCCATCGATGATCATAAAAAAAGCATTAAAATGAAGTTTGTTTTCCAGTACCTTTGCGCGGCGATGTTGGCATCCACCACGCCAACATTGCGCACCCAAGAGCGAACTGGATCCATCTCCTCTCCAAGAGTTCTCTCTTTTAATCCGCTCGCTTCTCGCATCAAATGCTCCTGGATCCCAAACATCTAAAAACCCAGTCCTAAATGGTGGTGAGGGTCACTTTTTGTCAACTCAAAAAGCCAGGCGTGGAGGTAAAGAAAGCACTTTAGCCCAAAAACATGCGCTGCGCTCCTCCAGGTCGCATGCAGCAAAAAAAATAACAAAAATAAAAAATAGGGAAAAGCCGCTTTGGGAAGCTAAAGTTTCTGATCAAATGAAATATTTTGAACGAATCCGCAGGCAATTGCCTTTAGAATCGAGTGAATAAATAGATCCCGTCACAGTTTTCAGTCATGGTCCAAGTAGATCTCCAGCAATCATTTGCTGGTGCCACTCTTAACTCCTGGCGCACGTGTGTTTGTGCGTGTGTGGGTGTGTGTGCATGTGTGTGTGTGAGAGACGGGTTTTTTTGCGAGTGTGGTTGCGGGTCGTCAGTGCAAACGAGCAGCCCGGAACCAAAACAGAGGGTCCGAGGGCCAGGAGGCTTGCATTGAAGCACCGTGGTGGAGCATGAATGAGGATGGAGCGTGGAAGGGGAGGAGCCTCTGCCTCCATAACGTGGCCATGGAAGCTCTCATTGGTGGAAAGTGCGTCCCGTTGTTTGGACCACGGCCAGATTCAACATCCACGCCGGCACATTTACACTAACTTCTCACAATCTAAACGCCCTCGAATGGGAATCGAGGGCTTTTCCCACCTTAGGCTATTAATTAGCTATTTTAATACCATCAAAATGCACCTTTTGCCTTATTGCCATTCCATTTGGTGTGGTGAAAATTGGACGTCACCAGGTGGTTAAAAAAAGTCCCATTGAGTCTTTAAGTGCCACTAGAGAGGACCAATCCAATGTATTTTGAATGTCAGTTGGGACGTCTCTAGACGTCAATGGCAGTGAATTAGTGAACTACCACACTTCATAATCTTTTAAAGCGCCACATCAAAAAAACAAAGAAAGATGCCTGTAATGTAGTCCTAATATTTTTCCCCTGCATCTTGCAGTAAGTGTTTCATTCCTGTTCCTTTTTAAAAATATGAAGTTTTGCCCAAGCCTGATCCGTCCCCCCGGTCTATTGTCTCAAAGGCTATAGGACAATGTCACAATGACAGTGTAAATCTCCCCCTTTCGGGTCCCGCCGCAGCCCACCATCTGCCGCCAGCGCGGGACAAAGTCAGATGTTCCCCCTAATTATGAGCCGTCCCAGAGAGTCGTGCTGCGCCCCCCCTCCCAACACACAAACACAAAATCCCCCCTCAGCACTGTCGTCTTGTCCCCTGCACACGTCCACTCACATGATTGACAGCTCCAATTCAATCAAAAGTCTGCATGCAAAATTTTGGGAAATTCCTTCACTGTTTACTAAACAGCAAATTAATTATTGCAGTAGTATTCAGTAAGGTGAAAGCTAACTAACTAAACTAGATAGCACAAAAGCATCCATTTTCACACAGCTGGCTTTGCTGACATTAAACAAACAAACAGGGCTGAAAAATACTAGAATCTACTAAGAAGAATAAGTATTTAAAAGGTGTAATGAGTGTTATGCTACGCTTAGAAGTAAAAGTATAATAATAATCTTTTCAAAAGCAAGGGACAATAGTAAAGTATTAACATTTGTTTGAAAAACGTACATGTGCATGGGAGCTTTTTTGCACAGGACACTTGGACTTCAGTAGTTATTTTTGTCTCCCTGTATTACAATAAAATGGGGTTATATTAAAGAAACAATAGTTTGTTTACATAGATTGATGACTGTATCAGGAGAAACTGAGAAATTTTGGATGTTTGCAACTGTTTAAATCACCCATTTCTGCCCTGATTGGTCTAAAAAGGAGCCTAAAAAGTATGATGTTTTCATGCCATTCTATCTATTTTCTATACCATATGCCATCATAAGTAATCGCTTGGTGACTACGGGCAGGATTGGTAGGGTCACAGAAACATTCAGACACACATTTGCCTGTGGCGCCTCCAGAAATTGTTCACAGATGGAAAGGACACTTCAAATCTTGGGGTGGCATAACAGACCTATTTATTTACTGATGTAGAAAACCAGTCAGAAAAGTATAAGAAAGAATTGTGGAAATTTATATTGATGTACATTGGCTTCATGTGTTATATTTAAAGTTTGACAACAATGCGTTTTAATTGTTCAATTTTTTTTATACTAATTGATTAGTGGGCTAAAACAATGACTGGACGCAAGTAGAGACCACCACACATTTGCTTTCTATGACAGGAATTTCCCTATAAGGACAGTACAGTATGTGTAATAAAAATGCAGGTCTTTGCTTTAGGTAATACAAGAACAACTATTGCATTTATAAAGAACCTCAAATGTCAATCCCTCATTTTGATTACTAAGCAAGGTAGTAAGCCTCAGGACAGTTTTATTCACCAGTTTCTTGTCAAAGTCAATATTTCAGGCCTTAGCCCTCCTTGATCCCAAATTGCTTAAACATCATTGTACTTTCCAAGGTGTTTTTTAAAACTATTTTACCATTGAAAAACTACACTAATGGAATGGAATGCTCACAGGTAATTGAGACAATTTCTGCTCAGTTTAAACAACCTTTTGATGTCATTTCTCAGGATAAGTAAAAGTGGCAGTCCCACGCATGCACTGAGCGAGTGAAGGAAGAACAAGAGCAATTTACTTGACTGCCCGCACATTTAAGATGAAGTGCATAACTGACCTCACTACTAGCCAGTGGGGTGGCCTGCAAAATTAGAGTGAGAGCCATGGCCACCCTGTGGTACTGCCATTGACATACTCACCTAGGGACAAATCATTTAGAGTCTTTAATTACCAAACAAAAGTGGCATCATCATTGTTTAATAATCTCCCCACCATTGTCCAAAGGAGTACTTTTTCTTCCAAGCAGTTGTACAACAAAACAATACACAGACATGGCAACACTTGTTTGTTGAAAGCGTGTGAAAATATTTCACCACCAAAAAAAGACAAAAGTAGCAAGGACACTTTCAAAATATTGCACGTATCATTGCCTAGTTGCCCGTTTTCGTTGACAAAACAGATGTAGTTCAACCCTCAATTTAAATCCTTCCATTGAAAAGCAGAACTAATGTAAACCACCACTACCACTATCAAACAGTCTATTTGATTCAGCCTATATTTTTGTTTCTTTGCTTATTAAGGTGGATGACATCCCTGAGAGGGCATCTTTAATTTTTAATGTACTTGAAACCCTCATTCCTACACTTGTCAAATATATGACTTTTATCATGCTTTTGTGTATATTTTTAATTTCTAAGACAAACAAAAAGTCAGAGTAAGCAAAGAAACTTACTACAAGCAGGAATCAGCCTTGACCAGGAGCACAGGAACACGTGCCAACAACGAGGCCGCAACAAAAAACAAGCTTAAATACACACAGAATGTAACAAGACAATGAAGAACAGGTGGGTGACAGGAAGCCGATTGGTAGACATTCAACAAGCAGGCCGCAACAGGTGAACTCAGTAGGCAATCACAAGGACAAGACACACAGGTCAATAAACCAAAAAATAAAAATACAAAATAAAATTAAAACAGGACATGTCACAAATAGGTTTTTGTTGTTTTAAATGTTTAATAAGGTGTTAACAAAATCAACAAAACTCCAAAACATTAAAATCAATGTTACCATGCTATGCTTTTAGTATCCCCCAACACACAGATACAAAGACAAATATTTTAAAATTACACCAGTCAGTCACTTTCCGTACCGCTTATCCTCACAAGGTTCGCGTAGGGTGCTGGAGCCTATCCCAGGAAACTATGGGCAGCAGGCGAGATACACCCTTTTAATTGGTTAACCTCCCTATGATAACCCACCCCCGCACGCTGCCCCTTGGGAAAACTTCCGACTAAATTTCCACAGGTTGTGGAGCTGCCCACTTTTATATAGCTTGTACATTAGCGCCATCCACTGGTAAATAAGAACATATCCACTTTGCTATGCTGATTTTGAAGTTCATTCATTCATTTTCTGCACCACTTTTCCGCACAAGAGTCGGGGGGGTGCTGGAGCATATCCGAGCTAACCATTCAACCAGTGTTCAACCAGCCTACCATGCATATTTTCAAGATGTGAGAGGAAACTAGAGTACCCGTAAAAAAACCCACACAGGCCCTGGGATAATTTGCAAACTCCACACAGGAATACCAGATCCCTCAGGGTATGGAACCCTCGATCTCAGAACTGTGAAGCGGACATGATAACCCCTCTTCCAGCGGGGTGCACATAAATAAAAATGATCAACCCAATTAGCGACTATCTTAACTCCTCATTTGGATTTCTCCCGAAATGGTGGAGGTACATACATAGATAGCTTAGTCATAGAATATGTAGTCGATTAGATTATGACAACAGATCAAGAGAAAGAGCTTTTTATTCATCATTGTCTGATCGAAAGACCTCGTGTATAAATAGCCTTTAATATGTATGAACAGTTTTGGAAGTGAGAAAAGTAAATGATTTAAAAAAGAACAATGATTTTTGGAAAGAACAAAACAATATCACGAACATGCCAGCACAAGTAAAAGTTGATTTTGAGATATATGCAAATACATTACAAGTGTAACTTATATAATAAAGTTTCTAGCTAAATAAACGGCATGTTCAAAACCAGGGGTGTTCAACACTGGTAGTCGTAATTAATCACTGAAGAGCAGATGCCCCGAAAATGTGCTGTCTTTGGTCAGACCATTACCGCCGTGGTTAGCCACAAGCCATACCCTGTCCCCCTCTTTCAGCTTAATGAAGGTGATTCCACTCGCAGTTATGTAACCATTCTGTTTGGTGGTGTAAGAATGCAAAATTAACTCTCCGTTCCGCATCAGGTCCACACTTGCTGAATTCTCATAGATGGCGACGTTAAAGTTGAACTCGTAGACTCCAGGGTAGACACAAAGAAAAATGCCTGTGGCCGTGTTGTAGCTGTTCTGACCATTGTAGATGGCTTCGTGGAAAGTGATGGGAAGACCAGGAATGGGGAAATTATCTCCCAGTCGGACAGAAAAGGCCACTTTCGCTGAAGACCCGGAGCCACCTGGAGGTCCTGAAAAACAAATACATGGATACGGTCGAAAAACCTTTCCAATTGTTTCATCCGAAAAATATTGAATTTACCAGGAGGTCCGGGCGGTCCAGGAGGTCCAGGGTGTCCGTAGTCTCCAGATTGTGTGGTCACTGGAGTCAAAAAAATGATCAATTAGTATTACGTATGAATATGTCAATATCAAAAGTCAGTCCAAAAATTTCCCTGAATATTTAGTAAAGCATTTCTAGAGATTTTTGAAATGGCAATTGTAGTCAAAATACTATACAGAATACTAAACAAAATTTAAAAAAAATAAAAGTTGGCAGTAAGGTTTGCAGATCAAATTAAAGTTGGGAGTAAAATATATCTTTATAAGTGAATGCATGATGGGCATACCATCTGGAGGCCTGATGGTTGGTGGTTCATAAAATCCATATGCTAGAACACATAACATGTTGAAATGGGTTACTCCAAAAAGCAAAAATACTATATCTGTAGAGATTTCCAGAGTGGAACTCACGGGTGTCTGTCCATGGACTGAGGTCAAACTTAGGGATCTCATTGCAAAATGTGTAGCCCGCTCCTCTTGGCTGGAACAGGAAAGGTTGTTTCGGAATGTCATCGATTCCGGTATTGTCACAGATAATACGGGACAGTGACGTCTTCATCAAAGATGCCCGCTGTGACTTGGTGAACACTCCGTCGTTCTCCCACCAAAATCTGGAAAGAATATTTGGTCCTTGAGGTTTGCACGTACGTAATGGCAGCTGAATGGTACGTTTTTTGCCTCATGTCATTACCGATCTCCCGCTCTTATGTTTCTGTACTGCCTTGCGATGAGGCATGAAAACAAGGGACCGACTCTTCCTCCTTTCACAAGAGGCTCTGTGATTCCTCCCAGCCACGGGTCAATGTTATCGGCAGTGCCGTAAAGATCTAGCAGTTTGCCGGCCAATTCCGCATTTCCCAGCACCAAAGCCAGCTCTTCCAAATTTTGGGGTTGCGAAAGACCACAGAACTTCCGCCATTGGTTGTAACCTGAGACGACGGAAGAAGGGATAAGAAAAATCCACCCTGGCGAGAAGGATGTGTGTACGGGTCAAGATAGCAAGATATGTACCTGGTATTCCGTGGTCTCGTCCTCGCTGCATGTTAAGCGATGCCAGATCCAGGGACATTTGGAACGAGAACTTAAAGAGCCGGTCTCTCAGCTCATCGGTGATGATGGCATCTTGAATGTTCAGTTTGGCCGGTCGACCAACAAGCCCTCTGATGATTGGGTCTATTCCGCCTAAAATTATTTATAGACATACTGTACTCATGTGCAAAGGATGCAGACAAAATGAAGTGGCTGCAGGTCTTGACCGTACCTTCAAAGACCAGCCTCCATGGTGTGTTGAAGGCCCTGCTCAACATTGGAGAGGGATACAACGGGTGTTCACTGTAGTTTTCGTCCAGCCGGAAGACAAATGGCTGAATCATGGTATGCCCGAATCGAAAGGCCGCCGTTGCGAATACGTTGGCAACGGATGGGTCGATGGTCTTGTCGTAGCCTGGGTAGCTAGACAGGGTCTTTGCAAAGGCATCTGGACCAACGATGTGGGTGAGGTAGTCTCTGAATGTGATGACCTGAGACACAAAAGATGGTCAACAGCAGAATTCGCCATACTATTACCATATCGTGAACGCAATGGAGGGTAGCTTGAACCTGGAAATACGCCCCCATGATCTTGCGGGCTTCCTGATAGATTCTCTCTCCGCTCCATTCAGGATTTAACTTGGCCAGAGCTCGAGCCAAACGGTTGTGCTCGCGCAAGAACAGCGTGTGCAGTGTGGTCAACATGATGTTCTCGTTTGTGCGTTCGTCACCTTCAAAGTTGAAAAAAGATATGAGGATAAATTCTCAATAAGTCATTTGGATGCTGCTAGAAATGCAAAAACAATCCTTTGCAGATGACAGCAAAGGACCTTGTTTAGCTTTTTACTTACCCCCCAAAAAGCAAAGGACCTCCTCAGCATCTGAATTGTTGGTGATACGAGCTCGGGTTGCACAAATGTTGGCCATCATTTTCGTAAAGGGCAGCATTTCCCGGCCTTTGTCCTTATACTCTGCGTTCACTCTCAACAATCCGCGATCGGTGGTGAGGTCGCGCAGTTCTAGAGCCAGTTCGTCATCCGAGCCATACACCTGACCAGCGTCGATGAAAGCAGTCAGAGCGTTCAGCTGTTGCCGCACTGTGGCGTTGCCACCAAAGAAGAAGGCCGTGTTGCCAGATCCGCAGGTCGCCGACGATCGAAAGAAGGGAATACATTCCTGGACGCCGAAGCGAGGGTCATTCTTGGGGATCTGTCCGGGTTTGGGGTCAAAGTGAACTTGTTAGTGGGATTATCTTACGATCCAGCCAGAAAGCAAACGTGGTAGATCACTCACCACGATAGGGAAGCAAGGCTCGCTGCGCTCACAGCTTTCATCGCAGTCGAGACCGTCGCTGAATGAACGGATGACGGGAGAATGCGGCGCCAAGGTCTGGTCGTGGTCTGACCATTGTCCAAAGGAGGCCAACAGAAGAGTGAAGACTGTGTCGTCCACTACGTCTGCTGCGGGTGTGGCCAAGATGCGGTTGGATACTTCTCTGACCTTAAATCAGAAAGAAATGATTAAAGCAATGATATCGATTTCAACTCTGTGAGGTCATGAGCATGTCCTTTAGGAGGAAGCCAAGGAGATTGATCATACCAGAGGAAGAAGGAAGCCATTGATTTTCACGGGGTCCCATCCACGGGGCAGGGAGATTCCGTCCTGGTACTCAGCAGGTACCCAGCGTAAGAAAGGAATGTTGGAGGCTCCCCATCGAGGATTTTTCCTGCAAACAAGCGGAATCAATGACGTCTCTTCGACAGTAACACTCATTTTAGCTAACCACTACAGCAAACTGAGCAAAAATTGAAAGCCGACAAGAACTTTCACTATCATACTCGTTGTTGCAGAGGCCGCTTGCGGTACGAAATTTGTTCACGTTGGGCGTAGTCTTGCACTCGGGGATCGGCGTACGAGGGGAGCAGCCCACCAATTTTTCAATGAATTCCAAGTGTTCCTCTGTTAACAGATCTGGCAACAAAATTATAAAGCGCATTACTGGTAGTCTCCACGAACCGTAACTTTTCCAAGCCTTGTTGCAAAATCTATTCTACTAAACTACCGAGTTCTGACTGTGGTATGTTTCCAAACTATTAACAGTAAAAAATTTGAGGCTACATGAAAAAGAGTGGCGTCTTCCGAAGAAAAATTTCAGATTATAGTATTGACTCCTATCGAGTAGTTATTTTCACTCACCTGTGGCATTGATGGAACGCCTATGACGTCTTTCCGCTGACGTTTTCAGGATGCTGAGCGTCATATCCATATAGTCAGCCGATCGCGCCACCTCACGGGTAATTCCGGTTGGTTGCTTGAGGAAGCGCAAAACATCCTGAGGCCGCGCTGCATTTCGTTTGATTCGATTCAGGCACCTGGAGCGTCATGATGTCACATTTTAGAGCGGCCAGCCTCTTTTTAATCACAAATTTGAATTTATAATATTCTTTTGTTTTTCTTTGTTGTCTACACCAGTGATTCCAAACCACTTTCCTACAGTACATCAAGGTGCTTTGAGAGATGATCTAACTACGGTTACTTGGTTCAAAACTGAATATTTACTGACAATGTTCAACTATGTCAACCACTTATAGCAGCTGTCAGAATAGATAAATGATTTTCTTCTAGATGGCAGAAGGGCTAATTGACCTGAAATTCCATTTTGCGATTTATACAAAAGTTTAAAATGTGTGTGTATGTCTGTGTGTGTGTATGTGTGTGTATGTGTGTGTATGTGTGTATGTGTGTGTATGTCTATGTGTGTGTATGTACGTGTGTACGTGTGTACGCGTGTACGTGTGTACGTGTGTGTATGTCTGTGTGTGTGTGCGTGTGTGTATGTACGTGTGTACGTGTGTGCGTGTGTACGTGTGTGTATGTGTGCGTGTGTACGTGTCTGCGTGTGTGTGTGCGTGTACGTGTTTGCGTGTGTGTGTGTGTGTGTGTGTGCGTGTGTCTGTATGTTACTAAACACACCCAGGTTTGACGTTGAATCAAGGTGTGGGTCAATTAACACAAGACAAGGTCATTACTATTTCAGTATGTCTGCTTCTATGACATTTTTTTGTTTAATGGAAAGCAGAAACTTACTCTTCTCTGGAATATTCGTAGGCCGAGTCGACACTCTCCATTGCAGAGTGAACAGCCCTTTCAATGGCTTCTTTGGTGAGATGCTCTAAGAGGAATTAAGAATGTTCATTAGATAAAAACTAATACATTGAAAATGTCAAATCTGATTAGATGGATGTCTATACTTACGGGCATTCACCTGCCATTGCAGGCAGAGCGCTGCGACCAGCAAGCACAGACGCCGCAACATACCTGAAGAGAGAGAAATCCATTCTATTATCTCATCAAAATCAAAATGTGATTATGTTTTCCATGAAATAATTGTCCTTTTGAATGAAATCAAAGCGATAGTTTTAGTTCCTAGGTTTAGAACTTTAGATGGTACCAACCTCAACTGAAGCAACTCCAAAATGTGTGACTTGACGAGCGGCAGTCAGTGCTCTGTTCAGGAGGTGTTGTGCTGTCAGATTTTATAGAGGAGTGTCACTGGAAAGACTTTTCGTCACCAAGAATTTGGAACATTTTGTTTTCCTTCTTTCCTTTTGTTCTTCTTCTTCCGCCTGGGACCGTGTCCCGGTTTAACCACTTTAATCTATAGCTGATATAATTATAGAAACCATACAGAGTATCATAAAATCCAGTAAATTGTATTATTAGCTTTATTACATTTCCATATATATTTTGGGGCATGGGTAGTTTTTTTCAAACATGTATCCGAAAAGATAATATGAGAGTCTCTTGAAAATGTGAAAATAGAAGTAAATACAGACAAAAAACAACGACATATTTAAATAATCAAAATTATCATCCCACATTGCTACCGTGAACGTGCCTGAACATTTACATGTTTTAAAGTCAGAGAAAAAATACATGAATCTATTCCTACCCGATAATCTGCATTTTTTTCATGCAACGCAAAATAATGTTAAATTTGCGTTATTGTTATGACATCTAATCTGTAATGAATGTAACACAAACACCATAGCATGGCGGCCTTACAAAAACAGAAAGACAAAACCTGTTGATAAGTGATGCGATAAACACTTCCTGGAGAAATGCTCGTGACAAAACTTGGCATGCATTTGATCATTCTTCCAAAGTTAATTTATATTGCGCACGCAAAGACACCCACACCTATGCAAAGTAGCCCCGTCCATGCAGACTTATTCATCAACTTTTTGAAACTTTTCATTTGGTTTAAATGACACACTAAAAGGTGTAAAGTTTGCATGTTCTCCCCGGGCTTGCGTGGCTTTTCTCCGGTTGTGAGGATCCGCACACATAAAATTACTAATGTCAGAGAATTGCGCTGTAGGAAAATGCCATTTTTAAGACTTGCTATGTGAGTGGATGGATTTTTAAAAGAAAATAATAGAAGTGGGCAATATGCCGAAGTTTAAATGTACAAATATCTTTGTTTAGTTTCGCAATTGAAAGTCACCCAGCAAGAATTCACCCAGGAATAGCCCGGTGCTTTCCATTCACATTTCTCACTGGTGAGGGAAGATACTTCCCGATCAGTGGCAGGTCTTGCATTCAAATCTTGTAATTATGGAAACCAGCAAAGTTCATCAGTTTTGCTTATGTGACAGATTGCTACACACAATTTGTGTTTTATTAGTCAAAGATAGCTGAAATGAGTTTTGGTTTGATCGGGCGATTAAAGAACTGAAAAAAAAGATGTGGCTGAGGGCCTTTTCAGCCCCGTAAGGAGGAATTTGAAATTTAACGGGTTAAATAAAGAGTCGTGAAGACATCAATCGGCAAGCACTTCTGATTTGAAGGATTCTGGAGACATTGTAAATTCACGTGGAACCACATTAAGGCGAAAATCTGATTGGACAGGCGGAAAAAAAACTTTGCACATTCATGTACTAGAAGCTGTGCAGCCAAGATGAACACAACATTAGGATTCAAATTATTGCCTTAATTCATCAAGATACAGCAAAACCTGCTGAGTTAGGTCTATTTCGAGGGTCTCAGGAAACTGATGGTAATCCTTTTGTTATTTTAATACAAAAGAAGTGACGTAAAACAATATTTGATTAGACTACAATTACAATATTTGATTGGACTACAATTGATTCAGATGTACAGTGTTTTATGATTGTAAAAAAAAAATGATTGTAAATTTGTTCGGAGCAGTTCTAACTCTTTTAACGGCTTATGTTGCTATTTTTTTATGGAATAAGAAAGAAAAGAAGGCCTTGCTGACCATGACTACCACCACTGATAGAAAGAGAATAAACATTATGTTGTTTTTCTGAATCTGCTGTTTCTGAACAGAATGCTTCCGAGTAGAAAAAATTGCGTTCTAATAGCTGTTTTGGTGCGCCTGGGTTTTTTTTATTTTACAGTAAACTTCGCTCCCTTACAGATCAGGTTGTGCAACATGTTTTGCGTGTCTGTAAGAGGGTGGCGCTGAAGTGAAGCTGAATTTTTCTTCATTGGATTATAAGGTAAACTAATAGATATAGTTGTGTCGTTTTTCTGTTCCAGGATTTACCTGAGAGCAAAATATGACATGGATGGCGTACCAAAGATTTAATCCAACAGTGTGTGCAATTTGAGTTTAGCTATTCCACTCTTGACATCATTACTTCATGTAAAGATACCGATTTTTAATCATTTTTCACAACATTAAGGGAAATGATTTACATCAAAGTCCTTTCTGCAGGTTTACACACTTTCAGACGACAAGCAACACTCTTGGAAAATCCAAATGTCCCTTCATAGAGGAACTATGAGAAGAGTGACAGAGGTAAAGAAAGAGAAAAAAAGAAAAGAAAGTAAAGGGGAGAAAAAAAACAAAAGGAAACTGAAGGAGAGAAATAAGGAAGTATAAAAAAAATCTTGCTTATAAAATTCTCATTGTTCAGTGTGAGGATTTAGTCTGGAATATATATTCGACCCATGAGTCCTCTACCAGGAAATGGAAAGTATACTTGAACGTGAATGCAGTCAGTCGTCTTTGTCTCGTTGCTTCTTACCCTTTGGCACTCACTTGCGGTGTAATTTTGCTCGACTGCATACTGCAGGTTCATTATTAAATTTCCAACACCCACATGAGCAATTAAGTTCATGTAACAATTCACCTCAAAAGCACACTCTCGAAAGATATGACTGGAAAAGCAATATTACTGTGATCAAAAAAGTGGGCTATTTGGCTGGAAATTTAAATGACAATTATACTATATATATATATATATATATATATATATATATATATATATATATATATATATATATATATATATATATATATATATATATATATATATCTGTGTGTGTATATATGTATATTTATCTGTTTGTGTTTACGTGTATGTGTATGTGTTTACGTGTATGTGTTTGTGTTTACGTGTATGTTTGTGTATATGTGTTTGTGTATATGTTTGTGTAAATGTGTTTGTGTATGTGTATATGTGTTTGTGTATGTGTATATGTGTTTGTGTGTGTATGCGTATGTGTATATGTGTTTGTGTGAACGTGTATATGTATGTGTTTGTGTATATGTGTTTGTGCATATTTGTATATGTGTTTGTGTATATGTGTATATGTGTTTGTATATATGTGTATATGTGTACGTGTATATGTGTACGTGTATATGTGTACGTGTATATGTGTACGTGTATATGTGTACGTGTATATGTGTACGTGTATATGTGTACGTGTATATGTGTACGTGTATATGTGTACGTGTATGTGTACGTGTATATGTGTACGTGTATATGTGTACGTGTATATGTGTACGTGTATATGTGTGTGCATATATATATATAAAAGATCTTTTATATAAAAGATAAAAAAAAGAAATTCAGTCCAAGCTATATAAAAAAAAAAGAAAAAAAAAAAGAGTGGAAGTGTAACTTTTCAATTCTGTGCCAAGGACTAAAATTAAAATCAAAGCCAGTTCGGTGAGCAGATTAAATTTTCAACTTCCTTGTTTCTGAAACATCAACTGATTGCCATTCCAAATTTCCATTGATGCGAGTCTAAAAACGTTCAGTTTTGTTTACATGTCACGCACACAAGATTGCAATCAATACACAAAATTGCTGTTACAATCTGAAAAGATTTGTATGTCACATCATTGAAATTTAAGGAAAATTTAACTTTTTTTTCTCTTTTCAAAAATATTCTGGATTCAGGCGGACGAGTGGCTAGCGTGTCGGCCTCACCGTTCTGGGGTCGAGGGTTCAATCTCAGGCCCTTGTGAGGATAAGTGGTTCATGAATGAATCTGGATTCATTATCTCACGCCATAATAGGGAGAATCAAAAATAATTAATGTGACAAAGAAAATAGTTGTTGACACATCTTGGGCTTTTGTAGATGTAGATAAAGCGATAAATTCTGAACAGCTATACCGTACATTGTTAAACCCATATTGGAGTTTTTCAAAGTTTTAACCTGTGTAACAAAACAAAAAAATCACACACACGCATTTAATGTTGTATGGAAACAATCCCGAATAATATTATTTGTTGGTTAAAGAAATCATGAAGAAAAATAGCACAACAAAAATGCTATTGATTTTGAATATTCCCCAACATGTTTGGCTTGTCTTCCTCATTACTTGCTTTAATTGTTTCTCACCACAGCACAAAAAAAGAAAAACAAAAGACACCAAACTAGAAAAGTCACCTGCTTTCTTTCCTTCTTTGTTATACAGTAAGGTATCATTATGAGCACAATTAAAATTAAACTTAGAATGAAGCCGAGACTTCTTTTTCCATTTGCTATTCCTGGAATTTTTATTATTATGTTTTTAAACCTTACAAAAATGTTGCATGCAAGTGGTTCTGTCTAATCTACAATGAAAAAATAAAAAGTTATTTTAATGCTGCTCATGTGGTGTTTCCGCATACGTTCCTCTAAGTCGCACCTTAAAAAATTGTTGAACCGAGCCTTGATTATAAAATGGTTATGCAGTGTCACAAGTTATTCATTTGAACTTAGTATACTTACAGATAGCTATTTTTGGCTTTCAGATGTGGTAAATTATATCACACAATCAATTCAACCAAAAAAATCTGACAGTCGGTCCTTATTACCGCAAAATAATACGCATGCTACGCTCCCCAAACGTTTTTTGAACATATCAAGTACATTGCAATTTACTACATATAAAAAAAATATTTTCAATGCTTGGCCCCGTGACTTCTCAAAACTTTGAGATAATTGTGCAAACCACCATACCGCCAATGTATGTAATAAAAAGTACCACCAACATAAAACACATGCTACTTTGAATGCTAGACTTTTATAACAAAAGAAAATGTGTTAAGATATAGCATTGTAAAAAAAATTCTGCTGTGAATCTACCAACTTTATTTGTATATAGCATTTTAAAAGACCTTTAACTTCAATTATATATTCAGTAGCATATAGTGGAAAACTAAACAACTACAATAACGTTGTTGCACCCTTCCTTCCAGTTACGTATATACCAGGGGTGTCAAACTCATTTGGCATCATGGGCCACATACGGCCTAGGGAGATGTCAAGTGGGCCGGACCATTAAAATTATACCATGCTCTGCTATAAATAACCCAAATATCATGTCTTTCCTTTGTTTTGGTGTAAAGAAGCACAAGAACATTAGGAAAATATTGAAATTGAATGAACTATCCTTTTTCAAAACATTTCATGAAACACCTCATATTTCCTTAGACAAATGTGCAATTGACTTTTATCATTCACAAATATGCATTGCAACTGATCCCACTGATTGTACAAAGGCACAAAACTTTAATTGGTACTGAAAAATATAATCATGCACTTTAAGATTAAATGAGACTTTTAAAGAAAGGAATTTTTAAACCACTTACACATACGCATATAAAATCTAAATGTAATCCCTGCGTGCACCTTACAAACTAAGGAGAGTGATTTGAAATGTGTCATGAAGAAAGTGTTCGCCTGTCCTGTAAATCTGTAAACTTCATACATGAAACATACATACACATACAATACATACTGAAAATTTATGGAGTTGCTGCTGTTTTCAGTCTGTCTCAGTGATGCCGCTTGTCTTCTACTCTGATGGAAAGAGTGCGCCCCTTAGCGGATAATCCATGAATTGCAGCGAATTAAAAATATTAATTCCATGTCTTTTATGCATTTTTTTCCATTTTCAAATTATCCTGCGGGCCTGATCGAACCTCCTTGGGGGGCGGTTCCGGCCCGCGGGCCGCATGTTTGACACCCCTGCTTTAGCCAAATGAATCCCAATTGAAAAAGCATATCCAAGTATGTAACCTTAGAAGTCAAAAACAAACACTGAAGTGCATGTCACCGCAATGTTCATAATGTGCAATATTGTATCTTAAAGTATTAAAGCCCAACCAAAAAGTATTTACAGTACGTTATTATGAAAACAATGTATTTGTTTTGAAGTATTAATGCCCAACCTAAAAGTATTTGCAGCCCCAGCCCCCTGACTAATGCACTCTATGATGAAAACGATCTCTTTTTTTGTGTCTATGTGTAATAGGCGTGGCTGTGGTCAGAGTTCAAAAGACCCGCCGCCACGCCGCCATTTTTCAAAATGGCGGATGAGCCGGAGGCTGGGCGCGTTGGACTGCTGAGCTGCTCAGAATTGACGATTTCCCGAAGAAAGACCCGACAAACTTCTTCCAGGACAAAGCAGCGCGTTCGGTACTTTGTCTTTTGGGGATTTCGTAGCCCCAGTTCTCATTTCAATAGTGCTTTTTGACGGGAACGTGCTTCATTGGCGTGATGTAGCCCCGACGTGGATGCAAACACAAATGTTTGCTAGCAAGTTGGCTACATTGCATCACCTATTGCTCTTAATGTTTAAAAAGAAACCCTTCCATTGTGTGTTTCAGTCCCTCAACGAGGACAGACTGCTGGGAAACATCAAGAATGTGGCCATAACGTCCAAAAAGGAGCAGTTTGTCGGCAAAGTGAGTCTTTTTTTAATAGCTTCTAATTCCTCTACCCGTGTAATTGGATTGGATAACTTTATTCATCCCGTATTCGGGAAATTTTGTTGTCACAGTAATGTTTAGATATCAGCGACCAGTGTTCACGGCTTTCCTAAATTAGCTTGTTTAGCATCATGATACACTCCAATTTTGAATGAAGACACTTAAACTGGGTTGGCCTCATTACTTGCTTTAATTGTTTCTCACCACAGCACAAAAAAAGAAAAACAAAAGACACCAAACTAGAAAAGTCACCTGCTTTCTTTCCTTCTTTGTTATACAGTAAGGTATCATTATGATCAGAATTAAAATTAAACTTAGAATGAAGCCAAGACTTATTTTTCCATTTGCTATTCCTGGAATTGTTATTATTATTATTTTTTTAATCCTTACAAAAATGTTGCATGCAAGTGGTTCTGTCTAATCTACAATGAAAAAATAAAAAGTTATTTTAATGCTGCTCATGTGGTGTTTCCGCATACGTTCCTCTAAGTCGCACCTTAAAAAATTGTTGAACCGAGCCTTGATTATAAAATGGTTATGCAGTGTCACAAGTTATTCATTTGAACTTAGTATACTTACAGATAACTATTTTTGGCTTTCAGATGTGGTAAATTATATCACACAATCAATTCAACCAAAAAAATCTGACAGTCGGTCCTTATTACCGCAAAATAATACGCATGCTACGCTCCCCAAACGTTTTTTGAACATATCAAGTACATTGCAAAAACACAAATGTTTGTTAGCAAGTTGGCTACATTGCATCACCTATTGCTCTTAATGTTTAAAAAGAAACCCTTCCATTGTGTGTTTCAGTCCCTCAACGAGGACAGACTGCTGGGAAACATCAAGAATGTGGCCATAACGGCCAAAAAGGAGCAGTTTGTCGGCAAAGTGAGTCTTTTTAATAGCTTCTAATCCCTCTACCCGTGTAATTGGATTGGATAACTTTATTCATCCCATATTCGGGAAATTTTGTTGTCACAGTAATGTTTAGATATCAGCAACCAGTGTTCACGGCTTTCCTAAATTAGCTTGTTTAGCATCATGATACACTCCAATTTTGAATGAAGACACTTAAACTGGGTTGACGTTGATTTTTAATAGCAAGTTCCTGTGTGGGTAACTCACACTAGTGCCATCAAGTGGAGGTGTAAGGAATAAACAGTACACTTCTAGAATACGTATATACCTTTGCCCTTCCCTTTCCTAAAGGAAGACTTCAGGGCTAGGACCTTTTGATTTTTAATTGTGGTTTTGACTCATTTAAACAACAATTTTTCCTCCGTCTAAGAGCTTTGTGAGACGTATTTTATTTTTTTGATTGAATGGGAGTCATTTGTGCATCAAAATGGTTAAATAAGCAATGACATAATCATGCTGTGGTGTTTTGCAGAGGTTTAAAGCCACGGAGATGGTGGAAGCTGTCCAAATCTACAAGACCAAAGAAGTCGTGTATGACGTAAGACCTGTTTTTCAGGTTATTTGATTTATTATTTTCATGTCGTGTACTAAAAATACTCTATTTTGCTTCTCTTCAAGGTCCACCCAATCAACGCTAACGAAAGGTGACTTTGGAGTGTGGCACAGCCTTTGACACCAACATCTTGAGGGCCCCTATCCAGTATGTCTTCCATATCTCCCACTACATCTGAAAAGAAAGATGGGTCTTTCTCATGTTGGTAAAACCTAACTTGGGGCCAGTTAGGTCAAAAGATTTGACCAAAAAACAACACTCAGTCTATTTTTTTTTAATGTTGGACTTAGTCTATTGTGCTTTGACCCTCTTTTTTTTCTCCCCAGAATTCCATCCAGTGCCAAGAAGGGATTCATCACCTCATCTTTAAATGCTGGAAGATCTGTGAACTTCTCAATTACCCCATTTTGTGTGAAAATAAAACCTTTAAAATATACTCATGTATTTTTCTTTATAGAAATAGCAAAGGAATGCAAGCAACATGACATTTTAGAATTTTTATTCAAAGAAATACATTTGCACACTTAGGATCACATTGATTGGCATAGCTGGTGTACTCCACATGTAGACAAAAGCAACACTTAGAATAAACACACAAAAAAAAAGAAAAAAGACCATTGAGGGTCTGGGGTCTTTTTTCTCCAAGTGTTTTAACAAAGACAAATGACACTCAAATCTCTTTTATTGAAATTTCTGATTGAAAAAAAAAAGGAATCCTCCTCACCTTAGGGATCGGGACATCACCTATAAAATAAGAGGGGGTTAGTAACTTGCAACTTTAGTCAATAAAATAATGTGACATTGGAATGTTTTGACTTGGATATATTACAATATAACCTGGAAATAAGCTGCTTCCGGTAGCCAGCGCTATCGCATTTCGATCTTAATCCATATGAAATATATGCGTCTGACGAAATAGTGCGTGCTTTGTGTGTCTAAAATACAGAAATAGCACTCGTTACTGACACTGCGGCGTAAGAAACGATGCGCCAAATAGGCGTGAAAATACGGTATTAACCTCAGAGCAGAGTTCGGAGACGATGCATCATCTTCAAGTGGGCAACCTGGGAAGATCACCTGGTCCTCCAGGGTCTGGACATCACCATGGACCTGGTGCATGCAAAAAAATAGAGCAAAAGTTATCACATACAGAGACTGGAGATTCAACAGATAGGTTTAGGTGGGTTTTTTGGGGGGGTAATTAGTATTACCTTGATACCTTGGCCCAGTCTACTCTCCCCTCAAGGGTGTGCATGGTTCTGGACACACGGGAAAAGCTTCATCTTGATTTAACCAAGCTATTTGGGAAGTGCAAACAATTATTACAGGAAAGAGAAATCTTAAAGTAAATGATCAAGATAAAGAATGAAAATAAGTTAGTGAGTGCTCGGTGCTAATTTCCCCTTTCCAGACAAAGCGATTCAATATACAGACTGATATTAAAAACTAGGAGAAAGTCGTCTTAACCATTTTGGTTTAAAATGATTTTTGTTTAAAACAGAATTACAAATTGGAAAAGGGCGTTTAGCAATCGCAGTGAAAACTATCATTACATTCAACACACCTTCACCTGGCAAACTGACCGTTGATATCTCGGCTTTGTTTGATAAAATGAAGTCTTCCCCCACGACTCAATAATGGAGAGAATACGGACAAAATACTTTTGAAGTCAAATGTCGTGAGGCTAATGCTAAGCTAGCTAGTGACATGCCAAGGAGCCCATACTTCAAATGTCGACGGTGTGTTCGACCTGGCAATAAACTAACAGATTTGTTGGCGTTTTGGCTCAATTGATTCCTAAAAAAATCTCCCGGTAGGGTGTTAAAATGCACATAGGCCAGTAAATTGCTCTAGTCTAGGGCTTACCTCGTTTGGGTGCTAGTCGTTCGACCGACGGCATGAAAATGACTGCGCCAAGGGGCGAGATGCTGCGCAGGCGCATAATTTAAGCACCTGCGTCACCAATGGGCGTAACCACGCCCATAGGAGGTGATTTGTCCTCCTGACTCAATGACCATGTTTGGAAGATGACGTACTATAGTCGCCATTTTTGTAGTCTTGATGCTGTAAAAGAGTGTGTTCGTTTTTTTTATATATAAAAAGCCTTACTTTGCATGGTCATTTTTAAAAAATAAAAAGCCTTACTATACATGGTCATTTTTTAAAGAAAAAGCCTTACTATACATGGTCATTTTTTTACAAATTAAAAAGCCTTACTATATACTATGTCATATTTTAAGAAAAAAAGCCTTACTATACTATGTCGTTTTTTTTTTTTAAGAAAAAAAGCCTTACTATATACACTATGTCGTTTTTTAGGAAAAAAACCTTACTATTCTATGTCGTTTTTTAGGAAAAAAGCCTTACTATACTATGTCGTTTTTTAGGAAAAAAAAGCCTTACTATACTATGTCGTTTTTTAAGAAAAAAAGCCTTACTATACTATGTCGTTTTTTAAAGAAAAAAAGCCTTACTATATACCAGGGGTGTCAAACTCATTTGTTTGTATGTTTGACACCCCTGGTATACAGTGTAACTTAATTGCGGTTACACAAATGTACGCCCTTACTTCCTGTAACATACGTATACAGTGTATAATTGGGAATGTGGTGTTTAGAATTAACCACTCACACTTAAACTAATGCTTAGTGGAAGACAGCACACACATTTAAAAGTCATTTACTGCAATTGATGGCAATAGACAGACACCTTAAGCAATTGGGAGGAAAAGGTTGCTTTTGAATGAATTTCTACCCTCTATATTTTACAAAAATGGTTGGCCATTTAATTTTTTGAGGATTGTTAACCCCACCCAAAGCTGTGGTTTGTCAAATGTACAAGACATACGGAAGGGACTCATGACTTCTGCCAAATAGTTTAATTAGCATTTTACATGGAGGTGTGTCGTGACGTGCGAACGCTTATTTCAATAACTAGGAACTAGTTCATTGTGCAACTAGTGCGCAAGTGAACAATTAGTAATTACAAGGTTACAAGCATATTTTTCTGCTGTGTATTGTTTGAATAGTCAATACATAGACTGGGCACAAACAAGTAAAAAACTAAGTCCAGAGCATGTTCCAAAACGCATGCATTAAACTTAAGTTCGGGTTTAATGAGGTTGATGATAATTCGCAACTAAACAAACAAAATATCCCCTTCAATCACAATATATACCTCATTATTGTTTCGAGCTTATATAATTGACTTGTTAGCCCAAACCTTGGACGAGCGCGCCCTCTGTTGGATAAATGTATACATGCGCAGCGCGTTGAATCTTTCAATCTTTGAATGCTGGTGTGAGCTGCCACATTCAAGATGGAGGAAGCGCGGACGTATACCCATTGCCACAGATTTAAAGCCAAATGACCTAACATCCTTAGTTTTAAATAATGTTTTCTTTTCATTTGTTTCCCTTTTGCGTGAGATACATCATAGTTGCGACATTTTGACGCTGGATATTGATAGCAAATGTCAGATAACTTCCGGTTTATCAGACCAAGAAATAGATAGTGTTCTAGTCATTTGTTTTTCAATCTGTGCCGCTTCTGCCAGTAGATATGTTGCGTTTCGGGTTTCTCCTGGTGGTTTTAACGGCGTTTTTACGACCTGGTAAGGTAGAGGTGTACCCAAATAACTGCATTTATGTCTCTAGAATGTCCCTTACTTGTAATGTTGATAAATGTGTTATTGATCTGTAGGTACATGTTTATAATGGGATGCGATTTATCTGTTAAGATCTTTACAATTCTCATTCCATATTTGCCTGTCTGGGGTTTCTAAGGATACTTGATGTTCATCAACGACCCTCACAAACCTCCGGTAAGACTATTTAACGAAATTATATATGACATACATATTGTATGTGCCTAATAAATAATCCCGCCAGGTGAGCGTCAATCGGGCCGAGCACGCCCTTTAAAAAAAAAATCAGATTCGGATTAAAAAAAAAAAAAAAGGTTAAAATTGCCTGTATAGCCGTTGGGGGTGAACCAGATTGAATATTTTTTTGAGTATTGGATTCAGGTGAAAATTTGTTTTTAAGATTTGTATTATTATTATTATTATTTAAAGGGTACAAAGCAACAAGGATATCGTCATAACACACAAAATATGTTTTGAACTTGGGTGCGAAAAGATTGTGTTCTTAATTTTTTTTTTCTGAGCTACAAAGCAACAAATTAATCAAGATGGACAGGGATATTTTAAAAAAAAAACCTCATGTATGTGGTATCATAAATTAATTAACAATGTATAAGATCGATAATTGGTATCGGCACATCCTCAAAATCAGGTGACCCAGACTCGAACTCGGGTGCGAAAATATGTGATCGGAACAACTAATTTCTAATCTTTCATCTTCTTGCAAGGAGGGTCTCTGTTTAGAATGCCGCAAAACCATCCAGCTCTCTACTAACATGATTCCCAGCAAAGATACTAAGGTCCTGATCACTTCTTCGTCATTTAATCAACAATGACTTTATCAAATAAAGGCATATATACATTACCCTAATTGTATTATGCTATGTGCACTTGCAGGAGCGCGTGTATGAAAGCTTGCATGCGCTCTGCCAGCATCTCCCGGACAAACAGCGGTTAGAATGCGACTCTCAGCTGAAGATTTTTTTGCCTCAACTCCTGCTGCAACCACTTGACGATAGGGTATTTCGCATCGTTTGATCCGAGATGTGGACTGACCTATATATGATCGCCATTCTACAATGATGTGTGATTGCTTTTTATAGAAATCAGAAGCAACATGCTCGGTTTTCGGGCTGTGCGCTTCCCAAAATCGTAGAGAAGCGCTGCCACTTCCCCACCACGACCCCGACAAAGACATGCCTGTAGTCACCAACACGCACGTGCGTATGAGAGAAAGCAGTGAAATGTACACCTAACATCATGACTACATGCAGAATCAAACAGTACTTTTAAACTGTTTTGTTTAAACTATTATTTGACTATATATATATATATATTTATATATATATATATATATATATATATATATATATATATACATACATATATATACATATATACATATATACATATATACATATATATATACATATATATATATATATATATATATATACACATATATATATATATATATATATATATATATATATACACATATATATATATATATATATATATACACATATATATATATATATATATATATATATATATATATATATATATATATATATATATATATATATATATATATATATATATATATAGTCAAATAATAGTTTAAACAAAACAATTTTGTCAGTCTAATCATCTTTAAAATGCACTCGTTTCAGCTGGGCATGAACTGTCCATGGTAGATGGAAAAAAATCCACCCCAAAATTAATATCCAATTTCTTGGAGCTTGTATTTTTTTTTCCATTTCATTATAAAAATTCATTATTGTGCAAAAAATAGGGGATGGGGATGATAGTGACCGTGCCTTTTTTTGCACTTAGTCATAACGGAGATGGCCCCAAAAAAAGTCATTTCTTAAAACCAGTCTTATAACATTAAAATGTAACCAGCGTACACCCTCTTACACTCAGTTAAAATTGTTTTATTGGTATAAGGAATACAGTTCCAAAGGAACCCTAATTACATTTTTAATTTCTAGTAGTAATAGAAAATGTGACTTTTTTGTTCTCATCTTCGTCCAGGATCAGTTCAACCCAACGTGTACGCTCTGCTTGTATATTATCAAGAAACTGGAGACTTTGTTGCCCCAAAACATGACTGAGGTCAGTTTTAATATCCATTTTTTTAGCCACATTCTTCTTGTCCAACATCTGTCGCTTTCTTCTTCCTGAAGGAAGCTTTAAAGAAGATCATGGGAGAGGTTTGCGATCTCCTCCCTAAAAGCTACAAGGAAGAGTGCGATGACTTCGTTGCCAAATATGGCGTAGAAATAGTGGAGTTCCTGCTCACTTCAGCTGCCCCTCACACAATATGTACACTGCTGCACGTCTGTTGGTTCAGGAATTCTCCAGCTCCAGGTGAGTTGCAGCTTTATCGACTAAATATAAGGGCGTTTCCAATTTCTGATAAATTTCCAGAGGTGACCTCAGTCTCGGACTGCGATTCATGTCGTACGCTGGCTGTCCTGAGCCGACTTCAACTGGAGGCGAATGCAACAAAGTCACAAACGTCCTCTTTCCTCCGTTCTCTGTGTGATCTTCACCCCAATGCCATCCCAAAGGTGTTTTTCTTTCTGTCCCGATGTGGTCAAATTCAAATAATGCGCCTCCAGGGATGATCGAGTTAGTATGTCTTTTTTTTTTTTAAAAATTTAGTGTGAGGCATTCACCAAAATCTACGGTGCAAGACTGCAGCAGGTTTTGGAACAACAGGTTGACCGTAAAGACATTTGTGAGGTATGTTTACAGGACGAACCCTTTGAAGGGATTCAACACAATAACATTTTGTGCTGTTATGAGGTTTGTCTTCACTTTGCTATGTCCTTCAGAGAGCTGATCTGTGCACTCCAAAGCCAGAGCTAGTGGGAAGCAACCCATGCACCTGGGGGCCGAGCTACTGGTGCAGGGACATAAACACAGCTCAGAAGTGTGGTGTAAGTTAAAATCACCCACCTTCACTTTTAAATGTTCGGAGATAGATTTTGTATGAATCTTTTTTTCAAGTATTTGTAAACAAGAACACATCTTTGTAACATTGACCTGATTGGATCATGGTTTGCGTAAACAGTAATTAGTAATATTTTTGTTTCCCTTTCAGAACATGGCATTCTGTATGAAGCACATATGGAAGGAGTAACCAGATTTCAATCTACTACATGCACAGGCACAAGCCTATTTGCTTCATATACTATGGTCACAATTTTTAACTGCATGCCAATATATGACAGAGCCAAATTTTAATTGCAACCGCTAGCTGTTGAAAAGTTGTAGTATTCTAATCAATGAATGTGAACATTGCTTGGTTGATATTACATAACACATTCAGATGATAGAAAAGATATAAGAGCTGCTTTGCTTAGATGTACAACAAAAAGGTTTATTTTCAAACATCAACATAAAACACAGTGTAAAAAAGTACTTGATTTATTTTTTTTCTATTTCAACGAGTGAAAAAGTCCTCGTATCTGTGTTGTGATGCACTTTTTTTTTAACCACTATGCTCCAGTGTGGTTGTTTACACCCTTATCACTCTCCTGTCTCTTCCAAATCTACAAGACAGATCAAAATGGAATCTGTATCATCTATGAGTAAATTCCACCAACAAACAAAAATAAACTTGACATGATTTGTTCATTCAGTGGAACTGCAAAAGTTGATCATATTTGCAGAATGATAGAATTTTGTAGTGCTAAGTTGCGCATCATAAAACCATTGGGTAAATGTAAAAACATTTTTTTAAGATTCTGAAACGATCATCTTCAACTTAAGGTTTTCTTTCAGACATTTCCTTAAGGTAATGAATCGTGTAGCCAGTCACAGCCCTTTTTTCTATTGTGTATGTTTGTTGATCAAATGTAATTCGCTTTGTCGCACAATAAAGAGCATAAATACTTGACGTAATACTCACCCAATAAAAATGGTGTACCTAATTACCAGAAAATGGACATCTGATTTATAACATACACAAAGAGAGCTCACCTGAATATAGGCCTCTGACAGAGTGATCATTTGGGGAAGGATATCAATCACCTGCAGGTCTTGCATCTCGTACCACTTTCCAGTTCCCTGATAAGAAAAACAGAGTCGGCCTTACTTGGGCAAAACAAGGATTCATACACTGCGGGGCTCAATATCAAAAAATCTGGCTGAACCTACATGATGCAGGACATGTATCCTGTAGGCTCCCTCAGCTGGTTTCCCATCATGCACCACGTTAGCGACGAGGTCATACGTTGTGTTCTTTTCCGTCACTTGAGCTTCTTCTGTCAAATACTCGCGAAGATCAACATTCCTGATGAAGAAAACGTCAGTTCAGTAATGACTTCCAATTACCCAAATGACTGGTGGCAGGTTTGT
Source organism: Stigmatopora argus (assembly GCF_051989625.1). NCBI lineage: Eukaryota > Metazoa > Chordata > Actinopteri > Syngnathiformes > Syngnathidae > Stigmatopora > Stigmatopora argus. The sequence continues at coordinate 8,514,500 of NC_135391.1, read as the reverse complement.
AATGGGCATGGACGGACGGCAACACTCACGTGATAGGAAAGTTAACGATGGTGGGATTTTTTTCCACAAAGAAATTGTTCTTTGTGAACCTTTTGATGCAGAAGATAAGGTAGGGAGGGAGTTTGGTCAACTGGAATCTTTTCAGGAAGTTCTCTTTGTAGGTTTTGTACTCCTGGAGGAATATTAGCAAGCGACTTATTAAATACAAATTAAATGAGCATCAGAGAATTTTTTTTTTGCAATGTGGCACAGTCAGCAAATGTATTTTCATGGAAAAAATATTTGTCAATGCTCTTACCTTCTCTGTGTTGCCATTGAATTTTCCCAGGATGTTAAAAAGTGGGACCTGTGGGATAATAAGCTGCTCCTTCTCATCCTTGTACAAGGGGGCCGTAGGGAGGTCAAGGGTCAAGAATAAAAACGTGGACTCAGACATCTGCTCCTGATACTCATCAGTCAAGAGCAGTAAAGTCTTCTCCTCTGGCGTCTAGAAACATAAACATGCGAAGGGCTATAACGATGGTGATTTTTTTTTTTTTTTTTTTTACTTCCGAATCAATTTTTAAGACATATTTTGCCCAACTCGCCAAGTCCCTCAAATCATTGTTTGCCATTGACACCGAAAGACGTCCAATCAATTTTGACTGGGAGGGCCTGGCAGCAAATAATTGCTGATAGCCAGCGCATTAATATTTCACGTGCTTTCTCACCCATAAACCCTTAAAAACATCAACTTAAATGCATCGACTATGGATTGCTTTGGTAAATGTATTCTCCTCACCAAATCTGGGTGTGGGAGCTTCTTTGAGAAGATGCGCATGGAGCCTTGGAATGCTTTTGTCAGGATGGCTAAAAACAGAGAAAACAAGACTTTCTTAACGTGTCGAAAAAATGTCATACTCTTGTTTTTCTCTAAAACTCACTTGTTTTTTTCTTTGTGCCCCCAAGGGCACCGTGCATCGCGTTTAAAAACCACGTCATGAAGTCCACAGCATCTCCTAAACAGCACACAGACTATAGTCATGACTCCATTTCCATTTCCAGCAAGTGCAAAAATCTGACCTTGCTTGGTGATTTGGAAGTTCTTCTTGCTGCAAAGCACCACAGCCTGAAGCATCTCGTGAGGAGACACGTGGGCCTTGAAATTTCTCGGATTCCAAAGTTTACGCATCAGCTCTCCGAAACGCTGCACCAAGAGAAACATGATGTCTCCTGGTGGTCTGCGAATCCCTCTGTAGTTGTCCTCCTCCAGAAAGTAGTTTCGCAGCGGCGGGACATTGGAAAAAGCCTTGATTGAGGGTGAGAAGCAGTTAAGAGAGTGATCAAGAAAATGAAGAAAAAAAAGATTCATACCTGCAAGACCACATTGGCGTAGTCATTGGCTTTAATGTTATTGAGGCCAACGATGCCAGGCAGATAGGTCGTTCCGTCGTAGGCTCTGTAAAGCTTGCCCTGTTTGTCCAAAGCCGAAATGTGCTGCTTGGTAAATGTTGGTTTGAGCACATACTGTGGAAGAAAATGATCATGAATTGCTGAACCATCTCAGAAATAAACGCAATTCAGTGAATGCCCCTCTCGCCTGAATTGAAAAGCTATGAAAAATGATGGCTGATGATCCCACACTCACCGTAATGTCTTCAAGTGAGGAGTCAATGATTTCATAATTGTCAGGCAGACAATAAAATTTGAGTGTGTGCAGGTTGAGGAACACATGATGGGTGAACTGGACACTGTGGGTATACGCGTGGGATTTCAGACCTCGACCTAAACACGGAAACAAGTGCATCTTAATAGTAAGACCGTGATACTATTACAGTGAAAGCATGCACATACCTTGAAAGTATTTCCCACATATAAGACAGGCATATACATTGATGTGTGAAAGGGAAATGGAGCAGAGCTTCTCAAAGTCAAAGTCCAGCACACTCCTGCGGGACAAACAACATTAGATGCGTTGCTAGATGACTTGTTAGCATTTAGCACAAACGGCTGCGCACAAGCGAATGCATTTTACCTGTTTATGGTGTCAAGATACGGGCAGTGACGGCTTCTTCGGTCTTCTACGACACGACCTCGTCCTTTTTTGATTGGCACTGTCACACACGCACACAAAAATCGGCTAGCAAGACATCATGCTATTCAAAACCTGGAGTGTACTTCTGTACTGTTTTTCTCCTACCGTGTTCGTTGTCTTCATCGTCCCCATCATCTTCTCTTTCTCGCTTCACAGATACTGCTGCGGTTATCATATTGTATAATATCAGTTAAAGCAGGGAGAAATAACCACTAGAAACTTTTAATTCTGGCAAATGAATCGGTCGAACATAAAAAGCGTCGCAGCCCGCCGTATTACGTCACTTTCCGCGACAAAAAGATACCGGAGGCCACGAGGACTAACCAAGAGTTTACACCAAAGTCCTCGAAGTAGATGAAAGCGGTATGGGAAAAATTCAACATTTACAGAACCCTAAAAAGAGCGTTTAAAAAATATATTCCGCTTTGCGAGACACTGAACGACAGAAAGTAAACACGTTTTTAAAAAAAAGAAGGTTCAAGTGTTCACGTTTAACTCTTAACCCCGGAAGTGTTTTGGTTGTCCAGCAATCTACGAGCAGCTAGCTATGTAGCTTTTTGTCAAGAATCTTGTTGCTCCTTTTGCCTTATTGGCATAATCACACAATCATATTTTTCTGTTGGAATGGAGATTTTTAGAGATGACGAAGAAGCGCACGATTTAAAGGATAAACGCAGCGGTCGCTTGGACATGAGCCACGGGTTCCTGTACCATATCCGCAGGAACCAGATTGCCAGGTGACTACAGCTAAGGCTAGCGGCCATAATGAATGTGAACGAAACTGTCTCACAACTTTTGACTTCTATACAATTAAAATAAACGAAAGACGTGTACGAGCTTCAACTTGAGTTTTTGTTTTATTTGGGAATCACGAACGCCCAAAAGTTAAGTACGAGTTGGTGCAAGGGGAGACAAACTAGTTAAAAATCAAAATGGAGCATGGGAAAAACTGCAATGAATTCGAATTGAACCAAAACGACACGATCTAGGGAAAATAATGGATGTAAAAAAGAAATACCCTAACTTCAGGACCCACCTTTTCCTGATGATCTTCAAATACAAGGATGTATATTGTGACAAGATGCTAAGATTGACAGTTGCAAAAACAGTCAAGAAATCTGAAAAATATTCCTGAAACTAGTACCAAAACACAAAAATAGTACAGCAGAAGTTTGATGGATTAGTTATGTTTTGGTACTAGTCCTAGTGGTTAACCATTTCAAGATTTCATTGTCCACAAGTGTGGAAATTATTAGGAAAGCAATTTAGATGTTGGATACAGAATGTATTATAATTCTATTGTTTGTCTTTGCATCCAAGAGATGACTATGACAAAGAGGTGAAATTAGCCAAAGAATCTCTGCGACGAAGGCACACTACAACTCCTCAACGACCCAGGAGACCTGACATTCAGGTCTACCATCCCCGACAAAGACGTAAGGCATTTTTTAAGCTCAAGTCTTGTCGGTCGTTTGCAATTTTCTACAGCATGGTGTGATCACATCCGATAAATACAATGTTCTAGATGAATCAGAACCTCAGGCGGGCGCCGAAACAGAAGAGTGGAACGAAAGCGGCTCCAGCACTGAAACAGAGATGCAGGGAACCAAACTCTTCTGGCTAGACTATCAAGCGGACTCTGGGGCTGTTACATCTTTCCTTGTGCACAAGGTGTGCAGACTGTTGTGTACCTGCTCATCTTTGAATTCGTAGTAACCTTTTTTTCCTCTTTTCCTGAAGGACGATACGCCAGCAAGGGTTGTGGAACGGGTTGCAGAAAAGAATGTCCTGGATGTGGCCATGAGGGCCGTTCTGGAGGCCCGCATTGGAAAGGAGATGGACAAGAGAAGAGATAAACGCTGAGGGGAAAGAAATGTCAACTTTTCGTTTGAACAAAGAGGCACGGTTGGAAAAGACCAGCCGAGAACATCCTGATTAACAGAAAGGCTAGAGACAGAGCTGGCGTGAAGGAGGACCTAGATGACTGTGGAAGAGAGTACGTACACAGATCCAATCCAAACTCCTGTTGTGTTAAAAAAGAGAGACTTGCAATCAAAATCAGAAATACAGCAAAGGGCAGTTGCGCTATGACCTCATTTATTTCACCATAGTGTTTCCGCTCCGGATTTACATCATAGGAAACCAGTGTATTTATTTCGGGGGGGGGAGTGTGATCAATTGGACAAGTGTTTTTTTTAACAGTAAGAGTCAGTGTTGGTTTTGACCATGTATTTATTTTGTTTCTCTAGTTGTATTTTAATTTATTGTATTCTGTTTCCTTTTCATTTCTTTCTTACTCGTTTTTTTATAGCGGTAAATTTGTCTGATGCCATTTTGAACACACGGCTGTACAATGTGAATCTATTCTACAACTCACACAGACAATAAAAACATGCATACAAATGTGCTGTACTCATTAATTATCTCGAAAGGCATCCATCCAGTTGTAAAATTACACGTTGAATATAAATAAACAGGTTTTTACATGTCGTTTTCCAAAGGTGGCGACAAAGATCCATTTTAAAACTTAATTTCCAACAAAATATTTTCTCTTTGTCCAGAAGTAACCCCTGTTCTTCAGAATAGATTTGGCTTCATTATATTTGCAAATCTGAATGCAAATTTTTGGGTCACTTTCTACTTCAATATGTGCATTGTTTTCATGATTCAGATGCAGCTGTCTCATTTCTTACATTTTTTAAGCCATTGCAAGTTGCATGTTTACAACATGACTAACTTATGAGTATTACTGCAGTAAGAATATTATGCTGTTCTCAAAGTAACACAGAACCACACTATTTTCTTAGGGAAACAAGTGATAAATTGGGCATTTACTTAGCAATTAACCAGAACTAGCTGTTATATCATTACTTTTTAAAGATACAAGATTGTGATGCAAAACTTTTCAAGAAGGATCCAGATGTGCTGCACTATTGGTTGTAAAGGGACACACCTCTTCTTTAACTTCCCTTTTTAAGCAGCATGTGACTTGGCCAGGGATGAAGTATTAAATTCCAACTCTGGCTCTTTCCCACCATTCATGCTGGCTTTAGGAACTGGATCCAAGAAGTATCCAGCCACATAAGAGGTGCTCTCTCACCATGGACTTCTACAAATCTGTCTTTTTGTCAAACCCTCAAAAGACTTGTCAATTCTTGCCAAAGTACAAAATCTTGCCCATGCAAAAACAGCAGTAATGTGCCTTACAGAAGTATTTTTATGGTCGTTTTTAGCCATAACTTTTACTGTCATGCATTATTTACTCTTCTAAATGAAGCAAAATTATAACAGAATGTAGCCTAAAGCAAAGAGACGAATATACATGTATTATAAATCTACTTCAACGTGTTGCTTGGGGTATGTGATTCAGTTTAATTTTATTAAACTAACTTTTATTAACATTGTATTAGGTTATTTATATTAACTACAACATATTCCTTAAAAATACCACCATAAATTATTTTAAAACATACACATAATAATAATCACAAATATTTGTTTGAATGAGCGAAACTACTCACTTGCTCCATAAAGGGTAAAGATCTGAAGTGGCAACTTTCGAATAGCTGTCCAATGTGGTGAGCACTGTCCTGAAAGGGTTAAGACCAACATGTTTAGAATTAAACTGAACATAAAGATTATAAAAAATGCTTGCTGCACCCAATGACACACTAAAATTGTTTTGCTTTTTCCCCTTGTAATATTTAAATGAGTATCCTATAAAGGCATAAAATGGCAAGATCATATTCTCACAGTCAATCCAATGTTACATCTAAAAACATACCACAACCAATGTTAAATGTATAAATAAAATGAAAATAACAAAGAAACTAGCATGTTATAACACTATAGTGTATCCAAAATAAGAGTTTCAGCCCCTTAACCTACGCTTAGGCTCTATCACAAGCTATCAGGCTATAATAAATATTGCATCAGCTGTCACCTGAGGCCTACAGGAAATGTCAACGACCTGAAGAAAATATCTGGCCTGAGTCTGCACTTGTGCCTCCGCGCAGCGAGCACGCTGTGCGTGAGCTGAGAGTCGCAGAAGGACGCCTTTCAGTCCATGTTTTGTGCATTGTTTTTCTGAGACATCGGAAAAGAAGGCCTTTGTGAGGTGGTTTGCAAATTTCGCATGCAATCAAATCTCAAGAGTTATTTTAACCATTTTTAAATGTGTGTGTGTGTGTCAAAGATTGCCCTTCTTGTATTCGACCTCATTTTAGTTTCATGTGAGTGAAAGGGTTTCCTATTCCAATGGTGCAGCAGCGCACTGCGCACGGCTTGTTAAATATAGACATTTGAGTGAGCCGGTGGAGTAGTGGAAATGGAGAACCACTGTATTTACAGGACAGTCAGAATGATGATGTAACTTGTGCACAAATATACAAGCCTGATACTATAACTGCACTGATCTGATTTAGTCTGCATAGCCATCTGGACAAGAAATAATTCCAGCAATCAATAGCTTCACGGTCAAAGGTCAGCGGGGTAAAACTTATTTTCTGCCTGTGGGCCACGTCCACATTAAACAGTAATTTGAAGCTGTGAAGCCAAATAAAATCTTGCAAGACAACTCAACATTTTAAAAGACACTGCATTCAAGTATTAATATAGCTGAACTCTTAATGGTTTACCATCTAATTTACTGCTTAGACGCAATGCAATGAAGTAAAAATGCAAAAACCACATGGTCGGGCTTGTGTGTCAGGGTCAGGAAGCTAAAAATAACATACATAACATACTCAAGCGATCCTTTAGTGAAACAAGTTACGGTGGTGTGACCACTCGATACGGTTTTCCCTCAAATGGTAGCCAAGGGGGTCACTAAAGTCCAGTGTGTAGTTTATTTGGGCAGTGGGCTTACATGGTTTAGAGCGCTCTACACTGATGAAGAATCGAAACTTTTATGTTCCACTAGGAATGACGTGTGTAACTGTATGTTTATTCTAGGTTTCCGCACCGTCACATATCATTTGCACACTTGCCTCAATACGGGAGCCAAAGTACACAAGGACAAAAACAGTTATCGTATCAGTGGTGTGTACTAGGCTTTGTTTGCAGCTTTCATTAAACAGTTCACATGGGTTGCTTTGCCTGAAGATTATATTGTTTAAACATGTTTTTTAGAGAGACAATGGGAGGGGTTGTATTTTGAAAAGGGTGGCGGCTACTCCTCTCGTTTTGCTGCTCTAGTGTCACAATGTTTACCTTATGCACCTTTTTAATTCATTGTAGTTTTCATTTTCCCACAACTTTATCGGAGCACTGAACCAATGCGTAATGTTCTCTGCAAACAAGGCTTCAATGTCAACATAGCTTATTATAAAGTTGAGTTCCTTGTTTTGTTAGTTATTTGTTACCAGGTAACAAGTAGTGATGTCTTTGCTACATAGGCTATAACTTATATATTTTTCACATTTTTATCAAAACCACTCCTGTGGACTAATGACTTTTTTTTTACCCTTGTTTAAAAAAAAGTACAATCATTAAGTGAAATGAATTTGCAACATTGTATGAAGTATATGTTTTTAATTAAAATTTAAAAAAGGATTTTGCAAATGTTTCCACCCAACTGTAAATTAATCCATGAAGAAATTATATTTAATTTTCAAGCTGCTAGGACCATTTTTTTTTGCAATAGCAAATCATTTAGGCAGGGGAAAAAGAATCCACTCCAAAGCAACCAAGTAGGACTCACACTAAAGAAACTAAACCAGAGCTGCAAAGAGAAAATAGTTGACCCAAACCACAGTTGTTGCCCAGTTTCTCCCTGACAACTTTCCTGACCTCAAGACCATGTGGAACCCTCTCTTGTGTCCTATGTTTTTTGAATTTAGCCTTGGGGACCAAACCAAAATCACTCAATGGTGAATACGGATGCTCATGTCAATGATTTTCACTGTTCTATTTTTCCCCCACTTTGTGCCTAGTCATTTGCAAAACATCTTTAGTTTAAATGCTTAGCGCCCTAATCCATGCCAATGCACTATTCCAAAGCCTTCCAAGTCATGCACACAACAGCAATCAGTAAAAAAAAGTCAATCAACTATTTTTAACTACTAAAGAAATCTTATTCTGGAAGAAAAATAAATTAAAATGACAATCCCCATTGTGTATATAACCACAGTATTGGGTGTTGCTGAAACTTCCAAGTATTTCTCAGCCATTCAAAACATTTTAAAAATTATTGCATTATCATGTAAAAAGGAGTTGGTATAAACAAAAAGATACTGACAATGGGACATCGCAAGTTGGAAATGTTTATTATAGAACACAAGTGTCCAATCTAATCATGAAGCACATTACAGATGGAGCTACGTGCTCTCAATAGAAGCATGTTTGTGCGCTAGGGAGTGTGGAAGAAATAGCAAAGAGGGAGAAGAAAAGAGAAAAGGCACATATACACTTACTGTAGCCAACGATTCTGACCGCCAATAAGAGCACTACTTTGGATGGCCATGTAAACAAGGCTGGTTTCTCTGTACTACACCAACCAAATGTTGCCATCGCACCAGTGAAGATTTGTATGAGCCATAATTGCAGACGCATTTAAAAAAAAAAGACAAAACGAGAGGGGCGTTGACAACCAGCTCATCTAAAAAATATATTTGCGCAGTCCCAAAAATAATGAAACATTTGTTTTTGAGGTGTACCAAAGCTTTTCTGTACAACACTGGCACCTCAAGCAAACAAACGAATGATCAAGTCAAGAGGAATTTCAAGAAACAGTAACCAGATGTTTTTTAAAGCTGCCTTCTGAAAGCTCAGCTTCTCTGTATCCACGCTGAGCTCCAGAGCACAAATAAATAGTGTTGACATTGGACACCCAATTAAGACTAACCGACTCCAGTAGGATAAAGATGGGAAGCCAGGTTTCTCTGTAACTACACCTGCCATCAATAAACCTGCAGAGTCAGTGGGCACAAATTTCTTTTTGCGTAAAAAAATTGTTTAAAAAAAGAAATAAAATGAAACGACCATTTAAAAAACGAATCCAAGTTCATCTAACACCTCTGCAGACCAGAGCAGGGACACAGCAGCCTCTGACTTTTCTGTATGACGTCAGAAAACAGCAAAGGTCTGCAGCGGCATGTGGAGAGAGAGAGAGAGAGCTTGACATTATGGCTGTCTCTTCAGCCGGCAATGCATAGCATTTTGAGCAAAAAACCTTCCCATTTCAAGGTGCAACTCCCCCCCAAAAATCCTCCATAAAGTCAAGGAGTAATACAAGCAAAAATAAATTGGGCTAGGCATATTTGTTTTTTAAACCATACTGACCAATAAAGAATGCTGCTCAGAAAGATCATCCAGAAGGACAAGACAAAGATTAACTCCAGAGGTTCCTAGCACCATAGCGTGAAGGGCGAGTAAAGTACCACACAAACACTGTCCCATGATTACAGTAGTACCTTGACATACGAGGAATTTGAGATACAGAGCGTTGCATTTTTCCCACGTTTTTTTTTGCGTTAGTCAGTGCAGAATTAAGGGAAACGCAATGGGTGCAAAGCAAGCAGGTGCAATGAAGGGTAGTGCGAAAAGGCATATAACGACAACTGATATTAAGCACGAAATACTCGAAAAACGTGTGTGTATAGGATAATCGCTAGTTATTAGTTACTCTGTTAGTAGGTGGTGAATTACAACCAATAAAAATGTTTTTCCATTGTAAGTGTTTTTTGAGGATGGGTACTAATTTGTATTTAGTTCATTTCTATGGGAAATTTAGATTTGAGATACGAGTAAATCCACATACAAGCTCAATCAGGGAACACATTAAGGTCGTATCTCAAGGTATAACTGTATTAACCTAAGCCAATATTCAACGATAAAACAACTGCAACCAATCAAGTTCTAGCACAGGGTCAAGCTTAAGAAGGGACAAGTTTTGGGAACTCGCCAAGTAGACTGACAAGACAAAACAATGCCTGTGAGGTGACGGTGTAATAAATGTGACAGGCAAAAGTTTGGACAACTAAGGAGTTGCGTTGGTAAATAAAGAATATTTAAGAGAGCACAGGAGGAAGGAGAGAAGGAAGAGAAAGACAGCCAAGGGCATTTCACCCCCTGAATCTTGGAGGCTTCTCTGTAGTATACACCAACAAGCCTGGGGGCAAAAAGCTTAACAGGTTTAGTATTTGAGCTTTTTGGGCTTCTCCCATGGGAAGCAGTCACGGCCAAAATGGCCATAGGTTGCAGTCTTCTGATACATTGGCTCCTTCAGCTTCAGATCCCTAGAATACATAACCAACAGGTTTAGCAGCTACCACACACAAATGTGCCCAGATCAGATGCACACATTCAACGTCACACAGGCCAAACTCGGGGATGTGCTAGGGGAAAGACGCGTTTGTGCACCAGGCTGGTTGTAGAAGGAAAATGAAAAGCATCACACTTACCCACTTACCATACTTCCTCAGAGCAATGCTGTAACTGCAAATATTCGGCCAAAGTACAAAAAAAGCTCTTGCAACTCACCAAAGCTCACTAATCACCCTCGTGACGACAAATAGCCGAGGCCACGGCTCTTGCACAAAACAAAAGTACAAAAGCAAAGAAAACGGAAGCTACCGTGCGAGTGAACAGCGAGTGGCTTCAAGTCACACATTACCTGACAATGACTCCGGGACGAAGGTCAAAGTTCTTCCTTACAATGTCCAGCAGCTCCCGCTCGCTCTTTCTGGCAGTCCCATAATGGAAGATGGAAATGGAGAGGGGGTGGGCAACTCCAATGGCATAGGAAACCTAAGATGGCATATGTTAAATAAACATGCGGCGAGGTCGTTGGGAAGGAAGATTGCCAGAAGCTCTCGCGGACCTGAACCAAAACTCTCTTGCAGAGCTCAGCCTTGACCAGAGACTTGGCGACCCAACGGGCAGCGTACGCGGCAGAGCGGTCCACTTTAGTGTAGTCTTTGCCAGAGAAAGCTCCGCCCCCGTGGGCCCCCCAGCCCCCATAAGTGTCCACAATGATTTTCCGCCCCGTCAGGCCAGCATCGCCCTGTTTCGCAGAGGCGAGGCATTGGTGTGTGAGCAATGCTTGAGTTCTAACATGTCTGAATTCCAACCTTTTTAATTACCTGAGGGCCGCCAATGACAAATCTCCCGCTGGGCTGCAGGTGGTAGACGGTGTCATCGTCCAAATAATTGCAGGGGACAACAGACTTGATAACTTTTTCTTTCAGGGCATCCCTCATCTCCTCTAAGCAAACCTCCTCATCATGCTGAACCGAAATAACAATGGTGTGCACGCGCACGGGAAGCATGGCGCCGCGGTCCTGACGATACTGCACAGTAACCTGAGAGCAACCAAACGAGGGGGGAACTTAAATTATCAACAAATTGTAACTGTGGTGTCCTGACACTACTGACACCTTGGACCATTTGCCATTTGTTTTCTTAGCACTACCACATATTCTCCTACGTATCGACTACCTGTGTCTTTGAGTCAGGTCGGAGCCATGGCAGCGTGCCGTTACGTCGCAGCTCGGCGATCTTGGCGTTGAGGTTGTGGGCGAGGACAATTGTCAGGGGCATGCACTCCTCTGTCTCGTCAGTGGCGTATCCGAACATCAAACCCTTGAACGCAAGAGAAGGTTCAGTGTCACGCCTGTGTCCTTTTCAAAAGGGCAGGTTGAATCTCAAGGGTGGGCAAAACACCAACCTGGTCCCCCGCGCCAATGTCCTCTTCATTGCGGTCCACGTGGACGCCCTGGGCTATGTCGGGAGACTGCTGCTCCAAAGCCACAAGTACGTTGCAGGTCTTGTAGTCAAAGCCTGTGGCCAAAGAAGAGAAATGTTAAGACACCATAGTGCTGGACGATATGGTAAAATCTATTATCTATTACGATGTGTTCTATCATATGCCACACTTTAGTCGGAAAAAATATTAAGTGAATAAAGTATCGGTGACACATTTGAAAAGAGCAATAAATTGAATTAAAGCAAGAGTTACTTCATTTATCAAACACACCTTTAGCAGAATCATCATAACCAATATGGCGGACAGTATCCCGCACAATTTTTTGGTAGTCCACCGTGGCTCGCGAGGTAACCTCTCCAGCTAAGAGGATCATCCCCGTCTTGGCGACAGTCTCTGTTGGAACATACGGGAATTGTGAGGTCATCAAAACAAACATCCGAGTACATAAGCAAGGAAAACCTCCCCAAGTCTTACCGCAAGCAACTTTGGCATCGGGATCTTGCTTGAGATGCGCGTCAAGGACCGCATCACTGATTTGATCGCAGATCTTGTCTGAAAATTTGGAATAATTCAATGACAAGTTAGGTTGAAGCACATGCACATTGTATCCTACAGCCCACGTGCTCAGGGGGCGTGGCCAACCAAAGAGCCGCCATTTCCAACTTGAGCGCATGTGTGGGGGGCCCACAGCTAAGCAGCAACAAGAAGAAAAAAACCTTATCACGTCAATCGATATTTACTTAATGATTTAACGAACAACACTAGCTTAACCCCGCACGAACCATCACTAGTCATTGAAAGCGAGCTAAAGGTCCATTTCGGGAAGAAACCTATAATAAAAACATTTGCGGAATGTCCCTGTGCCCAGTCGGGCATAAAATTGTGAATTTATTCGAAATAATCAAACGAACTCCTCCCAATCCTCTACACATTGTTAGCCGGTTATCTAACAGTGATGCACAGTCATGGCGATGACTCAGCCTATTCTGAAGAAATTAGTTGAAATTCCAGACTTTGGCTGAAAATAGTTTGTCATGTCACAATCTGTACGGAAACACACGTTGAAAGACCATTTGGAGCGAAACAAACCTCAAATGAGCTAATATTAGCATGCTAGCTTAACGGCGACCGGCCCCCGCCTATCATTTCCTGGGCGAACATTCACGTGGATATACAACATTAGCGCGTAAATCATATACTTTGACGTTTACTGCTTTTGAGAAAAAGTAAGCCTCGTCTGCGCGTCGTCAGCTAGATGGATTAAAATGGACTGAAAGGTCAGCGTGTACTTACCGGGATGTCCTTCTCCGACAGATTCCGAGGTGAACAAGAAGCAGTCCTCGTCAATAACCGAGTTGTGAAAACCATTTATATAACCGTTCATCATCATTAACGACTAAAAATGGGCAAGGGCTCAAAGAGTGCGAAAAAACAGGAGCGTAATTGACTGGCAAATCTCACGAAGGTCAGCCTCGTTTTCTACTGGAAAGATCCCGGCAGCATTAGTAACCTCATGGCGAGCAGCTCGGTTATTTATGCACTCGAGTCCAGACAGGAAGTGGAACGTACCACCGTCACATGTAAATGGGTGTGCCTTCTGCGAACTGTACGTATTTGGCAAAATAAGATGAAGAGGGAGGGCTAAAATGCTGAAAATATGTATTTTTCTTCTTCTTCTTCTGAACTAGAGTCACCTAGGGGCGATACTATCTAGCCAGATGCATGAGTCACCAATCCATGTTGCTGTGGAAGGCGATGCTCTTTTCAATAAAATAATTATATAATTATTTCATCATCCATTCACTAAACTAGTATACTAGATTTAGACTTAGTTGCATATACCTATTCTTATTTATATTTATCTTATAAATTACACTGTATGCTTGTGCTGCTGCCACACCTGAACTTTCTCTATTGAGGAACGAATAAATAAAAATGTTAAAATTTATTTTGAAATTTTATGTATTTCTATGTATGATTATTTAAGAAACAAAATCTTTAAATTACTGTCTTATGTCCAAACCATGAAAAGATTGTAAACAGTGAATGAATTAATAGGAATGTTATTAAGCCTCTATAGGGCAAGTGACTATTTTTGGTCATTTAAAAAAATAAAAAAATAAAACTTACCCCATAACAACCAGGCATCACAAATATGTACAATGTAGGCCAGTATTAACATGTAGTATACATGAGCCAAAATGTCACAAGGTGAGTGAATTGGGGGTGCTGCAAATATAAAAATGCATATGTGAAATACAAGTGAAAATACATTTAAGTCCAGTTGAAGCTATCCGCAAACATATTGAAACTGGTCATAATTCTAACTCAAAACCTATTTAGTTCCCCTCGATATCTGCTCTTTGCATGAGTGCATGTGTGGTCTTTCTCTGGGTACTCTGCCACCCTCTCACATTACAAAAACATATATGAAGACTCGAAATCCTGCCAACATGGTATCCCCAAAAACTCACGGGTAGAAAGCGGACCCAAAACGCTGGTGAAGGGTCGTGATTTTCTACATTTGTTGAAGAAATGTATTGAACTTAAGTGTTGCATGTGAAAATAGATTTGTCCTACCTTGCAGAAACATGGTTAATAACAATGATTAATTATGAACATAAGCAACCACAAGAATATCATCAAATATCAAGGTCATTATATTAAATCTATTGTTAGCCTTTTCACATTAATCAGTATTTCTTGTTATCAAAAAGGTTGTACACATTGTAAAGAGGCGCAAAAGTGAATGAATGGTTATTTTTTTATTTTTCTACAGGGTGGTTGCTATAGTAGCTATAGTATCTCAATACCTACCTTTGTATTCAACCCATATATTGCAGACTCAAAGTAATTATATATATTTTTTAAAAAGCAGATAGTGAGTGGGGCAGAGCATAGTCTTATCTTTCATGTTCACTTTGTCATTGGATATGTAAAAATGTTCCCTTCCATTTTGCTCAAGGCAATCCTGTGTAATATGATTAGACTCTCTAAATTCTGAACATGTTCTACCTATTGTAGTTAATGCACAAATTTACCAGATCAGTCTGTTTTTTCACGGATTTGAAATAAGGTCCAGAATACATCAGAACATATCGCACTACAGATTTGTTGACCTATTCCTCGTTTGGAATAATCACCGTGTTTGGTGCTAAAAGCAATACTACTTTGTAAGAGTTCAAATATGACTTTCGACTGTCTAAGAAATAGCCTAGTGGGGTTTTAGGGTTAATCATAGTTGGAATCTGATTTTTAAAAAGTGCTAAAACATCATGATGAACTTTCTGGATACCCTCCATTCACTTTCCGTAACAACTAAATGGTGCAATCCTTGGCCAGTGTTGCGTCAGTTAAATGAGTCAGCATGGTTTTGTACAAGCATGATGCAAGGTGCACCTGCTTTTGCTACAAGCATGATGCAGTGAAATATTTCTTTCACAATTCATCAACAAAAAGTAAACTCTGCTCTGGAAATGACAGCGGCAGATTGCTCTCATCCCTACCTTTTGATGACCCAAGAAAAAACATATTCACATAGGATGTATTTTGTCCTTACCTGATGTTGCACATTTATCTCAAAAAGACACCAAATATAAAATACATCAGAAAAAATATTCTATAAAAACAAAAGGCCTATTTCACTAATATTGTTCACAAATGTAAGATTACCTCTACATCATATTAAAAAATGCTAATTAGACATGACTTGCAATTATTTGGTGCCTAATAATGAAGGCAACAAATGCAGTATATGTATCTTTATTAGCCTACTATCAAAATGACTTGACATTGGCTACAAATACATCATGAGCATTCATGATTAAATATCTATTTTCCGTGCAGTGCATTCTGTAGAGAATGAGGCACCACGTGACTGCTCTGTAGTACGATGCCACCTCAAGTATAATTTCATGAATTAATTATATTTCATTGCTTTGATTAAATTCAAAAAATGCATTAAAGAAAGCCAATTTTTCATCTCTTTTTTATGTTGCCTTCAAATGGTAGTCATACAAACACACGTGGGCCCAATACTATACAAACATAATAATGAAAGTAACATTTTATTGAAATCCATTTTTCAAAGCAACTTGAGAAAACAAAATCCTAAAATGAAGAAAAGAAAAACAATTTTCAATGATTATCCCTTACTTTCACGCCAATGAAATAATGTTCCCTCACTGGCCAGCAGAATTCAGGCTCATTTATCAGTTACACATAGCGTTTATCTAAATAAGAAAATAAATACACAATTTAAAGAAAATAAACTTTGTGGCATAGATTGTCTGCTATTTTCATAACATACTTCATCATACTCTATTCGAGACACATAGGAAACATTCTGTAGACATATTTTCACAAGTCACTGATCATGACATTTAATTAATCTCACATTCTTATTCCTTTTATATATATTTAAACATTTCACTACAGACCAAGTTGATTAGGTTATACTCTATTTCCATTTGAAATAAAATAAAATATATCATTTTACTTTGAACTCACCCAAAATCTTCATATTTATACCTGCAAAACTATCCCGGATAGTTTTCCTCACTTAACACTTATACGCAAGATACATTTTTAACTGTCAAAAGAGTTCTAATTTTCTAACAACTTCCACAAATGACAGAGTCAAAACAGCACTTGACGGCACAAAATCATCACAGCACCGGAATGAAGAGTAAATTTCACACCATGCAAACACACTCATTGCAAACACGCACGCACACGCACACCAAATCTTAACACACGCATACACTGAGGTAACAGCGACACAATACTGCCCTACTCTAAAAGTTCAAGAGGGTCAAAGTGTGTTTGAGGGGTCATCAGTGATCACACTAAAGTCACAGCGACTGCACTCCCAGTGAATGAAAAGTCACTGGAAATGACATTTAAGAAAGACAAAGGATTTGAAATTCAAATGGACGGAGCATGTATTTATGAAATATGCTGGATGTGGGTTATTTTAAAACAATTATTTAAAATTGTGCAGCTGCTCTACATGGTAGAGTTCTTTTCAAGAAATCACATTGTTCACAATTGATATTTTTTGAAAGGGAAGCGACTGCTCCCGACTATTTTTTTTTGGTTGTTCTTGTCAATTTGGTCAAAAGATGGGGTGTCAGATCTGGCCTGTTGTTAATGGCATCCTAATTGCCTTGACAATATCAGCTGTCCCGCAGCCAATAAAACTGAGTTCTGGTAGGACAGCTGTGCTGTGTCAGCTGAGAGTGATCCTCCCATGGGACGTCACATCTCACTGCACCCATTTGGGGGTCTATTTAAAGGCCTTTAATGCTTGCGTTCACTCTCTGCGGTGACATGTGCAAAGCTGCTGACGCCAGTGGCGGAGCCATCTAAAGCTGATCATACCACAGTTTTGTTCCATATTCCCGATTGGGTCATACACTATGATTGGGGAGGACGTGTGAGGTCACCTTCATGGTTGCACCAGTTTCCAAAGGAATAGATAATAATAAAATCATTTGAGAAATGATTGTTTATGTCTCATGACCTTTTCGCTTTTGTATTCCGTGCAGATCTGGCTGTCATGACTGACATTTTGATTTTAGAAATGCATATTACAAGCGATGTTGTCGCTGGATTGGCCAACAGACGTCATACAGGATGAAAAATGTTTCTTTTTATATTTCCTCTTAATACTAAGTACCTTTCTCCCAATACCTGATGATGATACAGTTTGCATGCTGTGCTTCCTCCAAGACTTTAAAACCTCTTTTTTACAGCCTAAGCCAGATCGCATCCTCATCACAATCACTGCCCCCAACAAGAGGGCAAGCGAGTGACCTTGATTTCCACTCTGGGAGAAAATGCTGCTGAAATATCAACAGAAATTTCAATTATGCCTTTTGTATCGTCCATGTCAAAAGATGCAAGACAGAGAAAAAGCTGCACATGGTGAAATAAATAGGAATGAAGAAGCCAACTCAAGGCTATCCAAGCCTTGAGAGACTTAATATTTGTTCCTGAAAAGGGATGACATCCCAAACTACACAATTTTATGAAAACAAAGTTCCAGTGTGTTAATAATCAAATGAAAGACGCACCCTTTTGGCTTTTGAACCACCAGGACTCAGACTCCCGTCTCCTCTCTCTGTTTGACGCTCTCCTCAGAAACAGGCTGTTGGCTGCCCTCTGTTGGGGATTTTATAGGCTCGTTATCAGATGCTGTCATGGATGAAGCACCGTCCGTGGCAGCAAGCTCCTTCGTTTTGGCGTCTGAGGGACTTCCGGAGCGATGGCGGTGGTGCTTGGATTTGTGAGGGCTGGGACTGCGAGAACCAGACTTTGCGATCACGCCAGTGCTGTCGTCTTCCGAGCTTAAGTCAGAACTGTCTGAAGAAGTGCTGTCATGGCCGGATGTGGGAAGCTGGATCTGTGGATACGGAATGGAGAGAAGTAGGCAAAATGAATAAAAACAGAAATACACACTGCTTGTGGCCCCAAGTAAAACTCTAAAGTACGTAGTAGATTTTTTTAAATAGTATTAGAAACCTTGGCGTTATGGCTGTGAATGCTCATATTTCAGTGCTATTGAAGTTACTAGACTAAAATGGGCCGATAGGACGCCGCCAATGGCAGCCAATGAGTTAAATGATTTGAGAGAAAAAAAACCACATTTTGTGCATGAAAGGATTAGAATTTGACGATTACCTGAAACGGTTCGGTGACACCCACAATGGTGTTCATGTTGTTGCTATAGTAACCCAAGATAAAATCTCCCGAGCCTTTGGGCAGTTCCTCTTCAGTAAAGGTGACCTGGAAAAAAAAAAGTGAGATATTCATAGAGTGTGAGAGAAAACAAGCAGAGCACAGATCCACTTTACCTGTTGTTCTTGTCTGTGATAATCGGCTTCCTCCTGTTTGGCCCACACGTATCCCACGTAGTCTTTGTGGTGTTTGAAACCCACCTAAAAGCAACACAGGCAAAGTCACAAATGGCAACAACAAAAAACCCACCATCAGCGAACGCCATCTTTTTAAAGTCAGATACACTTTTTAAGAGGTTTAACTTTTTCCCTACCTTAAAAAGTCCGATCCAGTCCCAGGAGCTGCGAGAATAGTTGGGTGCCATTTTAAACTTGACTACAGCTTCAGCAATACTATTCCACTCATCCTCCACCAAGACTGTGACTAGGGGAACATCCACCTTGTAGGGAAACTGGAGAGGAAATTTTCAATCACAATTCTTTGGTTAAATGAGTCATGTACAATGCTACACAGCATAATGAAAATACATTTAAAAGTATCGACTTTGTGTGTTAGTATTCCTCAATGGTGTCGTCACCTGAAGGGTAAAGATGGAAGAGACGGGTTTGTGGTCGCTGACTACGTATTCCATGTGACTTCTGTAGCAGTGCTGCGTTACTTTGGTGCCGCTGGTTAACCCCGAAACAGACCCACGCTTGCCGGCGTTGGCGGCGGACCCCGTGGCTCTCAGGCGCCAGAGGATCCGGTCGGTCCACGCCGGTTTACGTTTCTTCCCGCTGCGAGGAGGACATAGGGAACAAAAGGACAAGCTTAAATGACAGACACCTGCCTTTCAGAGCGATTCAAATCTATCAAATTGTTAATGGAGCGACAGAATGTGACCTCATGTCCTCCAGTGAAATGTACATCTACAACCAACCTGGTGTCATACACATTGGTCCCAACATCAAACTTGTAAGTGGGGGGAAACTTGAGAGGCCCCTCTTGGAATCCCTCCAACACTGTCTCACTGTCCTTCGCCATGTTTAACTGGAAGAGCAATAATTAATTACCAACATGACTGATTTCTGTGTTTCTCTTACTTCACCTTGTGGCTCAAACCCAATTTACACCCATGATCTCGATGAGTGGTCATTGATTAAAAAACAGCAGTAAAAATTGAATGTGGTGATGTTGATAGTTGGCAAATTTCAATTTTATTTTATTCATTCTTGTAGAAGTGGGTGTCTCTTTCCCTCACTGCACAGTCCCACTAATTCATTTGAAAGCTCATATGGATTGGACGGCTATCGTCATCAATGTTAGCAAATAAGATAATAATCTCGTTGTTATAGGTAATTTGAGAGCTTCCACAAGTGTTGGACAGGAAAATTGTACTAGCTGTATAGTATCAATGTGTAAAAAAAAAAGATGCATCATTCGCCTAAATTGTCACTTTCATTCTGTCCTCACATTAATCATGCCATCCAAACTTTTTCTTACCTGATCATTTTCCCACAATGTGGACAACTTGTTATTGTCAATGGCCGTTTTTACCACTTGCATTTCCAAGTCATCAATTCGGAAATTGAGGTCACCGAGC
The DNA here is from genome assembly GCF_051989625.1 of Stigmatopora argus. Classification (NCBI taxonomy): domain Eukaryota; kingdom Metazoa; phylum Chordata; class Actinopteri; order Syngnathiformes; family Syngnathidae; genus Stigmatopora; species Stigmatopora argus. The sequence goes on along the minus strand of NC_135391.1, from coordinate 8,494,397 downwards.
CAGAACACCACACTAGAATGCAATATAAAAATAAAAATAAAAAAAATTGTTCAGGTGATTAGGGAAAAGATAAAGATGTGAACGATGTAGAAAAAACACTTTTGTCACCTTAAAATACACTGATTGCTAAGACTATATGATCACATAGAAGTGTGCTTATGTGACGTACTCGTGGTCAAGGACACCAGAGGCTGCTGGGCCTTCAAACTGCTGCTGTTGAAGGATGCTCTCAAAATCCTCCATGCGCTGATCCGAGTTTTCCATGTGAGCCGGTAGGTGGCAGTTGAGGAAGCAGATTGTGTGACCGAACACTGACATACGGGCACTAACTCCACCTTTGTTTCCCTTAAGGCACACAGAGGAAAAAGACAGTATTACGAGCCATAAAAATGAATATATATTACGAGAATCAAATAGGTGACACGACTCATTCTTTTATGCGTCCACGTTTCACTGCTGTTTGTGTAAAAGGAAATGGTTTCTTTGTGAGCCAAGGAACAGAAATGACAAAAAGCACAAGTAGGGGTTCAAAAGACGAGCGTGAGAATATCTTCCCACTGTTGCCCCAATTAATTCTGCCTCATTGAATCACAAAAGACACTTGAGTGTGTAAAATGTGTAGAATGTGCTGACGCCCGTTAGGCACTCCGGACAACAGCGGGGTTTAACTTCGAAGTCAACGTTGCATAACTACAGGCCGTTGTTTAGTCAAGAATTCTGCCATGAGGACAATGCGCTCAAATTATCTGCACGTGATTGTGGAATTGAGATTTGCTGTGGCAACATTAGCTTTTAATCAAATACAATGTCAAAGCAGGGCCACCCGATGGTGCAGTGGACCTTTCGGCTAACTTCGGTGCGTGGGGTCGATTCCCGCTCGGTGCTGATTCGATTCTGAGCGTGAATTGTTGTCTGTTTGTGTGTGTCTTTCTGTATAGAAGTATTTCTCGAGGCAAAATTGACAAGACAAAAATCACTGCAATTTGGTTATTCAGTCAACATTCACTAAGACCATTTTCTAATCAATCGGTGCAATACCACACAGCAGCAAAATGGCTATCGGGAGAAAAAAAAATGGTATTTGTGCAACACTAGTGATAACCCTCAGAGGGTGGTGAATTACAGCTATATGGTAGATTGCTTTAAGCATCGGGGTTTAATGTCTCTATGACAGCGACTTAGTTTCATATTGGAGTGTGGAGGAAAGAATCGTGTTAGTGGTTATCTCACCCAGTAACCCCCAAGGCCAGTGCGGGTGGTCTCCGTCTGGACTCCACGCAGGAAGGGCAGATGGAAGTACTTGGCAAAAACCAGCAGCAACACACCTTGCATCCTTTGGGAGGTCACCTAAGGACAGCATGGCAGAAGACAGTTACGGTAAACAAGCACTTTGCACCATTCTAAAAAGTCAGAGTACAAATTTGCACATGGCAGCACCCAATTTCAACTGACTGTAAAAATTGCGTGAGCTCAGTGCCGACCTTCTCCTGGTTCTGAACCACTTCAGCCCGCAGAATGGTACGGGAGAGCTCAAGAACTACTTTGCAAGAAACAATGCACTTGAAGGAGGCGGTTTTCTAGTAAATGTCACTTGTCTGAAGGTCAGTTGTTTTCCTTTTCTCTGATGTGCAGTTGCACCATTTTCTGCATATTTTAATATTTTACAGAAGCACGTGCACGGGTCACAAGTAGCTGTGTGGATAAAACGCGGAAAATGGTTAACGTAAAATAATGCATGCTGTGCTAAGCTCCCCAATGGATATCTGCTTTGATTCTGCCCACTCCTATTCTCCTCATCCCAACTGCAGGCCAATGAAGCATAATCACACTGAGTCTGAAATGCCCCATAGCCAGTAATGGATGCATACATCTCCACGTGACTGAAGACCCTCTTGCTTGTGTTATTTATCACTGGCTCGCTGTATACTTTATTTTCATAATGATTTCTACTAAACTGTGAAGGGTACCAACTTTCCCAATTCTTTGTAGCACGGACATTATTTTTTTCATGCGAATCTAGCTATACAAGACGGCCATATTATCTACCTCAAATACAATTCAGTGTAATTTCACAAATATATAATAAAGACTATCCCTGGTATTGTGTTCATGTCAGTATTGACCATTTACATTTGTGTGTGCAAAAATAAATGGTACTTTTTACATACTGGCTGAGCATCAGTATTCCTAATTCATGGATACATAAATTGATACAATCAAGCCTCGTATTTAAAATTTAAATCTCTGCATTCGAAAACAAACAGGAATACAACGGTAATGAATGAATCGAATTAGAATCAATGAAGTGGAAAAAAGAGGCCGTTGAAATGGAAAAAAAAAAAAAAAATCAGATAATTGCAATAATTTACGCTTTGTTTACCTGCACGCTTGTTTTCTTCCATGTTAAGGATTATACATTGTTGCATCTCTTTGCAGAAGGCAAATCCATAAGAGGGCGAAAATTACCCACACTAACACTACTGATTGATTTTTCAAACCACATTGCACCTAAGAAAACCATTTCCTGGAGCACTTTCATCACTTTCAGCTATTAAAACTATGGCACATTACAGTAGTTCAAGTCGCAGTGGCCCCGCCCTTCATGGCTACAATACTGCATGTCAGAAACTCCCACTGGGATTTGATCATTTATTCATGTCAACCATACCAGCTACTCTACACACAAACATACCAACACCAGTTGGCTGCTGGCCTAACATACCATGTTGAAACGTCAAGCAAAATACAAACTATCATTATATAATAGCATCTTCCACTCAGACTGACCATGAGATTTGGAAGACAGTATTTCTGCCATAGGCCTATCAGCACAGACAACATTCTGATCCAAAAATAAAACAGCACCCAGGGAGACATTGTTGCAATCTTTGAGGTCGACAGCTGATTTACGCTCGCATAGATGATTACGCCACTCAACACGTTAACAGCGCTGACGACAATTCTTTCACAACAGGATACAGGAAACCCACCTACTATACATTCAATGGTATGTCTGTGCGTGGTATTGAAATGATCAACACAAGGAAAGCGCTTAACACGATTATGTAAAAACTAACTGCAACTTGACAATGCTCCATGTTTAAAATATTAAGATGTGCTATACAGTCAATATGATATTCAACAAGGTAACTGTAATAAGCAACAATTTATGGGATTCAATCCAATCAAATAACTACATCAAAAATACAAGGAGGGGTGATATTTTAATTTTGATTTAACCGTTTTAAATCAATAGATTGTATTGAGAACTATTTCTAATATTTTGCTTTAAAGGGAAACGAACACTCAACTTTATTTTATTGGAGCATAACAGTATAGTCTTGTACTGCTCCAGTTAAGTGCTCAATATACATCATGAAACCCAAAAATAAAAAATAAAACAAATGATAACTAAAATGTCTCAATGAAATATTGTTAAAAGATAAAATACAAGTTGAAAAAATGAAGTATATAAATACTAACAAAGAATGCCATTTTCCGTCTGCAAAAAAGATACATGAAGATACTCAAACAAACCTTGAGGTAAATAAAAAAAAAAGTGTTTCTAGTGTATGTGGTAGTGAACAAAGAATCCCCGTTGTACGAAATTATATATAACCATTGAAGATATGATTACTAATGCTCAAATCTAGATTGAGATATTTTAGTAGAATACACCTATTGTTTATGTGATGTATCTACTGTACTTGCATTACAAGACAATGAATCAACTCTGGAAAAAAACATGGATGTCCAGATGATTAAATTGTAACCGGATTTATAGAAAAGTAGGACCACAGGAAGACCAAGCAAGAACGAGCACTTGACTGTGCCCAACGAGCCTGTCGGAGCACGGAAGATAGCGGACACGCTAACATTACACGCTTGTTATAAATCATCACTCCATTTGCTGCTCAGGGAACAAAATGGGTAGAGGCAGCAGCAGCCCCACCAAAAAAAATGAGGCAACGCGCACGGACCTCATCAGTCATCGTATAGCAAATCTAAAGTCAAATAACGTTTTAAATGAATGAGCACGTGTTCCTAAGCAGAAACCATTACTGACCAGCACATATCCAAAGGGGCTGAGTCTCTCCATGCAAACCTCGCTCCACTGGTCTGTGAAGAGGACATCTTTCAGTCGTTTGTTAATCATCGAGTTGACTTCCTGCAGTCTTGGAGACACATGACAAAACGGACACGTGGTGAGCAGGAGAGCCTTCATTGTCTCATGGATTAGCATTTACGACAGGACCAATGACTGCTCGTTAGTCATTAAGTGCCTCAATGTCGGGCCACGATAACATGAAGAAACCACGGCTGCCGTGGCAAACAAACACTCACCCGATGATGTACATGTCTGTGTTCCCATCGCCGACGTTCAAGCCCAACAAGGAGGTGATGTCGTCTGGAGGTGTGGCTGATCCCACATTCCAAGTGATGATGTGAACCCTGCTGGTCAAGACACTACTAATCATCTTTTATTACGATAAAGAGCAAGATGCCTTGGCTACGCATTATTACTGCATGTCTGCCTCCAAAAATATTTCAAAGGTTAATTAGGGAATTCTGTCAATAATTCACAAAATTGAAAGAGGAAATGGCGCTCGGTAAAACATCTTATCTGTTCAAAGAGTCCGTGATTTGAGGTTGAGTCATTTTGCCTACGGATACCTTAAATCTTGTTTGCCTTCGGTATCGAGTTAAATTTGTGCTTTTTCCAGGCTGAAACTTCTCAGACAAAATATTTAGCTGATGGTGAATGTTGAAAGACAAATATTTATACACTTTAGATAAAAAAGACAACAAATAGATAGCAGAATTTGAAATGTTTGCGTGAACATTAATTTACATCTCATGCGCACCACTAGAGGGAGATCGAGTCCCTCTAGTGGTACTTGTACTGCTTTAGTGCCTTTGCCGTTGAGAGTGTGTGGAAGCATAACTTGCCTGAAATCTTCCACAGTCTGAGATTGAGTATCGGCTGTGCCTGCCACGGACAGAGCTCTCTGGGAGTGGAGGTTCAGATGAGCAGGTAAAGTCTTCTTGGCAGCTGGATGGGGCACTGAGGCAGCTCTGACCGCCTGGTGCCCGGGACCTTTTGGGCCAGATTTGGGACCGGGCCGGTCTCCAGAGGTCCTGACGAACGGCCCGGAAGCGGCTTTGGCCCGACTTGCCGCAGCGCCATCGGGTTGGCATCCATCCAGATCATCTTCTTGTGTGGGATCTTCTCTTGGTTCACATACATCAACAGAACCTTCTACCCTGGCGCTTCTCTGAGGCCCGCGAGGCCTGGCAACAGCAACGGGTGGGCCGGTGGTGGCCTCAGATGTTGGATCTGAAGGAGGTGGCGCGGTACTTTCACATGTTTTTGTGTTTTCCGCTTCATCCGGGTGCTCTGTTGGCATTTGGCTTTGGATCGGGTTGTCCGGGTTCATTGTATGTTAGGTCTGTCGCACAGAGGGGAAACAAAATCCATCACTGCAATTGTGTAGAAGACTTTACGCACTACAGCATTGTGCCAAATCAGCAAATCTTCCAAGAAACAGTGATCATCTATTCTAAAGTAAGGATTTAGTGGGAAAATATTTTGCTTACTCTCCATGCATAGATACCATTTTTTTGAATGGAATTGAGAAAATATTGAAACAACAACAACCAGTGCTACAGAATAGATAGTGCAGCATTTACAATTCTGTGTGTACTGTACTATGGTATTTAATTCTCCGTTTTTTTCTCCACATACAAGTCAACTGAGTTCACTCTGTTGACCCAACAGGATGCTCTCATTAATCATTGAGACTCTCCCCTGCCATGTCTTATTCCCTGCTGTTTGAAAACACATTGCTGACGCAGTATGAAATGCTACATAACACACAGCAACAATGTGTGTTTTGTGGCGGAATAAAATGAGACCAGTACACACTGCCCCCTTTTTCTTAATATGTCTGCTTTTCCGGCAGAACCAGAGACTTGGCTCAGTCGCTTTATATCAGCTCGAAGCACCTGACAAACACTAACACATCACACACCAGGAGAAGCTGCCTCAGTGACAACATGGCACAAGTCAAAAATATAAGAGACAGTAGTGGTAGTACCAAGTGAGCATGGAAAGAAAAAAAATAAAACTGAAAGATCATTTAGTCTATTTAATCCTTTAATAATAAATGTATCCCCCATGTTGAACAATTATAATGGTGATTTAAATCAGCACCAAGTTATGAGAAAATATGATGATCTTGATAAAACAACTTGATATGCAGCAAAGAACAATAGAAAACCATTAAGATGCAATCCAATTTTTAATTGTTAGATTCCATTTACAAATAATTAAAAGACGCGATTCTATTCTTGGGGATAAGACATAAAACAGTCTATGAACTGTAATAGCTTGTGAATTGAAGCCTTATTTAAAACTAGAATCAAGAGTCTTATTATAATTACTATTATTATTGTGTGTCTTCTCAACATCTACAATAGATATATGAATTAAACAAAAGAACAACAACAAAACGTGGTGTTTCACGACCATGAATGACCTTGAAAAGACAGTCGTGAATAGACGCAGAGCTCCACAGGCCCACATGCCGCCCTTATCGTACTCTGGCTCCATGTGTGACTACTCGGGAATGGTGGACAATTGTGCTCACGTGGCAGTGGGTGGGTCCAAATGGATAAGAAAAACCATAGAAGGACAGTTTTGCGAGACAGCCCATTTAGTGGCTCCTTCGTTGTATAAATCACATCCTTGGGGCACAGTCTATTTCTCCAAGATTTAATCCCCATTTCTCTTTTTTATTGTCTGTAAATCGTCACACTCCCATCGCTCTGGAGTTCCATTCTACCTACATTCTATGCATTCAATCTCAGGGCTGATTTTCGTCACCTAGTTGCTAGCTGTTTTACTTTCATGTTCCATCTCATCTCTTATCTTTTTACCCTCGTCATCTCACAAGAGGAAGTCCAGTCAACAGAGGTTTGACAAATGATTAACTCAGAGTTCTTTCAATCAACACTAGTTCCTGAAAAATGTCATATATGACACCAATGCCAGGTAGGGAGTAAATAGGGATTGCAATGAATTAGCATTCAAAACAATGAGTCAAGGCTAAATCATGTGCAGAATGAAGTGGGAAAATGACAAAAAAACAACATCACAACAGAAGGACATCTTTAGGTCAGGTAAAGCTGAACTGCACACAATAAAATTAACATTCAATGCTGTTCAAACACCCCACCATATTTTTTTCCTTTTTAAAATGTATGTCACAGCAAGAGCAAAAATATTTTCCATGCTGGGAACAGGCAGGACAGATTAGCATTTCCCATTCCACGCACGTCTGCAGACGAGAGAGCGGAACAATTTGATAATAACAAATGTGTCATGCTGTTTACATGCCCGCTCCTGAGGGCAAGGAGAGACAGAAGTGGAGAATGATGTAGAAGAACTCAAGGAAGGAGCTCCATCTAGTCCTGCTGAGAGCCCCAGGTGGATTTCTGACAACACTGATGGCTTTCAATGACTAATGATGGCTATATATTTTAGTTCGTTAGCGGTTAACGAATACTTGCAGGCAGACTATGGCCATTGGTATCTTACAATGCTCGGGAAGTGAGCTTATTAGAGTAGTTGTTCTCATATGGAATGATGAGAACCTTAGCATTAAACAATTGACAAATTCTATCGAGTAACCATGTGTAACCTTCAGGCTCAGTGCCTATCCTGTTTGCTCCACATTGCCTGATGTTTAAATTTGACATTGCAGCCAAAAAAAGTGTTGTCATTTCGGGCCCCCGAGGGCCACGTGTCCCAGTGAGGAGGACATTAATTTTGACCTTCACATATAGCACACTGTAACAGCTAGATATGTCCCTCGGGTCTTGGTGCCGAACCCTTTGAACAATTTTATGCCGTTTGGAACGTCATGTTCTAGATCAGCTGTAGCTTTGGTGACAGGATGTCAAATCTAATTAGAATATCGTAAATTGTCGTCGGTCTGTCCATCCACTTTCTCCAGTGGATGTCTTAAGTCAAGTTCGCAAAGCCAAGTTGTTCTAATGACTAATGATTGAGACTGACTTAGTAGCATCTTTACTTTTTGTAACAAAGTATTTCACTCCATTCTGACTCAATTACTTCAGAGCACAATTAATCAAAAATGTCACCAATTCTACATGATAAGTACACTTTTCAATAATCATAATGAAGAAATACACCCTTGGCTAAATTTGTCTATGTCCATGAAATTCCAATTAGTTAATTCAGTTTTATACAAATGTTTTGGGAACTGGTTCAAAATCGCAACCTCAGAACTGTATTAACATCGTCAGCAAAAATCCTCATAAGAAATTTATTGGGAATGTTTTTGTGCTAGCTAACTGTCAAGAAACACATTAAAAATATCAGCACACAATGGTATTAAAGCCAGATTCATTCAATTGTATCCCATTTAGAGACCAAAATAATTGGCCTTGAAGCCTAGATTTTGTGGCTCTTGAGAAACCGAATAATGAGGTCTAATTGTCACTCATCTGAGTGGAGGAACTAGAATGCACAGACGAAAACGTGAGTCGAATGCAAGTAAGCACAAGTCTGCAAGATGCTGAGAAACTGAAAACAAAAGTCACCTGACCGGCTTCCGTGTTGCTTCCTGTCAAAATCAAATGAAAATCTTTGCACAAGTAGAACATCTTCACACCATTTACTCCTGAGGAAGTGAGTGAATGATAATCAGGACCAATTCAACTCGAATGAAATAAACCAGTAAAACAGATGACATCACCTGGCAATTAAAAAAAAAGTCATTAAATGTTTGTATGACACATTAGGTTGCTGCAAACCCTGGCCACCGACACTGCATATAATGCAAATATGTGCTGTCAGGCCCTCATTGAGCCAAACTCTCAGTATGACCCCAGGTCATGGCTTATTTGTATATCGCGAAAGGAATGACTAATCGCCCCCGACGGCTACGATTTTATGCAGCCTAATTACAGAGTGGCTTCAAGGACATTTGAATGATTGGAGAAAGAAGATGAGGGCCATTTGATTCCTTGTCTTGCCATTATGCCATTTGAGTCCAGGCCTACATTAAATACGAGCAGAAAAAAATAGCTTGATGGTAAGAACGCATCATAACTATTGTTTAATTATTATTAAAAGCTGTTTGGAGCTTTGATTTGATATTCTTTCAGTGCAGTTTGAGGTCAACAGACTAGAACTAGAACACTTGCCCTCACCATATGGAGGCAATTGTAGGATAAATTTCTAGATTACTGATGAATAGACACTCACCCTAGACACTTTCATTTCAAGGTTTGGACAATATGGAAAGTTTGTCAAAGTTACAATAAACACATGAAAATCTAACGTTCCCAATTTTGACTTGAGCTCACAAAAGTTAATGTCCTGACGGTAATAAAAGATGAGACCTGATGCAAAACTGTCATCTTCAATCATAACTGCGCTGTACATCCCTGAATGCCACCAGTATTAAATTAAATCGAGATAGTTTCCGATTGGTTGATTTATTGTCAGGTGCATCAATATTTCACAAATGATTAAGAACAAGACCAAGCCAGATTTTTTCCTGCAGCTCATTTTTGTTATGAGCTACTGTCAAGTCACAATAACATTTTCAATAAAATCTGACACAAAGAATGTTTGTGTTTGTGTGTCTGAATATAAAATTGCAAGCAGTGCCATCAAGGATATGAAATAAGATTTGCAACAATTATGTACTGTACTGAGCATGCCTGTAGTTTTTGAATATCACAGCAAAAACGAAAGCAACAGATCTGTGCACTTGAACGACACTGCTAACAGTATAAATATAAAGATGACGCAGGCACGCATGTGGGTGTTTATATTCGTCACTTACCTGTTTCGTGCTGATGGTTAAAAGCTGATATTTCTTCAAACGTGCCCCCCAAAAGCTCCCCTCAGGTTGACCAGTAAAGACAAGATTGCTGGTGGCAGCATCGGCATCCCAGCGCTTGTCTGTTGTCCTCGATCGAAGAGACTACAGGGGTGAGGTGGATGGAGACAGTCGGCCAAGGCAGGAAGGCAGGCTACATCTCTCGGGGAGCCAACCATCAACACCACCGCCACCACCACCTCCCTCCTCGTCTTCCTCCGCCTCCTCCCCGCTTAAAGAGACACAAACACCGCTGCTGTTACCGCCGAGTGTCCTTCAAACCGGTCTTTATTCTAGACTACTTCCGGAACCCACCGTTGAAGGACACTCGTCTGCCCGATCCGCACCGTGACACCGATTCGCACTCGACCCTCACAATCAAGTCACATCAACGGCTTCCGTTTATAAGTGAGCCGATCGTCGACTGCAGGCCGGGGCATGATTGGACCGAGATAACAGAAACTAAGGCGTCTATACAGTGGCGATTGCTCGACGGAGAAGTGAAACCACACTGCCCTCCGGTGGTCATTATTGGGAAGTGTACAATCATCACTAAGTGATAGTGGAAGTCACTGTAAAAAAGAAATAAAGTTGAAACCCCAAGTAGGCTTCATCATAACAGTTTTGTTGCTCTTTTCCCCGTACCGTTTATACTCAAGGTAAATTTAACAAAAAAAAAGTTGCCATATGAAGGTTTAAAATGGCAAAATTCCAATTGGTCAGGTTAGGATTGTTGCTACCCGACAATAAATTCAAAGTGAACTACGACCGCCTGGCTCCAACAGGCAACAAAATTTAGCTGATAATTAATAACAAATAACAAGATGCATTCACTAAAACTCAGAGCCCTAACATTTTTTGGGTGATTGGCCACAAATAGCAGAGTAGCTATGTTTGCATTTACTTATGTAATTAGTCGTATCTGACATGGAAACAAGTGCAGCGCCAAGAATAAATGCAAATTTATTGCTAGAATATACTCACCACATTTTGTTCTGATCTATGCACAGATGGCAAGAGCAATTAAATAATAATGCACTTAATCAGGCATAAGACAAATATGGCTCTGAGGATCGATGGGTAAAAATGCCAAGGATACACTTCCAGAATTTAATTGTGATCGGTTCTTGAATATCAATGGAGCATCAATTTTAGTTAGTGTCCTCCCCAAGAAGAACAACAAGTAAACTTGTTAGAGCTCCCAGCGGCCGGTGCAAAAACACGTGTTGGTTTGTTTAATAATTGGGAGGGGCGTGGCTGTGCTGACCTTTTGGAGAGCAATCCTATGCATTTTCTTGGGCGACATCATGGACTCCGCCCACTTGCTTTTGCTGGAAAACCTTGACGTGGCACGCGATCCGGACGTGACATCACACGCCGGCTTTTCTTCACTTCTGATCTCGGATCTTCACCAGGTTGCGGCATCTTGCAATCGCAGCGATGTGGCTGATCTTATTCAGCCTGATCTCCTTCACGTCCTCCGAGGTGGATATCAACAAGCCGGACGGCTTGGCTCGAGCCAGGGTGGAGGTATGCAACATTACTCGCGTGGCTTGCAAGATCAAGAGAGAGCGATGGAAAAGAAATTCTAGTTTTTACACGGCATTTCTGGGCTTCGGACGGCCAACCTATACGCGGAAAATCAAATAAAATGAAATATACTGCAAGTACGATTCACTCTTTAGAGAAGACGTCATGTCCCGAGTTACTTACACATTTGGGTCTCGCAGAGAAAACGGTCCTAAACAGTTATAATTACCGATTGTAGTGGTTTCGCACTGGGTTTTGTGTGCGTGGATGTGCCCGATTTCTAACACGTTAACGAATGTGCTGTAATGATGTATACATACATTTTTGGATGCCTTTATTGCCATTATACAAGTATAATGAGATATACATAAATAATACGTCAAAGTATAGAAAACAGGGTAGAGTGATGTGCTGGTGTGGAAAATGATGAGATTTCCCCCCCCTAAAGTAGTGGGTAGTATTGTTATTGGATACCTGGCTTGCCTCCACAATTGAACAAAAGCATGCCACTTGTCACCCTTGTTGGTATGGGAACATCCGGAACTTGAAACCGATTCTTCCCTTTCCATAAAGTAGGTTGGTTGCCTTTCCCACAGGGTATGAAAAGCATGAATAGAAATGACAATCTCACAAAAATGAGGGCTCTCTGCCCTTGGGTACATTTCTGGGTGAGCCTGAAATAAAATAGGAGCAAAATTCCCCACGTTCACTTCTAAAAAACATGTTTGTTTTTATTTAACGCTTCTGCGCTCGTATGTGTAACCTACTAAAGACAATCAAATGTAAAAAAAATTGTGGGTGGAAACTGGAGTACCTAGAGAAAACCCACAGAGCGAACATGCAAACTCCATACTGTGAGGACCTACCCGGGATCGAACCCTCTCTCGCCAACTTAGTGTTTCTATAATGATATTTCTTTCCAGACATGTGGTGGATGACAGTTGAATAGGCTCAGAGAGGTAAGCTTTGTTCTGTAATATGACATGACACTCCATGACAATCACTGCTTATCGAAATATGTTAAATCATGTCACTCTTTGTGCACAGGTCAAAGCCTTTGTGGTCGAGGACATTCCTCTTTAGTATCCTTTCGAGAAGTACTACACCTTTACAAATGAATTAAATCCAATTTTGGACAGTCATAAATATATGCATGGACAATTGTTAGTGGATTCTGCTGATGCACATCTCTGAGGGGTTTGTTTTTATAATGGGGTTTTAAGGTAGCCTGCCATCAACAAAAAATGTGGGACGTAAAGCAAGTCTATTTTTTGTCCTTTTTTTAAAATGTATTTAACAGTTTGGCTCCAAGTGTATATTAAATGTTATGAGTCAGTGTATACTTTAGCACAGCCTTGTGTGCATTATTGTACACCCTTCAATCCTTGACCAGGACCCTTTCAGCCATAACCTAGTGATGAAGCACATTCCTGGGGCCGATCCTGAGCTAGTCCTCCTGAACCATTATTATGAGGAGCTTCAGGTAAGTACTGTTCAATCTAGGTCGAAATATCGGCAAATGTTAGGGCCCAAAATATGCTAATATTTTTGCCTTTTTTAGCAACCCCGTCTGAGCATTATAGTTTTATTATAAACTCATGGTGTTTTGTCTCCTCAGAGAATAGCCTTGTCTGACATGACACGCAATGAGATCAATGAGCTTTTAGGCAAACTGGGTTTCTACAAGAAGGCTGAGGCCAACAGCGAAGTGCCAGAGGAGTTTCGCTTCTCCCCCGCCAAAGATAGCCCCTTTGCAAATGAGCCAGTGTACAAGGCCGCCACTCCAACCGGCGCCCCCTCAGAACCGGAGCGCAGTGACTTATAACAATGCTACGATATGGGAATGCTGCTAGACAAGGCTAGCAGAATCTGGATCAGACAAGGAACACTCTTCAATAACGACGACCATTGATTGATAACGTACCGTTTTCACTCTTAAAAACGTCTCACTTGTGTCCGCTTGTGCTTGCTTCCGACCCATCGAATGAAGCCGCAGGCTAAAAATCTGCCGATTGGCCTGTGGCTGATGCTACTGATGGGTAGGCAGGTAAATGCAAAAAAGATTCATGTGTCACCACTTTTTTTTTAAAATAGCATTATGGTCTTGCTTAAAGAGAAACCAGCCTGATTTTCAGTCACGGGTTTACTGAAACACTTGTTCAGTTGCAGAATGTGACATATAGATCACAAACACCACAAAACTTTGTTTTCTCTGCTTTAATAAATTCACATTGAAGTGCGCTTGGTGCACAGAAACATGAAATTGTGTTTGAGCTCTTGTGGAAAGTCTCTTATCTTGGTAGTTCTGAAATATTAAGCATTTGTCTCAGTTTTCTTAAGATCTACAGAACTGAGTCAATACATTTTGTTTCATCCAAGATCTTGAAACACTGCAAACTATAGATATGAAAACAACTTCTAATAATGATTAAAAAAAGACTTTTGCTGTAAAATATACATACATTGGTTAGTTGTTTAAACAGCTAAATCTCATCAGAACATCGCTGTGGTTTTTCCGCCTCCAAAATCTTCCTTTTTTCTCTACTAATAATCCATTATTTAAAACAAACATGCATAATGACGATGGTGTCAAGATTATTAAATCTGTCTTCTTGACACACAAAGACAGTACACAAGTTTAGTCCAATCCTGATGCCTATTTTCAGTAGCACAGCTGACCTTACATTGATATGAATACAGATTTAAAGCTATTAAAAAACAAACCCCAGTGTGAATGTATTAAAATATTAATTAAACACAGACACCCCAAGGAAAATAACTTAAATCTAAATATAAGGATCGGAATTGCGTCGGTAGTGAATTTTTTTTTAAGTACCAACATTAAACGGATAATCCGCAGCATGATACTTAGTTTAGTTGGACTGATGACATTGAAATACAATAACAAATGTATAAATAAGTTAAATAGCGAAGTAGTGTGTGTCACCAGCATGGATATAACTGAATTTTAAACAGGAACAAAATGTGTGGGTGTTCTTTAAAAAAATAGGGAGAAAAAAGGTTATACATTTTTAAAAGATAGCTTCTTTAAAACTATGAAGCTGGGAGGGCAAGAGCAACATAGCTGACAGAAATATTTAACACACTCACGCACACAATCCTCCCTGCGTTATTCATTAGCGAAGGTGTGACCCGCCACACCGAGGTTGAATGTTTTACCACATCGGTCAAAGGTCATAAGGTCGACCCATGGCCATCTCGTGCCTGCGAAGGTGGTTGACCAAAGACTGCACGTAGGTGAACACGCACTTGGAGTCGGGTTTCCTTCCCATGATCATCATGTCCTCCACTTCCAGCAGAGGCATGCACTTGGCGAACGTCCTGGGGAGACAGACAGCGTGAGTGGGACGAGGACGGCGTCTGTTTAGCCGGCGAAAATCAAACTATTAGTTAATGCTCATAAGACGTACAATATGTAGCTAATCAATTCCTAACGGTAAATTTGAAATTGTTCGTACAGATCGAGTTATACTGTCTAAATTCAAAATAGTCAAGGTACAGTAAAGCACTACACACCTTCGCCACGTGGTGCCAGTATCCGTAGAAAATGCACTGTATCATAAATGGCAAAGACATACCGTCTGCCCTACAGCATGAGAACATACTGCAAACATCAACGTATTAAAATGAGTCCTGGATGAGTCATCCAGTTTAGGCATGCACCACAGGCATTCGCCATTCCTGCCTTTAAAAGCATCTTTAAAAGGCTTTGAAAGCCTAATGCATAAACACGTGTAAACTATCACTTGATTAAGAGAAAACCACAAACTTTCCGAACATTTTTTCCCTCCCTGTTTTGTCTCCGAAGCTGTCTGTTTGAAACACACGAAAACATTTGTTCCTTTAAGAGTGTTTAAGAACAGGTCGGCCTGGCCAGATGCCGCAGCCCAAGTTTGGAAAATTTGCACAAAAGGACATGTGCATACCATAGTTGGCTCTTTTCCTCAAACATGGACAAAATGTCTTCCTTGAATATACATTCTGCTCAGCTTCAACAAAACGCGCACACATTTTATGAGAACTACCCGAGGCTTTGTTTTCCCTCTCTCACCATGCATTCGCTTTTAGGCTCGGGTGCGACTTTAGGAGGAGTTTTTGGTTTTAACCAGGCCCTTGGTCACCAGACCCCTGTAGAACTCTTGCAGGTACGTGTACACACACTTCCAATCGGGCTCGCGCATCTTCACCATGTCATCCACATCCAGCAGCTGCGGACAGTCCAAAAGTTTCCTGCGCCCGGCAAAGAACGGGAAGATGGAGACGGACAGAAAGGAGGAGGAAAACGACAGAGGGATGGAAAAAAGGGAATAGAAACACAGAGGACAACAACAGGTGGGAAAGACATTAAGGACATAATACAGATAATGCAGTGAGCAGCCATGATACATCAGTGGACAGACATCAAACAACATAACGTTTTCAGTGTTCATACAAACTAGCGTTGTGTTCACATGCTTTATCAACATGACTAGATCCATCACACACGTGGCATACAGTACAAAAAACATAAAAAGATAAACACAAGTGTCAAATGAGCATTGGGTGATGGTGATGTAGTCTTTTTCTTTGGTCTTTTGGCAAAACAATACAATTCTAAAAGTGACTAAAAGCACAGTTATGAATGTGTGTGTGTGTGTGTGTGTGTGTGTGTGTGTGTGTGTGTGTGCGTGTGTGCACGTGTGTGTGTGCGTGTGACAACAAAATGCAAGTGGGGCAGAACATGTGAAGCGTGCACATCCACACACAAATGGTGACTGTGTTTGAGTGAGAGTCTATAAATCATGGGGATGTGGTGCACGTGGGTGATGTCACAGGTATGGTATATGAAATGATGTAACGACAGGGGGAATCGAAATGATGTGGGAAAGGGAGAAGAGAAGAGATGATTCCGCAAAGGCTGAAAGTCGGATGTTTGGGGGGATTTTTTTGACCTGGTAGTTCTCTGAGTTACCTTCAAGTCTGTAGTTTAGCAAGGTGATGAGATGGCGGGAGGCACGGTGGGGACTTGTATAGGACAGATGAGGAAAGGTGGTTTAGGGGTATTACTTTAGAAGTAGTTGACGGGCTAAATCTGCCTTATGTTGATAGTTATTGTCTTAATATTTGAAAAGTTTCCATTTCAACAATGCTTATTGTCTATTTTACGTCCCAATTTAAGGTCATCTGTTTAATACGCAGCCTGAATCGGTCAGTCAGAATGCTACGTAATCTATCAGGACATTATGGTAATGACATTTTTAATATATTATGTGAAAATCCCTTTATAGCCATAAACAAACACAACAAGTATTGTAATAGTGAATTTGTTGTTGTTTTTTGCCGTGTGATGTATTCATAAGCCACTAAGAAAACCAAAAAGTAATTCATATGTATGGGAAAGGCCTGCAGTCAAAACATCAAATGGAAATAATAACGGTCTTTTTTCTGCTTTTTGATGATGTATTCTGTTATCGCATGCGTTTTTAGCCTTGAAATGCCACGTTAGAACTCCCATAAATTGAGAATGCAGCTATGCTGTTGAATGTGTAAACAAGACGCTGTATTCGCTTGGCATTTTAACGTGCAAATCCACTGCTATTGAAAAATCATAAAAACACAGTTTTATGGCCTTCTTTCTTGCCCCTTTGTTTTGTGACTATATAAGGTTAAAAAATAACAACGGAAAAGCATCTGTCACCGAGTATCAGTCATTCATCACCGACGACACAGTCAACCATGTTTGGACTCACTCTGCGTTACTGAAGGCCACCTCAAAGTTGTGCCTGCGGTTGCTGGGAATCAAGGTGCTGTAGTCAAAGGCCTCTGGAAAGAAATTATGTACCAGTGCACAGAATGCCATGCCGTCACTCCAGCTGGATGAAAAGTTTTGTATATCCACATGCTGTTCGGAGACAGAAGACAGAGCCACTTAAGTGATGGAAACATTCTCCGGATGGTTAGATATTATCCCGGCCAAGTGTGCATTAGCAGATTGGGCTCGGCTTTTTATTGGATGGCAGAAAAGGAGACCGGCGGGTTTGGCGACCCACCTCGTATGAGCGCGTCTTGGCACGACACCAGTCCAGCAGCATTTGCTTGATGGAGTTGGCGTTCGGTACACCAAAGCTGGTGGAACGTTGCACTCTGTTTACTTTGGAAACGGCCTGATGGGGGCTTAAGACCAAGGTTTGTGTCAATCATCTTTTTTGCGTTCTTTGCTCAGTCTTCCTCGGTGTTTATCCTCACCCGCCTCCCTCCTTCTCCAGCTTCTCGATCATGGCCTTGCGGGCCTGCATGGCCGTGGTCTTGGGCAAAGTCTGCGCCCTCATCAGCTCCTTGCGTCTCTCGGCCTGCCTTCGCTCCACCGCGGCCAACCCGCCGCTGCGAGACGAGGACTCATCCTCACGATCAAACACACTGAAAAAAAAAACGTGTAAGCATTCGTGAGGAAAAGATCAGTGTTTAAAATGAGATCAACTATAGGCTCAATAGATGACAAACGAAACACTTTTCTACACACACAACTCACCTTCCTACTTTTTTGCTTGCGTTTGAGGAAGATGAAGATGTATAGCTAAAGGATTTAGACTGGACCGTTCCTCCTAAACGCAAGAAGAATGTTTCAAGAAACCCAAATGAGATATGAAGGGCATATGAATGGAATTTTGGAAGTCGTAAGAGAAAATAAGGGGAAACTCACTGTCACTTTTCTGCATGTAGGAGGCCTCAACAACAGTGCTGCGAGATGATCTACTGCCATCATCTAAGCCAAAAAAAAACTATGAGTTTGGACCATTAAAAACTGTAGCTTATTATTTTTTACAGGATTAATTAAATGGCATGTTTTTAGGGGGGAAATAAAAAGGACATGGAAAACGTACCAGACTGAGCAAAACGGTCCGTCTTGGTGACTTGGCTAAGGGTGCAACCATCCGCAGACTTCTCCACCTTCCTCATCACCACTTCTCCTGCTCCAGAACGACTCTTGTTTGAACGCTCGTCCCTTTGCTGCCGGAGCTCTTGGAGACGAGTCTCGCGTTCTTTTTCTCTCTGGTCTGTAGATGAGATGACAAAACAGAGTCAGGGGATTAAGTCAGCAGACAAAATGAGCAGGAGAAGATGAAACGTCTTGAAAACCCAGAGATTTAAAATATCGGCACGAATGAACATGAAACCCTTTTTGTCGTGATTGGCAAACACTACTCTAAAACAAACCAAAAAGAAGATTTAAAAAATCATGCGTCACCCTAACTTGCAATGCACAATAAAGTAATGTGCGCCTTGCTTCATTGTAAGTATTGCAAAATGATGGGATAGTGCAAAATCACACATACACGCACACAAAATAAATTCTGTAAGCAAAATAGCTGTTAAACTGCACTGCAAACCAACCAATCCTACCTATTTCTTCTTGAGTACACCCCAACATGGCCTCTGAGAGCAGAGTGGATAAAAATATGTTCCAAATGACCACAGACTTATTAAAAAATGGAAGCAATTTTGCCTTGGTGACTCTTGGTAGTAAATTAGATCAAAACTAAGAGCTATTCTTTTATTACCTCTCTTTTTCTTACGAAGGTCCCGCATGGCTGCCCGGATCATTTTCCTCTCCTCGAAATCTTTTGACTCATCAAGCTGTTGGATGATATAAAAGTAATTACAATGAGGGGTTAGTCCTTACACAACGGGGGTCGAAAATGTTTACACATGCTGCACTGATGACAAAGTGCCAACAGACAGCAACGGGCTGGGAATTTTCCAAATATAACCCAGCTGATGGGATTTACTGCACATACACTAAACCTGTCTGTATCTGTTGTATTTGTAATTAACTAGGCTTATAAATCATTCCGAATTACAACTCGGGTGCGAAATACCATTTTATCGAGGAGCTCTTCATCCTCGATGGCAGCCAACTGGTCAGCGTTCAGTTTTGCAGGACACTCCTCAGGACTGGACTGAAGTGTGGAACCATTTGGGATGTGCACTTGAACTGAGGGCCCGGATGAAAACATGGTCTCCGTGGCGGCGACAGGCTCCGTCTCCATCTGAACGAGATAAAACGTGCATGATGAGGGCTGCCAAATTACTTTTGAAAATGTTTTTATTTTTAAATTGTGACCATAGATGGATACTACAGTTTCCTAGTTTCCTAACCTCAAGTGCAGGTTTTATCATTATTCCGCCGGGATGATATTAAGGAAACACAAGTACATTCTGTTGACATTTATAAAGTAATAGGCACAGGGGAATTTAGGTGTGAATAATAGGCCCGGATCAAAGGCTACATCTTTCCCTCCATCTGATAATCTCTTCTAAGAAAAAGACTCCCCGCTCCACGTAGTAGCTCTTTATTTGTTCCACTCTCTTGCTCCGTACGGCCTTAGCAGAAAGAGAGACAGAAAGGCCACGAGAGTAACTTGGTCATTAAGTGTGACGGGCAGTGGGTTTGCAAATGTGACATAGCTGCCAGGAGGTCACTGTTTACGAGACACCATTCCGCCTAGTGGATAGGAGAACGTACACCAAGATGAAGTGGAAGATTTAAAGTCATTCTAAAATTTGTACCAAGTGGAGAGTTTTCAGCTACCAACTATAGTAAAAACCTCAAGGACGAAAGAACATTCTTTTGACCAAATAAAGAGAATGAACTTGTGCACAAATCTGAAGTGTTGAATAATGTGGTAGATAAAACATGGGCTCAGCGCCAATGGCAACAAAAAAAGAAGGATACATTTACTTTTGAGCCCGGCTGTTATAAAGCATAAATATAGAAAAATAAACACTTCAAAGTACACCTAGCTGCTGGATAAAGCTGGAAATCCAAAGTAGGTTGCAGTTGGGAAAAAAACAAGACTAATATGACAGCGGACTTTTCCTAGGATACAAACGTATCACACCTAATGACCGAATATAATGTTCCTTTGAATAAATGGCATGTACTGTAGTTTGCAGTAACTGTTTTTTGCATAATATGAAGCTGGGAAAGATTAGAGATGGGGAAACTACCTTGGTGTAGTTGTTGGGAAGGAAACGCCTTAGGCGGTTACCAAAGTATATTCAGTGACCATGAATCCTAAACAAAACCCCTGTTCACATAGTTCTGAATGTCTGTGGAAGACCACTGTAACTACAGCATGTGCTTTAGGCATTGTGGGTCAGGCTCCAGGTATAACTCAAACAGCTGTCATCATCCACTTTTCTATAAAGGCCCCAGCCTGGCCAGGTTTCCCCAAAGTGAAGAAAAGCCGCAAATGTGTGATCACTGTTGATCAAAGCTGTGTGAAATTGTGGTCCCTGAGACTGGGTGGACAAGGGTCACTTGGACACAAGGAATGTTTGGGTTGCAGTGAGGCCAAACAAGGACTTTGAGTTCAGCAAAGAGAATGTGCAGGGTGGTAGAAAGGGAAAAAAATTCACAGCAATTTTAGTGACACAACCCAAATTTAAGGCAGTTTGCCAAACTCGGTGACGTAAGAGTTGAATGAAGTTGTGAAGAAAAAAACATTTTAACAGTCTTCTTTAAGTCCATCTCCTATTAGATAGCACCTGTCAGATGCTCAAAAGAAACGCGTCACTATGGGCCTTTTGAAAAATATTGCACTGTTGTCCCCCATTACTCTAATGGTAACCAGCTAAGATCTATTCAGAACTGTAAGATTGTAATAGTTTCATTAATGGTGCAGGGTTAAAAACAACTCATGGCCTTTGCTAACACTGCCACCAATAGGCTGCGATGACCTTCAAAACCAGAACTCTCTTACAATTAAACACAGAGGTTATCATCTGTACCGTGTTGCTGTTCCCTGAAGTGTTTCCGATGAGGGAGGGAGCCGAGAGCGAGCGGCAGGACGCAAAGGCTGGAGGGTGAGAGACTGGTCCTGACTCAGGCTCCAATGCTGGTTTTGTGTCGGGATGTTTTGAAGCAGACTTCAGGTCGTCGGCACCATTTCTACTTTCCGGGGTTTCGACGAGGGGTTTACTATTTGAGTTTTCCTCACAGGCTGTATTAAGGGTATCACTCTGCGATGGTGAATCACTCGATGGGGAGTTGGACATGATACCTGGTAAAAGCTCAGGAAGCCCCATTGCCTGGCAAAGAGCCTCCACTTGCTTCACCAACGTCTCCTGTTGAATCCTCAACCTCAAGTTCTCCTCTTGCAAACTGCCCAACGTTTGGGCCAAAGGCACCACTTGAACTTCGGCTTGCTCGAGCCGTACATCCACTTGCTGTCTAAATTCCTTGAGGTCAGCATGGATCTCCTCCACCACACTTCTAAGTGCTTTTGCAAAATCCCTCTCACCAAACTGCTCTTCTTCATAGTCTTGCTGCGAAAGGAGATCACCAATGACCTCCTCCAAGCCAGATGCCGAACAAGGACTACCTGGGCTACCTAATGCCACTGGTCCCTCAGAAGCTGGTAAGAAGTCCAAGTCAACCCCAGGCATTTCAGCAAAAACTAGCTGATAGGCTGTACTGACACCAGAACTTTCAGCTCCTCCAAAAAACAGGTGTGTGTTCTCCCTAAAAGCGTCAAAGTAAAATGTTTTCTGACTAAATTCAGGTTTTGATTTTAAAAATAAAATGCTTCTAAGTGTTCTTTTTTCAGTCCTTTTTCTAAGACCTGTCATATAACACAGGTTCTTTATACAGCCAACAAACCACCCCTCTTCAATGGCCCATTTTGTGCCAACCAATGAGCACGTAAGGAATCTCACAGTCAAGGCAACAGGACTCCCAACCCTTTTTTACAGGTGCCCCACACATGCCCATTTTTGTTTGCCTCATGCATTATTCCATTGAGGCAGTCAGCTGTGCGCAATGGTGGAAGCCCGAGATTACACAATCGTCTCATCACTTTATAAATAAATAAACCAAAAACGTCATCAACCTTTTTGTTACATATTTGTCAACAAAAAACAAGACTTGTCCATACACTGCCGTCTAGTGCATATTCCGATTGTGAGTAAAGTGTTTATGCATTGAAATGCTCCTCTATTATCATAGTAAAAGCAACAATAGGTACCCGAGCAGCTATTATATAACATTATATTTACCTAAATATATGAGATTTTAAAACAGAAACATAGTATATATCCCTAAATACAGAAAAATATTTTTTTTCTAAATGCTTAAATTTGAGCAAGTGAGAAAGTGTCTACGTAAAGTAACATTTGGCTGCCTTCTTATTAACTGTAGTACAAAGCTCAGAAAACCACGCAAGCAACCAAAATATGTCTCTTAAACCTGAACAAGTGCAATGAAGGACAATAAAGGGATCTAGAAGTTTCCAGTGAGCAACAACCACAATGTACAGTATGTGAAGTGGTTAGTTAAGCAGCATGTGTCAGAGATGAGTGGTATTTTAACAATGGGGTCATCACCCCACTGTGCAAATCTACAACAAGCCATCATTGACTTGTAGACCACTGGAGTCCAGAGTCAACACGAGCGGCATGCTACAAGTATGAACTAGGGCTCAACGCTAGAAAGAATATGACTTGGCTGTCATCACTCTTTCATTACATTTGCGTTCAAAAACCAGTTTAGTGAGAAGAGCAGCAACAGCTGAGGCATTAATATCCACTGTCTGTTTGCGCCTGAAGGCATTTTGCCAATTGATCCAATCTCAGGAGTGATATTATAAATAACCCAAATAGAGAAAATGTTATGCAAGGTAGACACTTGAGATTCAAAATATCCTTCTCATATACCAGCCATCTCTTGTAAAAACAATTACCCAAAATATTGTTTTGATGCATTTAATGATTAAATTAACCTCCGCATTTTCACAAATATATTAGATGTGGTTGGACCATTATAAATACTTTGCTGATCACTATGAACCACAGAATGACAAACACTATTAAAGTTTATTTGATATGATACTCCCGAAATGGGCAAAAGTCCATCTGTCAAACCAAGGAAGGAGGCAACGCAGCCTCTGGACACAGCTGCCTCCAATACGAGAGCAATAAAGGCACGATGAAGGAAATAAGGGAGGTTGTGACAGCGGACCACCGAGGAGAAGCCAAGACCACACAAACAGATCACAGACTCAGACAGACCCGATGCTGTTGTGGTCAGCGATAAAAATAAGCTAGTTTGTTTTTAAACCCTTGCTAAGATACACTCAAACGCTAAAAAGCAACCAAAATAACATTCTAAAATGAAAAGACAAGATTTATTTTTAATCATGTGCCGATATACGATCTCTTAAAAATAACCTAAATATATATAATAAATAAAAAAATTATCAAGCAAAACTGCAGAATTATATAAAAATTTAATTTAACCTTCTGTATTGGACATATTTTTTGTAATGAAAAGGAGTATTTAAATGTTTATAAAATAATATATAAATCAGGTCAAAAATAAATCACGTTGCTCAAAATTCATGTGTTAAATATGATACGTTTGGCCATATTGGATGAAAAAAAAAAAGCTAAAATACTTTCATACATAGGTGCAGTCCAGACGGGTTAAAAGATGCGCTAGCGCTTACCTAAAACTGTGCATAAAAAATAAAATTGAATTAAAAAAGTAAGACATTACCTGTAAATTAGGTTGTTGCGCTCAGGTCTGTCTGTCTCATCATTTACAAATTGCTACCTTCTGATAAAATCCTGATGAAGTGTCTTAGTTCCTACCTTTGACTGAGTGAAGCACTAAGTGATGGATACGCTCTCATAGCATCACTTATATCAAGCCCATAGCCTCATTGACACTCCTCCAAGCCCCAATTAACCAACTCCCTGATCCCATAACCAGATGATGTCTGCTCTCCCCAGGACCATTACAGACAGGCGAGATCCCACCTCTCTTTACCTTCTCCCCCCACCATTTCATCAGAAAACTTCCTTTCATGGAGGGCAGTGGGGGGTTAAGAAAGACTGATTCGGATTTTAACTCCTCGCTTAGCGGCGAGAACGGTCTAACAGCAGTCGCTGTCCTCTATCGGCAGTCATCTCAGTAGACATCTCCTAAGTGATGCCCCTTAAGTACGACCAAATAAAGACTAGATGGAACAACTTGTCTTTGAGGGTGATAGATGATAGACAGATGTAAATGAAGCGACACTTGCATAAATCTCAGTGGGCATTTGCCTGCCGAGAGAAAAAGGAGGAATGCCCTGAGCACCTCCTCCTCCTTTGCTCTCTTTCACATACCCTAGAAGGAAAGATGTGACTGGCTACCCTCTCTATATTTGATAAACACTGGTCGTCCCTGGGCTTCTCTTTCTCTGTCCACTTTTCGCTGATCAGACATACTCGCTTCCTTTCTAGGGGATTTTGGATGCGGAAATGAATTGTACATTCATCTGAACATGAGATACTATATATATTTTGAGAAAGTCTGAACAGCCGCGATACTGATTTAGAAGAATTACCTTGATGGAGGATCCAGATGAGATACTGGAGGAAGAGGAAATCTTGAACGGTGAAGCTCTGAGGCCAAGCGTCAGCTCTGAAACATATAGAATCACATTTTTGAACTCCATTTGCCTAAGAAAAGCAAGGCAAAAAATATATGTGTACGCTCTGTGGAAGCCATTTCCCAGTTACATAAGATTCCAGACAGCCATAAACACAAGATGGTAGTCAACCGAAACGCAACCAAGAAATGTCAGCGATGACACGTTTGATCTGAATACCGTTATGTGCGTTTACATCCCCCAACCACTCCAGGGGGAAAATAAATAAATAAAATAAAATCAGATGTTGATATATAACTAGGCGTTGTAAAACTTGGGGACACAGCGTGGGCTAAGTAAAGGGGAAACATGCTAATTAAGTAGTCAAGTCTCATCAAAGTGCAAACTAGGAAGATGTCGTAAAGAAGGTCAGGGGGCATAATTAACGCTAAGGTCCTCCCTGACATAAATGACGTGTTTGGGTTGGTGGCCACGATTGACAGGATAAAACGAAACTTTTAATGTGTTGTTATTTGGAAACTATTACACTGTATGCCATTCATCAAAGTAGTATTCAGAAATACATTTAAAAAAATTCTATAAGATGCAATTAACCGCAAGTAGCTAAATAAGACACTAGCGTACGTCTAAGTCATCCCTCCAGCTTCTCCATTTAAAAAAAATAGTGGACAAACCATTGCACTGTGTTGGTTTACAAGGTCTGTTCAATCCCACTATTCAGCGTGGTTGGAGAGGGACAGTTGTTGCAGCCATAGTCCTGATATACTTTCTGTGTTGAACTACTGACCTCACCCACTCAACAAGGCCTCTGTACAACAAGCACCCTGTAGAACAAGCCTGCTCTTTCATATGTCTGACGAAAATCATTGTCATCAACCCCCTTGTGACCTGTCCCTGGTGCTCATCGCCTCCTACAACTTGGAGGCTTGGTGCAATGTCATGAATAACAACTGCTCTCAAATTAAATATTTAAAACACACAAATAAAAGGCATTTAACACAAGCTAGAGTGTTTTTCCCCACCCTGTTGCTAAGATGCCTTACCTGTTCTCTGCCCAAGAGCATTCGCGGTGGTGCGTGGGGGCATGCTGCTGATGTGGGCAAGGTTGCCCCTTTGGAAGGACGTCGACGAGGATGTAGAGCGGCCGTCTTTGATCTCGATGGTGAGGAACGTCTTCATGTCTGGATCGGCCTCTTCTCGGGTGAGCTTTTGTCCAATCTCTGTCCCTGGGGTCTGATCTTCATTTGAATCCCCTGAGAAGGACCCACTCGTTTCACTCGAGTGTTTCGTACCACCCATGGACTGCTGGGATTGGCCGGTGGAAGACAGAGGTTTCTTCGCCACGCCTCTTAGTTGAGGTGTGGCCTGATTCTTGGATGCGGTAGAGGTGTGAGCTGCCGAGTCTACGCGTGGCCATGTTGGGCTGGTGCCAGAAGGGATGAGGGATGTTGCGGTGGGAGTAAACAATTCTGCCGATCTGGAGAAGTTTGTCTGGCCGCTGCTGCTCAGAGGCGCTTTCTTCAAAGATGAGAAAACGACGTTCTGACTGGACTCGTTGAACTTGCGCATCCGATCGCGGACAGAGTTAGTGCGCTTGCTTGGTTCCAAAGGCGTAAATAGCTTTTGTGGTCCTGTGAAGATACTGAGTAGTGAGTGGGTATTTTAAGAAATAACAGTTAAAAAAAAAAAAAAAGCTACTAAGTTATCTAAACTAGAACGAATTAATGACCATAACATAGAAAGTCTTCAAGTCTCCTGGCAATTTGTCAATGGACAGATATAATATATCTGTGCACTGGTACGTTGAGATACAAGTTTAATTTTATGACCTCAGTGACCCACTTAAAATATGTCTCTAAAATCTTCAAATTTAAATTGATGTAACTGCCACTCATAATGTCAAGTCTCCTCATCAGAATAGGTGCGGCTGGAAGCGTCAAGTCATTTTTTAGGTTTAAATATTTTCCCGAGTTCTAAGAAATGCACAATTTGCATATTTAAATACCTTCTTTTACACAAAGGTAATTTATGTTAGGTGTTGTCTATTGCTTCTAGGCACTTTAATATTAACAGGGAGTGGCGCTAAAAAGAACTTAATGCCTGGCTTTGATATGCTGGTTGAGCTAATAAACTGAAGAGAGCTGCTTTGAGTTCACTGCCACAATACAGCACTCATGTCAAACTAAATAATTTCCTTCTCCGCCCAAAAATTGCAATTGCATCTTTGTTCACTACTGTATATTGTACAATGAGGTTTTTTTTCTTACCAACATCCTTGTCATGAGTGAGGGTAGAATCATATGCTGCAATCTATATGAAAGAAACCAAAATCAGAAAATTATAATCAGTGGAGTAACATGGCATTCAACATTGGGATTTTAACGAACAAGATTTGACACTGGAAATGCTCGCGTAAAGTAATGGATGTGTGTTGTGACAGCTACACATAATCTAACCTACAGCACATAAATAACTGCTGGTCTTTTTTTTTTATTATGTAACGTTTATGTTTGACGATAAGACTCCTGTTCTATTTTTGGCTGCAGGCCCCCAGAGTGTTTACATTACAGTCAGGGGACTGCGCGTCCACCTATATCCAAATGTACAATAAAAGAGGTCCAGTGTGCTATTGGGTAAACGCAATTAAAGAAGACACAGCATGCAGTAAAGTAGTTGAGGAAATAACAGTTGACACGGAATATCGTGCAACACTGAACTAGTGTCTTCTTTGGTTTTGGGTGATGTGAGACAGATCATTCTCCTCTCGGACGACAGGTGAGTTGACACACACTGACGGCAGGAAGCAAAGTTACACAGGTGCAGACGTGTTTGTGTGTGTAGCCATGCAACAAAAAGGTAAACAGCACAGAACTGGATGTCAACTAAAGGGTGTTTATGAATGTCAACATAACCTGGGGGTCACACAAGTATCAAGTGAGTGCCAGGGGGAAGAAAGTGAAGGCGTTTAAACAAATGCTTTGAGACCAAACACTCCCCTCTGGCGGTATGATTTTAACAGTAACTATCAACTATGTATCTAAATAAAACGTGCAAATTCGTGTACACTTGGCCAAGTTACACCTATAACTATATACGACCTCAGCATTTAATTATTCTTAGCCATGATGAGGAATTAGAATTTCTAAATTCCAATAAAAAAAAACACTTTTTTCAACTAATCTAACATTTGATCAAATCAAGAGAAGAGGTGCAAAAATTACCTTTTGTCCGTGAAAATCGAGTTTTCCCTCTGCACTACCATTAACTGGACCAGTCTCAAGAGTTCCGCGAGACCAGACAGATCCGTCCGGAAGGTCCTGGTCGACATGGTGGTCCTGGTCGGACAGACACTGGAGGCTTCTGGTCTCAGTTTCCGGGTTACTACTGTGAGTTGAGCCATCTGTGTCCACCTCCTTTTCCTCTGCTGGACACATCTCAGACATATTCACGGTGTGATCTGAGGTTTGGGGGTCATTGCCGTTTCTTGAAAAATCAATACTTTCAGAAGCCAAAGGGAGCTTGATACAGGAATCGGAGACATCTGAGCCCAGTGTCTGATTGACGCAAGATTGGGACTCTATATCAGGCTCTGATGTTCCAGAGTCTTGTCTGCTGCGCTCAGAGGATTGTCGACTTCTGTCTGAGGAACCAGAGTCCGAACGGGTCCTGTAGGTCGAGCTCAGGCTATTTTCTTCAGCCACAGAATCCATGTTGGATCTGGCAACTAAAGAGGCCACGCTGCAGTCCGAAGCGGCAGAATCCGACCTCTGACGGTGGGGCAGGACCAGGTCGGACTCCGAGGCCATTGCTTCTCGTTGTGGCTCGAGCAGCATTGGTCCAGAGTCATCTCCTTTGACTAGGTGGTCAAGAACGAGTACCATGCCTGAATTGGAGCCTGAACACACACAATAAATAGAGGGGGTAGAAAGTGGGTTTAAAAATGTTCAGACCAGACTTTGAATTTTTTTTCCTTCAACCCTAAACAATCGCAATTTGCCTGAATAAAAAAAAGGCAACTATGGTCAAGATGTGGGTTACAGGCCAGAAAAGAAAAGTACAAAACCAGGAAGAAAAAAAACAGATTAGCACATCCCTAGTTGTAAGTACATGGTACTTCATTCTTTTACGATATAGTACAGTAAGTGAAGAGAAGCAGCAGGTAGTAATTGAGTAAACAGAAGGGAAATGGGACACTTCTGAGCATACGCAATTCAAAGACCGACCTGGCTACATAATATCGCCCAGGATCAAAGACGAGACACGTGGAGACATGACGGGATGTCTGCATTTCCTCCACACAAGCCTGAATTCCTGAGTCACATTTATCAGAATGCGTATCAAAGAGGAGGAAGTGGAGAGAAAGAGCAACGGTGAAGGTGGCAAGACGTCAGAGAGGAAATGGAGTGAAATAGAGATTCATTCTCATTCGTCTGAACTAATTCACTACTCCCTCTCTCCTCAGGAAACCACACTCCAAACAACACAGCAGCGCCCACATCCTTTCTACCTCTAAACACACAACTGTGTACTTTGTGGGGGAATATCTGTGGCTCCGCAGATTCCAGAGATGAAGAAACCGGATCAAATGAGTTATCAAGCCAGTGAATTTTCTCCCAAGTGAACATAAAACTTCTATATTTCAAAGTGGGAAATACAAGTACATTCATTGACCCTCTTCTGTACATCTGGCACACAAAAAAAAGAAAGCATTCCTTTGAAAAGACATGACCACGGATATTCTTATCAGGCCATATTTTGATGCTCAAAATATACTGTACCATTTTTGTTTGTGTGTGTCTTTTATTGAACCACAAACAACATGGCGCCATTGTGAAGGAAGAGGCGGATAGCTCTGGCCGCGGGAGGTATTTTATAACAATACAAAGCGGGGAAACGGACAAAAAATAGAGTGTACGTACTGTATTTGAAGGCCTTCATTGTTTTCAGTTATTCCTGCAGCTCTATGAATGTAAATAGTGTTTTCGGCAACTCTAGGGTGGGCAGAACTACCAAGTGGTCATGTCAGACAAGGATACAATCCCTTCCCATTGAGTCTATACAAACATTTCATTTTTAAAATCATAGCCCTGAGAGAACACTTGCTATAGAATGCAGTACTGCTAAGAATATGATCATATAGTTAAAGCCTATAAATACTAAAGGTTTTTTTTTTTTAAATCTAAGAAGCATGGGAATGATTTTAGCAATGTTGACAATGACAAAGAATGTGCTTTTTTACAAGCTCATCTCTCATTTTCACATACTTTGACCCTAAAAAAAGCACTAGCCGCTCAAAAAACCACCAGCTCTTGCTGCGTGCTCACTCCTATCCCAACCACATAATGTTCTGTCTTTGTTGACAAGTACTTTTCACTGGTGGTCTTTTTTGTTGACACAAGCTTCACCCTGTCTTAAATTGTAAGTTAGGATTAAATAAGCAACATTAGCAGATTTGTTGTGCCACATTTAAAAAAAAGATTCTGTTCTGGTATCAAGTGTATTTGGCAAAGGTGTGGCTGTTGTGTTTGCCGCTTTTGGTTCCCAAAAGTCATTGCCAAAGTCCAGGACTATGGGATGGACTCATAAAAGAAGACAAACACAAGTGCATCTGTACTGCAAATTGGTTTGAATTAAATAAAAAAGCACACTTCACTCTAGGAAGAATTAAAAGTGAATGACATTTGTCAACTGTAAATACATTAACAAGTTTCAAGGCTTGCATTCATGCTGTTTTTATTAACGGCCACAGTAATTAATGAAAATTCTTCACACTTAACTTTAAGCCAGTGGCTTCAACACCCCTGAACAGTTAATAAAGTGACATTAAAGGTCTTTAAAAAATCTGAACTAATATGACTCTCTGCTTGCCACCTCGGAAGAAAAGCTCCTTTGCCCAGGTGTTTTAACAAGCGCTTAAAAGGGAAGTTGTATTTAGCCAACGTCATGCAGCCACAGTTTCATGGCATAGACGTGGTCAGTGTTTTCCTTCAGGTTATCTAAATTTGACCTTCAGGTGAATGTTTATAGCCTAAACAGATTTTGTATGGTAACAATAACAGACGTGTGAGGTGTGGAAAATGGATCCGAGTGCGAGGGTGTGCCTTATTTATGGGGAAGTGGTTCTCACTCACCTAGTCTCTGCAGCTCTCGGTTTTGGTTTATCTGTTGGCCACGCAACTCCCGGATCTGAGATTTGAAGTGTTCTTGTTCACAGTCTTGCTCTCTCCTCTGCAAAATGAAGCAGAGGTGAGTTGCGAGAAGTCAGTTCTTCTGAGAGACCTTAGCCATGCTTTGCCAGACAGAAAAGTATATACAAGTTTCATTTACCAGTTAGTGGCCATAAATACAACAACAACAACAAAATCCATGCTATAATCATTCAACAATGACCCAAAACTGTCTGATCAGTTGCCCAACTTTATTTGCTTTTCATGACCAACTGGTCATCAGAGCAGTCACAACATTAACTCCATAGAGTAGATCCTGTAGTAGAAATAATGCAGAGGACTAAAGAGCATGAGAGAAGTGGAAAAAAAATGTTCAGATAAAAGAAAAATACCCCACAGTGAGACAACGAGGGCAGACCTTGTGAAACTGAACAGGCCAATTGATTGCAACAATAAAACTCCTCCAAGTGCAGGCATGTTCAAAATTATAACTGTCTAACATGACTAACCAGATAAGGCAGCATTTGTGGTTGTTTAAATAGTGAGGGGCGCGGGTGGGGGTGGGGTGGGGGGGGGGGGGGTTGGGGGGAAGTAACAGAAGGTTTAGTAGGGGACTCTGAAACTTGCGACACAAATGATCCAGTAGTTAGAGTGGCCTGTGTTTTTATTTGTTGTCGTCTTTGAAGGAATCATTAACCTTGGGGTTTCGGATATGTATTTTAGCACTAACAGACTACCATAGTTGAGGCCTGGGACAGCCTTAAATAATGTTTATTGGCATGTTAGCCAACGTGAACTCAAAAGTCAGTTCGTGGAACTGTGATTTTAAGGGAGAAAATTGTAACCAGTCATCTGGCTCGGATTGAAATCTTTAAATGAGCACAGACAAATTCAGGACAGGATGTATTCAAAAGAAGCCTATGCTTGCTTGTGTTATGACAACCTGTTGTTCTGAAGTATAATTATTGGTCTGAAAAAAATGGATATAGTCTCATCCCAGGTCTTTCTGCAGAGGCCCAGATGTAAATTAGAATGTAATGTAAAAATAGAAAGTCAAAAGTTAGTACATTTGTTCAACTGTACAATATTTGCGTAATTATTCCCTCTCCGTTAAATGGAGTTGAGTGGGCGGATACAAAGCTCTATGTAAGCAGCTAATTGAATAATAATATGCAAGAACCTGTTTGTTTCCCAATACTCAAGTACACCAATATATGCTGGTGTTCTCGGGAAGTATGTTCTTGTCGAGGACACTAAAAGTACAGACTTGGCAAGAACATGCAGGAACGAGGGGTGCATAACACTTTGTTTGTTTGAATATTAGAGATGAGTATTTGAAATGAAAGCATAATCCATTAACAGCATTTTCATTAACACATCATTTTTAAAGTGTTTTAACAGTTTTCTTGTTATTTGAGTTATTTAGTACACAAACTTTGCTTGATTTGCTTCTCAAAAGTTAAAAAGAGAGGGAGTCCATCTAAAGATGTTGGTGGCTTGCCATTGACTGGCTTGTTTTGTCACAAAGGAACCTGGGACACACTGATCCAAGATAATACACAAGCCTTCTCTGTTTCCACATCTGCAAATTTCCACATCCAAGGACCAAAACGTTCTCAGTCCAATTAGAACAAGATACTGCCCCGCTTTAAAGGACATTTCATGAGCAAACAGGGACAAAACCACATATTGAGAAGGAGCCCTCCATCATAATCGCTAAAATCAAATCCACTTTTTTGAAGGAGACGTTTAACTTTCGCAGCTGTTACAACCAATTGCCCAACCGCATGAAGATCAAATTCTAACCCTCCTCACAGACTCATTTTAAGATACTTATAACACATTGGAAATGCAATCAATTATGCTTTTATAAGACTTAAAAATATAGGCTTAGATTTGGCAAAATCTTTGGGGAGATCCAAAAAAACAGCACCTGACGACAATTTATTTGAAATTTACTTAGTTGATTTACAATCAACCTTCACATAAAGAAAGAAAATGCTCTATAAAGACATTTCAATTTGTTGATGCAAGGAACTATGGAAATCTCTTATTCAGTGCGCAAACAACCAAAATAAATGATTATTATTTTAAGGCATGTGATCTGAAACTGAGCATTGAAGAATTGGCCAGACTCCGCGACTAAAAAGACCATCTTTTAGAACACAAGCCAGATGTGTGATAGTAGTATGTTGACTTGCACACCATGAGTAGTTTTTTGACATCATAAGCAGGATCAAAATACATGAAATAACTCGTGCGCATTGAGTTCAATTTGTGTGAAAGACTTATGAAAGAAGTGAAATGGAATTTTGTGGCCAAGTAAAATGGGGAAAGAAGATGCTTCCATGTCATTTTTTTCCATTTCACTTCCTCCACTTGTGGAAAAAAAAAATCTCAAGTGACTAAGCATATTGCCTTACTTCGAAATCCTTTCAAACTTTAAGACAATAGCCACTAGTGACTAAGGACGATAAGTTGACTGCAGTAAAGGGTTTAAATTCTGTGGAATGTGGTGCTTGAAGAGCTTGGAAGAACACTTTTTTGCCCCATTCAAGACAAACGACGAAGGCCATAACGGTTAAGGTTACATACAGAGGGTGTCTTCTTTTTAAATGGACCTACACAGGAGTCACAAGGGCAAATAATGGTGTTTGAGCTATAAACACAATTAGAGAGAAAGAGCATTTCCGCGCCTGCCTGTTCTTACCAGAAGCCGTGACGGCCATCAGTTCACAGCTTCCACTTAACCTCTGAGAACAGAGAGGGGAAAAAAAGCAGAGTAAACCTGCTGCTCGCCAATATGCTGTTATTAGCGGCGTCGAACCGGATCAGACGGCGGAGACCAAAAGAGTCAACTGTGACACCGACCCTGTACCCAGCCACTTTAAAGACCTCATTCTAAACTGGCCGCAGAAGCATGTTTGTGTTAAGACTATAATTACAAAAGCTCATAGCCCTGACCACAAATATGAGGACTGTCCTCTTGTGTGACCACAGCAAGGCGTAGGCCATCTGTAGTCTTCTGATCTAACATTTTAACAAGAGCGCAGTCCAAAAGGAGAATGTTACCTTTCCCACCATGTGCTTTGCAGGCATATGGATTAATAAACTAGACTTGAGTGCTCTCCATTGCTAAGGAATTTGCATTCATGCCACCATGTGGAAAGGACTCCAAACCTGGTGGCTTTTCCATGAGTGGCTCCACATACTCGGCCAACCTCCAAAGTCAAAGCTACAGTAGCAATCATGTCTGCATCAGTCTGGGATGATGAAACCCGCAAAGAAAATTCATTCCGATTACTTTTTTTTGGGGGGGGGGTTGCGTTTTATTACGGAGCATGTTTTATGACGAGTTCATGTAACAAGAGGTTCCTAACTTTGATAAGAAAACACAAAGACATACAATCATAAAAATCAGATCAAATAGATTTTACGAGGACTATGACGATGGTTCTTGATTCTTGGCCTCGTAAAAAAAGCAGAAATTAATTTATATTGATACAAATAAAAACAATTACCTCAAAATGACACAAGAGCTGTAATTGTTTAGTTGACATTTTTGAATGAGAATATATCTGCCTTCTCTCAATCTTTTGAAGCATTCTAAAGGATTACACTTCAACTTCAAAATGATAGATAAACCCTTAGTACTTAAAAAGGGTTTGAATGAGTTGACATGAAATGCTTCAACAACAGAAACATCCTTTACACGTCTTAAATATTTTGCTATTCACTCAATTCCAGCTAAAAGACAAACATTTACAAATAATAGTGCGTCTTCACTTTAAATCTCACCAACTTTTCCTTCATTTAAGGACCCCTTGGTTCAGAGCACCTGTCTTGTACGGGCAGGCAAACCCATCAAGACGATGATTAGCAGTGTGTTTCTAGGAAGACGACTTGACCTCATGCATCAAAAAGGTTTCATCAATTCTAGTGAAGTTGCCAGTAAAGTTAAATAAAATTGTTCACAAACCTTTAACACAACCAGATGGGTGAAAATGTTCCATTCTTCTTCAGTCAAATCATAGGGGGAAAAATATATATATATAACTGTACTATGTGGAAAGATAGTTGTCTTTTCAGCGAGCGCCACAGGGATGGAAAACGGGGGTGACGAGGCTAGACTGTGAAGCACTTGGCGTGAGGAACATCTGGAGGAAAAGTAGACTGACATTTACCTCTTAAGCGACCGCCTCCCATTCGCTCTCTCTCTCTCTTTCTCTCGCTCTTTTAACTCTCTGGAGTCAGGACGCCGTTTCCCTCATTACACATAGACGCTGCCATGTGCACAAACATGTAAACTCCACACATACACACACACACACACACACCACATAGTACAAACAAGCCACTCCCTTGATTTCCTCTACCTCCCCTTCTGTCTCCACAGGGATCTAACACCCCCCAACACACACAAACTTAAGTTAATAGGTTGGCTGGTTGACACATTAACTTCTGACGCTACCTTTGTTTTAACCTTGCTTTCTCCTAGAAGTTTCATTCCTGCAAAGCGCACGCAAAATGACATTTATAGTTATAATAGATCTTTATTTTAGGGTTCCCTTTGGCGACAATGCCATATTATTTAGGTTAAATAGGGGAAAACAAAATAACAGCTCTTTAAACGATCTAGTGTATAAAACTACTTTCCATGAATGTGAATAATTTTGGCACCTCTGGTGCTGACTTAAGCCTTTTGCGCCAATTTCTTAGTGCTATGAAGGTATAATTACGTTTAAATATGCTATCACCAAGTGGACTTTTTAGCAGCCAAGGAATATTTTACTGTCCGCCATTTAAAACTGTTATTAATGTCTAATGGTTTTTGGCTACCTCATGCGTTAATGCTCTAACCGAGCCTACATACTTTCCAGCTAAAGTTTCATCTCCAGTCGATGTTAGTTTTGATGCTTGTGGCATGCATTCTGGATGGTGCGTGTGTGTGTGTGTGTGTGTGTGTGTGTGTGTGTGTGTGTGTGTGTGTGTGTGTTTGGGTATTTGCGTAGGTGTGTGGATGCTGTGCTGTTGGAGGCCTATCTCAGATGTTCATCTGCCACTGTACAATCGCATGCAGCTCAAAGGAGATCCGCTACTGTGATGTGCCTGGAAGGAGCCCCGCTGCTGTTTCTGTTGTTGCTTTTGGACACGTAGACGTCCCAGTGCCAAGACTAAGCTGCTACAACTCAGCTGGTGGGCTGTCTGCCTCTCTCTATCTCTCTCTCCAAGTCTTCAGCCATTCCCTTAGACACATCCAACCTCCCATGACTCATCATGACCTCCCACCTCTACGGCACTCAGCTGTCTGTCAGGATGTGAAGCCCAAAAACTTGAATGCTCCAACATCCTGTGACGCCAGCCTGCTGTCATGGTTTCCTAATCTGAGTAGAGCACAACGGTGGCCACCTACATTTAAAGTTTTTGTGGCTTCCAGAGGAAATGGCGTGAAAAAAAGTTGATCAAACGCACTAGATACCATCTGGCTCCGGTGAGGTGGTCACATTAGCCTCACTAAACAATCATATCATTCACTTAATCTCGGCTTTTACTGAACTGTAAACACACCTACTGTTGTCCACTAGAGGGCTAGTCAGCCATGAGAATGAGCATCTTAAATGATTACAACCTTTCCAGTAAGAAAGTAATGCCGTGTATATCTGGACAAAAAGACTCTAATAAAACTCAATACAAAGAAAAGTTAAACCCTGACATTATCCACCTGGTCACAATGTGAGATACATGAGGGTTGAATTGATCATTGCACCCAATACGTGCCTTGGTACCCGCAAATAAGCCAGTGCTCAATTCCTAAATAGAACCCATCACGAGACATGGAATTCTGATTTGTATGGTGCACGAGCGTTTTATGATCATACAATAGAAAGATTTTCTGTACTTACCACAGATCCCTTGAAAATTTGAGGCTCTAGACTATCTGTCTCCAGGCCGCGACCGGAGGTTTTAGCCCTCTCCGCTGTCACTAAAAGATACACACGAAAAAAAAAAAAACTAAAAAAATGCGCTCACATAAAAAGTGTGAGACAGTAGGAGGACAGATTGCGCACTTGTGTGGTTGAGATACAGAACGGCATGAGCATTACGCACAGTAGACTAGACAGCATGAAAGAATGGCAGGAATCCACTATCTGAATGGGGATCAAACGTGCCGCATAGACACCATGGTGGCCTTTTCACTCATTTTTTTTTCAGGCGCATCATGTCAATCATGGGACTATTTTTTTTTTATACATTACTCATGTCATGCAACTGACCTTGTTGTTGCTCTTCTCGGATTTGTCGAATTGCTTGTCTAATCAGCTTCCTCTCTTCGTATTCGGCAGCAGCACGTAACTACGAGCACATACAATATCAACAATGGTCCAGCCATGCCGTTGCTGGTTTTGCCACAACTTCTTTTAGTCATCGATTTATTAGTCCAAAAACAATCTTGCGATATAAAAAAAGTATTCGGGATGAATCACTTTAGTTGGCTATCACTAACAAAATTTCACTCTATTTTGATACTCACCATCTTAGTGAGTTCATCGACATCTCTGATTGCTTTTAGTTTGTGGGATAGGACATCCAAAGCCTCGCTAGCGTCGGATCTAGAAAATAAATCGTGCGATTATAAAACGGACATCACCAACACAATATTATATTTTTAAAAAACATCTCATCCTTTTTGATTTGGAACTTATCTTTTTCATCTTTAGCATCCACTACTCATTCACTATTCGAGTTGTAAAAAAGTACTCAATTTTTAAATCAAAAGAACTTTTCTGCGGCCTCCCCAACCTCCCAAGAGTTTATCTTGCAATCCGATTGGCAGAGAAATCCAGATTTTTTAAAATCTTTCCAGGTCAAACCGGATTTTATGGTACTTATTCTTAATGAAGCAATTTGGCCCGACTAGTGAGGTTTCAAGGATTTTAAATTGCAGAGTCAATGCTAGATAAATTGAATCGTCTCGAATGAAGCACACACATTTTCCTCAAAGAAAGCCACTTGTGATTGGATTGCAGATAGGCTCATGAAAAATATTATTTGAGCCTTTAAAAACTTGAAGTCTACAGTTTTTCATATGATTTTAGATGAAAAATAATGAATGGACAGAAATTTAAGAAAGAGATGAATATTCAAACGCCTCGACTAAATCTACTTAAGAGAAATAAAACAAAAGCACTAATAAAAGTTCTCACACAAAAACACTTTTCTATCTGACTCCCAGTTTAAATGCTGACTGGTAATTAGATTTTAAGATGATCTCTAAAATGGGCCTACTTAATGTGAAAAGCTATGATGGAAAATGGAAAGTCTTTTGTGGTTGCCATTCGCAACGTACTGACATCACATTTCCAGAGTTTTCCTATTCGTGTCTTGAGGAATGCTGCTTTCTTTGTACTGTATATCCATTTCACCTGGATTGCTTTGTAATTAAGACATTCTGCTTCAATGTGTTTATGCCTGCGGTCTCACCTGTGCTGGTTTTCCTTGTCCTCCTGCTGTTTGAGTCGTGTGTGGCGAAACCTCTTGCTGGCCAGTGCGGCCTCCATGTCCTCGATCTCCCTGCTCCTCAACTCGCGAATGGCTGAACGGATGAGGCGTCTCTCGTCCAGATCCACGGTTCCATCCAACTGTATGCGGACCGCAAAAGGACAAACAGAGAATGACTGAGGTGCAGACGTAGCGAGGCATCACGATTTCAAGCATTTATGCTCATATACACTCATTCAGCGGTTCTCAAAGTGTGGTACGAGAACCACCAGTGGAATGTGGACAACCTCTAGCGGCACAAAAAAGACTGATGGTATTCAACGTTAAAATTATTAGTTTTTTTAAAACCACTACGGGCAGGGACTTTGTCAAATACAGTTATATTCAGCTTAAGCAACAAAGATTTACATTCAGAGGCGGCCCGGTGGAACGAGTGGTTAGAGCGTCGGCCTCACAGCTCTAGGGTCCTGGGTTCAAATCCAGGTCGGTTCACCTGTGTGGAGTTTGCAGGTAATCCCCGTACACTGGTTTCCTCCCGCATTCCAAAAACATGCTTGGTAGGCTGATTGGACAAAAATTGGCCCTAGGTATGGGTGCGAGTGTGCATGGTTGTCCGTCCCCTTGTGCCCTGCGATCGGCTGGCCACCGATTCACGGTGTCCCCCGCCTATGGACCGAAGTCAGCTAGGATAAGCTCCAGCACACCCCGCGACCCTAATGAGAATAGAACAGCTCAGAAACTGAGATGAGATGTTCAATGTTTCAGAAAAGTTCAATTTCAAATATATAGGAACAACCTTTAAAATAAATTTTATTCAACCTTTACGAAAGTTATAACCTCAATAAGAGGTGTTAATGATCAAAGTGTGACGTCATTATGGTGGTACTTGGAAAGCTGAGCGCTTTCTGAGGTAGCACTTTATGGATAATGAGGTTCTGCTTAGCATACATGCAAGTGCTCCAAAATGAACTGTATCAAAAGCGCACATGCATACAGCGAGGGGGTCGAAGAGGCCGTGTGCTGTCACATGAAAAACAGACATCTCTTTTGGCAGTCAGTGGTAGCCTGTCAACACACGCAGAGGTGAATGTTAAAAGAATGGTTGATACCCCTCGAGCTCAGCTGCTCTGTTTAAGGTTTCCTGCTGCTCGTGTCCAGGATGTACCTCGGAGAAACGCCAGGGTTCTCCCTTCATACCAATGTACTTAGTAGATGGGGTTGTTAGCTCAAGCCACACACTATGACAACTCCAATGTGGGGGTTGACGTGTTGCCTCCCTGAATGCAGAGTCAGAGGAGGAGGGATCTCACTAAGGATGATGAGTGGGTTTTGAGGTCTCGCTGTGGTTTGACAAAAATATGCAATAGCATAGCAGACTTTCGTGTGCTGTCATTTGTGGCAATTTAGAGTTCTGAAGCAACAAGTGAACACGTTCAAAAAAGAAAGAAAGAGTTATCAGCATTGTGCTACAATGACGAGGAGGAAGAGGAGGAGGATAAAAAGGGGAATGAAGCTGATCTGGACTTTGCCTAAAAATGGGCAGAGGAGGACTGGGTGGGAAAGGGGACAGGTCATTCCTCACATTCCTGCTGACTCACAAGGAAAGAGGTGGTAGTGGATTCTGGAACTGGGGTCAGGTTGCTTTTCATTTAAACAGAAAGCAAATGGCGAGAGAAGACAAGGTTTGACAGCATGTTCCTGTCGCACATTTTATCCAACGTGGCACCTCGTACTGTTTATCTAACTTTTCAACATTTTACCCTCATCCCATCCTTCCCATTTATAAATCTCGGTGAAAGACACCGCACTAAGGAAATATTTTGCACGTGTGAGTATGTGTGCAATACCCGAGAGAACAGACTGCAGACAATGGTGGACAATAGTCTGTCATCATAACAAAACTAGCATGTGTGAGGTAGAAGTGCGCCACACGGCATCCAGTCATGTAATAGAACGAAAAGTAAGATAGTAAGAGATAGAAAAGACTTGGCTAAATGTTCACAGGGATTCCAAAGGATTTTCATCACAGCCCAAAACCATAGAAATGATACAATATTGACATTGGTTTAGATTTCTGGGTTCTGTTTAGATTCAGTACAATGGTGGGACAAATTGCTTA
This sequence comes from Stigmatopora argus, assembly GCF_051989625.1. Taxonomy (NCBI): domain Eukaryota; kingdom Metazoa; phylum Chordata; class Actinopteri; order Syngnathiformes; family Syngnathidae; genus Stigmatopora; species Stigmatopora argus. Next base: position 8,453,728 of record NC_135391.1, on the reverse strand, counting down.
TCTGATGCAGAGATGCATTTTTATAGAAGAATGAAGACCATTAAAGTTAATGCTTTTGCAAAACCAAGAGGGGAGCTTGTTTCAATTCAGCAGATTTGGCTTGCCACAAAAAGTGACGGAGGGCCAGCTGCGGTTCACAGGCCTCTAGCTTAACATCCGTGTGTTTATCCATTTGGTAAATACAATATACATTGAAGTTGCAAACCATTCTAACGGGCAAACCGCAAACACTCGGCTGCAACCAATCCAAATGAACTCAACCTAAAGTCCGTCCCCTCATTGGCACGTTTAAACGTCAACTTCACTTCAGGTGCCGGTATTTGAATTTTGATGATTAGAAAGAGCCTCCATTTCATTAGTAGACTGAAATGCAGTCTACTAACGGAATGGAGTCTTTCTAGTCATCAAAATTCAAATATCGGCACCTGAAGTGAAGTTGACGTTTAAATGAGCCAATGAGGGGACGGACTTTGGGTTGAGTTCATTTGGATTGGTCGCAGCATTTACAGTTGATGCACTATTGACCTGGAACAAAGCCAAAATATGCTATATTATTTCCTTGAGCAATGATTAACCATGACGGGTCCAAATAAAACACCTCAGACAGGAGCACGTGCCAACAGAAACAAGAGTAGGCATTAAAGAAACGCAGCGGGAAATAAGTTGCAGGCGTAGAGTTCAGATGAAATAGCCTTTACACAGAGTGGCCCAAGTGTTTCAAAGAAAATGAGAGGAACATTCTGCTTATATGGCTACAACGCCTTAATGCCGGTTACCAAACCTGAAGGCAATTTCCAAACTGAAACACTAAAACTCTAATAAGTACTGTCGGTATGCATGAACAAGTCATTCAGAGAATGAACATAAGAGCAGCCGTTACACACAAACAGAACGGCCTTTCACACCTCGTCACTTTCCAGCAGACATGTGACTCAGACTTTTTACTCTAGTAGTCACATACAGTCCACACAAACACAGGGATGTGAGCTACTGAAAAAGATCAGCTGTCAGCCCTTTCAGCACCGAATGAGCCTCGTCTTGAAACAGTTCGACGTGGAGCTACCTGGCGATTCTTGCCAACCCGTTGACCTTACTCAGTGGGAGTCATTAGAGCAGATAGAACGTTTGCAAATAAACGGTGGTGTGGTGTTTGACTGACAAGGGACGAGGCAAACTGAGACAGCGATTGCAGATTTTGCAGACAAATTACAAGTCCTGCTTAGAATAAACCGCGGGAGGAATCATCTAACTTCTGTAGTCGAACTAATGCTGGCACGTTGCAACATCTTTAACTCTCTAACTGAGCAGCTCAGTCAATCAATGTCAATTAAGGGCCATTTGTGGTTTACTATAATTCCATCCATCTGGCGAAAAGTTCCCGCTCGCAACCTTTTGGACTCATCTGCACTCTAGGCCACAGAGTGAACTGGATTTCAACATTTGCAAGGTCAGTTTAGCTTACAGAGCCAAAATGTAAAATGTGGTCAAATGTGGCAGATGCTCCAAGTTCCCCAAGAAGACAAAATACACAAAACGTACGATTATGTGGGCCCACGATGTACGTTCTAACGACTACCTGTCGCCACAAGGGCGGAAAGAACAGAAAAAGAAACAGACCACTTAGTTCAATTACTGTACAAATAGAAAGCAAGTGCTTTACCAGCTGGGCTTTGTCTAAAATGGCACCCCTCACATCTACACCTTTCATTATTCAATGACTAGCCTCTGCTAAATAGGGATTATGTTTCTGTTTTGTGGGTTTATGCAAACAAAATATACAGAGAGAGTTTGATAGAAATTGGTGGATAGATGTAGCCAGAAGCAGGAGATAATGTAAGCCTTTCCATTAGTTTGGCAAACATATATATGTCTGCAGAAATCTTTAGAGCAATGTACCTATACTTCGAAATTAATAAACCTCATGAAATAGTACCATTTGGATTTCGAAAAAAAGAAATTGGCGATGAAAGCAGCTCTAAATTTTCACAAAAATAATCTTTGTGAGGGTTATTTTCTAAGTTTACTCATGAGCAGTACATATGAGCGATAGAAAACATGACTAGAAAGTAAAAAATAAGAGGTCGTGTAGAGAGGTACGTACTGTATGTCTCTGGCTTTGCTGCTCAGTGTATTTGACTGAGTCAACAAAATGTAGATAATAATACTATGCGGAGAAGAACGCAATGTAGGGAAAGTTGAAATGTCAGCATTTTAATTTTGTTAGTGCAGAATCCACACATTTTTAATGTAACCTTGTGGGAGCCCTGTCCACACAATTAAAAGTAAGCAGCTCATTGTCTTGGTCTCTTATGCATTATAAATTTCTCCACCACAACAAGAAGGTACTTTCAGCATGCAAATCACACACTCACATTCCAGGTGTAAGGTAAAGAAACCTCTACTAAAGGGCAGACTGGATGTGTCAACACCCTCGAGGTCAACTCTGGTAGACCTTTTGACTCCCCGTGTGCGAACATATAAAGTTCTTGTTTGTTTGCAACACCACCTTCACTCATTAATTTGTGAAATATGATGCAATAAAAATCATCCAGGTGTGTGAGTCTGGTGTGTAGGGCAAGAATTGAGTCCTGGAATAATCATTTCCAGAACAGGCTGAGGTTAGAGTGCATCCAGACAGCAGATGGGATCAGAGAGCTTTTAGCTTTCAGCTTTCTAGTGTCAAGACTTGGAGTCTTGCCTTATAAGGACACACACCACTTGGAGCAAATGGGTTACTGGCTACCCCTGTGGAAGCTGTCTGATTGGGGTCACTAAAATAAGATCAATTAAGAATAAATCCAAAAATGACTACAAAACAAATGACATTCATTTGCGTATCATTTCTCTCAAGGCAGGCCCAACCCCGACACCAGTATTTTTTTTCCCCTAAATAACCCAGTGAAACAATCCTCGAAGCGAGAAGGCAAGTACACACCCAGTAAAAAATGGGAAAGTCAGGAGATACTAAAGCCCCGAAAGGCAATCTGTTGTATTAAAACAGGGCGATTGGTCACCTCACAGCTGGAAGATTACCAAAAAAATGAACGAGATTCAAGGCTGAACAATACGATAGAGCAGCACCTATTGGGCCTGCATTGTGTGGAAACAAGACTGAACATGGACCACCTACTAATCAAACATGAAGCAAAAGCTTAATCTACACGCTGAAACGTGCTTGCTTTGAATGAAGCTGCACATATAGGAAAGCTAAAAGCGCAAGTATAACGACAATAGGGCCACGCACTATTACTGCAGGGGCCCTAACTAGAAGTTAGGACAGACAGCGACATGGGAAAACACTGTCCCCCTTTCCAGTCCACAGAGCAGAAACAAAGAGGGTCTACATGTGGAATGCGTGGAACCTCGTGGGGGGGTTACAGGGCATAGATGACATTCTATAGAACATGAATGGGTTAATACTCAAATAAACAATTTCATCTTCTGTTAACGTGGCCAATTGTTTTTATGCTTTATTAAACTATGGTACAATTAAGTCCCTAAACGTACAAGTTTGACTAAATGAACAATAATTAAGCAAAGGGTTCCAAAGTAGGTTTTGCCTAATAAGAAACTGACATTGTGTTCCCAAATGGTCCATTTCATTTAAGGCCAAGATAGTCTGATTAAAAATGAATAAGATACCATAACAAACAGATAAGGCAAAAATACTACTATTCTATTATTAACACCTGGTTGGATTCAATTGTGCTTAACAAATCAATGTTTTGATCAAGATCAATTCATTGTTACGCCCCTAGGTCTAGTAAATAAGTTTTTGCTTATTTAAAAAGAATATCGACGCAGCTCTTAATCATTGAGGGGAAAAAAGATCAATAGAAAACATGCACGAACCAGAAAGATTGTTTCTCTGGCTAAATTGCTAAAAACTTAAATGATACAGAATTGCTTGCATGGGTGGATAAGAAGAGGAGACGTTAGTATCATTTTAAGAGTTTTGCTGAAGACCAGGAAGGAGGCTGCATTGTACTTCCAGATAAGATACCATTTTCTTGAGTGGTCACCACATGGGAGCTGCTGCTTCTTGTCATAGAAAGACTTTGTTCATCAAAATACACGAATGATTGCTATTCTCAGCAGCAAGTGCATAAATCCAAATTAGAGACATGCTGACCCATGTTTAATAAGAACAACCACTAAAAAAACTTGCACAACTGAGCAGATGAGCGAACAAGATATCTCTAGAAGCTCTCAGGATTAGCAAGGGTGAAGTGGAAAATCAAAACATCAACATCCTTTTGATGACTACTGCAAGATGTGAGGAAATGAGTCTTTCCTCAGAGATTTCTTGAAACCCATATTTATCTCTCTCCACAACATGTTCTCTCCTATTTTATTCCCCAAATCCCAAATAGGATATTTAATCCATAAATAAAAGAGTTTCGGTATTTGAGAGTCCTTTTTAAGCTATATTCAATCAAATCAACTACAAAGAAGATATTTCATGTTGAAACTTGTTTATTTTTGGAGAAATAAGACATAATCAGACAGAATGTTTGGCCTCAAGGGTTTTTTACCTGAAACTGTGGTCATAGTTGTGAGAACAGAATTTGACTTAATGTGACTTCGCCTAAATGCAGTAACAAAAACACTGCTTGTTATTTTGCCTGTACTTTTTAGCTGAGTAATTTAGATGGGTTGTTTTTTTAAGAACTTCCACAAAAAACAACCCATAAAATACAATTAAAAAAATAAAATAAAACCGACAAATGACACTTGTTGTAATATTTAGGATACAATGTGGATCACAAAAAACTTATTTTAGAACATTACTCGACCCTATAGAATGAGAACAGTATGTGCTTTTAGTCAAACTTGTAATTCACTTATTATAACAATGCAATCACATTACCAGACTAACAAGACCAATGTGCATCACTGGGACATTTATTTGGTCAGTGGTGTGTTTAACTGCCTCATTATTTCACGAGGGAACAATGAAAAACATTAGAATACAAACACAATACAAAACAAATGTCCTCTTAAATTGTGGAAAGCGAGCTGAACTTTTAGTCAACTCTAGATTGAGAGGAAACGCTAAAGTATAGATGGGGGGAAAGTTGCATTGTTTTAGTGCAATAAACTCCAAGCCTCAAAACTAAATATAGGCTTTGAGGCTTAAACAGTAGAAACGCAACTAAATATGGACATTCACAAAAAGTGGTTTCCTGTTTAATCCAATAAACTCAATGACTTTTTTATCTGTGTGCTGCATATTTAGATGTCAAACTTTTCTTGTTCTGGACTGTCACTGCAGCGGTGAAGATAACTTGTTTCCTTTCAAGGGAAGAAAATGTCTTCACTGTCACTATTCTGCACATTTTAAAGTTCACGCAGTAAAGACGTTACACTGTTTATGTATTGTTAATAGGTGAGAAATGATGGAAGGTTTACAGAACAAAATAAGTACTCTTACACGCTAAAATATATTTTGCCTGCATGACACTTCTATAACTAACTTTTGTTTATAAACATTGAGGCTGTTTTTCCACATACCGTTTGAAATAACATTTTCAAAAGGCTCACTTTCTAAGAGTATTAAATTGGCAAAACATATCTTTAGAAAAAAGATATTGGCTCAGAAGCAAAGAAATGAACACTATAGATCACAAGTGTCAAAGTGGCGGCCCGGGGGCCAAATCTGGCCCGCCGCATCATTTTGTATGGCCCGGGAAAGTATATCATGAGTGCCGACTTTCTGTTTTAGGATCAAATTAAAATGGAGTATAGATGTATATTAAATTTCCTGATTTTTACCCTTTTAAATCAATAATTGTAATTTTTTAATGATTTTTTTCTGTTTTTAGTTCAAAAATCATTTTGTAAAATCTAAAAATATATATAAAAAACAAAAAAACTTTTTTAGATCTTTAAAAAAATGAATATTTTCATTGATTATCAACTGGGTAACAGTGTTGTCAAAAGAATTCATTTATGGTACTTTAAAAGTGGTAAAATTACCCCCCCAAAAAATCACATCTCATTTTCACATTTTTACTCTTAAATTTTGAGTATGGCTCTCAAGGAATAAAATTTGAAAATAGGAATTGTTTATGGCTCTCTGTGTCAAAAAGGTTCCCGACCCCTGCTATAGATTAACAAAACAGGTCACATTAATAAAAAAAAATAAAAAAAATTAAAAAAAGAGACCACCCTCCACACGTATGAGCCGTTATCTCATTCAGAAATACAGTATAATTAGTTTTTTTTCTCAAATGTACTTCAAAATAATTGTGAGTATATTGAGACCAATTTATGGAAGCATCAATAAAGTTCCTTATTGTTGTTTCCATGCAGCCTGTTATATAATGCAATGCAATTTGGCTGATTTATGGCTCCCTACTGACCAGGCTGACATTTTTCAACAGGTCTCTTGGGGGGGGGGAGCAGAGACCTGACAAGTATGTTCATTCTTCCACCGTTACTGTGACTGCTGAAAGCACACAAGTGGGGGGACGGGGGTCATAAAATGAAGGCCAGAAAGGTCCTGTGTATCATGGCACAACATCTTGAAAATTATGGATGCTTCTCGATCACCAGGGAGAAAGGACGCTCACACAACTGGCAGGGACGATTGCAAATCAATGTGCCAGACATTCGCTATGGGAGAACGACCGGGTAGGCGCTTTGCAAAGAAATGCCCCCAAGATGCAGGTCACGTCTCTCTCAAAAGGACTGTCTTAATAACAAGCAGGAAAGCGTCAATCTTCATTCCTGTGGTGTCGTAAGGCAGGTTTGGAGAGGTCATGAAAAGGAGTGTGGAGCACCTGCCAGGTGTCACAAACACTAGAGCACCTGCTCGTCCTACAGGTTTGACTTACTAGTTAGTATTCAAAAATGCATGTACCTATTGATCGTTTGCGCTGTCCAAGTGACAAAACCACACAAATCATTTTTCCTTACGTTTTGGTCTGTTGTCAACATTAAGATTTTTCGAAAATTGTGAGCACTTGGAGAACTGTAAGAAAATTAAAATCAAAAACATTATTCAGTATTGGAGTAAGAAGGGAAAAGCCACTTCTGATGAGATCAACGTGGTGAGGGATCACCTAAAATAAGCAAGTTTTCAACGACAAAAATCAATTTTTGCAACAATTGGTCCTTTGAAATGTGCCTAACCACCAATAAATATAGTTGCGGAGTTATATTATTTCTTTAACGACTTGGGTAATGCTTTTCAAACTGCACTAGCACTTCTGCTCTAATTCTGCCAACCAGACAGATGACCACACATGCTGTGCCACTGTGGCACAAAATGGGCCACCAACTGGTTCTTTTTTGGTGGATATTCAAATAATTGTGGCTGCTGAGCAAAAAGAAAAAATGTTGGTTGCCTGGTTGCCATGGAGGGGATTAGATGCGCAAAATAAAAGGCAACCAGTGCTCTGAATAGATGAGTGACGATGGGATTAGCGGCTTTAGAGAGGCCGCCATATGACCTTCTGACCGCTTACTTCATCAAGTACAGCGCAGGCTGAAAGCGTGCGCTCATTAAAAGCTGCTCTGTAAAGAACATTGATCAGTTTCCCCGAACTAGGTTGAGATTGAAGTCTAAAAATTCCTATTCATATTCCTATTGACCTTTCCAATGAATTGGACTGCTACTAATGTTTTTCCAATGTCTGCACATTTTTACTATACTACCAGTGTTGTGTGAATGTACCGTGAGCCACGTTGAAAAGGCATAAAAGTCCCATGAGGCCATCGCGAGTGGAAAATGCAGACTCTTCTGTCACCACACACATGTTCAGTAAGAATGTGGGATCTTGCTGACCCACAATTGAGGGAGCGGAACCTCACTCGCTGATTTTGACTATTTTTCTAATCGTGAATATTAAATTAGACCCATATATGGATCCTCATAATTCCATGCCCATTCATTTCCCTGACTATTTACTCAAATCATGGTCGCAGGTAATAGTAACCCGTGACACCTGATGTCGGGAAAAAAATTAGACGACACCCAGTCAATCACAGGACACACAGAAACAGAAAACCATTGAATTTCACACAGTCGCTGAGCTGGAACTGAACCCTGTACATGGAAGTCAAGGGATTAAACCACCATCGGGGACTAGGGAGCTGATTCTCCCAGCTAAAATCTCTGGTGAGAACATTGAAGTTCATCCTTATTACTCCCACAGTTCTACCCTTCTGACTTTTAAAAATAAACTCACAAACTGACTGATCAAAGCACACTGGTCTTTAATTACAGCTAAAATACAGAAAAAAGGGGGGGGGTTGGGGGTGTATGGTAAAGACAGTCACTCCAGTGACTTATGAGCATCTTGGCAAGATGATTACAGTTTGGAAAAATAACAGATAAGTTAGAAAGGTCAGCAGGACATTACTTTTTTTTCGTCTTTGTCTCAGAGTAAACAAGCCTTTTCACGTCATGTTCAGTGAGACTTAAACAGAGACATATTTCAAAAGAGCCCTTGTGAGACAAATACCTTATCTGGAGGTAAAAAAAAAAAGAAATACAGGCATGCACAGCAACAGCTATCTTTTGACAGGTTAAAGTCACAACCTAACACTTGGTTGTCGACTCTTGGTACTCTTGTGCACTGTGGCCCAATACAATCGAATCAGATACCGCTAGACCGTAATCCCACATGGAAACATTTTTAAATTTTAACTAGCTTTCCTCATTTCAACATGCAGTTTTCTTGCAAGCAAGCATGTTGCAGTTATATAGCACCCACCACACACACTGAAAAGAGACTGCATTTAATTGCCTGAATCAGTGTTTACACTTTTTTTCTTGACATTCAGCAAACAAGTGGGTAATTAATACTTGGTTTTAATTGTTCTATTTTTTTCTTGGGGTGGGGGGTGGCTGCTGGTTGTTGTAGGCTGGTTTACAATGTGCAGGTCAAATGAATAACTTTCAACTTATTTCAACATTTCCTTCAATATAACGTCTGCCTCGAACCCAGTGTTTGATTAAATGTTTCACCCTTAATATGGAATCCACCAAATCTGTCCAAGAATGACAAAGACACTATCAATGTTCACTAATTTGAAGTGAATTCAAGTGTATTTGTATTGTAAGTATTTTCAGTAGAGCATTTTACATAATTGTAATAATTCACTTTACACACATCTGGTCATTTTAGTTTTTTTTTTTTTTTAAACGCTCACGGTTGAGGGAAAAAATATCAAAGTGTAGAATAAAGAATTGTTGATTACACTATTAGACAAAATGGTTTAAATTCTAACAAATCATAGGTCAACAGGTACCAGAATCCCAGAAGAAATTGTATTTCGGCCTCAGGTGTCGAATGAAGGTGCGCATAAATCTTTGTGAAGGTGGAACTTACTTCCGTAATTAATATAATGACTATATATTGTGTGCGATGGTATGGAAATAACATTTGGTAAATGTCAGTAATCGAACATGAAACAGTTACAGTGAGTTAATTAATTTTCAGATGTATGATTTGCAAATGTTGTATAATGACAGGAGGTGTGGATTAAGGCAAATGAATCAGTCTGCCTTAGAAATATTTGACTTGTGCTTCATGTGTCATTCCAAAAATCCTGTTGCACATTTTTCTGCTACAGGATATAGTTGAGACATGACTCAGAATGTGAAAGACACTATCAATACTGATTCATGACAATGTGTCTGGACAGAAACAGTGCACAACAGCAACTTAATGTATTTAGAATGATTTTAAAAAAATGATCAAAAAATAAATAAAGACAACTCAATTTAAACATGAAGGATCTAGAACAACTGTACTGTATTTTCTAGACTAAAACATTATCAAATTTTACATATGCAGTAGGTTGGAGATACGGTTCTCACATCTGCCCCGCAGTTCTGAGGTTCAAGGTTTGAATCTCAAAGGCAGCTTCTTCCCACATTTTAAAACATCCAATTTAGGTCAAATGAAAATGATTCAGTTCTCATCAGAATGAGTGTATATTTTGTCTAAAATGGTCCAGCATTAAATGGGAGACCAGTAGATAGACTCAAGATGACCCGCAACCCAAATTGAAAAAGGCACTATAGAAAATAGATGGCTGGATGTCAAATCAATTTGACATTCATTTTTTTTCAAGGTGTTGGGGGGGAAAAATAGCACTACTAAGGTTGATTATAATAATAATTAACAGTCTTTTGTAAGGTTGGTGAGAGAATGGAATGTGATGATGTGACTTGGCATAAATACACATTGACCTACTAAATAATGACATTTACACTTGAGAACATAATAAGATACAATAAGGTAATTAGGTAAAGAAACAAACGTAGCCAGAAATGTGCTTGAAAAGATAATTGACTGCAAATGACTCATTAAACTAAACCAGCGACAAATTAAAAAGGCACAGCAATTCAGAGCGATTCCACTAGATGGCAGAAGGTGCAATTAACCTGAATAGCTATACTTTTAGTGAATTATTTTTTTGATTTGGTCAGATGCACTAAGCTTTTAAGCCTCATGAAAGTAAAATGTGTGCCGTATTTCATGTCAAGTTGTTGAATAATAAATACAAAACGATGTCGCCAAGTGTGCTGGCGTTGTGTACAGATGCTGTGATTAACAAGTTAGTATATACGTACTTACGATGAATCCTCGGGTATAATAGTACTCACCAAAGCTCGGAGAGAAGACTCATCCAAGGTGGCGTAACTTTCTTGTGACATTTTGAAAATGTTGTCTCTTGATGACACTCAGGTGTCAAGCCGAACTGTCAGAATTGAGTCTGGAGACTTCTTGACTTCTTGACGCCGTCGTACCACCTGCTCGACTTTGCAGCACAAGTGTCGTTTTCCTCTATTTTTTTTCCGCAGGGATAATTTTAAAAATCAGAGATTTGAGGGCATTTTGCAGGGCGGCGTGCAGAGTTGCGAGTTAAAGCAGATGAAATCCCTCACCGGGAGACGTTGGTCGCTTTTTGAACTGCACAATCAGAGTGGAAGGTGCAAGCCCCGCCCACATCAGGGCTGGCTGTTGATCCTGGCGCATAACATAGAAAACGCACCTCTTACTTTTTTAAATTTTATCTTATTTGTATTTACATTATTTACCAACAAAGGTCCAATCCATTTGCAATCATCTCATTGCCCAAATATAATTGGACGCCGATCGCAGTCAACGGCAGCTGTTATGCCACGCGAACATGCCAACTCCCCACCTGGAATCAAACCCACGATCCCAGAACTAAGGCCGACGCGCTTACCATTCGGCCGGCAGCCCTGCGAACGCATACAACTCATAATTTTAACCATTTCGTATATTAAAAAGTTATTCTAAACTCATTGACTGCCAGCATAGATCGCAAGTATATATGCTGTGGTTTGTTAGGGTGCAGGTTTTTGTTCCAACCCGGAAGAGAAACCTTTGTGATGTGCTAGAATTGCAATCAGTGGATTGCAGTCAGGTGTTTCTTTTTTCCACAGGAACCTCATTAGTTAAACTGTCTGTGTTGGATCACTGTGGCCCCCGAGGACCTGTTTGCCCACCCTTGTGACCTATCCGTTTCAACTAGGACCGACAGATCGATTGTAGCCTTTATCAGGTAATATTGGATTGGACGTCTATTGTCGTCAATGGCAGCCAGAGTTAAGTCATCAATTCAACCATCAAGTCACTACTGTACTTTTTTTTACAGAAGGAAAAAGAGTGTTTGTAGGATGCTGAATAAATTATCTCAAGGCTTTCCATAAAATGCAAGAATAATGCATGAAATGATTAGTGTCCCAAATCCAGTGTAGCCTGCTCAGACTACTTTTAGAGGGGATATTTATTTTTATTTTAGTCAAAGCCACATCTGCTCATTATTCGTTGCTTTAATCGGATTATCATTTTAGAATCATAAGCCCAAAACAAGAAGAAAACAAAAGCAAGCCCACTCAAGTAGCTATTTTCAGTCAAAATTAAAAATAAACATTAAATCAATTTACTTCAGTGAATGATCACTGCAAACCTAAAAAGGATTGGACGTCTAAGACCATCAATGGCACGGAAATAGTTCAACTTTTATAAAGTGAGTTTGTTCATGAATCATTTAGAAAGTAAAGAATCAAGAGAAACCAATCAATTCAATGTACAATTACTGTTTAATGGAAAGTTTAAACAGGTGTCAAAACTATGTTTTTATGAGTCAGGATTTGTATTTTTGGAGTCACATTAGTCTTTCCAACACATGTCTGGGTTTAATATTAGAGTTACTAATAATGCCTTCAAATCAGGTTTTGGTTTAAAACTGAAAATGAAAGTCCAGGTGTAGTTTTGTACATACATTGACCAAGCACAGACCCCTAAATGTGCCATTTAGGCTTTAGTCATTGGCAATTAAGGTCATTATCATACACTCAGCCATTGTTGAAAACAAAGGCGTTTTTTTGCATTTTAATCCTTCCCCCATGGCACAGTTGTTCCCCTTTATTCCTATAACCCAAGTGAGGCAGATGGCATCCACTGAACATGTTTTCTTTTAAGTGCTACTTTTAACTGGGTGTGTCTTTTACAACAGATGTCCACTTTGTAAATTTTCTGCTGATCTTTCATCCTGTGAGTGATTTTTGTTGTTGTAGAGAAGGTTCAGCCCATTAATACAAGTATCAAATTGAAGCCATGAAGATTTATTGACATAACAAAACAGTCACATAGTTGCGCTTGGCACTACAGAGAATGATCATCCGCATGCATGAACAAACACCTTCACCTTCCACTTTCTCTTCTCTCTGATTGTTAATACACTGGACTCCAAAATGATCATCTCCATTACCAAATGATGTGCTGCAGATCTTCAGACGTTTGTGGCACATGATTATACTGTAATTGCTTTTCTTTGATATAAAACCTTATGTATTCATTTGTTTGGCTGATAATATTTTTTCCATACATGAAGACAACAGAGCAGAAAGCTGGAAAATTAATGATAGAATGACACATTTCTAATAAGACAAACCGTGATATATTAGCTAAAATACTAGATTCAAATGGTAAAAAAACCAAAAACAAAAACACAGATAACTTGAAGAGGGTATTAAGATTACACGAAAAACCATTCAAATGAGGGATGTGGACAAAAACGTTTCCGACATATAAAAGAAATGTCAGCTAAGACGATTTTAAGGGATGATATTTATCCCAAAATCAAATGACTTTGAATTGTTAAAAGTGGAGTTGCTGCTGACACAGGCACTTATCAGATATAGTTATGATTTGAAAGCTAAGAAATAAAAAGCAGGGTGCAAATCTTTCACATGCTGGAGCTGTCACTCCTCCTGCTGGTCTTCGTTCTGCTTCTTAGGGAGCTGTGAATAGGGAAAAAACAGAAGTCACTGCCAAATAAAATTGTCTGGACTTTAACGGGGAAAATCTTGCCTTCAAAAGAATTTAAACATTGCTGTCCTGTTCCCCTTTAAACTAAAAGCAATGTGAAATCAGTGGGTGTATGTTTATCATCATTTTCATTTTTCCTTATATCCCAATTAAACATTTCGCCCCCCCAAACAGGAAATTCATAGGCTCGAAATTGTAACTGTACCTTTGTCAACACATTCCTCCTGTTACCTCTCCCCTCTTTATTTTCGGTTGAATGTAGTCTGCCACGTGCAAGAAAAATATTTTTTAAAAAAATCAAATATTGTTTTAAAGTGCAGATAAACGTTGACTTTTTATACTTGGACATACCCCTTTAGATAGTCAGAGCCTGGCCTGTCAGAGTCCAAGAAAGAAGTCAGCACCCCTTCTGATTCTCTGCCGTGTTGAGCTGCATTTTGTGCCGAAAACTCACAGTTGGACGGTTTTCTCTGGCGCGGACGTCCAATGTAGCCTCTCTGCCATTCCCTTTGGTTGTGTCCTGGTGAGGGGTCCCTGCTCAATCCCAGATCTTCATCCAAGAGTTCCCCTGAGTGCAACGCAAACATCTCAGGGGTTACTTAGTTGTGTTGGTTTTAGGTACTCCTCACCATGTGTATTTTACATAACGTAGCCAATGCCAACATTTTTACACCTCATTTTCAAAATATTAGCATTTTCTTACATTATTGTGTGTGTGTGTGTATGTGTGTGTATGTGGGTGTATTTTGGGATTGTTTTCTATACTGCTTTTATGTTTAATGGTTGTGCTTTTTTAGATGCCCTATTCCTAATTTAAAATATAAACGTATTGTAATATTTTATTTCTTTAAAAGAATAGTGCACATCTTTCAAGATCAGCAATGATTATCAAAGTGGGGCTCTTATTCAAAGCAAGAGCATTTTTTTACTTATAAGACTCAAACTTTAGAAAAATACAGGATAAGTCTCATAAGCCTGAATCTTACCTTTTAAATAAAAACAACACCTTAATGTAATATATAGATGATTGTTTTCTTGCCCTGGGGTGCTTAATCGGCCCTACAAGATTTTCTTCCCCCTAACTTGAGATTTTGAGTGGCTTTTATTTCCAAACCTTTAAGTTTAAGACGATTGACATTTGCATGTAAATGGGAGTAGAACACTACCTTGGTGCTTTATTCTCCTGTGAAAATCTGGAGACGTCCGTCCAAAGGCATCTTTGGCAGATGTTTTTTTGACGGATGCTTTTGTTATATTGTTGAGCGGAAAGGCGGTTTGTGGCCGCATGTCACATTTGTCCTGCACAGGAGAAGGCATAAACAGAAACTCAATTGCAATGTTGTTGTTGTGATTCACAAACACGTTCCAAAATTATCTTTGCAATCTGTGGAAGACACGAGGCTCAAAGAAAAATTGATTGATGGCATTTTTCAAAACGTAACAGACAGGAAGCGTATCATTTAAGTTGTCTAACCAACCGGAGGAGCGACATACCTGATGATGAAAGACAACAGCCTCCTCCAGCGCAACGCCGCAGAATTCACATGGAATCACCACATCGCCCTCTAGGGGACTGGCTGGGGGACTGTAGGAAGCTGGCGAGACAGATCCTGGGAAGGTGGGGATGTTGGAGGCCAGCGTGTTCGGGAGGCTGCGCATCATTCCCGAAGCGTTCCTGGGCTCTTTGGCCGGGGACGGAGGTTGCTTGCTGAAGGACGCAAAAGCGGACGCCGGGCTGCAGCCGGTCTGAAACACAATAGACGAGTCAATCAAGCTCCATTTTCGTTCCCTTGTGAGATATCTCTGAAATAAAAACAACCTCCAAGACCTAGTTTTAATTTAACTTAAAGGAGTGTAACCACTTAGGTTAACTCTTAGAGACGTTTACATCTTTATTAGTAAACCTTGCTTTGAACTTTGATTTCATAACATTCATATCAGAAAAGGATGAGTCACGGAGGTACGCTGAGCCAAACAAAGGTGACAATTCCAGAGATAATTGGGGAAGGTTTTACTGGTTGTCTGGCTCTACGAACGTCCAGAAATGCTGAAAACCCTGCTCTGGCATCTCATTCAAATTCATCTTTGCACGGAGTTGAAAACAGTTTGCATCTGATTACATCCAATTCTAATTATCTTAATAGCAGATGCCCTTGCTGCTACAGTATCGGTTCCAAGTTGTACATCAGCAATTAAAAACAGAATTTCCTAGAATCCTAGAATACCGTTTGAGGCGTTGCCTTCAACACTACCTTTAGAATCCTGCCGTCAGTGAAGGGCTTTTTATGTCTCGTTACTATGCGAGTCGCGTTAAACGAGGCTTCTGTTGCTGCATTGCCTTTTCCGTGGGTTTGGTGAACAGAGACTGCTGTCTTTTAAGTGCCAAATTGAACGCCTTCGCCGTTCGTATACTGCGCTTTGACGTAAAGCCTGGTGAAAGGCTCCTATGTGCCATCTTGAAAAGGCGCTTAACATTGCAAATTTTATCAATTAACATTTGCAAAACAAAAGCTCCTCCAACTCTTCATGAAAATGTTCGGCTTTTTGTTGGACAAATAATAAAATAGATGTCACGTCACTAAGGTTTTGTCCAATTTTTTTTTCTACACGTGAATTTTTTCCACGTGCAGGGTTGTTCACTAATAAAAATAAAAATATATATTCATGTACCTCACTAAAGCTAACCGGTTGGAAATCTGTGTCGCCAAATCTAATGGAAGATGACATGTTGACAGAGGCAATAAACAAAAAGTGACAATAACAAAGTACTTGCGCTGTTGGAGGAAGTCAACATTTGTCTCTTGGTATGTCAAAGTCATAGTGAAACCTCAATCAAACTATTAATCCATTGTAAAATAAATAATAATTGCTAGGTAATCCTTCTCATGTTTGTAGGCCAGACTCAGATAATTACAATGAAGTCAAACCTGATGCAAAATGAGGTCCTCTTCGGGAAACAGCTCTTCACAAAACTCACAAGGAAGCATAATGTCTGGAAGAAATAATTTGGACTCATTTTAACAACAAACTAGGTACTGTCATAAAAAAGGAGGAATTTATGTTTTTCCAGGTCCATTTTACCTGTTTGATCACGGTCCACAAGGGTACTTGTGCGAGAGGGGAAGTTTGGGTAGTTGTTATTGGACGTAGAAAGCGGAGAATCAACTGAACTGTTGGAAGTCTTTGTGTGGTCCCAGATGTCGCTCCACAGATTGGGCTCCCCACCACCAGCCATGGAATCTCCATCTGTCTGTAAGCTGAGGGCCAACATGTAGTCGAGGCCTGATGAATCTTCATCTTGAAGCGGCCACGCATTGTTGCGGCTAAGAAAGTCGTTCTGTTCAGACACTATGGGAAAAACAAGAGTTGAACCAAACCATCTCCAGCAAAAGAGATGAAAGTATTTAAAAATGTGTTTTGCGGTAAATGATTTGCATTCCAAAAATGATTAAACTGATTCAAAATGGAGCAGAATAAAAAATTTGAATGTTGAATCCCCTTTGCCTTGTTTCAACATTGATTGAATTCATTTTCTTCCTCCGCCCCAAAAATTGAGAATAACAATGATGCATTCTATTTTGGAATGAGGCTGTATCGTGACGCAATGGGGAAAAAATGAAGCAGTGTGAATTCTACTTGACACTGTTAATGTTGATGAGCTTTAAGGAAAATGTGTGTAGTCCAGGTCAACTGATTAATGCATTATAGGCAAGGGACTGCAATTACATTGGGCGGGGAAAGAAAAACTCACATCGGCTGGATGTTATATTCCTGGGTGCGATATTTTTCCAGTCGCTGCTGCTTTGTGGTCCCCTTGAAGTGTTAGAAAATGCCGACTCAAACGCGCGGGGAAAGGCCTGATGTTTTGAAGCGCAGAGGTTGTTTTCCTTAAGGCTGCGCTCTTCGGTTCGAAGGGGGTTTCGGATAGAGTGGCCTTCAAACCAGGCCCCCGGAGACTGCAGATCTGTCAGATTGCGACTGGAGTAGCTGTTGTTTCTCTCTTGGAGCAGGGTGGGACTGCCGCATAACATTGGATGAAGGGCTTTTTCTCTCAGCATGATATTGCACTTACACTGTGGACAAGGCTCCGTGCGAGCTCCACAGTAATCCTCATGTTCTCTGCATTGACTGAAGGAAATCTCCAGTTCACAATACTGGCATGCCACCAGTCTCTGAGAGCAGTCAGTGTTCTGTCAGAGCAAAACATGAGACATATTTAAATTGGAAATTTGGCAATTTTCCAAAATGGTTGCTTCCAAAAAAATTGGGGTGACAATTTTATGAGATTTCTGGAGTTTAGGGAGGTTTGGTGTGAGTGATTTCATTAGCCGTGAAGAAAATAAAACACATTTGAAAAACAATTACAAGATGTAACTGCATTATCAAGCATCGTTACTGAGTATTGTAAAGTACTCAAATATAACACACACACACATCATTCGTCCAAAAAGTAATAAATATGTAGTGGTGTATAAGCAAAAATTGACCCTACATGTAAATGAAAAATATAACATACCTGGTGAACTTCAATTAGATTTTTATTAATCTTGAGTCCACATTTGCATTTAACCTGTAAAGAAAGGACACCCAGACCCTCTGAATGGATACTCACTCGCATTTGTTCTCCGATTGCCTTTGCTTAACAAAAACGTATCCAACTAAAGTGTGGTAGTCGTGCCAAATTCTTAAATGTATTATTTATTACCTGGCTATGCTCCTGTTGCTTGTGTTCCTGCAAATCTGAGCGTGGCACCGGTTCCTGGCACACATCACACAGTGCAATGTTTCTTCGACAGTGGATTTCATGGGTGGTAAAATTTGCTTCAGGAATACCGTGTTTGCTACCAATTGAAAAATGACAATTAACATTTAAGTATTACTCAGTTACCAAATGTGAATGAATTTACCTACTTACCAATTGGCACAAAACTGAGTATTTTCGTCTGCCATAGTCTTTATACTCAAGCCTGCATTGAATACAACCATGCTAGTTAGTGAAATACACATTTCAATATGAGACCCACTTCATTAGTATTAGAACAGAGGGGCTTTTCTTTTACATAAATAAAATCACATTTTTCAGCAAACGAACGTAATTAAAAAAGACGGTGTCTTTGGACCGTTAGCTTCGAGATCAGAGTTTGCTGTAGTCACAGAACTGCATTGAAAGAGCTAGATGATACACAAGTGTGTATTTATTTCATGAAATGACAGATCGACGTTTCTTTTCACATTTTTTGCTTACCCGGCTAGCTAACGTTAGCTGATAGATGGTCTTCAGAAACGAGGAACGACAAGCATCTTCGCCTTAAGCCAGTGGGAGTGTTTTAAGCACACATAAAATATAAATGTCATTCGAAGTGACGCCTGCAGCCAAGCTATGTAGCTTAGCAACCGTTCTTAGTGTAGCTTTGCCTATGCTAATGCTAACTAACTTGCTGAAAGCAAACTAGCTTGGCTATTATCGCCGAGAAGCTATCACATTGTCCGATTTCTCTCACCGGCAATACATATAGGACGGGACTTAACGATGTTATTTTTAGCAATCATGTCGATTAAATTGTCTCCGGAGAAAATAACGCAGAGGAAATTGGAGGCTACTACTAGCTGTAACTCGAGCACGTATCATTCAATTCCGTCTTTCCTGTCTCTGTACATGAACTAAGGCAGAGTTTCCCCGGAGTCTTGTCTGTCAGGCAGTCCACGTTTCATTAAAAATACATCGAATTCCAACGTAGTTTCATTTTTTTATTTTATAATGAAATGAAAACGACATAATTTTGACTGGTTGATAAAAAATATTGCTATACAATATATCGTACCGCAAAACACGGATTGCTTTATCTGAAAGTACATTTCTTCATATTACATAATACATAAACCTATTGCTGTATATAGGAAAAATCGTGAAACACAATAATATTATTCCCTTTTGAGATATAGTTTTTATATTTTCAAATATATCGTAAAATAAAGATAGTAAGATTTTTGTTTTCCAGTGACTTTAAAATGTTATAACGCTAAATCAAAGTTTTGTATATTTCTTTGCCAGTTCAGTCACACAATAAATTAGAAGAGAAATTCTAAATATAAACTGTATGAGAATGTTGCTTTTGCAGTTGTCAGATGAGTTCAAAGTTTTCCTAATAATAAAATCCAGAACTCTCCTCTACAGGAATGTGAGGAAATCAAATACCATTAATGTACACATTCAAAAACAAGATTCTTTTTTTTATTGAGCTCAAAATCTGCCAATACAGTCATATTGAGACATTTCAATTGTTTAAAGGCACAGCTTTAATCTGATTTAAAAAAAACACTGATCTTATTACAGCAAATGTTTAGACCCAGTACATACTATTTATTTATGCACACCCTACCTGTAAAAACATCCCCCAAAGAGTCAATAAATCCTCATTCATTCGCAAACCCTTCTACTTTTTGATTCTACATGCATAAAAAAAGATGTCTGACAAATCGAATCAAATCTGACAAATAAAACAAGACTAGCTTTTACTGGCTTGCTGTAATAGTCAACTATAATAAGGGCTTTATGAGCATGTAAATCGCAAAACAGGAGCAACACTTTCTTGTAATTACTGAAACATTATAAGTTGTTACGGCAGCTGCTGGTTTCTGTCGTTCTTAAATTTTGATCTCAAGAATTGAGGGAATTTACAGCCCCTTGTTGCCAAATCCAAAAACATTCATGAGGATACCAGTTGCAATTGGTGAGCAAAAGGATGGCAGTACACACAGCCCTGCTGCAGTAGCCTGAGTTCAAGACAGCATCGTGAACATATTTACAATAAATTTGCCCTCTTGATGCAGAGGTAATAGTTGTTGATCCAGAGGGGGGGAAAGTACCAACACTGAAGAAACAAAATTGTCAAGAGTTCCCCAAATGATCGGCACCATGGACATAACCTAACAAAATAGATTTAACTACAAATTTGTGCTCGGAGTGCTTATACACAAACACTATACAGCGATTAACTGGAAGCCCTATAATCTTATTATTATAACTATTATTTCTAATTGTGGAAAAAATAAACACTGGAAAATGGTAAATAAAACGTGAAAAAGGCTTTTCACATTCACCCGTTAATGTAGTGAAAATGCCAATATTATTTTTTAAAAATGTTTCATTTTCATTGCATTATATAGCAGTAAAACCAATTAAACGCAAAGAAATTGGATGTTGTTCAGTCAAAATAGTAAGACAATGAATACATAAAAACAACATGAACAATTTTTTTTGAAAGAGTAAACGGCTCATTTGTACTTCAATTTAAAAAGTGAACACAAAAACATTTTTTAACAGTCCTGGAAATAACACATTGAGAACGCAATGCTAATTTATAACCAAAAAGCGAAAGGACACATGTAAAAGTGGAGAAAAGGCTCAGAATAGAATAAAGACAGCAGACGGATTGGCAGAAAAAGTTCAATCCAAACGCTTGGCTGAGAGGAATGACGAGAAGGCACACACTGTTGAGACCCAAAGTCACAGAGGTAGCAGAGGCCAAGAAGAAGACTTGTGGAAAAAGAAGTTGTTGAAAAGAATGAAAGGAGATAAGAGTGTGATGTCATGTCTATCTGTCCTTTGAACCCAGCTTTTCGATCAAATCCTGCAGCGGGGCGAGCTCTCGCCGGTCGATGAGATTGAATTCCTGCAGGTAAAAAAAAATATCAAAATTTGGGTATACAAATTTGGGTCTTTCAAATCCCAAATTTTAGACTTTGAAAAAATAAAAGTGGAGGGACGTAAAGGAGTTAGTCACTCAACCTGGACGAAGAAAATGAAGTGCTTGAAGGAAGTGTTGAGGTGAGCCTCTTCCTGCAGCTGCATCACCGAGTCAAAATGCTGATGGTAAATGTGTGCGTAAACCCTGAACAGGCGCTTCAGGATGGTTTTGGCCACAGACATGAAGTTCTTGGGAAACGGAACCCCTAAGGCAGAAAACAGGATTAGCGTTGCTTTCTTTAATTCACAGTGTTGTGTTGCGGGGTGTGTTCCTTCCTTTCTGTGCAGTTTGACTGGCTTTCATCAGATGGCGCTAACTTAACAGAAAAGACGGGCCCTGTTGTGCCTAACACATGACTTCCTCAAACGTGTACTTAAAATTAAAGTCACAAGATTGCTCACTTCTACTAAGAAGCTGACAATGTGCCCTCAGGCTGTACAATAGTAGATCGCTACATTCTTTGACCTACATTCAGAACAGACGTACTTTTGTCGTTTTTATTTAGAAGTCGGTAAAAATTAGTTTCTTGACTAGTTTTAGTTAAAAAACACGGAAAAATGATGTGCTTGGCGACTTCTCCATCAAGCAAATATTGTTTTATAAACCTTATCAGGCCGATTTGACAGAAATCACCTGAAAGCAAAGACGTTCCAATAATAAAAAATCAAAGCTTACCAATCTTGGAGGGAAAAAGCGTCTCGTCATCCAGCTGGTCTTGCACCCAAGTCATCAGATAGTCTATGTACTTAGGGGCGGAGCATTTGATAGGCTTTTTAATATTGGTGCCATCCGCCCAGTGGTATTCATATCTGCAAACAAATATCAATTTAAACTCACTGTGATTTTTAATAAGATCTGGCAAAAAAAACCAAATCATAACGGCGGCATGAGCTGAACATTTTGTATCAAGTTATTATTTTGTTCATGACAACTTTGTTTGGCAGGAGATACGCTAAAAATAAGAGAGGAAGCGGGGAATGCAGCTCTTCCATGCGCCTAATTATCTGATATCTGCTCTGTGTGGAGGAAGTGAGCCCCGGTCTCCTCCTCCTGATTAAACAGTGAATGTCATAGCGAGACGGGATAAAGGAAGTGCCAGATCTAGATCTGAGTAAAGCAAGTCATTTTATCGTATTACCAATGTGAGCAATTAAACTGCAGTCATTATAAATGTCAAGGAAACATTTGAGGGTTTCAGTCAAGTGTATCGCTTGGTCAAAGCAGGTAAGGTTAAAATTGGGTTTAAGATAGTACTATATTTCATTAGGGACGACCCAATTGCATATTTTTGCCTGCCACTCGACTTGTAAGTGTATTAAAGAGGGAAAAATAGCACATCCAATTGTCTTTTCACCCCAGTTCAACAAAGATATCCAAGCTTAGTCATATAATCGGATTGGATCTGGGATATCTTGAAATTTTGCTCTATTATTTAATGTGCGTGCCTTACCTGGGTCCAGCAGACATGACAGAGCAGCTTGCCTCAGTACAAAACTCTGTAATGGTGCCGTAGAGCATGTTGATCTGGTTGAAGAAATCCACCGCTGTAAAATAAAATGTATAACAACTAAATGAAACCAGTTTAAGAGCGAGAAAAAGAGATAAGGTCTGTTTCAAAATGCTTTACACAAATACGGAAGCAATAACTTGGCAAGCCATTACAGGCAGCAAGTCAGTCTGGAATTCTGTGGTTTGGGCTGGATTTTATAATTCCAACAATGCAAATGAATTTCTGTGGAGTCATTTTGTAGCATGTATCTTCTTTTGCACACTCACTGTTAACTGCGATCCACTCATTTAGATCTTCTCCCTCTGGCAGCATGACTGCCTGCCTCAGGTTCCCACTGCCCAGTGTGGCCTCAGCATGTTTCAGCAGTTCATACTGGTGGGAGCCCTCTGGGATGTTCTTCTTGGGCTTGAAGGTCTTGGATGAGCGACTGCTACTGGAGAAAAACACGGGCAGAGCTGAACAGCGGTCTAATGCTATAATATAAGCATGTAACATGTGGAATGGATTCCTCACATTAATGTAACGAGCAGTAAAGTACAGGGTGTCCACAACATAATAATAAACTATGAGCAGACACTTATCAAGTAATGACACAATGAAACTCGTACACGTGATAGATATTCATTCAGACTATACCACTGGTTTAGTTAGTACACGGTCATGAACTTGATCGAACATGTTACTGTCAATAAGCTTATTATGAAAGGCAGCATGTCATTGTTGACAGTGTTGGATGAAGTCTAAACAGTCATAACTTGTAAAAAGACAGTTTAATGCCGTAAATATGGCCTTGAGGCCTCATTATAATATTTTATGAGTAAAAAAATATGGCGATCGTTTTGATTTGATAGCGTTATTATCCACTTATTAAGTTGAAATCTTCATGGTTAGATATTTAGCACATCCACTGCCATTTCCAGCAATAACTAATAAAGAGCTCTTTTAAAAAATATTTTTTTACATGCTTCAATGTAATGGTGTTACGTGCATATAGATTTACTGTGTCACTATAGCCAGCGTAGACCAACTAAATGCATTTTTTTGCAATAATAAGAAGCCAATGTTTGCTGCTTAGCAATAATAAGGAATAAATAAATTGAGTGTCATGTTGACAATAAGGGACGACCCGGCGGGGGGAGTGATTAGCGCCTCGGCCTCACAGTGGGAGACCTGGGTTCAAATCCAGGTCGGCCCACCTATTTGGAGTTTGAAGGTTGTCCCCGGGACTGTGTGGGTTTTCTCCGGGTACTCCGGTTTCCTCCCACATTGCAAAGACACATGCATGGTAGGCTGATTGGACAATCTAAATTGGCCCTAGGTAGGTAGGTGAGCGTGAATGGTTGTTTGTCTCCTTGTGCCCTGCGATTGGCTGGCCACCAATTCAGGATGTCCCCCGCCTCTGGCCCTAAATCAGCTGGGATAGGCTCCAGCACCCCCTGCGACCCTAGTGAGGATAAAGCGGTTCAGAAAATGAGATGAAATGTTGACAATAGTAATTGGAGTCCACGTCAGAGGTGCCCCCCCCAACTTGAAGCTAGCTTGCCAGTCGAGCTAGCGTCCAAGTTATAATTAAATGACAGTCGACTAAACAGCCGAATAAGAAGAGACCACGCATGATATTCCGATGAACGATAATAAGCAGTTACAATAAAGTACACGAAGTCAGAATCGCGAGGGTGTCTTTGCTTTTTGAGTCACTTCCCCTTCGTGGAACTTTTCTAGCTTAGTATTCACCGCATGCACAATTTTGAAGACATCTCAGCAGAGGTTAGTGAAGATGACTTACAATAAAAAGCTCATCTTGGCGAAACAGTCGTCGAAGGGGCCTTTTGGAAAGCTCCGATGGCTCTGGTTACTTTGACAAGGAACCGCTTGTCCGTCTTGAACGTGCTGTCTGCTAAGCTAACATCAACTGCGCCCAGCGAGGCTCTTCCTCTGTCTACTGTCTGTTGTGGTGACAAAAAAAGGAGCGCACTGTCGCCCCCTGTTGCGCAAAACGGGGAACCCACTGACGTCTGATGAAATGGATTTTAGGTCTGACATAAGGAAACGTCATTTTCGTCATTGGGGGAAAAAACATGAAATTTAAGGTTCAAGCCCAATGCGACGCTAAAGTCGTGAAATACCATTGACGGAGATAGACGTCCATAGCAATAGAACAGGGAGGTTTATCTGTCGGTACGTCCACTTCAAATAGATTGGACGTATATCGCCGTCGGTGGCACTGATACGTGAATCGAATTGAATTGAATGCTTTTATTATCATTATACAAGTTTTTATGAGATTTAAAGCTTTCATCACGAAGTGCACACATCACAACAACAAACAAATAAATAATCAATAAATAAGTCCTAATTAATAAATAAATAAGTAGTCACAACATAGATAAGTAGGGAAGCGCACAAATAACGACAACAAACAAACTGATAAATAATAAATAAATAATGATTTATAAATAATCGATAAATAAGTAATCAATACAGTTCAAGGGGATTGGACGTCTATCGACGTCAATGACAGTCAATGGAGTTGAGCACACGAGTGTGGCGTTTTGGGTTTTGCTGTATTTTAGAACATGCACGTTTTGAGTATGCTAAGTAAAAGTTGTTAAAAAAATGTTTTTTGAGAATGGATCATGTGGGTCATGAAAGTCATCAATTGTGTCTCCTATATGTAGTAGTCATACAATAAAATGCAACATGTGAAATAATTTTCATAGTTTTCATCACCTCTAGGGGGCAGAATATACTAATTGGTAGTGGAGCTCCAGTTGGCCTGCTTTCATCACCACCAGGCAGTGCAGGAAAAAAAGAAAACAAAGTTAAAAAGTCAGAGGAACCCAGGTTTGCAAGGTCATGTGGGAAATAAGTCAGCTCAAGTGGGAGGTTGCGATTCGAGAAGGCCTTTGCATCATCTCAGATCGTCAACTCCAACTCCCAACATTTGCATGCTTTTCCCTCACGTCGCCTCTTCATCCCTCAAGTTTCACGCCTGCTTTGGATTATTGTTGATATTGGATGCCGTAAAAAGCTGTGAAAGACTAACAAAGGGATCAGCAAGGACATCTATCTTGGCTCCATCTTTCTTGATCCTTTTGAAAAGGTGCTCTTACCTGGGAGGAATCATTCTGATGGAATAATGTCTTTGTGCTGGAGAAGAAGATCCTGGTCTCCAGCTTTTTTTGCCGCCTCTCTGGTTCTTGTCTCTCTTGGTCATGCTGAATCCGACCCAGGCGGAAGGCTGGCAGAGTCGTCCTCTTGCTATGGAGGCTTTGACCTCTACTTTGTCCTGGACAAGTGAGTTTAAAAAAATTGAAGAAATTATAGTGACTCTAAGTTTATCTGAACCATTTGTAATAAATTATCCTTTTTTATGGATAATACGAATTAGGATGTAAACCCATTGAAAGACATTTATACATTTGACATATGAACCCTTTCTTGCACAAATTATGATTATTTAAATCAGTTCGATTTTCTCAAATGTGTTTGTAATGATGTTTAGAAATGGACACCTAGCAACCCACTGTTGTAATCCTTGTCCCTGAAAGGGTTAAATCTTCTATCATTTTATCTTGTGATGAGGTCAGCAGAAATGTTTTGTTGAGCAGCATGAATAAAGTTTGCGTTGCATGTCCATGTGTGAAATATTAGTTCCTACTCAGTGTAGTGTTAATTCTCAGCAACTTAACACAAACCATGATGGGACATTTGACCCAAAAATATGTGCAAAAGGTTTGCACATGTGCATGAATGCAGCCTCCAAGGGTATCAAAAGTTTAGAATGGGTTTACATAACTCATCTAATTCACAGTGTAGTTGGAAATCTGCACAGATTAAGAGATACAATGCAAGAATAGTATCAAAATGATATTTGTTGACAGAGAATAATACTCAGTTATGATTAATACATATTGTGGTTTAGAGTAAACACTGCTTCACAATGACTAAGGCTAGTATTTGTAGAAAGGATCAGAGGGACTCAGTCCAAAGTCACACTAGTCAACGTTGATCTTTATAAAGGCAGGACTTTGAAAGAGCTCTTAGAGCCTTTCATCTCATAACTGCACATAAACGTGGACTTTATAGTAGCAGGTACAAAATCAGAATGTTTGGGTTGAATCTAATCCATAAAAACGATTTACGCCGCAGTCTTTTATTAGGCTTGGGAGTTGGAGTTGTCAAGTAAATATGTTATATCTTTACTAGATGCAGTTCCTACTGGAATCTCTTTGCTTGCTGCCTTTTTTTTCTCATATCGTTTCTGCAATGTAATTTATCCTGGATGCAACCATGTCCTCCATTTGCTCCCACCCTCTCACCCCAGCATTAGCCTCATCATCTCGCAGTGTCTACACAGCCTATCCTTCCATTATTGGCTCCAGATGTTTTAATGTTTCAGCCTGTTGTCTTGGCCTTTGCGCGCTGGAACTTATGTCATCTTAACAATGGAAAAATAGGTGTTTCGTAAAAAAAAAAAAGAGGCCGAGAGAAGCTGAGGTTATAAAAGAAAAGTTTAAATGACACCTTTGGAGATGAAAAGCATCCACATTTTTGGTTCTTTATCAAATGAAACTCATGATTTAGTCTCATTGGGTATTCTTAGTTATTATAGAGAGCCATTTCTTATCTAAATGATGAATGGTCTCCTTGCATTTTGTGATCCTGTTGTGTTTATTTTGTAACTGCACGGGAACGGAGACTTAAAGGCCCCTTGTGGCCCAATAAAAACATGGTGGAACAAAATTTAAAAAAACAATAGCACAACTTGAAGAGCATTCCCAATAAGGCTTAAGGAGAGAAAAATGGATTAGCACAAACACTGGAATGTCGATATTTAATGAGGGGGTCATTTATTAAATTGAAATGAAAGACTTCATTAATTAGAGGTGGAACAAAGGATGTTAACAGTCATTTAAATTGAGCTCTAACAGTGCAACTCCTGAGGGCACGGCAGCTTAAAGCTTTAAACTGCTTTTAATGTGCTTCTGTGGGAGCACTCTGGTTTTAATTTCTCAGCAGTTAATTAGAACGGGGCTTTTACGACAAAGAACCAGGAAATTAACCGTGCAACTTTTTGCTTCGCTAGATCTGGAAGTGTGATGAACCACTGGACTGAAATCTATCATTTTGTGGAGCACTTAGCGCATAAATTTATAAGGTAAAGTAATCATTGTTTTTGGCATGCACAAGATTTTAAGAAATATTTATGGACAAAACAATTTTTCCTCAGCCCACAACTAAGGATGTCATTCGTTGTTTTCTCCTCTGAAGGGAACATTTTAATGAGACTGACAGAGGACAGGTGGGTACTTATGATCAGTTTTGTTTTGATCACAACAAGAGGCAATAATTATAAATGATCAGATTGCATTTTGAAAATAAATAACTTTGCAAATGAGATTGCTTCATGTATATGCCACCACAGAGAACGTATCCGGAAAGGTCTTGAGGAGCTCAAGGTTGTTCTTCCAGGTGGAGACACCTTCATGCATGAGGGCCTACTAAGGGTGAGACAGCATCCCTCCGCCTTAAACATACACAAAACATGATAGCATGACCTTCACTGATGTTCTTTCTGACGGGGCGTGGTTATTTGACAACTCACTGTCCCTGTTTTTATTCTACAGGCCAGTGAGCAAATATACCACGGACACACAGAAGGTTTGTATTTTAGGATTTCACTCTTTTACTCTTAAAGGTAAACAACCATTCTCATGCTAAATGCGTGAGAGGGCAAGTTATTCTGAAGTGTCTCGAACATTTTTATTGTAGGAGTCTTAAAAGAATCCATTTACAATAAGTAAAAGTCAAAGACAATTGACAGTAAGTTTTAGAAACTTAAAGAAAAGAAATCCAGTGAGAGCAAAGCTTTAGTTTTACTCGTATAGTCACTAGTCCTAAGTACCGCATACATACCAAACCAAATAAAAAATAAATGGGGAAAGTGGTTTCAATCAAATACATGGAAAATCTGAGGACACAGTGTTACATAATACACTACATTACGTTTCTCATAACCAATTCAAATCCCCAAAATATTGATGGATGACATTTCAACGTATTCAGAACTCAATTCACTTTGAAAGAGAAGCGGCTTCATCTGACATTGAACTTCCATTATTACCTTTTTCAAGGTATATTCTAATGTCTCCCTTTTTTGGAATGTGTGATGAGTAAAAATAAATGGCAAGCTGATGGCTTTGTGAGCGAGTATATCTTTGCAAAATTGCGTTTTGAGTCTAACATTTTCATACAAGCGGGCAGTGTTTGCGCATTATCCTCTTGGTGATGACAATGTCTGGATAATAAGGATAATACTCTGTTTAGCAAATGCACTTGCCATAATTCCACTAACAATACATTTATTTATGAAGGTATTTGATAATATTGTCTATATCTGCAGGTTACCGCACTGCCAGTGTTATTATAGCTTTGACAGATGGGGAGCTGCATGAGGATCTCTTCTTCTATGCTGAACGAGAGGTCAGAAAAACAAATTAAGGCTTTCAAACTAATTTTTAGTTGGTGAAAAGTGTCTTTTTGCACCACAACCGACTATCGTGCAGGTAAGGTTTGCTATATTTGGTTGGCTGCGTTCAAAAACGTGGATGGCAATGATACTGCTAAATAAAACAATGATTTATTCTTCAACATGGTCTCCATTGTTGCATGACATATGATAATTTAGATGAAACTACACGGTTGGGCAGATGTGTTTTGTAAAATGGTTGTAAAACGCTTGGATTTAACTGAAACCAGGTGCAGGTAGGAATGTTGTCTTATTTGCGTTGTCAATCTTTGCATACCTGACAGGCCAATCGCTCTCGGACCCTGGGGGCCACCGTTTACTGTGTCGGGGTGAAGGACTTCAATGAGACTCAGGTGGCTTTATACATCAGTTTTGAGTCTATATACCTAAAAGATTTTTTTTTTTTAAGTATCACATTTGTCCTATTTTACAATGCAACATTTTAAAATGAACAATATTGGTTGCAAAAAAAAAGCACACAGATTTAGGCTACGTAATATGATGGGGGGTAAAAAGCCTATTTTCTAACTGGCCTCTTTAACGCAAATGTTGGCCAAAAATAACAATAAAAAAACCCTACCTATTATTAGAACTGCCGTCAAGTGCAAGTCAGACAAACACACAATAATAAGTGACTAAAAAAAAGAACTGCAAGGGCTATGATAAAAGTATATTTATATACTATAATTCCTGTCTGGAATTCTGCTTTGTGTAAATTAAAATACATTGTGGCCTATTTCCACTACGTATGTCGTCATTTGTTTCGTTAACTAATCTAGGCTAAAGTGTAACCATCTGGATAATGACTGAAAAAGCATACAAAGTATGACTTGTGTTTTGCTCACGTTTAGCTGGCAAAGATTGCAGACAGTAAGGACCACGTATTCCCCGTCAATGATGGATTTGAGGCTTTGCAAGGAGTCATCGATTCTGTGAGTACAAAAACAACACCTGTGTGCAAAGACGTGACGTAAGAACATTGTCGACTCCACAGGAAATACCCTTGAAACACAATCCCTGCCCCCTATGACCTCATAATTTGACTTAAAGCGCCTCTATTTGTGAAAGTCCGCCTTGGACTTTGACTATGCTGTTTTTGATAAGGACCGTGTTTGGCCTAATATCATCACATATCTTAGATTTTGGATGTTTTGTGACCTCACTGTTGTCAGGAAATTAAAAACAGCATGTCGTGACAACAAGATTGTCTTTTGATATGTCTTGCTTGTCATCTGCACTGCATTATCATAACCTTTGGATTTCAACGAGCGAGCTTGTTGTAGTGGATACAAGGGATGGTTAATAAAAACAGTTAATGTAGCAGCAACATGTCGAGAAATAGATCAATGCTGGAAGTACATGTTGAAATTTGCGTTGGGATGCAAAGCGAGGGATTAGCATTACGAAAACGCTGACGCTGCAAAAATATCCAGGCGAATGCCAAGTTTTTCCCGTTTCATGGCTTTCATATTGAAGTCCCCCACCCTCGTTCTTATTTCCTTAGATCCTGAAAAAGTCATGCATTGAGATTCTGGCGGCTGAACCTTCCAGTATCTGTGCAGGAGGTAAGGAAGCAGGGTTTCCCTTCATGCTGAGTATCATGAACTTGCCAATAAATGGAGTACAAGTGATTGGTTGAAGTGACATTGTTTTTCTCATTTTTCTTTTCCTCCATCAGAGTCCTTTCAGGTTGTAGTGCGAGGAAATGGATTCCTCCATGCCCGCAATGTTGATAAGGTCCTATGCAGCTTTCGCATTAACGACACGCTAACCAAAAGTGAGTAAAATAGCTTTAAAATTGTTGCCAATTACATCTTGAAAGAATTTATGACTGAATATTTCAAATACTTTACTGCTTCAATACAAATGTGATATACTCTTAGTAAATACTTGGAATGTCGACTGCTTTCATACAATAATATATGTATACTCTTAGTAAAAAAAGTAGTAGATGTCAACTAAAGCCACCTTGGAAACAAGGTGTGTAAAAGGCCTTTAAGGCTAACAAACAGTTTCCCCCCAGTCTTTGCAGTCGGTTTATTTGAAAAGTTGTAAAAACACTTCCGACTGTGCAAAGCACAGGTCTGCAGGGGGTGTACGTGTAATTGCAACAAAAGATCAAACACTTTTGCTGAATCAGGCGATCTGGTAAAAGTCTAAGGTCTGTTGTGTTGATTTTTGCTGAATTATTTGGCAAATACAGAAAATGTATTCAAAGACTGTATTACAAAGAGGATGAGTTTAGATTATGGGACTCTAAATTAACCCCACGATTAATTGGTTCATAGAGCAATTTTCTAAAAATCTTTCCCTTTGTCATTAGCTAAGCCTTGGTGGATGTCTGCGCTCCACTGAGTGACTTTATAGTTATATTTGATCATTTCAAATAAAAAAAAACAACAGAATGTAGTTGTATGTTTTTTTTTTTTTTTTTTTTTAATCAAAGCTGAACCGTAACTTAAATCCAGTGTGCTCTTCACTGTAGTTGTTCGCGAGATACTTCTCAGTCCAATTGTTTTAGCTTTAATAGAGCAAAACATTCGTAGAGGTAGGGATGAACTTTGAGCGAGATCATATATGATCAATTTCAGTTTTTATTGAGGTTAAGTTGTTCCAGGCCACATTATTCACTTATCCTTCAATCCTGCTTGGAATTTTGAGAGCAATTCAGTCATGACCCATGTGAGTCTCGTGTTGATTTCCTCAGTTCTGGGGTATGTCCTCCCCCTGCCAGGATAAACATAGCGGCCTGGTCATGTTGCTTGTTGGAACTCCTTTGTTAAAAGCCAGCTGGAAACGGACAAGACCTAGATTTGCCTCGAAAACAAAAATCGAGGTGTTTCGATGACAGGCTTTCAATAGAAAACACTTGTTTTGATTTTGAGGGAACACTCTTCTGAGAAATGTAGTCACTATTTTCTGCGAACATGTTTCTGAAGTTCCTTACCCTATTGCCCAACATTCATTCGCTTGAGTAACAAGTTGGGAATAACAAACCAATTACAGAGCATCAGTAAGTTATTTTAAGTTGCATTGTTTTTAACAAGTGTTTACCACAAGAAAAGGCTGCAAGATTTGGCTGGTGTACTTATTTTTCTGACCCGCTTCAATCTTTTTTTTTTAGTGGTGAAACCATTGATAGTGGAGGACACATATCTTCTCTGTCAGGCACCGGTGCTTCAGGATGAGGGAATGTAAGATAATCACCTTTTGATTTGCCAATGTGCCACCAATGTGACCTGTTGAGTCATTTTCCTATTTCTTTTCCAGGACGGCAAATCTTTATGTCAGTATGAATGAAGGTCTTAGTTTTATCTCCAGTTCAGTCACCATTGCCACTGTGAGCTGCGTGAGTACTATATGACACGAAATGTAATCTTTTGACTTGGTAGATTTGTGGCAAATATAATGTAACACAGTCAAAATGACAAAAAATATCAGAATATAGTCTATCTTTTAATGTCCATAATTTTCTTTTCTTTTAAAATAGTGCATTGAGATGTCCACTGCATCCAATATTAAATCCGTATAAACAATGCAATTTGGTGCCAGGCTTTTTCACTACTATTGAACTACTAAACAATATGACATTAGGCAGTTTCTCATTTTAAGTTGACCTTGAGGAAAAATATTACGGTATGAAAACTTGTCATTCAAAATGTATTATTATGAGAAAACACGGCTTAGAAATATTTATTCCCTTTTAAAATGTTTAATCTTTTTTTTAAATTTATGGGGTACTTGGGACAGAAACCTTTTTTCATAATTAGTATTACAATAGCTTGTCCATAGTTAAGATCCCCCCGTTTACCTGTATGTGATATATCATATTTCCAGTAACAATGTGTTTAACAGTGTTTATTTTCCACCCTCACGACAAAGAAATTCCACGGTGGTCTTTTCAATAACACTCAGAACAAATTGGTTAAATAGAAGAATGGGAAATCAAAAGGTCTCTAGTCTTTTAGCAGTATATTTGAGTATGTTGTAACACTGTGTTTATATGTCACAGTCTGATGGAACTATTTTGGCCATCACTCTGCTCATCCTCATGCTGCTCCTCATCTTGGCGCTCCTGTGGTGGTTTTGGCCCCTCTGCTGCACTATTGTGAGTCCACTCACTCATACAGATTAGTAGTCGCTTCGTTTTATGCAGGAAATTAAAACAAACTGCTGTTAAAGGGGAGTGTCCCTGTGGCTAGCCCAAAAACCCTATGGCCTATTGTTAACTCCACTTCAATTTCCGGAGGGAAAAGATGAATGTTGATGCCTTGGTGGGGGCACATCACCCATTTAGACTCATCCTTCAAAATGCCAATTGTTTTTTTTTAATATTATTGCCCGTGGTTCCTTTTCCATCAATAAATACTGAAGCATGTCTGATATATTTGGTTAGAATAATCAGTCAAATTCAGCTTTTCCTGAAAAACTACTACAAGTCTAATTTGAGCACTGCTAGAAACAATGAGGCCAATATATCCACTTTTCCTCCCTCTGTTCTCGTCCATTTCGTGGCACTTGGAGCTCACGTGTTATTGTTTAGGAAAATTATTCCAGGTTACCATGGCGAGGAGTAATTTTTATTCCAAGATTTGGAAAAGCACGGAGGAAAATCACAAATAAGAAATATCAGGGTCACGCCAATTTGCCAAATGCGTTTCTTTTGCAGTCTGTTTTTGGTTTAAAATCAACCTGACATCTGTCAATGGCAAAAATTACACAATTACACTTTATGTGCAGAGTCTAATCAAAGCTCAAACAATGCAAATATGCAACACAGCATTTTTAAGATTATTATTTTTGGCCCAAAAATGTGAAAGGCAGATTTCTAGGTCACTGCATTGCTCATCTGAACGGATTCGGCATTTCCCTGCGCCAAGGGTGGAGACAACAATGTTTTAAACATGCTTTCATGACTTTATCTGATGTGGTATGCTCCTTCTCTCTGTTTGTTTATTCCTTTTTAGATCATCCACGAACCGCCGCCACCTACTGCGGAGGACAGTTCGGTAGGAAAAACACCCTTTCAGAATCTTAAATGCCAATGAGCAAACACTGTCATTCCCTTTCCTTCTGGAATGAAACTCTTGAATAATCTCGTGAGTATGTTGTGAAGTTAACGCCCTCCAAAATTGAAATTCAGACTTTAGCTATTTTCCTACCCATCCCAGTTTTACGACTGATTTTGATTTATAGTCTTAAGAAAATATGTAATGTAAATGTTAGGAGAAAAAAATGTGAACTATTAAAAAATACCTATTCTTTTGAGATGTTATACCCGGCTGATTTGACAAAACCTTATATACATCGTTATCGCATTGTTTAGGCTATTGTCATTTCATTAACCAGTAACATGTTAAAATCAAAAACACCTATTTAGCTTATTGTTTTCCATTTCATTGTAATTATTTCACAAAATATAAATGGTTCTGCAATTACTGCTCATATACTCTGCTATGACTAATAATCCGAAAAATACAGTAATCAAATAAACAACTTCTGGTATGAGGCTGTGCAGTTCTAGACAGCAGCTAACCGAAATAACAGGAATAAATGAACTACCTACATGAAGTCAGCAAACTGGCTCATATAAATCCCCTCATCCAAGTGATTCCCATCTCAATTTTAAAAAGGATGATGAAGACGATGACACGCCAAAGAAGAAATGGCCCACGGTAGATGCTTCCTACTACGGAGGACGGGGAGTCGGGGGAATTAAAAGGATGGAGGTGAGAAAAGAGTGACAAGTTAGTCAATGGCATCGACTTCCATTGATTCTGTACATCCAATGGGTTCCTGTTAGGTTCGCTGGGGCGAGAAAGGCTCTACTGAAGAAGGAGCAAAGCTAGAGAAGGCCAAAAATGCTAAAGTGAAGATGCCTGACCAGGAGTTTGTTCAGTCCCCCACCCGCGTTCTCAACAACGGCATGCAAAAACCCCTGAGAACTCACAAGTGGTACTCTCCCATCCAGGTACCAGAAAGAATATGACAAATGACAAACGCGTCTGATGAAATGTGAAAGAAAAAAAGCTCTACTATACAAACAGAGGAACAACAACAGAATTACGTGTCAACAAACGTTCATGTTTGGGAAACTTCAAATACTAATATTGCTGCTTGCACGCAGCTATGCGAGAATTGGGTTAAAGAAGTAACACTTCCTTCCCTGCCAGCAAGAGGTTGTTAATAGAAACCAGGCTCCTGTTAGACTGACCTCCAGGGAATGAGGCTGCGCGACTAGCATTTTTTTGCGAGGAAAAAACAGCTGTGTTGCGCCTCTTTAGCCTCTGAGCATTTGCTTTGTTTCAAACTATCATGAGACGTATAAAGTAGCTTTAGAACGAGCCATTACATCTTTGTAAGAAGCAAAAAGCAACAAAAAAATGGTAATTGCATCTGGGGCTGAGCAATTTGGCCTGGAAAAATAACTTTTTTTCATATTGTCTGATTTTTATTCTTATCACAAATTTATTTAAAACCTGTTTTTTTTTACGTTGGTGTTTATTTTTTATGCAATGGCATCGGTACATTAGTGTTAAGCTAGTAGGCATCCGATAAATGTATATTGTATTTTAGTGCACAATGCGTTATATCAGTTACATTTGCATATGCATGTAGTCGATTAAATATGACACCGCTGATATATTTTTAGGTTCAATCGTAAAATTGCCCCGCCCTAATTGTACTCCAAGATTTGTGTAATTACGACCAACTGAACTTCTTTGTTTGCATAGAACACACTGGATGCATTGTGGGACCTTTTGAGAAAAGCCTACAACCGCGTGTCTGTTATGAGACCTCATCCAGGTGATAAGGTAAGACCATAATAATCTCAATCAGTCTGTGTGATTCCTCCTTTTACCTATTTTACTGCTGGCATAAACCTTAATTTGTGGTTTCTTTGTGTTCCTGACAATGGGTCGATTCAATAAAACACAAAGTTATGTAGATACAGAATTTAATTATAGCCTTTTTTCTGTTGTGTGAATGGCAACGGAAGACTCTTTAATAATTTAGGTGAACTTGTGGTAAAATGGAGGTTAACCTACGCCTAATGTCTGGCCTCAGAGTGAATTCTTACAGGGAAAAGATGTCTGCTGAAGTCATTATAGGATAAAGTCAAATGGTATTTCTCACTGGCCGCCTGTGCAGTGGAGGCGATAATAGTGCTCTTTACTGTTGGCAATGAACATGCAGTCAAGGCGATGGGATTGGCAATTAACAACAATACATTATGAATGTCATTTAATCGACTTGAAAAAATGTACAGAGCGTCCCAGGAGTGCACGTTTATTGCCAAAAGTTAAGAGCGATGTTATCCATCCCTCCCCCCTGCAAAACGGTCCATTGAGAAATAAAATTTGGCTTTGTCCTATGATGACTTCAGCAGAAATCTTTTCACTCCATCAATTTGCGCTGCAGCCAGAGTTTAAACAAAGGCAAACCTCTCAGAAACACACATTTATAAGAAAAATCCTGAGTTTTTATCAACCAGTATTTTTTAAGTTACTAATAGAAAGTGTCGATGAAGTTTATTTTCCTGATTCTAGCTAAACAACTGCATTTAAAAGAACTAGCTTGCATTTTTCATGTGTCAGCATGATCAAAAGCATTCAATAACTCAGGATGTGCTATAAAAAGACCTTTACATTCACATATGAACTATAGTATATGTATAGCAGCTGTTTAATTCTTTTCACAATTTTTTGTCAGGTGGCACACAGCTGTGTTTACACTCAAGTCTAACCGGGAGTATGGAACAATGTGACTCATTGCTTCATCCCAAATGTTTCTCATTTAAACCGCAAGGACAGCTTAGCCAGTGTTGAGGGGTCAAAATGTTCTTTGTTTTAAAGTGTAGGTGGACATCAGCGCATGCATATATACACACGTCCAAGTGTGTTGGGACAGCATGTCAAACAACTGACCGAAACTACATGCACATGCATGTCGCTCTCCACAACAACACAACCCACTCATAAATATTAGAAGAAAACACGACTTAAACGTCCACATCCATGTCAGCGGAAACTATGACCTTTCCTAGAAGTGGCCAAGTTACGCAATCAAAACTGAGATTCCATTTATCACCATTGGTTGGTTAGTCAGTGTTCATTCAAAGATTCATTAAGTCCAAGGCTGCTCTGTCCGTGTAAGACCGTGACCGGACGTTTCGTCGAAAGACGTTTGGTCCCCGGACGTTTGGTCGACCGGACGTTTGGTAGAACAGACGTTTGGTAGAACAGACGTTTGGTAGAACAGACGTTTGGTAGAACAGACGTTTGGTAGAACAGACGTTTGGTAGAACAGACGTTTGGTAGAACAGACGTTTGGTAGAACGGACGTTTGGTCGCCGGGTTCGCTCGCTGTCAAATTATGACAGAGAGTTTAATGTTGATATTTTAATATTAGATATTTAGATATTAAACTCACTCTCTCTCTCATGATTATAATTTTGAGAGCTGGTTTCAACTGTAACAACCCAGCGACCAAACGTCCATTCTACCAAACGTCCGTTCTACCAAAGGTCCGGTCGACCAAACGTCCGTTCGACCAATCGTCCGGGGACCAAACGTCCGGGGACCGTACGTCTTTTGACGAAACGTCCGAGTACTGTGTAAGACTGCCTGGCTACCATGTTGGCCAGCCCTATTATAATTAGACTTTTGAAGTGAGAGCGTCAAACATAATGGCTGGTCTGCGACACATATGGCTCATATATGTTAAGTGCGCACACGAACTTACATTATTACTTCTTACACCGAATTCATTCTACTCCACCTAATGAGTGAGGTCAGCAAGGGAAACATAACCAAGCAGGTGTTAAACATTAATTGTAGTCACACTAGATTTCAACTTGTTTCCAGCAAAGTTACACGTATACTTTAAATTTTCATCTGTGTATTTTTCCATTTGGTGAAAAAAAAAAGCCAAAGAACAAAACAAAACAAAAAGAAACATAAAAAAAAGA
Source organism: Stigmatopora argus (assembly GCF_051989625.1). Classification (NCBI taxonomy): domain Eukaryota; kingdom Metazoa; phylum Chordata; class Actinopteri; order Syngnathiformes; family Syngnathidae; genus Stigmatopora; species Stigmatopora argus. Next base: position 8,415,645 of record NC_135391.1, on the reverse strand, counting down.
TAGACGCTAAGGTTTGCTATGCATGACAGTGTTAAGCTCTATGCATGATTTTGTGGCAAATATCTTGAAAACATCAGGGCTCAGGAATCTTTGGCTTTGCAAAACCAATAGCAAACATCTTGATTTTACGTGGGTTTTGCTTATTGTAAACTTTCTGCTGGGCACTGGTTAAAATCCTCCTTGAGGATTTGCAGTCAAACAGTCTGTTCTGGTTGCAATTAGGGATCCACTTTTTATAACTTCCCTTAAATGAATGCCGCACAGGGACAAATAAATTCCAAAAAACAGATCTTTTTGCTTTGTTTGCGCATTAAAAATTGATGTATGATAAAACAAAAACTTACAGACACAGTTGGACCTAAATTTGATGGATATTCACAGTCTCATCAATGTGTGAAATGTAATCATAATTTAGTGGAATCCTCATTGAAAGAAAAAAAAAATCCTACTTATCATACAAATGCCGGTTGATGAGTCAAGAAGAGTTGGCTGAAAATTGGAACCAATCATGGAAGCAAATTACTGGAATTGAAAGCAGGCGTCTGCTCAGCACACTGTTAAAGCTAAACAGGCAAGTTATGCATTGCTTTGCAGAGGAACATCTCAAAACTAAGTGACTTATTAAGAAATGTTGAAACTTTACTGTATGGAAATCAAAATGAGCACACGCACAAATCTGTCACAACTGTAAATGCAATGATACACTGCAAAATAATGACAGAGCCTGCCTTTAACTTCTCCCTAATACTTTGAATTATTAAACACAATTAGGAAAAAATACTCACTTTAGTAGAGGTACTGATTCACATTCTTAAGGGAGTAAACAAAAGTCTATTTTTTTGTTATTTCTTTAGATACATTTGATTTAGTGCATGTGCATATGTCTATACTGTCTTTTTTGCTTCTATAGGCCTTTTGGGAAAAAAAGGTCATCAAGTTCATTGCACTTGAAGTCTGTCTAACATCTGCTCCATTTGGTCATTCCAGGGCAAATGCATGAACTTTATCCGCATGAAGCCACCACCCCCTCGTTACCCCGACTACAACGCATCGCCTATCTACACCCCTCCCAGCAAGAGTCCACCTGCGCCACAGAGCTCTCTTCCGCCAATCCCCGGCCGCCCACCGTCCCATTTCTTCTCCACCCTGCCCCTCTTTCCGTCGTCGCCCTCTGACCTCTCTCCCTCCCCTCCCTCGACCCCTCCCTATTACACTCCGCCTCCCAAACGAGCCCTTCCTCCCACGTCCTTGAACTTAGCGGTCGAGCCCGAGCTGCCGCCCACCACGCCGCCGCTGCCGCCCACCACGCCGCCGCCCCTCTCTCCCTCTGCCACCCTTCCCCCCTTACCTTTAGGCCCCGCCCCTGGGCGCGCCCCACCACCAGCCCGCCCCCCGCCACGCCCTGGCCTGTAGCTGACAAGTTGAGAATCCCAGCACCAATTCATGACCACGTTTCATTGTGTCTGCGGTAGAGAGAAGCCCAAAGAGGCCACGGCCCACCTTGTACCGAGGACAACAAGGAGCCGCTTTCCGCTATTGGTCGACACTGACTTTTGCCCACAGAGAGCCCAACGGATGCTTGAATCAAGGACAATGACGCCATCATCCAGCAGAAAGATGACGGACTCGCACGGGGAAGCTTGCTCGTGTACATGCAAAAATACTTCCAACTGAATGTCTGTGATACATATCACGTTATAGCCTTTTTTTGGCTCAAAATCCATGTTTTAGTAATGTGTCTGCGCCAATGTTCCCTCTAAGCTGCGCGTGTGCGCAATTGCGCACTACTCTCGTCTTCTCTGCGCACAGCAAATCATATGGAGCGCACAAAATAAAATCCCAATTTTTTTATTTTTTTTTAGCTGTGAGGCCGACGCGCGAACCACTCATCCGCCGGGCCGCCCATTCATAGATATTAACCATTACATTATATTATTACTAAATCATTTATGTGTAGTAGACATACACCTGCTTATGGCAGGTGTGATACTGGTTTGTGCCCATAGCGAGCAATGATGATGTTGCTCACACCGGTACTCAGTGTGCTCAGGGAGGTTGTCTTTCTGCCCAGACAAACAAAAAATTAGAGGGAACATTGGTCTGCACCCATTTGTATGTTATTAACCTGAATTTTACATGATTTGGGGCAAATTAGTTAGCGACCCCCAGATAGGTCAATGTGGATCTCTTTTTCAACTTCATAGGCCGCAGTGCAGACTAAACGAAGCTTTTCAAGATAATGCGAATCACAGCTGGCCTGCTAAAATTCCATGTCACTGTAAACAATCGGGACTTGGACATGACGTTTGGCCGCTGATGCTCAACTTTGTTATTGTAGATGCTCCTGTCAACATGTGGAGAGAGACAGACTGCAATCCTAGGCGAGTTTTGAATAATGCTCACTTTAACTTTTTATCATTATTTTATATCTGTTTTATTTTCTTGTTGTGCTGTGCCTCAACTAATTGTCACAAACTTGAATGACTCATTTCTTATTCTGGATAAGAAGTGATCTAGGACCTTTCCCAGTTGACCAGTTAACCCTTGTACACCGTGGACTGGTCACCAGACAATCACAGGTTGAGCATGTACAAAAAAGTTTGCGCTCACATTCGTACCGAAAAAGTCAATTGGAATTAAAAGATAAAACAAAACGTGGACATAGAAGTTGTTAAACAGGATATTTACACATTCTACTGTATTTCCTGGACTATATGTCAGACTTTTTTTCATAGGTTGGCTGGGCCTGCCATTATTACACATTCTACTTCCAGTGTTGGGCGGAGTTGTTCAAAAGTGGTACGCAAGATGAATACTTGAATGGATTTTGGAGTGAGATTATTGGGAGTTGGGTAAACAAGATATGGTGTGTTGTTCAGGCTATAGTTATCTGAAAAACGAATACATAATACGTTACATTAACACACACTTATGTTCTTAATTTTATTGTTATGTATTTGATATTTTTTGGTATTTACAAGACAAAAAGCGGAGAAATGGGAGGACAGCTGCAAAAGGATCTGCTTTTGTTGAAAGGCAAGCAGGAAAAAAATGCTTGCTTTTGTTTCTGATGAAATAAAATTAATCCAAAATGCAATTTATGCTCTAGTGTGAAAAATGTTTTTTTTTTCCTTGTCATTGGGAATTTTTAGGCCTGTGCAGTGAATTATCATCCTTGTCGTCCTCCACAGGCTTGATCAGGAAAATAAATCAGTTAAGGATAAATTAAAGTAATATCTCATCTTAACAATGAAGCTTTCAAAGCATCCGTGGAAAATGCTTTGTAAGAATTTGTTTGGATGTTTTTATAATGGTGAAGTTTGATCAAAATGTTTGACAAATGCTACTGCAGGCTGCCATTTTGAAGGTCAGAAAATTGCAGTACTGTGTTTCATGAAAAAACAAGGTAATGCTTTACTTAATGCATAAAATTAAACTTTGCAGTTACTATATAATTTTCTGGGTGCTTTTATAACCACCATGACTGCCCGGTATGGTTTCCATATACATATATGTATTTACATACATTCCATCCTAGTGAGCAAAAGTAAAAACTTACTTTATTCCACTACGTTTGGCAGGCACAAAGACTCCAATTTGCTGGTCCTCTTTTAGACAGGGCTTGCGTGATCCAAAAAAATAAATAAATAGACAACCAAGGCACGAGGCGAACTTGAAACTGAAACCGGTTGTCTCATTAACATCAACATCCAAGCAACAACTTACTGGTTTTCCTGCTTTGCTACACCTGAAAGCAGGACGACTAACGACCCAATTAGATCACTAAATAAATGTTTTTTTTTGTTGGATCTTTTTTTTTTTTGCTTTTTAAAAAATAAAACAAAAAGCAAATCGCCTAATGTTTAAATTCAAGTCAACTCAATATTAGCAGTGACGTGCAAATCTGAAAATTGTGCATGAATTAGATTATGGCTCTAACATCTGTGACGGTTGAATTGGAACAGCGGGTTGACACGTTGATGTTTTTGCAGGGTAGCAAATTAGAATAAAATGAAATAAAATAAATAAGAATTAAATTTAAAGGAAAATGTATTTGAAAATTGTATTTAAAAATACATTTAAACTTAACATTAAAATAAATAAATAAATAAATTAAACTAATTGAGTTTCTGCAAGGACTAGGCTTGTTGGACTGGTATGGTTAACCAACTCCAGATGTTCACACGCTGCATTATGCAGACGTGCACAGCCATCACGGAAAAATAGCCAAGCACGACTAATGCTCTGGAAATATGGACGGGCCTTAGGAAAGGCATAATGGTGCTAATGGGGATTGGCAGCATTTGGAAGGTGAACGCAAGAATAATGAAGCCACGTCTCACAAGTACTACAAAGTATTTTGAAAAAAAATTGAGCTGAGAAAACAGTGCTATCACTAGTTTCGGGTTAGATATGGAGGATAAAACCTATGTAAAGTCTACTTTCTGCAGGCAAAATGAACACACCCAAAGTTTTGGGCCAGGATTTTCTTTGAGAAATGGATGGAGACAGCAGTGGCCTGCCACCATATGTCTTCCACTAGGTGTTGAAGTGGATTGAAGTGTGGCGCTTGTGAAGACTGCAACATATCATCCTCGCCTTTCGCTGTCACTGACCTCAACATTCACCTCTTTCGCCCCTCTGGAAACATCTGCAACCCTCATGAGTTTTCACTCCTTCAGGGGAAATCCTCTTTGAGCCACACGTATACGTTCATCTTCAACAATGCAGAAATATCAAACTATAATATTACCTCAAATTTTGATCCCAGATACTGAATAGATTGTTTAGTTATAATTGGTGTCTTGGCAGTATCGTGGCTTATTGCATGAGCTCATGAAGTGAAGTCATCCTTTGGCTCAATTTGAACATCTGCCTCTGAAAGGACTGATTTGAGAAGGACTACATATTATGTTTATTGACAAGCCCAGTGACCTTTTAATTCACACATTAGCCAATACAAATAAATTCATAATCAATGGGCAGCACAGTGGAATGTGTTAGCTGTCGTACAGGATTGGGTAAGCTTTTGTTCTTAACAGCCACAATGTGGGAAGAAACCGGAGTACCCGGAGGAAACCCACGCAAGCCCAGGGAGAACATGCAAACTCCACACAGATGGACATGACCTGGATTTGAACCCAGGACCCCAGACCTGTGAGGCCGACGTGCTAACCGCTCACTTCACCATGTTTTTAAAACCTATAGATAGTAAATCATCTTTTTTTTGTTTATTTACTGTTTTTAACTTTAAACATATTACTTTTTTTCTTTACAGTACTGTAAATACATGTTTTAATCATTTTCCCTATTTTTCCATATGCCATTTTTTTAAATTTAATACCAAGAGGGATAAGTAGTAAATATTATTTTTCCTATTTTGAATTAAGAAAGATTTACTTGTCAGCCAGCCAAGTCAAAATGGAAAATATGTCAATCAGTCAATGATAGCCAGTGAGACAAAATGAGCAGTTTCCAGATGAAGAAAAAAAGTTGAAAAATATGAAATAATACTTAACTTCTATATATATTCAATTATTTAAGCATATTCAAGAAACAACGACAGACTGCAACATTAAACAGCTTTGTTACTTCAACTAAGTTTAATAGTGAATTTTGGATTCATGTTTAAAAAAAAACACTTAACAGCCCAAAGTATCTCTTGATCTTTTGTTAGTACATAGTGTAAGATGATATTACAATATACAATATAAACGGACAAAATCATCTTCTAAGTACACCCATAGCAAACTTTAAACATATAGAATTTGATTTGAATTTAATTGAATCCATTAAGCATCATAACCACTATTTTTATTTTCAACATGTTACTTCTGGTCAACAAATGAGTTGCCATTAACTGGGATGCCTAATAGTGTCCCACTAATTCTGGTAACAGTGACTTCCGATAATACAGTTTCTTCACTAATGATTGCAAACCAAAGCTCAATGTTGGGGATAAACACACAAACTGAGATTAAGGGTCGATTGTGGAAGCGAAATGAAAGTCGAAAGCAAATGTAAAAAAAAGGTGAATACTAGCAGCTCCTAATCCTTCACTATTGAATATGAAATTGCATCACACTCTCATTGACCGAATCTCAAGCAGCTATACAGTGTGACACACTGCCAAAACAGCGAGAGTGCGTGTGTGAGCCTACTTAGGGATCCTCACAACATTTGCCTTCAAAAATAGCACAGCACGTGCATATCAAACACATATAGCATCCATAACATTTTGGTTTCCAACGGCGTAAACCGCGAGTGTTTGGTTTGGCATTTTTGTTTTTCCAAAGACTGTAACATTCACATTTCAAAATTAATCAAGTAACAATACAAAATTCAAACTCTACTGAAAATGAAATAAAAATATATAAAATGAATAACTAGAAATGGTCCCAGTATTGTGTTTGCAGTAGTTATGACGCAAGAGGGGAGGGAGAGGCAGTAACATTATTGCGCTCTTGTCACTTCAATGTGGTATAGGAAAGAAAATAGACAGTCATGTTTAGCTCTTCAATCAGTCCCCAAGATTATGTCAATCTTGTTTTATAAAAAATAATAATAATAAAACAACTGTAAGACAATGTAACCAAGATGCTACTACACGCCCACATTTGAGTTGTGTGCGTTAAAATTCACGTTAAACTGAGAAAGTGGCAGCATTTGACTAGAAATAATTTTGCGCTTAAAAAAAATTAACAGCCAAACAGAAAATAAGACACCAGCTTTAAATGAAAGCACTTATAAGAAAGGAGGCAAAACATTTAGTCAGTAACGTCGGCTCCTGAAAGAACCAAGAATTAAGAAACCCCCATTCCATGGTACAGCTGCACCAAATCCACACAGGAGAGTAACATGCTGCCAGTCTACAAAACCACTAAGAGAAGTCCAACATGAAAATACGGAAAGAAGAAACAGCCACATACAGGGTAAAATGCATAAAAGAGGACGCGCCAAATGGGACTTCTTGTTGGTTTCCTCACTGTACGCCCGCGTTTCATCCAGTGGGCCCACTTACTCCACTGTTACAGACTTGGCCAGGTTCCTTGGACAGTCCACCTGAGTGTATACACAGCACCATTTGACACTTTAATCGAGATCGCATATCGTCGGACACCGAAGCCAAACGCTTTGAGGACTTACGTCGTAGCCCCGCAACACGGCTAAATGGAAGGAGAGCAGCTGCAGAGGAATGACGCTCAGTATGCCCTGCAGGCAGTCCACGCAGTGAGGCACTTTGATAGTGCGGCACGAGCTGCTGATACTCTCGTAATCGTCCCGGTCGCAGATCACGACTGGCCGGCCCTGTCGGAGCCAAAGCGCAACAAACAGCTGTCAGATCTTTCTTTGATCGAGCCTTGACCTTTTTGCGGTCATTTGACCCTTTGACTGCCCAAAAATTACAAGTCTCATGACAGGCATAAATAGAAAAAAATGCACCGGATGCCAAAAAATGTTAAAAATAATAAGCCTTTTCAGATTAGATTTTTAACTTCCATATGGATTTCTAAATTCATTGCACTTATCGCCCTTGAAAATGCTGGTAAAATGTAATACCATTAAGTCATTTTTTTAAATAGGAATACCATTAAAAAATTTAAACAGCGTTCTCCTACCTGGCGGGCGACGACTTGCTGCAGGGCGTTCTGACATTTGACATACGTGTGGTCTTTCATGATAATCATGATGACCGGCATGAGATTGTCCACGAGCGCCAGAGGCCCGTGTTTCAACTCCCCAGCCAAAATGCCTTCAGAATGCATGTATGTGATCTCCTTGATTTTCTGGGGGCAAAAATGGAACAAAGTTCAACGCTTCATTGAATAACTACAGCGGAATGGAACGCACATCATAAAAAGAAGAAGAATTAATAAGGAGATGTCTGCCCACCAGAGCTCCTTCCAAGGAGGTTGCATAATGGTAGCCTCTGCCCATGATCAGCACACTCTTCTGCTGGTACAGCTCGGTTGCCAGGTCCTGGATTTCATCATCCAAACTGAGGACCTCCTTGATCAGGTCTGACGCACACGGGAGGGTGACACATTAGGATTTGAACTTTTCTCCATCTGCCGGCTCACGGCACGACTGATGCGCTTTACCTGGAAGCACCTTCATGCCCTGGATGATTTCACGACGTCTCGGCTGCATGGAAATTCTGTCGTCGCACATCATCAGAGCAAACATGACCAGGGCCACAAACTGGCTCGTGTAGGCCTGCGGATATCAAAAACAAAAAAAGCTGTTGGCTCCCCTTGCGATTGTGTTTTGGGCCTCAACTTAATGACGCAGAACAGATGAGAAATGCAAGGCAAGTGGACACATCCGAGAACAAACGCTTGAAAGTTGGGCAATACATAGCATTGCGTCACATTAGTCTAGGACGACCTGACGCCTGCTGTCATCAACAATGTGCTGTTTGTTCCTTCATCTCGCCACGAGTTGAGGACTTCTGTGCCCATTGGGGAGAGACAATGTTTACTTGAAGCCGATACATAAGACCCGCTGGTGTTCAGTAGATTAATTATACAAGCATATAAAACTGTTTCTCTTTTTCTTTTCAACAAAATGCAACTCTTCCAGAGTTCAGAGAGTGATCTCCAAAGATAAATGACCTCGCTCGTTGGAGCTGACGTCTTTTTTATTTATTTATTTGATTTTAATGTATTAATAAAGCAAATTGAAAACATTGCAAATCTTATTTTTGGCATTCACATTTACTTAAAAAAAGGGAGAGATCAGCAAATGGACTACAAAGTAAGTTTGGCCCATTATCAATTTTAAAATTTAAACTAAGAAATCAGATATTCAATTCATTTTGACTGTGACTTACACTTAAAATGTTTTGGACGCCAATCGCTATGAATGGAAGTGAAAGAAGTAAGATGTTCGTTACAGTTGGATATATCCGATTTTTAGCAATTTTCCACAGTGCATCTCACGTTACATCGCGCTAAATTGGAGTCGTGCTACGTGACACGTGTTCTCCAGTGATGTGTTGAGCTTGCTTGTGCAGCAAAGCTTGGACTGGCTGTGTGGCCCAGGCAGCCAAGCAGTAAATGATGGCGTCTGTGAGGCGTGTTTGCAAGCGTTGGAGCAGCACACCATTCAAGTCCCGGCGCCAAACTCAAAAGGCCGGCCGGGACCTGCGTCATTCTCGTTCTTTAAACAAATAAGCCTTGCAGATATTATTACTTATGAGCCCTTGTGTATATATAGTCGGTGGATTCATAATTAGGTCCACCTGCACGATCTGGTAATCTGGTTATGAGCTTCTGACCCTTGAGACGAAAATGTCAACCTTGCACACGCGCTACAATAATCACGTAGGAGAACAAGCGAGAGAAGGCGCGTGTTGGATTATTATTGACTGCAGCCAGGTGGAGGCTTCATTCATGAGATGATGTAATCAATTATTGCAGAGCTATTTCTTGGTATGGAACAGAGTGGAAAAAGTTATGTGCTGATGGACTGCTTTTGATTTCTGAAAACAATCAGATGAGCTCAACCATAGAAAAATAAAATCTAAATAGGTAATTATGTTATTAATTCAATTCAACTCCCTGGCTGCCATGGATGGATAGGAGTCTACTGCATGAAAAATGGGAGGGGCTTGCAGTGAACAATAACGTCTATCACAGTTATTGGCAGCAATGAGTTGATAAAAGGTCTCTCATACAAAGTTATTTAGAGTTAAAACCTTGAATATGCAAAATGTGTATGCAAATGTTTTCTTAAAATGGTCTATTTTTTTTTAGACTAAGTCATAAAAAGATGCACGGATATATTTAAATGAATTGTTCTGGAAAATAGGGAAAAAAATGTATGCAAAAAAATATTACAGAAGTCTGGATCATGAAATTCTCCATCGGTTAAAATAAAAAAAACAGACCTTAACGGAACTGCACCACAGAACAAATTACTACAAAAAAACTTAACTAAACACATATGGGGATTAACAGGCTAACTTATTATTTTCCGCAAATATAAATTCTCACTTTATAATGTTATGACCCCCTTTGCTCACCCACCAAGTTGAAATTTAAGATCCAAGTAGGTCTCATAAAGCAAAAATATGCCCGTGAGCAAACCGTTTTGAATGTTGCCGAACTGTGAGGCAGGCCACATAGGAACAGGCGAGTAGTGTCTCTTTCCCATGAGACGCAATGGCAACCCCAACACAAGGTAAATGAAAGCCATACAAGTGATTACGGTGTGTTGTAATTCCTAACACTTTGTGTATTTTGACCCAAAAGTGTCAGATACATTTCATTTTTGCCTCACCTTAGTGCTGGCTACACCGATCTCAGGCCCGGCATTGATGTGGACTCCACAGTCAGTCTCCCGAGAAATGGAGCTGCCCACCGTGTTGGTGACGCCCACAGTCAGAGCCCCCCTTTCCTTACAGTAGCGCAGGGCCATCAGGCTGTCCGCCGTCTCCCCTGAAAGGTTATTTTAGTTGTCAATTTGGTGAAAAATGACGCATACAAAGCTGTACTTGAGCGAGCCTCAAAGAAACCTCGTAATGGACTCCACACAAATAGAAGATAAACAGATTACTAAGCAATGTACAAATTGGCTCTCTGACACAGAAAGCAGAGAACAAGTATGGCTTGCGGACTCGAATAATCTTCACCTGACTGGCTAATAAAGAAGCAGACGTCATCTCGAAAGACGGGCGTGTTCCGGTCCAGAAAATCGCTGGCCAGCTCCACCATCACAGGCAGCTCCGTCAGCTCCTCCAGGACCTGGCGGGTCTGAGTGAGCAACAAACAAGTTGAGCACCGGCCTGCCTAGAGCAGCGAAGAATGCCAAATTATATCGAAATGTCATCAATTCAGCGTCTCCTCACCGCGACGCCGGCATGGTAGCTGGTGCCACATGCAATGAGGATCAAGCGTCGGCATCTCTGGATTTCTTTGATGTGGTCTTTAAGTCCACCCAAGGTCACTGGGAATAAACCAAACACGCAATCCATCATCACGTCTCACCACTTTCCACCCCATTAAAACAGAGCCCATGAGAGAACTGAGACAAGTAATTCGTCATGTGTTATGCTTTCAAATTGATTTTCATACTGTAGTCAAACGTGGCCCATTTCTGACTCTTTTCATTATGTAGAGTAAACTACAAATGATTTTAGTAAACAAAGGCTATTCAGATATTTTTGCATTTTCCATGTCTCAAAATGTATAAACACTCACTGATTCACTTGTTTGACTTTGTATTTGTGTGGAATTTATCGCCTCATTGATTTGAATTTTGCTCAAATGGGAGTGGAGTGTGTGTATGATTCATCAGTATTCCACTAAACCACTGATCTGAGGCCAGTTCCAACCTGTGTGTTCATCAAAGTTGACACGTCCTCTCATAGTGTTGACCACAGACTCTGGCTGCTCAAAAATTTCCTTTTGCATGAAGGAGCTATAGTTGCCTGTTTTGAAAGGACAAGATAGAAAGGTTGTTAATATTCCTAAAAAAATAACTAATTTCTAAAAGCCTTAACTTGAGTTCATAAAGACGTTTACACAAGAGAACATCACATTAAAGTAGATGTGTCATCATTACCGTATGGTTAACTATTATTTTCATAAATACACTGCAATAAAATGAATTAAATTAAAATGGATAAAAACAGAAATACACTAGTTTTTTCTTTTAAATTTGGCAACCCTCTCAAGGTGTCTCAAAGTTGGCGGGGAAATGCTCCAGCGCCCCCGCGACCCTTGGAAGGATAAGCGGACTGGAAAACAAATGAATGAATTAAAGTCATTATCTGACAGTGGCGACGATGTCTATGTTTATGTTTATGCTTCAGCGCCATTGCTGGATGTCTAATCCATTTTGATTGGGAGGGATAACAGCAAATATTCACCAATGGCAAACGTTAGGTTAAATAAGCACTCTATAAAAGTTGAATAAAGAGCTCGCCTGGATTAGATAGAATTGTTGATACACAATAACCCCGTAAAGGCCAATAGAAATATACACAGTGCTTAGGGGTAAGCCCTCACACATGTCCCACATTCATGTTTGAAACGTTGGATAAATTGGACAAAAGAAAGGCGGTGCATGAGGGACTTCATGTTTTTCCACTCCCAATAAACGGTGACAGTGAAAAACGTGTGTTTTTCAGTTTGTCTCTGCAAGAAATCTGGGTCACGCGAATTGGGTTATTCTGAAGATCGCTTCCAGAAAGAGGCGAGCAGCTGACAATTGATTGAACCACAAAGGAATGCAAATGTGCATTCAGCCAACAGAAACTCAGTTCTGCTCTCTGCTGGAGGATTGCAGTTACAACCAGGCAGGGATGACCTGATCTTGGTGGGCAGCTACATCAGAATTGGATAAAGTTTCACTTCTTTTTGGTTAACCTTCTAATACACTAAATATGCTAGAAAAAAAATCACTGAGCAATGAGATATTGATGCATTATACCTACTATATTTTGTCAAGTACAAGGCAACCTTAAATTCTCCCAGAACTGACAGCCTTGTAATCCAGTCCACTTTATGTAGTGTGAATTCTGATTGTACTTATATAACCTATTTTGTTGATGCAGAAACAACTAATATCGAGGCCTCAACTCACCTTTCATGATTTGCTCCAGCTCCATCTGAAGGGTCTGGATAGCACGGCCCTGGTAGTCCCCGGCTCGGCGTTTGATCCTGTGGATGGACAGCCTTCCTTCGCTCACAGCGGCCACATCGTCATCCTCGAGGAAGATGACCCGATTGGTGTGCTCTATAACGGCACTGCAGGCACAAAATCAGCATGGATTCTTGTTCTGATCAAACTGTGGCACGATGCTACTTAAGAGTCGGTCGGGAGCACACGCTTACCTTGCATCAGAGGCAAAGTAATACTCAACAGCTTTCTCATCCACAGGGAACAGGCAGGTGTCCTGGTCGACTCTAGGGATGGAAGTGCAGTTGTTTTTCTCTTTTGGAGCTAAGAGATAAAAAGCGACAAGTTCAAAATCATAATCAAGTTATTCAACAAAAACATGGCATCCCGCGGCACTTACTTGAGCGGTAAACCACAGGAATATGGTCTGTTGAGAGTTTATGGTCACTTCGCACGCCAATCAGAAGAGGACTGCCCCTCCTACACAGCAATCAAATAACAATTACTAGAGCGCAATGTGAAGACAAGGTCAAATGCACTCTTATCATGTTTTCAAAGTAGCTTCAAGGGTGAAACAAGCTACAATATGAATTTACAGACTACAAAATATCAATTAGCAGCTGTTTACCTCGTGACGACTGCCTCATCGGGGTAGTGAACACTCTTAAAGACCAGCGCAAAAGCACCTTCCTAAGGACAGAGAATCAAATTTCTGTCTGAAAATCCGTGATCATTGTACTTTTACGTGTGTTAGGTTTACTCTAACAGCGGGCAAATGTGTGTTTGTGTGCGTTCCTTACCAGTTGCTGTGTTACTCTTTCCACCAGAGTGGCAAAAGTGATGTCATCACTCTCACGGTTGTCGTACACGTACTTCACCAACTTGGCAATGGACTCCGTGTCGGTCTCCGACTCAAATTCATAGCCTTTGATTGTCTGCATTAAAGAGTACATTCCTGTGTAAGTTATTTTTTTAGGACAATATCAATGACTAAAGAAGAATATGTGCTGCTCACCAGGAATTTCCTTAAATCTTTATAGTTGGTGATAATTCCATTGTGAATGACAATAAACTCTGCAGACCAAAAAGGAAAACAATGAACACAGAGGCATCGTGACCTAACGAGTCACTGCACTTTATCTTTCCAAAATCATTCAAGTAAGGATGCATTTTATGGGAATAACAATAAATAAGAACAAGTGGCAGTATCATATAATGGACCACAATATCAATGCAAACGTATTCACTCATTTTCCAAACCACTTATCCTCACATGTGTCGCGAGGATGCTGGAGCCCAGCCAATTATGACCACCGGGCGTGGGACACCCTGAATTTGTTTAAATGTAAATTTTATCTCCCATTTTTCAGGAGATGAGAAGGCTTATTCGTAATCACAAATCTGTCTTATGAGCACTTTCCATGTGTCGAGATAAATAAAGAACTACGGTCCCCATTTATTCACACGTTGACCATATCACTGACCATTGGTCTTGTCTGATCTGTGCGGGTGGCTGTTAACTGGACTTGGTTCTCCGTGGGTGGCCCAACGGGTGTGAGCAATCCCGAGGTGAACATCCAACTCCACCTCGAGATCCAGATCTTGCTGTTCTAAAAACAAAATGCACCACTTGAACAACAGATCAAAACTGGGTAAGGTGGGAGAGTCTCGTTCATTGTCAAATGATTCGACTACTTTCAGCTTACTGTAGATCTCCTCATCAAGAGCCTTCACTTTCCCACGCTGCTTAATCAATGTGATGCTCCTGGCAGCTGTCTCCCATTCCTTGGCATTCCCCCCATCAATGCCGACACCTGATTCAAATAAATGACATGTTTCTTATAAGGGACCTGATCTTTTTTCTGTGATTTTATAGGCCGACAAAATGGTAAAGCCAATTAGCTTTCAATTTTGTGGTGTCTGTGAATAGATATAATCAAGGTGACTGTCCTCTGGTTCGACAACTTGGGAGTGAAACAAAGATAAACAATCCAGAGCATGTTGCTGATAACCATTTTCTCATGTGTCTCACCCGCAGAGTCATAGCCTCGATACTCCAGACGTCGCAGACCTTTTAGGAGGATTTCAAGGACCTCACGGCGAGTCCTTGGCACATGGTAGTTGAGATAAGCGAAGATTCCTGGTGGGACGGGCATAATGTTAATATGAATTACCAGTACGTTAATCAGTGATGTTCAAGTCGCATTAAGAGGTATGACCACACTTATTTTTAGCAAGCCGTAGTTCCGGTAAAATCGCTAAAGAATATCCTCATTGTTGATTGGAAATTTCATTTCCTCAAACACCTGATAAAAGTTGGAGGGGAATTCTACAATCGTGATGTCACCACATTCTGCCATCAATACATTTGGCAATATTTGCAAAAAGCATGTCAGAGCCTGACATACTATCGGACAAAAGAACTAGTCTTGTGAATGGTCCAAAGCTGCGTAACCTGTTTTTGGACAAAAGAATGTGACGAGAAATGAGTCTTTGTGTATCTGTGTGTGCTCTGCTTGAGGTGTACGTAGACAATATAAAGAAAGTCTGACACTCAAAAAAAAAACAGAAGCTCACGTCAAACATAAACCCTTACAAAATGCAGATTGACACCAGTTGTTCTAATACATTTTAAAAAAATCCTTGTTATTCCATAGTTAAAATGTTTCCATTAGAAAAGAAAGCATGGACTTTAATGCTTCAGTTTTGCTAACATCTCACCTTAATCGTAAATTAATTATTAATTTTAATCAAGCACTTCAGAACAACGCATGCTTGGAGCTAACACCGATGAAATAAGTGGCATTTTTTTCAATACATGTTTTGTGGTTTTTTTGTATGCTACGATTAAGACATTGGTATCCTGTTTGCTGCCTGCTTTTGGTTTTGTGCTACCTCTGTTAAACGCTTTGGGAAATTGTATTTTAAAAGACAAATACAACTTTTTTAGAGCTTTAACTTCACTCAGCAAACCAACCTACCCATCGACAGTGAGCTCTGTGTGCATTTGGTCAAACAGTTAACCATTGATGAAGCAGCCCATATTTACAAGCAGAGGGCGGCCTAGTTTAACAGAGCTCCCATTCAAAATAGCAGGTGATGCTGTAAAGCATGAGAGTTTATATAAGACCCTATTTTATTTAAAATCAAATAATCTCAGACAGCAATACTACATATGAATAAATGAAGCAGGTTTAATCCATACAAGATGAGCCCACGGTAATACATGTGTCATATAGTATTCCAATTCAAGGCTCAATTGAGGTCAATAGTCAGGACTGTCTTGGTTTGTCGTGATGACGGACGAGTGATGGCCGATTTATCCATTTTATCGTGTAAATAAACTATTTGTTAAGTCGGAGCATTTACATTTTTTGTGTTGCTTAACAACATGGCTACTTACAGAGAGGACCTTGTTATTAAATCCATCATCACTGTTGCTAACATAGTAATAGGTCAAATGCAAATGTATAAAGTGTGGTGACAGAGAAGTATTTTCTCAAGTAATAAATATATTTGGATTATTCCTGTCAATATTGATGTCGATTTAAATTAGTTGAAAACTTATTTTAGATATTTCTCAACATTTAATTTGGGCGGATTTTAGAGGGATAAAGTAGCATTTTATTTTGTACAAATTTCATCCAGCCCTTAGTTTGGTTAATGATGTGCAAATAAGTGTAGATTCCGGGTTTAACATCCAAAAGTAACATCAATCAGACTGTAGCAGGATATTGTAGTGACAGAAATGAGAGAGAGAGACAGAACAGATGCTGACATCTATTGTAAAAAGCAAAACAATGTTACTTTTGACATCTATTTCCCAAAACTAACTGAAACGTCCGACTCACCGATTCTACAGAGGTACGCCTCTCATTATTACAAATTATTCAATGACTAACCAACGTCAACTCACGATCATTAATGAGTAAAATCTCTAAATTACAGTTGATTATTACAGCGTCAATTTACCAGCCGAGATTAGCCGTAGCCGAGCTGGATCACTGCATTTCGATCGGATTTGCTTCCATCAGGTAAATGATTACATTTCGACACTCAGACCGAGTAAATAAAAGAACATATTATTGGTCTTTTCATCTCTAAAGAACTATCAGCGTCATTCGCACCATTCGCATCACACAGTACAATCAATTCGCTAACTTGGGTTAGCCATCTCAGGCTAATTTATTAAGGCTAAAAAAATCTATATTTGTAACCCAAATAGATAGTCACACGAGTCCGGGAAAAAATAAACACTAAATGGGTTAAATATCTAAATTAATCTAGCACTCACCACACATGTCTTCTAATCGGATGCCAGTTCACTCACTCAGGCAGCTGGGATGAGCGAGCCTGTCACTCTGACAATGTCGCCCCGCCTTTCAATATTTTGGACAAATCAAAGCAAAGGAGTAACTTCCGCCTTTTGTCTGATTGGCAATATCCATCTGTCACTCAGGTCCTACCTTTCAACGTCGTCTCTCCTGACGTGGCAGCCGGATCTTAGATGCTACATATATTTGGCTAGATGTATAAAGTCTGAGTCGCTGGCTTGTTTGAATATCGGCCACCTTGCGTCACCGACTCCCACTGGAGCGTATATACAAATTTTAGCCACTAAAATATTCTTAATTCGTAACATTAATGACATATTTCCAAAAAACTTGGTTTATAACAAACGGAATGAACGTGGCTCTGATTCAAAATGGACATTGACATGTTTAATTAGATATACAGTAAAATGACTACATCTCGCGTTTATGATAAACCTTTTAAAATTGCGCAGTCTACAGCTATTTCAATGTTGATTAAAACGCTATGTTGATCAAATATTTCCGCCGTAAAATGGCCACAAGTGCGACCACCCGTCCTAATTGACTCACAGGGCGTGTCATAATTTATATGATATCGATGGACGTATGGAGACCCGTTTGCTGCCTATACACCAGCATCGCAAAACAAAGAAGCGTTCAAGGACTCTGCGTCTCTTGTAAACTAAAATGCAATAAAGGAAACTACAACACAGATTGTTTGAGTAAATTTTAATATATAAATATTGTGCGTTTAAACAAGAAATCCAATAGGAGTAGCAGCTTCCAGATGTGTTCATGTTTCTGTGATTATACTGTAAATGAATTAGCTATTGAACAAAAAGGAAATTGCCCAGGCTTGTGATTGAAATAATGGCAGACACCTTATCCCCCTACCATGGTGTGGTACTGTATACTAGTCACATGGATGCCCCTTATTTCCTATTGGAGGGAGGAATGAGCTCATGTTGTCCTTGCTGAATTTCATTCACACAGCAGCCGCCTCCTCTTCTTCTTCTGTCACCTAGAGGGAGAAAACAATTGAATAATTACAAGCCTTAATCATGCTTATTATTAAACTGTATACACTATACAAATGGTCATAGGTTTTGGTAGCCCTTTGTGATGAAAAAACAGTCGCCAGACTTTTGGTCACCCGGACCCAAACAACGGGCGACCAAAAGACCAGCGACAAAACAAGGTAAAACAACACGGTCTACGCATCAATAAAAGCCAACAATGGTTCTGAGCAGTTTCACTGAGCGGACGTGTGAGTGTAGAAGAGTTTGTATGTACATGAGTTGTCCCCTTAGGAAGGGACGTCAGTCAGGGTCTTAACAAGTTCTCCAACAAAACACAATACAATTACGGGAAATTTTGAGCTTTTCTTTAGCCTAATAATTAATAGGGCACTAAGTATGACTAAATAATAATTCACAGTTTGTATTTAGGGAATTTGAGCAACGATTTAAATGGTAATTATCAATAACCTTCCGGGCGACCAAAAGACCGGCGACCCCATACAGGTTATCCTTACAAGGGCAGCAAAGCAGAACCAGAACATAACCCAGGCATGTGTACATTTCTGTGAGCACCATTGATTGGTCACTTCCAAATCCTTAAAACTTGAGTTACAAAAGCCTGTCTTGAGCTATTAACCCGAAATCATTAACATAAACAAAAAAAGGGATGTATTCAAGTAGAAAATCATACACTCAAAAAACATGTTTTGAAAACAAAACAGACCTGTTCAACAGATTCAACCTCAGGAACATAAAACTGCAGCATGTTTTGGATTCCACTCTTCAATGTGATGATGGAGCTGGGACAACTTGTGCAAGATCCCTGTAACTTTAACTTCACCACGCCATCCTGAAAGCCACGATAAACAACATCTCCCCCGTCTTCTTGCACTGTGGGCCTGAGGACAGCGTGGGGGGAAAATTTGAAAAATGCTACTTGGCTATTGATACCTTAACAGCACCTCTGGACGGTAGCAACCTTATCCGAGTGTCCAACAGTTCCTTTATCATCGCAACCACCTCATCATCGTCATCTGACGGTGCTGCAAATAGAAAATAAGTCCTTCAAAAAAAGTCACCCATGATGCATTATGTCAGGCCTATTTGTTTTAATTTTACCGGTGTCTTCACTGGGTTTAGCATCCTCATTTACGACTGGTAGCCCAGAATTGAAAAAGTCCATAATTGCAGCAAAAACATCAGGTTTGATTACTCGCCATTCAATATTTTTATCAGCCTAAAAGAAGACAAAAAAAAATGAGAATTCATTTTGCTTGTTATCCAACCCAGTGGACATTACCCTGGTTATGGTAATAAAGTCAGGTCCCAGGAAGACACTCTTGACACCATCAATCCTAAATAACTGTCTGCAAACAATAAAGAACAGAAGCATATTTCTTTTTTTGTGATTTGTTAAAAAAAGAACTTTGAGTGCCACCAACGTTATAGTTTTATCTCCTGTTTTGTCATTTCTAACTTAAATTGTTCCTGAAGAACCATATACCTGGCTAAGGGTGAGGTGTATGCGTCACGTGGACTGGAAAAATCCATAGTTCCTGATTCAAGAACAATACGCCCGGGCAGAAACTTGAGGCTGTTTGGATTTGGTGTGTCCTGTGTCTGCACAAACACGCTCCTCCCTGTAATAACACAATCCACAGTTTGAAAAAGCATTTAAAAGAAAAAGCCATAAACGAAGGTCGGATACAGACCAGGGACAAGCCAGTGTTGAGGCAATCTGCTCTTGACCACTGTGCTGTGTGAAAGCCAGTGAAAACCAGAACTCTGGCATTGACTGCTCCAAAGACAAATTAGAATTGGTAACATAGTAATTTACACTTATAGTAGGGTACAAAATCATAAAGTGTGTTAGTCTGTCTCATTCCTATTTTATGATTGAATAATGACCAAAACTTGGTGCAATACATTGTGCTTAAAAAGCACCGGTAATAGTGATCATACGAATGTATATAGTGTATAGTAATTCTGTTCCTGCTAATTAGCAAATTCAGATTTTTGGAGAACCATTTCAATGTTACCTTCCACAAATATATACTGACCTGTGAGTGGCACCATGGTGCCGAAGGGCATCCAGACTGCTGGAATGAACAAAGAAAAACAACAAATAATATTATAAGAGGACATGAACACTTCTGGGATAGCTTTTAACATATTTAGTCGCCTCATTGCAATTGCAAGATCTTCTTTGGGGAATTTGTGCAGGGGTTATTAGCTTGTTATGAGAGATTGGTAGTGATATGCACAATTTAAATTGTGTATTTTTGGGATATATTTTACATTTGACTCAAATATTGTTGCGTGTTTAAACAATAATTTAGCAATAATTCTATGACAATCATTGCATTTGTCATCATGCGTCAAAAAGGCACATTCTAGGGAATAAATAAGAAATAGAACTTTAAAATGAAGCGAACAACATCACGTGTGCCATATGCAAAAAGTTGACTCATTGCAAAAAAATATTATGTAAGTGTTTACCATCGTTTAAATATTAATATTGAAGTAGTAAGTAATGGCAGACATTATTTGCAGCCTAAATTAAAGCATCTCGCTGTAAAAATAACCAATTCATACTACGTAACGGCTATGTCACCTTTAAAATAGCTTAATGGCTGCAAGCAAAAAAATCCAACAATTTTGAGACAGTTGGAGTATAATAAATTGTTATTGAATTTGAGCGGTTATGGTAACTTACGGACGCAAGAATCTCGCGGCTATCGCCAGCATACTCCCGACCTGCCTGGAAGTCGCCATGTTTGTTTTCCTAACGAAAAACAAAACGGAAGTGATTAGTGAATTGTTTTGTGCGCATTTCAAAATTGTCCCCCTCCCACTTCCGGGAACTGTTTCAGCATAAGCAGTCACTCTACTGAGCGAAGGGACCTTATTTTTTTTTAATATTAAAATGCCTTCTGGCAAGAATTTTCGGAGGAGAAGAGACTCTTCTGATGTTGAGGAAGATGAAACGACTCAAGAAGTCAGGTAAAATAAAACATCGGGTTAAATATTACAAGCGACATCTAACGTATTGCTAGCTATCATCGCCTACTAATACAGTAAATAACAAATGCACGTTATTCGTCTTTTAACCCAGTCTTAATTTTGGTCCTTTTAGATGTAAAGTAGAAGAGGCCAAAGAGCTACAAAGCCTGCGGCGACGACAAAACGGAGTCAGGTAATCTTCCATGTACAATTAGACTGAATCTTGCTTGTATGCAATTATATATCTATATCTAACTTTACTAATAAGCCAACTATGATTGTTGTGATATAGTGTGACTGCCTTACTCGTTGGGGAAAAATTGCCCCCTGAGGCAGAGGTCGATGTAAGTACTCTCTTAAATGTACTACTTCAATATAAAATCTACCTTTTGTCTACTGTAAGTAATATATTTTCTGTTCTGTGAATAATATCCACTCATTTTACAGAATGACCCTTTCAAGCTCAAAACTGGAGGGGTTGTTGACATGAAAAAAGTCAAGGATCGGAATCGAGACATGTAAGAACAACTCCAAAATATATTGTGTTGTTTTTCATATTCTACACTGGATCTAATGGATCTTGTTTTTGTCTTCATAGGACAGAGGATGATACAGACCTTAACCTTGGTACTTCCTTTTCGGCTGAAACAAATAGAAGAGATGAAGATGCAGACATGTATGTATTTGTAATTTCTATTATACGCTTTTTTAATGCCAACATTTCATGTTAATCTAGACTTGTTAGCTTGTTCAAAAGATTTGTAATGTTATTGTCTCATTAGTCCTCCCTCTCAGTTAAGGTTGGGTGTATTTTCAGTTAATTTCTACTATCAAAACTTACTATACATTTGGTCACATTGCTTTACAACAACTTTTTTTCTTGACTTGATCAGGATGAAATACATTGAGACAGAACTGAGAAGAAAAAAGGGTCTCGTAGAAGCGGAAGAACAAAAAGTCAAGGTGAAAAACGCGGAGGACCACCTTTATGAGCTGCCAGAGAACATCCGCGTCAACTCTGCCAAGAAGACAGAGGAAATGCTGTCCAATCAGATGCTGAGTGGAATCCCAGAAGTTGACCTTGGAATTGAGTACGTCAAATCACACATTGAATAAAATACTTTTAAAACCAAACAAACGAATGATTACCTTTTATCTGTGTTCCAGTGCAAAGATAAAAAACATCATCCAGACAGAAGAAGCCAAAGCCAAGCTGCTCGCAGAACAAAGGAACAAGAAAAAAGACAATGGCACTTCGTTTGTGCCTACCAACATTGCTGTCAACTATGTCCAGCATAACCGCTGTACGTTTAACCCTTACGTTAATGTAGACATCAATCATGGAGAAATGTCTCCTCACCACGCTTTCGTCGTCTTCTTCCCACAGTCTATCATGAGGACGCCAACAGCGCTCAGAGGCATCATAGACGAGAGAGAGAGGAACCTAAAGCTAGGCCACTGCGTGTAGGGGACACGGAAAAACCTGGACCAGAGAGTAAGTGCCCATCCACCCACATTGAAATTTATTTTTATGTTTAAACACATTTCTCATTTAATCTCATTTTAAACGTAATCCACAGCATCGGACCCTCCAAACTTCCGCAAACGGCCAAATAACGAAAAGGCGACAGATGACTACCATTACGAGAAGTTCAAGAAGATGAATCGGCGGTATTAAGATGTTAGATTGCAAAGAGCTGGTGACGATACAACTTCCATTCCTACATTTCCAGCAGATGGCCTGATCGGAACTGTAGTTGGTTCCTACAAATTGGCATATAAAATAATTAACAGGCTATAATATACCCACTGTACTGTGATTTTACGGAAGGGGAATTCTGTGTACCTATATTGAACATGCAGGGATGGAAACTAAACAAATACGAGACTAAATGTTCATGTATGATAATGCCGAAGAGCGACCTATATGTAACACACTGTCCAAAATGTAATTATTTTGGGAAAATTTTCAATTTAGTCTTATACTGCAATGTTTTCATTTGTGATACTCTAAGTGTCCTATTTAGCTAGTAAACCTGTTATGGTATTAGATTTAGGATTATGCCTGCATCTTGTAAAAAGGATTCTCTGCAACCTTCCTAGAATTTGCAGCTGGTTGGTAAGAAGTTGTATTTTGTAAATATTATACATATTTCAAGTTCTGTTCGATTCTTTTCTGTTGAATAAAAAACAACATGGAAAAATGACTGAATAACTTTTATTTGCATTGTGCTGTATGCTAGATGCTGTTACAGATTATTAGTATATTTTAAATGACCACCTTGGTCCAACCTCCAAATTTTCATGTTAATTGTTTGGGAGATGACTAAACCTGAAAAATATTCTTTTTAATGTGACCTACTATAATGCTGCAACGGTAAAGAACTCAAGTAACAAAAACAACATGATGTTTCTGTGAAAACATTTTGATTACATTTATAGAAATGTATTTTACACCACTTTTTTAATTCCGAGGAAGTTAACTTCCCTCTGCAAGTAAACAATCCAAAGAATCTCACTGTTTCTCAATGGATGCGACACTTGTGTGGCCATTAAGGTGGTGTTGCGTGTTGACCTCTTGTTGCGGGGGTCCTTCTATGTCCTCGTGCTCTCCCTGGCTGGAGTTGAAGCTGCTGCTGGGGGAGGCCCAACTGTCCCTCCGTCGGTACGCCTCGCACAAGGGCAGCTCGACACTGTCCCACTGATTGTAGCTTTCAAGTGTGGAAGGCCAGCAGGAGGCAAAGAATCAGCAGCGCAGCAGAGGCACAGTGGAGCAGAAGAGGAGCAGACAAGAGGGGCGAGTGAGAAAAAGCACATTCGAAAGCTCACTTAGACAAGCGTAGAGATTAAGCAACAAGCGGCAGAAATTGAAATATTGATGAAGATGAAAGCTACTGAAGCACTTGAACTCAACGCCGTTCAACTGTCGTCAAGATGATTAGTTGAATGGAGGGGAAAGCAGAGCAAATGCAGCAGATGATGCAGCCCCAGACCCAGTACGATGCCAAGAACATATCTACACAGCGCTCTCATTGCTTTCTTGTGGAAAAAGAAGACAAACTGGTCCAATTTTTCCTATTTTATTTTTCAATCATTATGTTATTTTGGGTGCACAACTAGCACGTATGTTCAACCATGTGAGATTGACACTGTTTGCTTATTGTATTTTCTTTTTAACAGTTAGTCACGCAGGCTATGCCAATATTCGTAAGGGTAAAACAACATCCAGAAAACAAGGGATCACTGTAGCTCTTATTGGAAAAGATGAGAAATTGGGGAAGTGTTGTTGAGTGTTTAATTTGCATTTGTTAAATGCATTGGGCAAGACCATTATCATGGACTGTTCGGTACTTGGATGATTCGCCGAAAGACGTTTGGCCGACGGACAGGTCGCCGAATGGACGTTCGGCGAAACGTCCATTCGGCAACCTGTCCGTCGGCCAAACGTCCGCCGGCCAAACGTCTTTCGGTGAATCATCCGGTCACGGGACTGTTCATAAAAAACAAAACTGCAGTGTTGTTTAAAAATCCATACATAAATAAGATCTATTATCGAGGTATTTGTGAATTTGCATTCAGTGGGCTAAAGTCAAATTGTTCTCCCGTAATTCCTAACCACAGCGCCATGCCACATTACATTTAAGGGTCAATATGACTTTTGTCCCATTTTGATCGCGACAAAGTCATCATTTCCAATGCGGTAATCAATATTTCAGTCCTATTAGTTACATTTTAATGGGATGGTGTGACGTGATACTTTTTTCATTTAAAATGCTTGCATTGGATCACGTTCAAAAAGTGTCAACATTCTTTTTTGGCAAATTAAGGCAGAACAGAATGAGACATTCAAGCTTTGCTCCCGTGTTTTAAGAGTTTACTTAAGTTCTGTTAAATATTTTCTTAAAGCGCAACCATTCTTATTTTATACCACAGTAAATTGTAAGGCACTAGAATGAATTATACAGGATGGATATCCAACCACTCACACATTTGTATTGCATGATGATGGTGATGATGATGGCTTCTTGGGCTTAGTGACAAAGGGTGAGGAGTGGACGACAGTGACGAGTATGCGTCTTATTTGTACCTGGAGGAGTAATATTCTTCCTCAAGTTCGTACAGGTCGATGGCGATCTCATCACGCAGGGAAGTCAGTTTCTTGTCGCACTCCTCCTGCAGCGAACGCAGCTGCTGGTTCTGCAGGCTGATGGCGTCGTTTACAGAAGGGAAGTCGTTCAGGATCAGGAACTGCTTCAGATCCGACACCAGCTTCATCAACGACTCGCCCGCTCGAACCTGTTGGCCCCACACGTGTATTAACATTGGTTAGCACATCAGACTCATAGTTTCGGAGTTTTGGATTAGAACATTTGTCGGCCCAGGTCACAGAGTATGTGCCGTACTAGTTAGCAAAATAAGAAATCCCATTTAGACTGGGAGGAGTTCCTTTTTAAGCATAGTGATGACATTTGACATTTCCTCAAAGAGACTTGGAACCCATTCCGATGGGCACAGGCATTCATTTTTGGTTTAACTTACAATATTAGCCGCTCGTACATGCATCTCATAATGTTCTTGCTCAGCTTGAGTTGCTCGAGAAACCTGCGTCTCGTCTTCTATCTGAGGAAGGAAAACATGACAACATAAACATTGACCCGATTGTATATGTATTTTCTCTATGCACATCTTGGAATATACAATAGGGGTTGGGACTCGCTTAAAACTGCACTGCAAACAAAAAAAGCGGACCTGTTCGCACAGATACCTTAGCAGTTTTGATGATCTCGGTGAAGTTGTCCAGAATCGATCTGATGTCATCTTTCAGCCTCTTGTTGTAGTTCTGCAGCAGAGTTTCTTTGCTTTGTGGAAGCGCTCTCTGTGTAGCCATTGTGTTCAACTAAAGCTAATTTTCCTTTTAACTACATATGGTAAACGTATTCTTCCACTAATCTGGGAAAAATGTTCCAAATGCGGTCATTCTGTGAAATAAAAGTCCCCTTGAGGAGTCAAAATCATGGCTCTGTTAGGCTACAGAGTGAAGCTAACTTTATAGCATGTAGCGCCACTGTCGCACGCCAGTGTATTTACGCCCGCAGTGTGTTAAGATGCCTCTAGGTGGCAGTGTTTTGCCGAAAAAGGGGATAAACCGAAAGTCAGACAACAACGCTCAGATTGAATAGGATTTAATTGGCACCGGTATAACAGGTGTTGGATTTTTCCTACCTGTATCAACTACACTGGTTGCACATTGACACAAAATTTGGGAAATACAGTTGAAAAAAAAAAGAATAATTTGAGTTCCAAATTAGCATTAATATGCGGCTAACCAGTTCAGAGTGTAATAGTCCACCTTTCAACAGAACTCATTGGGGATAGGCTCCAGCACCCTGCCACCCTGACCAGGATAAACAGGATTGAAAATAACTGAAATAATTCAATGCAAATTGTCACTCCAACCACAAAAAATGGCATCTAAGGTTATGAAAATGACAAAAGTTTAAAAGGCACCTTTAAAAAAGACTGGATTTTTGTATTAGATCTATGGTACACAGTTTCTGGAATTTGCAATACTGTGTCATGTCAGAATTTACATCTCGAGATCTAAAGTTTGAAAATGAATGAAGAAACAGTGATTTACATTCATTTAATATTTTTCAGGACAACAAAGGCAAGCTGTGATCATTTCAAGCACTTTCTGCCCGACATTGGTGGGTCAGCTGATGAATGTTGTGTTTCAAACATGTCAAAACAACCATTCCAGTTGTGATACATTCAAAGCAAATTGTAAACAAAACATTTTCCATTACAGATTAACAATGCCATTCCATTTTGGGTTCAACCGGTTTGAATGTTATACATAAAAGTGCCATGATGAATACAAAAAAGAAAAAAAAACATTCCATGACCAGAGCATCGCTATATTAAAATGTTTAAATGTTCTCCTTGAATGATTTTAATAGGCTACTGATCGTCACTACAAATTGGCCAATCCCTGATCAGTAAGTGCTCTACATTTCAACAACAAAAGACATGCACCCATTGGAGGAATTACTTATCTATGTACAGCAAAATGGATTCTTGACCATTACAGTACTGTTTTGATATGAATGGAATTTTTTTTTGCATAATCCATGTTACAGATATCTCCATAGTTGATGTGGCATGATTATTTGGAGGAACAAGTCATTGCTTAATTTACACATGGAATTGTGTTTTAGTATGTTTGGTTCATAATATGCTTTATATAATGGAGTGCTTAGGCTACATGGAATGGACACATACAGCATTGTTCATTTTCAACGGTGACACGCTAATGACTGGAAATAGCGAATGCCTCACGTGATCATTTTTAGAGTAACAAGACAAATGTGAGGTAGGCAAGAGAACAAACGCTTGAACAACCAGCTGTCGACAGAAAGCCTTCAGAACCTGAAAAGGAATGCCGGTCCAAACTAATTTGAGCTGGTCATAACAACAACCCTACTGACATGTGCATTAATTACAGAATAAACAGTGGTACGAGGGAGGGAAATGAACTAATAGATGGTAGAAAAAAGGGTTTTGGTTTCCCAAAAAGCAGCAGTCGAAACGACAAGTGTGTACAGTACTTGCTTTTACTGTGCCAGCTTACATTCTCCAAAAAAAAGCATTACTTATTTGTCAGTGCAGTTAAGGTCCGCTCAAGTTTAGGCACAAAACCATTTTGGTGGATTCCAGGCCAATATTGTGGTTTGAATGCCTCACATGCATATTAGTTTGAAGCAGTAGTTTCCGTGTCAAATATTGTTGCATATTGTTGAAAGAGTCCAATGCAGTCCAGCTGAAGTGCGCATGTCATCACGGCTTTTCCTGTAGGGTTTTGAGGTGAAATGGTGCGCTGATGAAGGGGTCAATGGCGTGCACTCCAGTTTGATTGCTTACATTCAACGGGCTCTCGTTCTGCTGGGTCTCCTTTGCCTCAAAGTGACGGGAGTATTTGGCTAGAGATTGTGGGCGGAATGCGTGTGCGCCTATCTGTTCCAATGCGCTTTGTTCAGGCGCCTCGGCTGCCGCGTGGGCATACGGGGCAGCCGAAGCCTCTTTCTTTTTTGCAAACGGAGCTTGGGAGAAGACGTCCAACTGCTGCTGGGTCGCGAACGGTCCACTCGGAAATGGCGCGTTGGCGAACACGTCGCCTGCTTCTTGCTGAATTAGTCTAAAAGGCGCTTTTGAGAAGACATCTGCGCTGATTGGCTCGGGATTAAACTGGGAAAGATTGTGGGAGATGGCCACGGGGGCAGCTGGTGTCGAGAGGATGCTACGCTGAGCTCCGTGTTCTTCGTCCTCCTCGGAGTCGACCAGCAGCGGATCGTGAGCCGAAGTGTGACCTTTGGGGGCATCTCCAAAATTGTGCTGCTCTTCTTGACAGGCGTCCTTTTCCTGGTCTTCATCGCTGGAGTGAACAGACCGGTCAGTTGCAGGAAAATCTCCCAAGGTTTCATGATCGCCATCTTCTGGGCCTAACACTGAGTAGCCGTTTCTTTCAAGTTGGACATCTGGGGGAAAAAAACAGAAATAATGTTTATCTATTATTCATTGCTTTTATCTGAGCCTTTTTCTGTCACACACACATTTAAGCACCTCCAAGTGAGGAAGCACCACAACATTTACGACACTACGCACGGTCTACTACATTCATTTCACAAAGTCGAAGCGGTCTTGTTTCCACAACTTGCTCTCGTTGGGAGAAGAGGGAGTCAGTTGAAACAAGGAGAAGGATGGCGTTGGCAGCAAAGGGTGGCGCAGTTAGACAAGACGAGCACAGAAAAGCGCGCGGGTCAGTCTTACCTCAGCAGCGTCGACAGCGGATGTTAACAGGCGACTCTCACCAAAGACTTAAAGGAAAGGCTACTATTTTGTTATCTTCACCCTGATTGAAACCATAAGATTGCACAAGTGCTGTTTTGAAATTGTGAGGATTAACATTGACCCACATGGCCAAATGCAAGAGAACAATGTTGCTGTTCAACTTCCTTGTACTAATTTAGAGACAACGCAAATGTCTTACTCTTTCCACCTCAAATATTATAGCTCATCCAAAAAGCCTGGGATTGAAATATAGACAAAAAAAGTGAGAAAAATACAAAAGGGGGAAAACAAATTCCCAAAATATCATTTAAATGCAAACAGCTACTAAATTCGGCCCTTTACATATTCCAACCACATTTAACCATTTGATCTAAAGCACTAAAGAGTCTTGACAGAAATTGATGAATTTTTATATTACACTTAATATTTGAGACAAAAAAGGTCAATCTACGCGTTGTGATTGGTTTTTTTTTATGCTGTATTTGTTGAGTGACTTCCCAGTTTTGGAAAGCATTCAATTTAATTCAAGTGAACATCTTCAGTGTCTTTCCTCTCATCTTAGTTGGCATTTTCAAACAAATGCATATATACATCATGACAGTGCATCGCTTGACTATTTTAGAACTTTGGCTTCCCTATTTTAACACGCTTGAATGAGTTTGGTGTTGGAAAATGACGATGCAATCTGAAAAAGGTTCTGGATGAATGACCATCCTCCAAACAGAAAAGAGAACAAGACTATCCTATAGGTGGTAAGTGCAAACACCTCAATAATGCTGTCTAGTTTATTTACAATTGAGAAATTTAAAGCACTTTCAGAACATACTGGCTATTAATTAAATTTGTCTTATCACCTTATTAAGCAAGATTCTTTCCGCTGAGATGCACATGATTGAAGTCTTGTCTAGCACAACAACCCACAACCGATTGAAAAACCTGCCAGGACAGATATTTTGCCATCAAACCTTTAACATAAAACTTTCACTGAACCCTGGAAGATATTTTTTTTCAGTTAAGCATCTTCCCTGTGTACTGGGCAAGTTTTGGTCGTCAGAAGTGCACTAAACTTTGTCACTCGTGAGGTCAAAAGTGTTCAAATAAAGCTTTAATCCTCAACACACACATAAAAGGGGGAGCAAAGCAGCCGTCATTGAGAATTCAACATGAAATGAAAGTAGACCACCATGGCAGCATATTAAATGAGCGATTATGGGGTAAAGCATGAGGAAGGTCATGGTGTAGCCATGTTAGTGACAGAAGATGCTAAAGCATGGATGGAAATGTTAGCAAAGCTTACTGAAAACAGCCTATCAGGAGTGAACAAGTCTATGCAGAGTCCTCTCTTACACGTATTAAATGCTACATTTTCCACATGTCTAAGCCTCCTGCCCTATCTCAAAGTTAGGGTTGCACACTGCCTCCCACCCCCTCTAGAGGTCGATGAGTTGATCCACCAGTAGGAGGGAGCGGGCCAAGTTGGGAAGGCTGGACTCTGAACTGCCACTGTTGTTGTGAGAGTGATCACCTGAAACATGCCAGAGAAAGAAAAAGAGAGACCAGACACAGAAATGTACATGGGAGAGCCCAGGGAGATGGCGAGCCAAAGAATAAGTCATGTCATATGACATTGTATGGAGAAAAGAAATAAGAGGGGAGGAGTGAATGAGGATGCAGGGGGTGGGGGGAGGTGGGTGGCCAGAGCAGAAGGATGCGACGGGGGGTAGGAAAAGAGAAAGAAGCAGAGAGTGAGCTGGGATCATCTTAACATGGCTGCATTGTTACAGGGGAGATTAAGAGGGCGCCAATCTAACAACTAAAACGACAGAAGCCAAACCCACGCGGGGTGCTAGATTCCCTATTACAATGTGAGAGTTTGACTGGCAAGAGTTCCTAGCATCAGAAGTCACGAATGAAACGCTCTACGTTTAAGCTGTGGGACTCGGAATCGGTTCTATTGACAGCAATATCTCTCATCTGCTCATCTGGGGATTCTGTTCTTCTTACCTTGGTTTGAGGTTTTGGGGAAGAGCACGGGAATGGGGTCAAACTCTTGATTATTCCCTTGCTGTCCTTGCGACATGGGGAAAGAAGAGTCTGTAGCAAAAGGGGAGAGGATGTGAAGGAAAGGCAGAGCAGAAAGCCATTCATTCAGCCATTAGCACAAGGCAAAGGAAGTGCAGAAAGATTAAGAACAGGCCAGCATATAAATGTAGCCTTGCAGGACCATTTGTAACACAATGGCATTAATCTGCTAATGACTTTTTTTCCTATATTTAAATGGCAGCCTCCCCGAAAGAAAGAAACCACTTTGTGATTGAAAGAACCCATGATCGATAAACGCACTCTCATTTGATGTAATCTTCATGCATCAGCTCTATCAAGTTACATAGTCATCATAATGTGTCAAATAGGAATTGAAAATTAGTTTTCAACGGCATAAAGCTGGCGAAGAAAAGTCAAAGGGCTTACCAGCAGCTGCCTGAGAAGGCTGCTGCTCCTCTGGGCACAATGCAGAGCAGGAGCCAAGAGGAGCAGAGGAGCGATAGGAGGAAGTTGGAACAGAAGCTGGGTTTCCATGAGAAGGAGTATGAGAGAGAAGATGATAATCCAGCAGTGAATCCTTCCCAGTTAAAGACTCTTAAGTCACAATGAGAAAGCAAACTCATAATAAGAAGACAATTGGCAAGAAATACAGTCCAGCACTAACTGATCAATGTTTTAAATGTAAGTTACAACAAAAAGGTTTTGGAAGGAATTGCAATACAATCCTTCTATTTTGTGGATTCTCCTGTTCTTTGCCTCACAATGCTAACCTGACACGCCTGCAGAGGTGAGCTCCAATTGACCTGAGTACTGCTGGGCTGGAGGGGCTTCCAACCCAGGAATCAGTGAATCCACACATGCCCCTTTCTTTACTAAACACACACATAATGGGAGAAGGCAAGATACATAAAACCTCCTCCTCCAAAAGACATCTTCCTGAGATTGTCTAACTACGTGAAAGAAAGTGAGGGGAGTCAACAGAATGCATGCAAGGGGGAAAACTATTTTACAGGACGGTAGGGAACCAAAAAGAAAGGTGGTTACCAGCATTTGTGTTCAGAGGTTCAGCTAGGGTTAAAAGGTCAGGGTGCAGAAGGGAAGTTCCTTGAGACTTCTGACCATGATCAATCAAGTTGTCTGAGTGGTGGAGAATTCATTAAGGGACATAAAGCATCATGGCAGGGGATAGAAAAGGTACAATTTCCCCCCCCCAAAATTGAAAATATACACAAGCAATGTTAGGGTTTCACCTGTTCCATCTTTTCACAAAAACCTACAGAGCATGCGTATAAATTAGTGGTAGTATTTTACTGTAACATATGCCTTGTGAATAAACGTAAGACCTCAATATTCTGAGGTAATATGAGCACATACCAAATGCAACATTTGCTAACTATATAAGACCAACCAGGCAAAGACCAACCAGGCAAAGACCAACCAGGCAAAGACAACCTTGGGAAATATTCGGCAAGTATTCAGCTGAACAAACAACATCGAGTAGCCATGCCTCCTCACCTAACTACGTGTTCCAGTCAACTTGAGTAGACAGCATCTGCTTTCAAAAGCACATAGAACTGACCCCCACTCACAATTAAACTGACT
Source organism: Stigmatopora argus (assembly GCF_051989625.1). NCBI lineage: Eukaryota > Metazoa > Chordata > Actinopteri > Syngnathiformes > Syngnathidae > Stigmatopora > Stigmatopora argus. Next base: position 8,383,190 of record NC_135391.1, on the reverse strand, counting down.
TGCTGCAATGTGAAGTATATGGCCCATGCATAAAGCAAATCTCTCACAGCATATCCATACTTACAGGAAACCACAATGGTAACAAATTGGGGAGTAGGGGTTTCTTACTTAAGGAATGTGTTGGCTCAGAAAATGGCGCAGCAGATGTGACCCTTTACACTTTTCTCTATAGGAAAGAGTTTTGATTAAAAGCTAATCCTAACATAACATAAGAAGTTGAAAATACAATTGCCTGCGTAAAAAGCAAAGCATTCATTTTTGAATAAAGTTATTATTTTTAGATTTCTAATAAGTGTGCGCATTTTGCTATGTAATTATCACATATTAGAACATAGACATCTGCGGTTTATAGGCGTAAATCTGGATGGGGGGGGGGGGGGGGGGGGGAGTGCAGTTTATAGTCGGGTGAGCTCTATAATCCGAAAATGACCATTAATTGTGGCAAAGATATCATTTTCATTTGGACTGAGATGGCTGACAGTTCATTGTGATTAACACAATTTCTGGATTATGTTCAGTGTCAATTGTTTTACTGAAGTAAAAATGTTTTTACTCAACAGCACACTTGCCTAAAGTGGTCAAATCCCGAAAAGCTTCAAAACAAATCTTGCATGATTAGCGATTTTGATAATGGAATGTGTGCGTGTATGCAGAGTGTGATTTAAAAAAAAATAGTGTTGAGGAATCTGTTCCCATTAGAATCTCAGGCAAAAATTAAAACCACAGAGGGAGCGACGAAATGAGTGTCTGTGTTCATCGGTGTGGAAGCACAGTCCTTCAGCAGTAAGGAAATCCAATTAACAAAGAAATGATTGTCCTCTTCGTACTGAGTGACATTAAACGCACAGATCTGCAAATGAGATGCGATCTAGCTGTGGACCAGAGACTCCATTCACAGAAACTGACAAGGAGTCACTGTGCGGCTAACAACTTGTGTCAACAAAGATAACCTTCTGAAACCTGTACTTAGACTTTTGACATTGGCAAACCTCCCTTAATAAAGTGTAAGGAATTGTTTGACTCATTGGATATTACAAAGACTTTTTACCTCCAGATTACACAAGGTATAAAGATGCATAAGAATGAAAAAAAAAAAAAAAACCTCACCTGCAATTGAATTAAGACCGTGAATGAGATTGTCACCCCTGGACTTCTCCTCTTCTGCAGTGGCTGTTTGCAAACAAAAAAAGTTTTCAGATTCAGCAACTGATCGCGCTCATTCATTAATATTGCACTTACGCTCAGCTAGCTTTGCAAAGTCTTTGTTAAGCAGCTCTTCAGCGGTTAGCTTGGAGAAGTTATCGTCGCCAAAGGGGTTCCAGCTGGGTTGAGCGTTGGGTTTAACACGAGCAGATTGTTGGGCCTCAGTGTCAGCCGGGTGATATACAGTCTGCTGCGAGGAGTAAGGGGAGCTAGAAGGAGTCGTGCTGGCTGATCTACAAATTGGAAAGACGGCGGTTACATTTTGCATGCCTCTTATTTCTGTGGTCTTTGGTTTAATCGTGTAAGCAGGCAAAGTGTGAACACAGCGATTCTTTAGGGATTCTGTGGGATGTCAAAGGTTTGCTTTGACTCCATCGCGGTCATGTCGGCTGAAAGGACTTTCTATCGCCACGCCATGAAAGGACAGTCACTCCTCACATTACTGAGGGGGAAGCTCATTCTGCTTACTTGGACTTGTTGAGGCTGGCCTCAGCTGCGGCGGCCTGTAGGAGCTGTGTGGACTTGCTGATCGGGACCCCAAAGATGGCACTGTGGGTGACGTCACTCAGGATGCGTCTATGGCCACTCTTAGGCACCATCTTTGGGGACGAGGGTGGTGTTAAGGAGCCAACTCTGTGGTGCCCTGACCCAGCGGTCTGTGGGGGGATTTATAAACAGAAGACAATTACTAAAAATTCTCTGAGCTACTTTTTGCCAATGACTCACCACTCAAAAAAAAAAATAATGCTTAGAAAAACCTTTGAAGAAGTTGACAAAGAGGAACATTTAACTTAGAGGTCAATCAGAGTAAGTGAAGGCGCTGATTTCAGACAAAGAGCACAATAAGGGAAAGGGAACTAACAAAAATGATGTGCCTAGTAATTCCTGCACTCCCAAAGCCCAAGGCAAGAAAGTAAAAAAAAGTTTGTTAAAGTTAATAATTAGCTCAGTAGCAGACAGCACGATTAGCAGGATGTTACCACATCTGGATCAGCAGCTGGCTCAGTGACGGAACACTCGGGGATGGGATTCAGACGGAGAGCTGGGCATTCGTGGGACTTATGCTGCTGCTGGTGCAATGTGAGAGCAGGAACATCACGCTTAGTTTTACCTTGCTGGAGAGCTAGGGCTATCGCAATACTTGGTGCATAGTAATGCTCCACCCCACATCACTTCCCCCCAAAATATTTCCATCATATTTGCCCATTCAAAAATAAAAAAGCAATCCTAAAGACTGGTGGGATTGAGTGTGACTGTTTGAGTGAAGTGGAAACACAAACCACTGTTTAGGACACATGTGTCAAAGTGGCGGCCCGGGGGCCAAATCTGGCCCGCCGCATCATTTTGTGTGGCCCGGGAAAGTAAATCATGAGTGCGGACTGTCTGTTTTAGGATCAAATTAAAATGAAGTATAAGTATAGATGTATATTAAATTTCCCGATTTCCCCCTTTTTTAATTGTAATTTTTTAATCAATTTTTCTGTGTTTTTAGTTCAAAAATTATTTTGTAAAATCTAAAAATATATATAAAAAAAGCTAAAATAAACATTGTTTTAGGTCTATAAAAAACTGAATATTCAGGGCTTTTAATCCAGTTCTTTTAATCCATTTATAAAAAAAAATCTAAATATTATATCTAAAATGGTCCGGCCCACGTGAAATCAAGTTGACCTTAAAGCGGCCCGCGAACCAACCCGAGTCTGACACCTCTGGTTTAGGCCAAAATAATTTCAAGTTACAATTACAGCTGTTTCACTTTAATGGACTCAACTTCAAAGCTTTTTGAGTCCTACGATGCGGCCTCACTGAATTTCCTTTCTCGTTACCTTGTTTGGGTGCCTACCTGCTGGTTATTCTGTGGATGGAGGAAAGTGGAAGGAAGCTGCTGTTTCATGAGGAGCTGCTGTGCCTGTGGTGTGACCTGAGGCTGAACATTGGTGGTCTGCATTGGTCGCAAAGACGCCTGAGCAGCAGTGGGAGCCTGTTGAGCAGCCTGGATGGCACCTGAAGCTGAAGATTGGAAATGTATGCCAAGAAGAACAAATCGCAACTTAAAAAAAAAAAATCAACTATAGAGAATTCTGAGTAGCCCAATGTGAATTTGAATTAATTTCCAATTTTTAAAAAAAAAGCCCTAGTTAATTTTAGAACTGTAAAAACAAAGATGGATCAAATAGCTATTACCTATGCCCTGGGCTCCAACAGCCACGTTGGGCCTTTTGCGGGGGGTCAGAGCTGCTGCTTGTATGGGAAGAATGCCTGAAATAGGCTGTGGTTGAGTCTGGCCAGCCTTAGGCCTTTGTCGGGGTGCAATGGAGGTCTCAGTGGTTGGAATGGGGTCTGTGATTCTAATAGGCAAGGAGAAAAAATGTTATAATACAAATTATTTCACTGGAAAACAAACAAATTTTGTCTCTCACCTGGTTTTGTTTTGACTCTTTTTGACCACAACATCACTGGCTTTAATAGGCTCTGGAAGTTTTGCAGGAATGGATGAATTCTGTGTGAAATGAAATTGTAACAAATAGAAAAGTTATTTAATACTGTAGACAAGAGAACACTTTAAATGAAGACTTTTTTGAATGTTATAAAGGTTCTTTAGGTAACCATGCAAAAAGTGAAGGAAAATACAACAGTCAACAGTTTTTGTCGGCAAAGGAACTCGAATGCGCTGACATACTTTATAGGAAGCTGTGGTCTGAGCCAGGATATGAGTTATTGCTGTGACTATGAACTTACATGTATATTTGGAACTGGACACTCTTGTCGAATGAGTTTAAAGGCAAAGTAAGACACTTGATAGATGTCTGGCCTTTTATCTGGATCCAGTTCCAGCATATACCCTGAAAAATACACACAGAAGATCTTGAGATTTGGGTGACAAATATTTTCCATCAGGCAAAAAAAGACAGTTTTTCTGTTCAATCTGAATATCTGACACTTCAATTCAAGAAACAAGACTAATGTGGCTTACTGATGAGACAGTGCATATCATTGGAGTAGCGTGAATTGTCTGGAATGGTGAAACTGCCATCACAGATAGCAACTTGGCTCTCCCCAAAAGGAAGTGTGAAGTAACATAGTTTATACAGTAGACATCCCATCGCCTGAACACACAGTTCAAAAAGACAAGTTAATATTATAGCATGGTCTAATCATGTGACGCAAACACCTCACCCATATATCTGCCTTTGTCGTGATGATTTTACCACCATAGAGGTTGACCATCTCTGGAGCGCGGTATGATAAAGTGGTGTACCTAATGTAAAGGGCATATTATTTGCTGAATGCGTCAATACAAATCACACCAGTAGAAAGTGTCAATGGCAGAGGTAAACCTACTTTTTGATTTCCTCCTCAATGATGGCTACACCCTCTGTCTGTGGATTTTGGAAGGAGTTTGTAGCACTTCCAAAGTCACAAAGTACATAATGACCTTGGTCATGCAGAAGAATATTTTCCACCTGCAGAAAAAAAATCAATAAAATGGGAGCCTCTTACACCAAAGCACAAAATACATTAATTTTATAAGCGTAATCTGCCTTGAGGTCCCTATGAATGGTTGGAGTCTTGCACTGGTGGAGACGAGCAACTGCTTCACACGTGTCGCAAAATATCTGCAACACCTCTGCCTCTGTGAAGCCGGTCTGTAACCGCTGGTTCATCAAGTTGACCACTTGTCCCCCTACAAAACAAATATGACCAATGCTAAAACATCAATGAGAGTTAAGGTAACACTCAAGTGATTGTTACATACTTTTATGAAACAGAAATGTTGATTTTGTTATTTTTGATTCCTTTGAGCAAAGCCCAAAGCTAGAATTTTGATACCATAACTCAATTTCTTTGAATGACCTATCAAAGAGTAGTTTAAAGTATGTTGGCATGACCATCCAAAATTCTCATAAAATGTTTTAACATGATAAAATTTACCTCGACAGAAGTCCATTAAGATTAGGACCTCCCACACGTCACCGGCTCCAACTCTCGCTATGCTGGAATCCAGGAAGCCAACTATGTTTTTGTGGCCAACAAGGTCCCGCTATGTCAAGAACCAAAAAAAGTATAAGAAAAACAGGTTCAGTTACAATATCAATACTTTAATGTTTGAATAGCCTTTGTATGAAATGCAAAAAAGACAAGAAAGGTTGCAAAAAGCTGCCTAAAGTTAGAACCAATTACAACTTTGCTCTTCAAAGTGCTTCATTTTAAATCAGTATTATGTTCAACAGGTCATTTAATTAAGTACATCCCATACTGAAAGAGCCTATATTTTGACTTATTGGAAAGCCCAAAGAAAAACCCATAATCTTGATTTTCATTACTCACCATGATCTGTATCTCCAGCTTGCAAATTTGTAGATCATGCTCATTGTTGACATACATCCGCTTTAGAGCACACCGTTGACCCTGATTGATTCGTACCAAAAAAACAATGGCAAAACCCCCTGCAATGAAATTGAATGATGAGAAATTAGTACTCACCAAAAATGTAGATCACAGTACATCTAGAGTTCATCATGACACTTTTTCATTGTAGACATGAACACATTTCTATGACAGGCGCTTATACAGTATCTACACTATTCATTCATATTCTATACCACTAATCCTCACTAGATTCGCAGAGTGCTGGAACTGTTGCAGTAAACTGTGGGTAGTAGGTGGGAGATACTGTGAGACCTGTTTGCCCCTTATCTTTTTCTCAATTATTTGGTATAAAAGGGAGTAAATAAATGATTGAGAAAACCTCTCCTAATAACTCCAAATTCATCTTCTGAAAACAATTAATCCACATTTTATGTCCGTGTGCTCCCTAAAACTTTAGACATCTTCAAACCTGCGGTCTAATCTGAGATGGCTGTAAGAAATTAGAAGGATTAACAGAAGTCTTGATCACCATTTCACTCTGTTCGACTGTCTCAGCGAAGACGGCCCAAGGAATAACTTTAAGTACAGCTACAAATAGCCACTGCCAAGTGATGCAACTGACTGTCAGGATTATTCTTTGCTGGTTTACGCATACACACACACAACACAAAACTCATGAAAATGAGACCATTTTGGCATAGCCATAAAAATCTGCAACTACTTTAGTGCAAGGTTCCATAGCAATGGGGAAAAAAGGGGCAAAACCAACTAAAGACAGGTGGTCTTTGGGCCTACATTGTTTTCTCTACAGACCTGAGTAAATAACTTTACTTCCCAGGAAAGGGAGTAAATCGTTAGTGCCTTCAGAAATGAGTAACACGTTGTTAAAATAACTTGCAAATAAATAAATAAAAATCATTGTATTTGTATTAGGTTCTGTGGTCAGATAACGAAACCATTCATAAAGTAGTCCGACAGATGGAGACCTGCCAAAATACTGATTAATTAATCAGTCCTTTTAAATCTATTATTCAGTAACAAGACCTCTTGGCTAACATGACAAAGATGGATCTCATTGGGGTAATGGGAAAACATCAGCCCTATTTAAAAGTATAGATTTGACTTTCTCATACGCAATACAAATTGGCAGCAATATTATTGTAACAGTTTGAAACTGTGGAGCAAAACCACACTCAAGATTGTGCAAGCATGACTACGAGCCCAATGGTTATGCTGACTACTCTAGAGGGCAATACCGATGACTCAGCAGGTCATTACTTTATAATAAGTTTGTACCAAGTTACTCCCAGCCTTCAGGGAAAATGCACAACCAGGAAATACTCATATTTCATGCAAAAAGCAAGATCAAAACATTGTAAAAACAATGGTTGAACATTTATAATTAGGAAAAGATAGACTCAAATGGTAAAAGAAACCAAACAAATAAATCCCTATTTATCAGGGATGAATTATAACAGCTACTTAAACCATTAAAAATCACGAATTAAATATTCCATCATCATCACAAATTGCGGTGGGACGTAAGGGATTAGAACATTAATCCTTCTTTACTGCAGTTTGGTGATTTAATTAAATACCTCGAGGTGGGTAACGATTTCAACGTGAGGTAAATAAACGTAGATGAACACAAGAGTGGGCATTTTCATTTACCTTCAGCCACGATTTCTTCGATGGTCCCTTGATACCGTCCAACGTTGAAGACCCGGCCGATGAAGCCGCCTCCGCCGCCGGATCCACCGCCTCCTGCGCCGGCTCCCGGACCAGGCCCGGAGACCCCCAGCTCCCGGCGCGAATCAAAAAATTTCTTCATTTCCACTAGGTGTTATCCAAAGCGACAACCCCGGTATCCAAGCGTATGGAGAAAAAAAATCTCCAAAGAAAGTATGTCGTGTTTGTATTTATGATCAGCGGTGGCGTATGGACACAGTTGGCTTTGACTGAATGACAGCGGCTAGCCGAATGCTAGCCGACGAACCGCACTTCAAAGTATGCAAAAAAAATAAAAAGACTGCACAGACTTTCCTGGCCCAGACGTCGTCCCTAGTGTTTGAAAGCTATAGGATGAAACACAAGCATTCACTGCAAGCGGAGACAACTGGATGACTTTACTGCCAGTGTTTTAGCCCCGACGTAGGGTCTTTATCCCACCTATGCGGCTAAGCTAAGCAGCTAAGGTGCGATGACAGCTGCATAGACAGCCAGCCAGGCAGCCAGGTAGCTCCGTCCTACCCAAAGCGGCTTATCACACATGCCCACAATAAGCGTCTGACCCAAAATATCACATCACGCTAAAACAAATCACTTCTGGTCTTACTATATCACGACTAAATAACATTCTTGTGATGTCAAAGCTTTACAAACCCGCCAAGCGCTATCAAAGAACTAATTAACAGAGCTAACCCATAACCAAGCTAAACACACCGACCGGAACAGTTGGCATAAATTGTGTCACTGTGATTGGTCAATCTGTGTTTTGATTTATTTATTTTTTGGAGCCAAGGAACGCCCACAAGCGGACCTACAACAAGAGCAAAACTTTCAAAATAAACTCGTTGACTGGCCAGATTTACTGTATCAAATATAGAATTTTAAAAAAAGCAAAAGATGAAATTCAACTAGTGCTTTTTGGATTTAAATAGTAAATTGATTTTTTTTTAAAAATAATGATGATACAGTGATATAATTGAAGATGGATTCCTTTTCGGTACTATATGTGTAATGTGTAAATGATCCCTCTAGAAGTCACTGTTTACCCTTTGAAATTTAAATTAAAAATGTATAACCTGCATGATTTTTCCTTTATATAGTTATGTAAAGGATTTCTGGATCTCTTTAAATGTTTGGTCAAAGTGTCTAACCGTTTAATATGAATCTTTCTATTTTACATTTATAACCATAACTAAGACATTAAAAGAGTGAGATCATTTTTTCCAATTCTTTCTATTTGGGAACATATTTTATTGTCACGTCTTCTGACAGAGTTAATACGTTTACACACATGAACAGACTTTGATTTAAACATATGGTGACACTATTGCTCTAATAATTATGCAATTAAACTACAATATTGTTAGTGCTCCAGTGATAAATGACAATATACATTGGTGACACATATACTGTAGTCTGCCTGTTGAAACATTAACAAAAGGTAAACAAAAATCTGGTTCTCATTTTGTGCCATCACCTGACAAAAAAATTAGGCAATGTTTCATGTTCTGCTGTGGATGTGTGAAGCCTGAGTGAAGAAAGTGGCTTTTAATGGTTCAGTAATGAGGAAACTTCAAACCTGAGCTCACTCACTCTTTGATAATGAACATTATTTCTGAGTTTGTGTGGTGTTCCATTCTCTTAAATCAAGCACCCACAGACACGTCTCAAACCCCTCCTATGGGAAAATACATTTGTCTTTTTTCTTGTTTGCTCACACAAACATAAAATTGTCAAGATTTGACTAAGTGCTTTACTTTTAAACATGCCATGTGGTCCGATATCTTCTTGGTTTGTAAATAATTCTGTCAATGTTTGATGTTCTTCTAAATAGAACTGACCATTAAGCGTGACAACTCTTGTGTTATGTTTTTAGTTTGCCAGTTTCATTGACACAAAATGAAGACGAGTGGCCAAAATATTTCCCCATACTTAATGGCCATGATATTGTTCGCCATATTCATCACACTTTTAATACAGTCCTTATTTGGTAAAACACTATTGTCTATAAACACCTTCCCCAAGATGTTTTATAGACTCCTTATACTTCCCATGTGAGCTTTGCAATGTCATTATTAAACTGTTTAGATGCTTCTCCATAATGCAGTGAGAACCGCCGCAGGTTTTGAAAACCTGGGTCGTTTATACACTTGCCTGACCTCTTGTTTAACAATCATCTAATGGCGAAAATATGAAAATATATTTTATTTTAACAACATGTTTATGTTATGGTCTTGGGAGCATGATTTTTGAAACACCTGGGAAAGTTCTCAGAACCTCATACTTAGTCGTTTCCATGGAAACTTTTAACCGGTATCACAATCAGTTTGGTTTCCACCAATTTGATCGGAAGACGATGTCAAAACACTGAGCTAGCTTATGATTTGGTGTGTATAAAAGCCTTTAATTTCCTTCATCCTAGGCAATTGTCTTTTTGTTATTTCTCTCCTTGCTGCACACAACAGTGCATAAAATTGAGACCAGATTCTTCTTTTGGATCTGTAGTTTGGCCGTGATACGTTCAGGCTTCTTTCTCTTCATTGCTTGCCAACATAATTTATTCCGGTCTTCATTTCACTATTGATGTCTTTCTACAATATACCGCATAATCATTGTTTAATTTCAACAAAAAGCCATTCAGAATTGTGAGATGCATGTTTGATCGCTTGATATCTTGTATTCACGCCAATTACATAGAGAGAAAAAAATGCTTTTTGGTAGCACGGTGACAACGTGCCAGTATGTCATTGCTGGTAGCAACGTTATGGTGAGATCAGATCCATTAATGTGACGTAAGCTCCAATCATTTCTCCTAGACATTCTCAAGAGATTTGCTCAAACCTTGTTTTATTGTTATTAGGTTAAAAGTTCACCACTGCGACTCATGAATTACATGAACACGTTATGCACACCTTAAACATTTTTTTTTAAAACTTGGTTTCATCTTGGAGATTTGATTAACTTATCAGAAGAAATGTTTCAGTGTTAAAATGATAACATCATTCGACAAAAATGTTTGCTTTGGTTTAAGAGACAAAATGTATCTAAAGAAAATAAAGCAAGGGAGACAGTTCTACACATCCGTATACAGTTAGTTTCATAATCCTGTTATGAATTGTAGTAATAAAATATTTCCAGCCATTGCCCTAACTTGGGAAAATACTATGGATACACATTAGCGTACAGTCATAGTGGTTTCATTCCTCGTTCTTCATGTCATTCATCAATTCAACAATTCATAAACCAATTACTACATAACTAAAATATATGTATTCAATTATGCCTGCACAATATTAGATTGACATTTTTTCCAAAACAAACCTACTGACCCATTTACCATTAAATTAGAATTAATATATTAGATTATTTAATATGTACCCTTTTTTCTTGGTCATCATAATTGAGTTTTGATTTCCTAAAAAATAACTGTCTTTTTCCACTTGCTGTTTTACCATGAAACACAACAAGACATTTGAAAAATGAAATATTACAATGTATGAGTCTGTAGCTTAATACCAAGGCAAGTGAGGATGATTGCCACATAACGAAGGAATGTATCAAACGTGGTAAATGTGGTAAAAAAGCTGTGCTAACACATTTGGACCAAGTAATGTACATGATTTGGTTGAGCTAACATGTATTGTATCCTGTCTTGCACGAGTCCCAGCGGAAGGCCAATGTGAGGGCCTGAGAATAAGGCTGGAATGTCAGTGTCTCACTTTATAACCAAATGTAAACTGAACCAACCCCCCCCCAAAAAAAACACATTTAAAAATAAATCGGCAGCGAATTCTAAATAGAAAATATACTTTGGGTTTACATTGGAAGCCTAATAATAGGGATCAGGCTTTTACTGTACTGTATACCTTTTCTCTCAAGGGAAAGAATCTTTGATGATTATAATTGTACTCATCGTTCTTGTTGCTCTGAACTATATATAAACTCCCGTTTGCTTTCATTTTGTGTGTAAGTGTGATTGAGTGCAGTTGTGTGCACTTGACAGACATTACACAAATATGTAAAACAGCATCTAAAATTTAACAATTCACTCAAATGCTCTCATTATCTCATAAAATTTGCTTTAATTGCTAATAATTATTTCTCATTTAGCACTAAAGGCAAAAAAAATCCCCTGCTCTTTCCAACTTTCATTACAGTGATTGTTAGTGGTCTAACAACAGTACTGTTGCCTGTTACACAGTTGTGATGAGGTTACTCCCTCCCCAAGGGCATGCTTGTTAATAACAATAAAATTATGGTTTCCTCATAAAGTGGCATAATTTGGGCTGATAAGCTTGTAGCCTGCAGTAAAATGTGACGTCCAATTGAGCAGATGGATTTGCTAATGGGGAGGAGTCCTGATACGTGGAAAACTTGCAAATGAGGTTAAAAGGTGAAAGGCGAAACTGAGGTCTATCTGATGAGGAATGAGAAGAATCGGATCATCTGATGAATAATGTGTCTAGATTTACACATGATGCCTGGGTGAGGCTGCACAAATACTGACGGTACAAGTCATTCGGAAGACAAACAATATAGATCTGGCAGAAAATAGCCCTGTCCTCAGACCACACACTAACAACAACATCTTTTTAAAGGTTTTATAGTGCACACAGTCAGATGATCAAAGACTTGCTTATACTTTTTTTTAAAACAATCTTAATGGCTTTAGACCAGTCCAAAAATGTCTTTGCTGTAGTCGCCTTTGTCAAGTTGCATCATGGATTTTGTCAGGTAAATTAAACACTGAAGTAATTGTCTCTGAATTCACATTGGAAGGGGGAAATTAGTTTGTTGTAAACCAACTTTTCAAAAACCTTGGGGAAAGAAGGCAAGATCAATATTGGCCAATAGAATGTCTTTATCCCCAGATTTGAAAACTGGTGCAATCTGAGCTATTTTCAACATTTGTGCTACTACTCAAGAGAGTACAAATAGTAAGTCGCTAGAAATAGAAGCAGTAATTGTGTTACAGATGGCTTCTTACATTTTAGGCCAGTACAGAGCGTCTTGTGAGCACTGATTAAAAGTCATGTTTATACTCTTTACAGTTAATAGCCCAGTGTTATGACAAAAAGAAAAGGACAAGATGGAATGTTATTTGAAGTATCTTGTGCACATGAACAACCAATGACAAAATGTGCTAAATGCTTTTTAGCTGTCACATGCATCTCATGATTGACTTTACTTTTAAATCAAAGCGTTGATCACGATGATGTTATGTCATGCATTACTCAACATTAGATCCATGACAAAACTACACAGTGTCACATGGATCATATTGCTACCAGCTTGCTGTGTGTATGCTAGGAATTAGGACAATTATTGTATCAATAACATGTAACTCTATTAGACATGTGTCCCACGTGAATTGGGTGTAATCTGACCCGTGCACCACTGGCTCAAATATGCGCTATGACCTTGCCGGCACTATTAGCTCAACATTTTTTTCTCCCCCAAAATAATCCAGATCAAACATCTTTAATAAATGAGGTTTCTGCTTAAGCCAGCAGCACCTGACTACAATCAACTGATTCCAGTTGCAAGACACTGAATAAGGGAAATGTGTTGTTTTGTTTGGTGGGAATGAAATCCTGCACAGCAACCCTCTGCATAATGTGGCTTGTCAAACATTGGGCGCATAGTTGTTCATTTTCAGTGTAATACAATAAAAAAAGAATCTTGTCAATGACACATTTTATGCCCATTCACATCATTAGCAATGTGAGCAAAGTCTCGTGGCTGAAGGAAGTCAGCAGAAGAGATGCTATCTCAGAATGTGTGGTCTCTTGTGTTTTCATACCATTTCTGTCTTTCCTCCACCACTCAAACTTCAGACCTATCTATCCTCCCTGCTCGAGATTATCCTCGTCCACCCGCACATTCTGACATTTGCAAAATCTGTCCTCGGTCTCCCTATTACAACTCAACCATAAAGTGGCCCGTCAAGATTCCTGCCAACACACAGGTAAACAGGTCATCGTCAATGCAAGCACAGGAAGTGTCTCTCGGTCTCAGTCTGCAGTTGAAGCTGTCAAGGGACTTGCGTGCAGCGTAGGAATGTAGGACAAAGGAAGGCAGATGTCCCAATTGCCCCACCCCAATGGCCTCATGAGCCTTTTATCTCGACGGCCTCTCGAGATTGACTTTCGGGGCGGGAGAGACAGATCGGCACATTTTTTCATTTCGCCAGATTCTTGTTGCAATACAAAATAATTTTGTTGGAGATTATGCAATGCTTTCTGTTCTCGAGAACTTCTTTTTCATCTTTATGTTCCATCGGCACGCTAAGCCTCGTTGCCGTGGATTCAGGTTGGCGCCAGGGGCCGAAAACTACAGCAGCAAATTAGTGTGTTGTCAAACTGTATGCGCCTCATTAATGTTCGGTGCCAGTGGCATATTAAGTCTTGTCAACAACACAATTTTAGTCCCAACGCTACACGAATAGGGCCAAATAAGCAGCTCCCTCCGGGTTGTGAATCACATAGATAGCAAGGAAATAAGCACTGTGTCAAATTGTTGTCATAAAGAAATACAAGAAGCTAACATAATCGTTAAAGGCCTCTATTCACCCCTTGCTCCTCCTCCGCTAATATGTTTTTGATGTGCTTTTATCACAGGTGGAGTCGTACTAAGGTCAAATCATGTGATGTCTGGAAAAGATGTGTGTGCGCTAATGGGTGGAGTTCGCTCAGTTTGTTATGTGGGTGTGTGGTTGTTTCTTGTAGTTTATCACGTGGATCGCCATGCACTAATTGTGGTGATACATGAACTGGTTGCAAATGATGTGTCCCATCACTTGATCACAAGAACGGAATGAAAAAGAGCTTTCACTCGACTCCTGCATCGAAATAAATGGCTTAAATAAATGATTTGTTGGGTTGAAATGAGTCAGTTCACTGTGGATTGTGGAAACTCTCTCATACAAAGACCTGCCTTGACACAGACTGAGTATTGCATACGCATGATAGATAGGTAGATTTCATTTCTCCTGTCTGACCCCTGAAGCCGAGGTCGCTTCAAAAGAGGCACTGTGAGCCTTCCCAGGCCCGTACTCCAAAACACGGTTTGCATCTTATTGAATGAGGGCCTTTTTTTATCCATCCATTTTCAACAGTGCTTACCCTTGTCAAGGTTGCTGGAGCCTATCCCATCTGACTTTGGGCGAAAGGTGGATTAGATCCTAATCTGGTCGCCAGTCAGTTGTATAGCAAATGCAGACAGATAACCATTCACATTTAAAAACCACTGAGTTGGAATCGATCCAAGGATCCTTGCGGCAATGTCAGGCGCATTGACCACTATTCCATCAGTGATATCAGCTATTTTTTTTACAACATCATAATCATCAGTTATTTGTTATACAAAGCACTTTAAAAGTAATATAATCCATCTATTGGAAATATACCAATAAAATGGTTAAAACAAATTAGTTTGGTCTGTATATGTTTCAAGCGGCCAAGCGATTGATTTATTGATTGATTGGAGTTGAGTCTTACTAAGGTTTCAATTGGAATGCTTCAACACATGCACCTGTTGTGCTCTAGTCTGGTTTAGGGAGGTTGAAGAATTAAAGTTCAGTGTATTCCTGAATTGTTGCGCATTAAAACAGGAAAACAGCAAGGAAAAACAGATTTAAGTTGTTTTGTCGATAATATTACTTCATATTGTTTGTATCCAAAATATTTTGTAAATGTCAAATAACACAAAACGTGATCACACGCAAACCTTTTTTTGTGCTTCCTCTATCATTTCTGTGTATTTTCAGTTCCTGTTCAAGTCTTATTTCAAACACTAACATCCTTCAACAAGTTTTCTGGTTAGGGCATTCACATACAGTTTGACTAGCCCCATGTGACAGAACTAAGCCAATATAACCATTTACGAATCTAGTCGGCAGGCAAGCAGCAAGACCATATGTCAAAGGAACAAAGTTCAGTGTAAACAAACAGGAACTAATGCAAAAAAATGAAAATATCACAATCCCCCCAATTACGCACATTTTATAGGTCATTAAAAGTTATTTTTTAAAATTCATACATGTATAGATTTTATTAGGCCTTGCAGACCAGTGTGAAAATCAACAATAAATGTCGAAATGAGCAAAGCTATATTTTTTTTTAAATTACATTTTGTACCCATTTTGGTGAATTTGACCTCTTCAAATTTAAATTACAAAGCACTCGTTAAATTTTGGACTCTGGTTATAGAAATGTAATACAAAGTTGAAGAAAAGAAAATAATTAATTAAAAACAAAATAAAGAGTTGTTTTTAAAAGAAACAACATAGTAAGCTATTCAATCATTTGGGCATACAAAAATAAGAAAGACAGAATTTGTGGTAACATTTTGTTATTATTATTACACCTATGACTGAGACTTTGAGGGATTAAAATACTCTTGATTTGCAAAAATTTCTAAATTGTCAAGTTCAAAGTTATAGTAATTTAACACATATATGAACTCCCTCACAGACTGTTCAAACTGATTTTTTTTTTAAAAATGTGAATCTTCATTTTCATTGACAAATGTGAGGCATCACTGATCTTCATAAAATGTCAGAAAACTAAAGAAACAACCACCCGACAGTTTCCTTTCTAATCAGTAATCCAAGTAAACAACAATTGCACATCCTAATCGTTCAGCACACCTGCAACCACGGTGAGGGAACATGGCGCTCAAAGTTGATGGGTATTGCGTTGGTGTTGAATTTTGTGCAATTTCACATAATGATTTAGCACGTGAAGATATGATGTACTCGTGGCAACACAAAATGACAGAATGTGCAGTTCTAATCAGCTCACAATTCCCATTTAAGGAAGTCCTTCCTGTTGTGCGCTATTCCTGAACATGTATACTAGTAGCATTGACCGTTTTCTGCTCACATTAACTCCCTGCTATGTTACCTTCCCTTTATCCGTTGTTCTGCCAGGACTGTTGCAATTACTCCAGGGACTGCCAGGTAAACAAGACTTTTTAAGAGGATTTCACTCAATACTGGACTTGCACGGCACTGCAGTCAATCAATGAGATCACAAGTTCTAAAAATGAGTAATAACAGCAACTAACATCACTGCAACCCAACGACATGCTGCTGGCATTTGCTTTAGTTATCGATCGAGACCTTATCCTTCTCTGAGTGTGTCTGTGACATTGGCGCCATATAACCTGCGCCCTACTGCCCCCCTCTTTAGCCTTGGTTCTTCCCTTAGTCGTGGCCAGAACCACAACATGTAATCGCAGTATCACATGACCATCACAAACTGAACTGAAGACAAGCCAGGTCATGTAAGTTGCTTTTTTTTTCAGTACGAGTGCCAAGACTTTAAATGATTGTGGAAGTATTGGGTGGAAAAGTGGTTAGTTAACACGTCGGCCTGACAGTTCTGAGATCTAGGGTTTGATCCCTTCCTGTGTAGAGTTTGCATGTCCTCTGGGCATGCCTGGGTTTTCTCTGGGTACTCCAGTTTCCTCCCACATTTCAAAAACATGCAGGGTAGGCTGGTTGAGCACCCTAAATTACCCCTAGTTGTGAGTGTGAGCGTGAATGGTTGTTTGTTTACTTGTGCCCTGCGATTGGCTGGTCACCAGCACCCCCCATGAGCCTTGTGAGGATAGGCGGTTCAGAAAATGAATGTAGTATTTTTGGACGTCCAATCTATTTGAATGGAGAGGATGCATGTCAGTTCGTCATAGTTTAATAGATTTTTAGGTTAATTTCCTAGTGGTTTTACAGGAAAAACAAATTAAGTAGATACTACATAGGCAGAAAAAATTTACGAGATGAATGCTTTCAGTGTATGTTGTGCAGTAACATGCCTGATAGCACAGAGATCTTGGTCTTGGATGTTGGGGAACCTGACTTTTGTGGTCTGAACTGTAGTGCGGGGAAGATCACAGAATCGTGTTCTCAGGAATCCCTGCAAAGCAAAAGGCAAGGCAATATCAGTTTTAGTAAAAAGGAACACAAGAGGCACTTTAATCATTTTCTTCCCACTTCTTTAAGAAAAATAGCTTGCGACTTAGAAAGCCCGTGGGTTTTCAGAATGAAATACGTATATTGAACAGGCCCCAGAATAGCCTGAGATGGTTCTCCTGAGAGTGTGTGGTGGGACATTCATTGGTGATTTAAGTGTTTTCTGCTAAATGCTCAGAAAAGAACCCAGGAAAGACAGCGTAAGTTTCCATTCATGTAAATTATAGTGAAAAGTAGATGAGTTTAGAGATTTTTCAAAATGTGCGTCTATGCTCAAATTTTTCAAATTTCATATTAATTCTCTTATCACTTGACCTATTCCACTTTCCCATGTCTTGCTGAGACAAGAAAAAAATACTACTGTAAATCTCGTAATATGGTCAGGGGATAAATAAAAGGATTGTGTTATTGGAATGATTTGCAATGAGAATTAATCACTTTAAAACTTGAAACCAGGGCTTCCCTCTGCGTCCAACCTTGACCAACTTTCATTCTTTAATGGACCATTTCCTGTCTTCCGATATATCCACCACACACTCACAGGGGGAATTTGTAAACATAATATTTAATTTAGCCATAGAAGACTGTACTCTGGAAAATCATAACCAAGTGGTCAATTTAAAATAATTGTCCAATTGACCAACCACTGCCACACTCATCCTTTCGTTGTCTTACACATCTGTGCTTGTCGTCTACTAGGTCAGCACAATTTTAAAACAAGGTCGCATATTGGAAGAGAAAAAGCAACCAAAGGGCAACATTTACTCCCTTAAAATGTCGTTGTTTTCAAGGTATGGCGAGACCCTTTTCCAAACATGGGCTCCTTGGTTAAGAATAGTTGAATTGTACTGTTTTTTGCAAAGGACGCGTGTAAAATCCGGATGGGTGACTAGTCTGGTGTTTTACAAGATAATTACAGTACCCGAAACTAATTTTAAATAGCAGATGATTAAAACACACCTCTTCTGTGTTCATTGAGGAAAACATTCCCAAGGCTAGATGCATGAATGAAAGAGTTTGATGACCTTTTTTAAAAAAGATTTTTAAGAACAGATCAAATAGAGCATATCTCATAGCACTGTAAAAAAAGTCTATATAAATCATTGTCCCACTTGATAAACATTTTATTTCAGATTATAAAGCTAATTAAGGCCATTTAATTAACTGAGTTGAATTAACTTGCATGATAACGTATGTGGGTCAGACGCCATGATCTGTACTGTGAAAAGCTGTGTGAAAGGTTCGTCAACCTCAATCCCATAACTTCAAGAGTGCCCTGGCAAAAAACATGGCAGCTCAATTGCTATTTTGAGCGAGCATATCTGTTACCAAAAAAAACCCCCCAAAAAACAAAGCTTGTTGTAGAATTGATTTTCCGTTGAATTTCCAAAGCCACTTATCTCAATAACAGTTGACAAAGATGTTTTACAATATTTCTAGGAAATCATATCATTAGATCACTGATGAGCTATTTTTATAATTTGGCCATTTGCTACACGTAGTGGTTGTGGGGAACCATTGTTGGTGACACCTGAGCTACAATATTATCATTTCTCTGAATTCATGACATTTAGACATTGCATCAGTTTCATAGAATCAGTTTAAATGAATTCTAAGACCATGTGCATGAGATATTTTTCCCGGAAGAATAAGAAATTTGTAACACATTGAACAAAATGTGTATTTCTGTAAGAAAAAATGGTTGTTTATATTGTGTCAGCCATCAATGATGCATTATTTGTGCCTGATCTTACGAGTTATCAATTAAAGTTTGTCTCCCCTGCTCACCGTAAAGGGAATCCTTACTCATCTTTTTAGATTTTTGACAGTTTAGAGTATGAACAGAAGGCTACCATGGAAAAACCTGCCATACTGTTTACACTGTCCTGTGACAGATACACTTAATAGGTTAACAAGTGTAGAGCGGAGACTACATTAACACACATTAGCAACTTTGTAAACACGCCTCATCAGCAAGTTGTACTTCAGGTGTGAAAGAGGTGTACCCCTTTTAAAGAAATTAATCTTAGCAGTTGCAATTGCATATAGCATAGACATATATATTTTTTCATGCATTATGGCTCTTTCAGCATTTTGGGTTTCCCGACCCGTCTTAGGCAGACGTCTGCACCCTAGAGTGCTCAGCTGTTTATTTTTAAATTCCTGTGAATCTGCATTCTTATGCAGCTACATGCAGTTTGGGATGCCATCAGAAATGATAAAAGACATCTACACACCTACCTTCATGTTTGAGTTTCCTTATACAAAAGTTCTGAAAATGGTTTTAAAAACATTTTGAAAATTTTATTGGTTCAGCTACATAAAAAAGCATTGCATTTCTACCCCAGTAAAGAGATGTTCAATATGATGAAAATAATTATAGAGTGGATTCTCCTACATTAACAGTGGATTCCGACTATAACATTGTTAGGTCGAAAGAGTGAACATTTATTTTATGATTCGCAGAATGCACTACTAAAAGGGAAGCAGAGCAAACTGCAAAGTGCATATTCGTATGCACATGTGGTGTATACATTTAAGTAAATTATAGAGATAGATTAGATGTCAATATAGTGTAACACATAAACATCAGCATTCATTCTGTAATATAATTTACATTCTGTAATAGAATTTACATCCTGGAAGGCCAACCTTACAGAAAGGGTTCATTTCCTCTCATTTAGTTTCACCAATCCACTGTAAACCAGAACATTTGAACCTTTCTTCATCCTTAATATTTTCAAATTCTTTTTTTTAGTACTGTCATAATAATATAGATTACCAAGGGCTCTGCCTTATTTTACTAAGAGCACAGTGACCCCAAACTGAATATGTATACACAAAAAAAACTTTGTGTATTATTGCAAACAACTGGATTCAGCTGAAGCATTCAGTAGTACTAATTTGTATTTAGAGAGAAACACTGATGACAACTTGTTTTTTTTCATAACGACATATTTATTTTATTTCAAGCAAATTAAAGTCATGAAAATCCTTTTATGTGGAAATGCGATAACAGCCATGAATGACTCATAATGTTATCAAGATCAAGCTAATACTCAATAAAAACATCATAAAATTAAAAAAAACAAACACTAAGCAAAACACTTAATCCTAGTGCTTTGGTGTTTTTACTTTAAACAGCTAGGAACAATACCTTCATGATTGAGTGAAGCTACTAGTGCTTGTTTGCTTTTCCGCACACTGGACAGCGCTCACACCCTTCAACTCCTCCCCTTGGCCAACACAGTCATAGCCAGCTGAGAGAAAAAGAGTGAGGGAGAGCGAGAAAGAGGGCAGATGAAAAAAGGTGGGCTCTCACGCTGATGCATTTGTGCACTTTTTACTACAGCGCAGATGTTTAGTATTCGTTATCAAAGTGTCGCAGTAGGAGGGGATCGTGCAGCGGTCTGTGCCGATTGCTTTGAGCTCCTCATAGACAAGACTGACATTTTTCTTTAAATCAATGTTTGGCCTCCTACCAACTCGGTGAACTTTTATTGTTTCAGCACGGAAGGAAATGTACATTTTAAGGAGAACATGTTGACTCCATTAAGACGTCTTGATTTGTGGAAGCATGGGAAGCCCGGGCTGAAGTTTGAGCGTGGCTAAACAATTCTCCTGAGGCGAGAAATGTAAGAACATTTGCCTTTTTTGCTACAGCTTATGTCATTTTCATGACTTTGGGAATAAAATGTTCCAAACTTTTAGTGACTGAGGTGAGGCCTTGAACAATGGACGGCAACTTGAGCACTTTAGCGTCTGTTTTGAGGAACCAAACGCTCCCCTACCACCCCGCAACCGGATCCTGGATCCTCCTCATACTGGTGGCTATCATCGTCATCATCGTGGTGGGGAACCTGCTGGTCATCATCGCCATAGCTTCGACTTCCCAGCTCCAGACCACCACCAACATCTTCATCATGTCTCTGGCGTGCGCCGACCTCATCATGGGGGTCTTGGTAGTGCCCCTGGGGGCCACCATCGTGCTGACGGGCAACTGGCCACTGGACGAAACATCTTGCGATTTCTGGACTTCGGTGGATGTCTTGTGCGTGACGGCGAGCATAGAGACGCTCTGCGTGATAGCGGTGGACCGTTACATAGCGATTACCAGGCCGCTCCGACACCAAGTTTTACTCTGTAAGTGGCGTGCCAGAGCCATCGTTTGTTTGGTGTGGATCGTTTCAGCTTTAATCTCGTTTGTGCCCATCATGAAAGGCTATTGGCGCGCCGACAATGAATACGAAGCCAGGATGTGCTACGATGACCCCGCTTGCTGTGACTTTGTCACCAACTGGGCTTATGCCATCGTATCGTCCATTGTTTCGTTTTACATTCCTCTCTTTATCATGATCTTTGTCTACGCAAAGGTCTTCCTAATAGCGAGAAGGCAGGTGAAGCTCATCGATAAAAGCAGAATGCGTTTCAAGCACGAGTGTCTGACACTGGGAACGCAAGATGGTTGCGATGTGAACGATGGGGCCCTCCAGTCGGTATGCACTAACCAGGTCAATAGTGGAACCGGGCGGAAGGGCGTCAAGCGGAGGCCGTCACGTTTATTACTTGTTAAAGAACACAAGGCGCTAAAAACTTTAGGTATCATCATGGGAACGTTTACAGTGTGCTGGCTGCCGTTCTTTGTGGCCAACATCATCAATGCTTTTGACCGAAGAGTCCCGTCGGAGAGGATCTTCCGACTCTTAAACTGGTTGGGTTATGTCAACTCTGGCCTTAATCCCATCATCTATTGCCGGAGCCCGGAGTTTCGCAACGCCTTCAAGAACCTTCTCGGCTGTCCGTGGCTGTCCACCCCGCGTCTCAACACCGTCTATAAAGAAGTGCGGACTCGCTGCTCCTGTTTTCACTGGCCGGCTGATTCAGGCCTTGCTGGCGCTTTCCAAAAAACTCCAGTCAGAAACGAGAGTGGCGAGGCTTTGCCAGTTCAACTTCAGTCCAACGCCAGCATGCAATTCAATGACTTATCGCTGCCAGAAGCCAGATTGTAAGTTCATTCTTTTTAAGATTGATCTTCACAACAGTTGTACTGACTCTTTACACATGAGGCATCTGTCTAAGTTGATTTCTAGTTTGATGGTACATTTTTTTGGGGGAGAACATCTGTAGCATCTACATGCAGTTACACAAAATTAAGATAAGAATGTCAAAAGGCATCCCCTTATTTCAAGTGCTAATGAATATTGTGTTCGTTGGATAAATATACGCCCCTATAAAAGATTAGATTTCCATGATGCATCATAAAAAAAGTTTGTTTCCAATCTTTTTTGTTTATTAGTCATGAGAAGTTTGACATCATAAACAAACATTGTTTATGCATAGCACTTGGTAGTGAACTCAAGGGAGTTGAGTCTAGCTTTAGGAAACGGCCATGTGACCGTATCAGAAAGGAAGTACAAACTCCGTGATGAATAAAACTAATCAGAGAAATTGACCAGAATCAGACATACTGTTGCATGCATATCACTAAAACTAGTGTATCATGGACAAAATAGGGTCTGTATTTGAAAAACATGTACTGCTTATTTTTTAATCAGCAAAATGATAAAATGGAAATGCATAAATCATATTCTTTATAAATGATATCATACAATGGTACTTTTAATTTCCCCAAAAGTCTTTTACACAATTACAGGAAAAACACAGGAGCAATACATAAAGTAAAAGGATTGATGCAGAACTAACCCAAAAGGAAAGTTGAAGATGAAAAGCAATAAACAGATATTTATATTATACTAATATGAAGTTTTGCATCAGGAAAAAAGTAAATTAATTGTATTAATAGTAAATTGCGGAGGTCCGACATCCATCGAAATGCTCAGAAGATTTAGTAGTTCAGTTAATTCTGTTTATGCAATGCATTGAATCCATTTAAAGTATTGTACTTTCATTAGACATATATAAATAACGACATGAAGCTCCTATTAACGTGTTCTGTCTGAAACGTACGATTAGTTATCGTCTTCAGGTTCACGTTTCTATAAATGGATCACATTTAATCCTGTGGATCATTCCATATTAGGCTTTCTTTAGTCCTATCAACAGAGCAGTTAAGAAAAATAAATCATTGAAGTCATTTGCTGTTTCAATAATAAACTCAAATTTCATACTGTACTTCGATGCCAATCCGTTGACGTATAATTCTCTTGAAGTGATGCAGAACTATGATATTGTTTACGGAGTGGGTTTTGTAGTTTATTGTCGGGCCTATGAAGAGCTCACACAGTGACATTTGTGGCACATTTGATCAAATATTAGCGTGGCTTTTTGCCAGGCGTGGGGGGCCCTCCGTGGACCAAACCCAACACTCAGCACAGCAGATAAATCTTTATCTCTTATGCACAGCCCACTCTTTCTAATTAACCGTATTGGCTGTTCCACACACTTTCACATAATTTGGAACCGCATTACATTTGACTCAGGCGGCCCGGCGGTAAGAGTGGTTAGAGCGTCAGCCTCAGAGTTCTGGGGTCGAGGGTTCGCTAAATGTGTTGAGTTTGCATGTTCTCTCTGGGCTTGTGTGGGTTTTCTCCAGGTACTCCGGTGTCTTTCCACATCCCAAAAACGTGCATGCTAGGTTAGCTGGTTGAAGACTCTAAATTGCCCCTATGTATAAGTGTGAGCGTGAATGGTTGTCTGTTTCGTGGTGTCCTGCGATATATGACTCAGTAATTTACCTACTCTTTTCAGAGAAATGCAGATAAGAAGGCAGAGAGATGATTGTCAATATTTCCCAGATTCCTAAATAATAATAATAGTTTAATGAAAAAAAATATTGCCTGAAATTTAAAATTGTCATTTACAATTACAGAATGGGGAAAATGAATTGAAAATTTCAGAATTGAACACTGATTTGCTCCAAAATAAAGACGAATAATAAAGTTTATTTTAACTATAATTTCATTGAGCAACTGTAACTTAGCGCTTTACTAAGTCAAACATTGTCTGTTCCAAAAATATCTAAGAGCAAATTATTGTAAATTATGCGACGTTAAATTATATTAATACTTGGCAAGCCATAGAAACATTGTTATGTGCTCCACAAATTAGAAAGATTTGAAAGGAAAAAAGGCTAAAATGAAATAAGAACAAGGCTTCAAAAATCATGTAAAATCAAGCTTTTCTTCCTGTTATTGAACATTATTTGTAGTCTTTTGCAATTTAAATATCTGTGTAACATAATATTTGTACCCAAATCACATTTTTTTTGATGCACGTGGTGGTCATACTTCACGAAAAACATCAACAAAACATGTTTCCAGAATCTGACCCTCAAGAAAAATGTTTGACTGGTGTCAAAATGAAGTGAAGAGAAAACCGTGGATAATCAAGCACGTTTCCCATGACCCAATGCATATAGGACAGCGTTTCAAGCACAGAGGGGGCACTGTTCTTGCACTACATATGAACAGACGATGCAGCATAGATACACGTTGCTGCTTTTTAGGCAGACTACCACTGCACTCGCTGATGATTAAATATGGCTGCGGATGGAGTTCTCATTGACCCAAACAGTTTTATGCAAGTCCTTTGCAAAGAGTTATTTTCATCCACATTTCTCCAATCAGTGTGGATGAGTGTGAGTCTTCCTGTACAGACATGCACAGTGGAAGTGATAGCATCAGCATCCATGTTTTGTTAGGAAAAAAGTAATGAACGTAGACAAAAGAATGTAGTACTTTTTTTTGTAGTTGCAATGATCTAGAATAAAAGTACCGGTGCAATAAAAATGGTAGCATGCGGATACTAACATTGTTTCTCGCCGAGGAAGATAAAATGCTTTAAATGTTTAAACGGTCGGTTTACAATATTATCTGATTGTAACTGACATTCCATACAAGGCATGGCCAGCTCAGGCAAACAAGTTGCACAGTTACAATGAACGCAGACTATTTTTACACCCACAACAAAAGAGGTAGACTACTGACCAGGAAATCATACATTAGATAACTCAACAAGAAAATGAAATAAGCCCCATCATAGGTCGTGTCATACTTGTTTGGCATCTTTATAATAGGCTGAATTTTAAAAATGACCTATTAGTGTTTATTTTATTTTATTTTATGTGGAACCCCTTGTGATACATGCTTTTTGCGGCTTACAATCAATGCCACAGGAGGGTGTTTTTTTCCTGCAAAGTGGCTATGTAAAGGCTTACAAACAAAGAACGATGGCTCATCTGTGCCATTACTGTATTTTTATTCAGAGTAAAGGCAGCATACACGCGCACTTGTCATTTCAGGGGGAAAAAACTAATTTACTTTCAAGCCCTTCAATTTGTGAGGGTAATTTTAAAAGATTATTTAAAAGTATTTAAATGTTTTGAATCATTGTGCGTGCTAAGACGATAACCTGAAGTACAAATGAAACAATTATAGTTAATTTCATTCATTCATTCATTTTCTGAACCGCTTATTAACTGCCAAAGGGTCGTGGGGGTGCTGGAGCCTATCCCAGTCATAGAGGCTTTTTAGTGTGTGGGTGTGTATCTTTAGGCTGAAGCCCTTGTGGGATTTGAATGTCATCTCTGAGGATGTGGGGGGGTGGGGGGGTTCCGGGCATAAGCTTGTTTGTGTATGTGTGCCAGCGTTCAGTTCCGGGTGTACTTCTTCGCTCACCCAAAGTCAACTCCTTTCTTTTTACTCCTTCACTAAAAATATTAACAAATATTCCCAAAGGGTCCACAAAAACACACTCAGCCCACTGAAATTGGTTTCCTGGTGACTGTCCAACATAGACTTAATCAAATGTTTGTTGAAGCATTTGTCAGGAATAGCGAATAAAGAAAACTAGCGTGACAGCTTTTGAGGCATGTTGATTGTAATCCATTTTTGGTTTTTTTTTACAGCTTCACACTGCAGGAAAATGAAGGATGAGGACTGCAAAGTGTCCCACTACTGAAGTCATTACTGTGAATTCCAGCTAAATTGGACAGCGAGGTCCAGCACTGAAATGGCAGCAACGATTTAAAGAGAATGGTGATGAAGTTTTATCTGATACAGCATCTGCCTGGACTTAGTGTCACACGGGTGCGCTGTCATCAATGTGAAATCACCGACTAAATTCACATATTTACAATAAGAATTGACATGCAAACGAATGAACACCTGTTTGTGGTTTCAAACTGTAAAAATATTTGCACAGTGTTATATGATAAGTTATCTATTTATGATAAACATTATCTCCAGCCAACTTGCCCTCAGTTACGGAATTCCAAGTGCACAAATATTAAAGGGCTCTCCTGTGAATCCAAACTTGGTGTCTGCTTTAAAGCTACATCTTTGGAGTGAGATTGTGAGACTGTCTGCCAGCCAGGCCATAAAGTTAATTATTTCTGTCAATTAGCAATTTGACAAACTGCAAGTAAAATATCACCAGCAACCCTTTTACTCAATCCCAATTTAGAAGCAACACCAACAACAGTCTTTCAGCCTATTTTAAGACAGTCTGCTTGCTCACTTGTATGCCAGTCTAGTTGAGTTCTACAAAATTCATCAAACTCATTAATTGCATCCGGCATTCCCCTGACTTTTGGGTGTGTGTTTTGTTTGATGTTGAAATAAAATAGATTACACAAATGAAGTGTTGCATGTTTGCCCCTGTAGACCTATGACATCTCTTACAGACCATCAACTGTCCATCACAAAAAAAGTCATACCGAAAAGGAATGTTGGCAATTTTAGATTAATGCAATAGTGCAAGCACTAAATCACCTTTGACAGACCAAGAATATAATTTTGCCATAATTTACAGCAATGTAATGTCAACGGAAAACTAATTTAGGGTGCCCTAGCAGGACGCTGTACATCCAGCACTTGTTGCCGCGGTGATCGTTTCTGTTGCTTGGCAACTGTGTCAAAAAAAGAGGACCAGCTGGTAGCGCATTCATTTTGGCTAGTGGTATCCACTATGATGGGAGGGTAAAATGACTCAACAGGTTGCCCTTTGATTTCAGGCATCACTCAAAACAACAGGCCACTTGGCGGACACTTTGAAGAAGGACAAAATGACTGACCAAAAGTTGTGAGGTCATTTAACAGAACTATTAAAGGGGTCTTTACTCTATTTGATCACCTGCGCAAATAGTGAGTCCATGTGTTTGAGGGATGTGTTTACTTACGTAGCTCGACTGCATTATCTTAAACAGCACTTTGAAAATTGACCATTGGTTTCCAGTTTCCACAGTAGTCCTTTCATGATAAATACATTTTTGTTTGAGATATTTTTGGGATATGGTCATTCTTTTCATTCATTTTTCAATAATATAAATCAGCACTTGAAACACTCAACTGGAATTTTTCACCATGTTTTAATCCATTTCAACCTACCAGCTACAATAATGGCAAAAATATATATAGTAAGTAGTTCTTATTATTGATGACTTGAAGGGGCTACAGATATATCATAGTTTGCATGTTTAGAAGTATGGGGGAAAATTGGGTTAAAATATTGTGAAGGTATTCATTAGGAAGAATTAAGATGTCATATGTACTGCTCCTTATAGATTAGATTTTCTACAACTCGAATTGTTTTAGCTAGATCCTGTACTGCATCTGCAAAGGCGATGCAACACAGCACTGCCATCACCTGGACAATACAGGCACATGATTTTTAAAAAGCAGATTTATCATACAGTGAGGACTGAGGCTTGAGTGATTCAGGTGTTTCTTGCATGTAAGGTGTTGCATGGCATGTGTGCGTGATAGTGGGGAAAAAGTAGAGCATGAGAGGAGTGAATGATGGCTCTCAAGAAAAGAATGTATTCCAAGCAACAAAAGGAGTCAAAATACTAATTAAATTTTAAAAAGCCAACCACCACCCCCTGAAATGAACGAAATAAAAGAAAGTTCTCACGACTACAGAGAACCATAACATGATGACAACCCACACAGACAGATGGAGACCAGGGAACTAAAGAGAAAATAAATTGATGATGCAACAAGGCACACATTGACAAAATATGAAAGGAGCTTTTAAAATGACCCACAGAATAGGGTTAATGAATCTTGGTGAAAACAAACACTTAATGAGCAGAGCGCGCATGAAAAATAGAGGAAAACATTACATACACAAATAATAATAAAAGAAAATCCAAAATCTCAAAAAATATTTCAAATAAAAGAATAAAAAGAATAACAAACTGAGATCATGAGAACAATGTGTTCTCATGGTTTACGGGTGCTTGTTAATTCAAACAATGTTATATTGAAACACTTAAAAACTCATTTTTTCCCTTTCTTTTAATCCTGGCAACAGTTCTCAAAAAAATATTAAAAAGCTAAAAACCTCTTTCGAAACTATCAATTTTATTTCCCGAAAATACAAACGTAGCACTATTAAATTTCCTATTCTGACAACTTCACACGATAAAGTCAACGAGTCTGAACTACTGTACGCCTTCTGTTGGAATTCTTACGCTCTGAAAGCATCATCGATTTCAACTGTGCAGAGGCAAACCCTTACAAAGTTATTTTTGAAACAGTTTTGGATTTGTGTGGGTCTTGATAATTCATTTGTGAGTACTCTTTGCACGATTCTAATCTTAATTAGCGTTTAAAAACTATAGTGGGGCTTTGAATGAGAAGAATATAGCTCTTTAACTGCAAAATATGTTCTATTTTTCTAAAAGATGAAAGAGTTTCAAGCAGTTTTGTCACAAGTCCTTTTGCTGGCAGCAGAGTTCGGAGAAATCATTTTTATTACTAGTATGGTAAGCAACAGGGGTTTTCGTTTGTCTGGAGCAAAATGATATCATTTTAACAGCTTGTGGGCATATTTGCAGTGAATCAGAGCAATTTCCCAATCAATGAGTTGGGATTATGGGATCACGCAAACATTACACCCAAATTAACCGGTACTCGGACGTTTGGTCGCCCGGACGTTTGGTCGCCCGGACGTTTGGTCGCCCGGACGTTTGGTCGCCCGGACATTTGGTCGCCCGGACGTTTGGTCGCCCGGACGTTTGGTCGCCCGGACGTTTGGTCGCCCGGACGTTTGGTCGCCCGGACGTTTGGTCGCCCGGACGTTTGGTCGCCCGGACATTTGGTCGCCGGACGTTTGACAACATGACAGAGAGTTTACTATTGAAACCAGCTCTCAAAATTACATTGATGAGAGATAGAGTTTAATATCTAAATATCTACTGTTGAAACCAGCTCTCAAAATTATATTCATGATAGAGAGAGTTTAATATCTAAATATCTACTGTTGAAACCAGCTCTCAAAATTATATTCATGAGAGAGAGAGTTTAATATCTAAATATCTACTGTTGAAACCAGCTCTCAAACGTCCGGCGACCAAACGTCCGGTCACAAATTAACCTAAGTCGCGATCATTACTGGTCCCTATCCTTGCACTCTTTGGACAAACGAGTGGGCTGTTGCCTTTCTGCCAGTACACCCCCTTTGTTTTGGAGATACACTCCCTTGTAGGAGGCAGGGCCAAATTACTAAATGTTCGTCAATTCATGGACGGGATCACCCAGCATGCCTCACAAATCAAACAGATGTATAACTGCACACTGCACAATTTTATTTTTTCTGCTATGGGACAAATCCAAGAATAAATTGGGGGAAAAAACTCTCAATAAGTATAAAAGAAATTGGTACAAGTCACTCCCTTCTCTCCAATTTGAGGAAAGAGAAGTTCCTCAATCATCCACTGGCTTTTATTTCCTACATTTCCATAAACCTAGGTTTGTTTTTAACAGACAATAGGATGTAAAAGTAACAAACTTGCTACGAATTTACTATGAAAGCACAATAGGATTCAGAGAAAGATGTCGAGATGCTCACAAGGATGATCACAAGTGCGCCAAGACATTACCGCAACTAGAATCCTTGAGCATGTGAATGCTCGGAGAGTGGCAAATATGTTATTTCTGTGAAAATGCCAAAATTTCTTACTCAGACATTATGATTAATTACATTATCTTCTAGTCATACTCATGATGGAATATGCTACGATTTTGTTTAAACCTAAGAGCAGAGCATGGACTTTCTACCAAACTAAAGTCTGTTAACAGCAGTAACGTGGACCACCTCATGCCTGCAAGTGACCACTTTTCTTTTCTTTTTTTTCTGTTCCCAGCAAGACGCTACTGATTGGGCCGTTTCAATGATGCTATTTTAGAGCATTCCATGTTGTCGATACTGTGGTGCTACAGAAGGAGGGCAAATTTTGATTCATGATCATGTGTACCGGTAGAAAAGGACCTTGGGCACAAGAACAAATCCTTATTTCCCAATCAGATGTGGTTGCAAACAACGAAGCAAAATAAAAAAATAATTTGGACAATTTGATATAGCACAATCTAATGTGGAATGCATGATGATTTAGATCAGGGGTGTCAAACTCATTTTTTGTCGCGGGCCGCGTGGTAGTTTCAATTACA